>NC_091449.1:40363645-40963645 GCF_964237555.1 Oryctolagus cuniculus
AATAAATAATTTTTTTAAAAGCACTGCTGGGAAGATTCGCAGAAAAGGATGATAGGGGCTGGCGCTGTGGTGAGGCAGGTTAAAGCCCTGGCCTGCAGTGCCAGCATCCCATATGGGCGCCAGTTCAAGTCCTGGCTGCTCCACTTCCAATCCAGCTCTCTGCTGTGGCCTGGGAAAGCAGTAGAAGATGGCCCAGGTCCTTGGGCCCCTGCACCCACGTGGGAGACCCTGAAGAAGCTCCTGGCTTCGGATCAGTGCAGCTCCAGCCGTTGCAGCCAGTTGGGGAATGGACCAACAGATAGAAGACCTCTCTCTCTCTCTCTCTCCCTCTCTCTGCCTTTCCTTCTCTCTCCGTGTAACTCTGACTTTCAAATAAATAAATCTTTAAAAAAAAATGAAAGAAAGAAAAGGATGATAAACAGAGCTTGGCACGGTCTACAGGCTATATAATAGCTAAAGATCCTGAAAGAGAAACCATCACTTTTCTGCTTTTTAAGGTAACACAGGCTCTGTATACTGCCTAAGGACAAGACTTTAAAATGAGCTTTCCCCTGGGGGCATCCTGGAGTAGGTGGGGTGGCTAGGCTGAGGGGAGCCCCTGGAGAGTCTTCCAGATAGGAGGACCCAGACAAATGTGCCCAGCCACCCCTCAGGCTCAGGGAATTGGGGGGAGGGAGGCAGAGCCCCGGATCTGCTTTCCTGCTGTGTACGAGAGAAACGGGGCCAAGGACTGGCATGGGAACAAGGACAGGCACAGCGGGGGACGCAGGGGTCATGTTCATGGCCAGACCTCTGCACACAACTCCCTCGCTGCGCTCCACGGCCAGCACCCCATCCCGGGCCGTGAGCAGAGGGCTGGGGTTGCACACGCACTCCGGGAAAGGTGAAGCTGCGGTCAACGGTGCGAGGGGGCACGGGGAAGTGCCGGGAATTGGAGAGGGGGCGGGAAGGCTACAGGGAAGTCCAATACAGCCGGGCGCACAGCCTCGCTCGAGCGATCCGGCGCCAAAGAGCCTCCCCCGCCGTGCGCACCGAGCGGCGCTCCGGGAGTCGTGCGCCCGGCCCGCGCGGTGAGCTCAGCACGGCACGGACTGCGGGCCGTGCGCCAGAGCTGGGGCGGGTGCAAGGGCCGGGGCGGCGCCTTTGCGCCCGGGCTCCCTCCCGCGGCAGTTAAAAGGAGCCGGCGCCGCCTGGGCTCCAGCGCGCCTTCCACGAGCCTTGCGGAGTCTTCGCCTCTCACTTTGAACGTCGGACCTCACCTCGCTCGAAATGGACCCCAACTGCTCCTGCGCCACAGGTAAGGGACGCTGGCTGTGGGCTTGGGATGCGATAGCCCTGGGTGGGGGGAAGAGGCCACGTTCAGGTCGCTGAGCTGAGAGCGGTTCCAGCTTCCCGGGGCTTCTGGTTTCTTCGCCAGAGCCGAGGTCCCGGGGCTCCGGGCTGGCCCGCCTGACGTCATCCAGCAGGTCGGGGCGAGGGGGTGGGGGCTGGTGGCTGTGACCCCGCGCTTCGTGCAGGCCTCCGAGGACCCCGGCTGGCTGGGAAGCAGAGAACCTTGCCTTTTCTGAGTTCAGGACATAAGGTCCTTGCCCCTGGTCCCAGTATTCCTGGACTGGGCTGGGATAAGACCAGGAGGACCCGTGCTCTTCCCGGAGTGAGGGGACAGAGTGAGGTTTCTCTTTCTTTTCCCTGAGCGGGACAGGAACTCTCGGGTCTGATCTGCATCACACCCATCGCTCATTGCTGGCCTTTCTCCTCCTCCCAGGCAACTCCTGCACCTGTGCCAGCTCCTGCAAATGCAAAGAATGCAAATGCACCTCCTGCAAGAAGAGTGAGTGTGGGGCTTTCCCTGGGAGACCGGGCTGGGGGCGGGCGGACCCAAGGCCAGTGAAGGTGAAGGAGTCGGGGGCTGAGCAGGCAGGAACTGGCCGGTGCCCAGCTTCCCCTCAGCCCCTGATTTGGGGTCAGAGCTCCAAAGGCCATGGAGAAGAGTGTGTCCCAACTTCCCAAGATAGACGGCCCAGAGGGGACAGCCACTGTTGTCAGGGGCAGAGCCAGAACTTGAACCTTTGTCTCCTGTGTCCTGATGGAGCCTTCCAACCCACCCAGGTCTGAAGCACTGGATGCACTTGACCTTGGGGACCACGTGTGGCTTCTGAGCTGCAGGGTCGACCTTTTCCTATGTAGGCTCCCAGGGCTGCTTTGGAGGGGGTAGACCCCTGTCTCATCCTGAGGAACTCCTCACATCCCTGGACAGTTTGGTGGCTCCATTGCTCCCAGAGGTCCTGTTGCTGCCCCTCTGTGTGACTCCCAACCCAAGCATCCACCAGCTGTGTGCTGACCGGGCATGCCAGCTAGAACTAGGGCTCCTGCCGGGCTGGGGGCCGAGCCTGTGCCAGGGAGGGGCCAGTCAAGTCAGCTCTGACCTCTTCCCTCTCTCTCTCCTCTTCCCAGGCTGCTGCTCCTGCTGCCCCGCCGGCTGCACCAAGTGTGCCCAGGGCTGCATCTGCAAAGGGGCATCGGACAAGTGCAGCTGCTGCGCCTGACGCCCGCAGAGCCCGGCTCCCGGATGTAAATAGTGCACTGTGTACAAACCTGGATTTTTTTTTTTTTTCATACGAGCCTCATTTGCTACATTCCTTTTTCTATGAGAGATGTGGATGACAATAAACCCATTCAGACTTTCTGTGGCTCCAGGTGCCTTTGGTGTGTGGGAACATGGGACTTGGTTCTAGTCGGGATGTAGAAGAAGTCAGGTTGTGGGGGAGGTGACACTGGGAGTGGGGGTCCGGGTACAAGGTGTTCTAGGTGTGCTGCAGCCTGGTCTAGCCTGGGCTGTCCTTTGTGGGCTGTGGTGGGGAATTCTCTCTGCCACTCAGAGACAGCTGACAGATGTCACTTGGTTTTTGAGTGTCTGCCTGTACTTAGAGCTGCCCAGGGTGTACCCACTGTTTACACAGTTAGGTATAAGGTTCTCAGTGGTATGGGCGCAGGGGGCAGGGCAGATACAGATAACTGAAGACTAGGATCCTGGGATAGGCGTTTGGTGCTGTGATTAAAATGCCATTTGGGATGCCTGTGTCCCATATCCAAGTGCCGGGCTCTCTACTTCTGATCCAGCTTCCTCCCAACATGCACCCTGGCAGGCAGCACATGATGGCTCAAGTAATTGGGACCCTGTTACCCAAGTGGGAGACCTGGACTGACTTCTGAGTTCCTGGCTTCAGCCTGGCCCAGCCATGGCTACTGGAGGACATTTGGGGAGTGACCTAGAGGATGGAAGATCCGTCTTTGTCTCTGGCTCTCTGCCTTTCAAATAAAAAATTTTTAAAACATATTCAAAAAAGAAATGGGAAGTTTTGTACAAAAAGTAGCAGTGCTATGACAGAAGGCTGTGGAGTGAGCCTGGATGAGCAGCCCTTTAAATGGAGACCTCCAGGAGGGTCCTGGGCCTGGGGAAGAGTTGGGTGCATTCGGGAAATGGGAAGAAGGGGTGGCCGTGATCCCAGGGGGTGGGAGCAGCTCCCGGTCCCTTTGCCGGGGGCCACGTGTCTCGTTCATCAGAAAGTCTCCCCACCGGGTTGCTCAGTGCAATCACTTGTGGGGTTTAAACAAGCTCAGACCAGCACCCCAGGCCTCCTTCCCAGCACCCTCCATGGCTTCTTAGGTGTACAATGGGCCCAGGGGCCCTGGGGAAGCTCCCATGGAACCTGTGGGGTCCTCCGTGCTCTCCAGCCCAGGCAACGCCCTGATGTGTGGCCACAGGTCTGGTGTCTGAGGGGGCCCGGGAGGTGCCCAGCGGAAGTCCAGCTCCTACAAGGCTGCTGAGGGAGAGGCGGGCAGGGCTCACTACCCACGTATGACAAGTGTCCTCGTGGAGACCCTCCTAGGCCCGAGGACAGGCCCAGGGCCTGATGGGGGCTCACACCAGGGAGGCGCACCCCAGCGTCTGGGCTGCTGTTTCCTGCTGAGAGAGTCTGGCACAGACCCCTCAGGGCACGGGTACTGCCCTGTTCATTGGCGACCTGGTCCCCAGCCATGGTTCTTTCCCAACTCCGTGTCGGGGACGGCAGCTGCTAAACCTCTCGGGGCATGGGAACCCGATGTCCTTACCAGGCCTGACAAACAGGATCACTCACCTTGCAGCTTTCTGTCTGCCAAGCCGTGTGTTCACCTCCACCCCTCTCTACCCCCTTTCCCCTGGGGGTGGGTGGGGCGTGACCATCATGGGATGCCTGTTGGAGGGATTAACTCATAACTTTTAACGAAATTTGATGTGGCTGTTACTGGCATGCCTTGTTTAATTCCAGAGGTGTCGGTGCCAAGTTCCCCATTGTGAAACAGCCTGGCAAAGCGGCTAACAGTGTCAGCTCTGGGGCCGGCCGGGCTGCCCGCCGAGAACCACAGCTGCGCATCTCGGGCGAGCTACATGGCCTCATACATGTCTCTTCTGTGAGTGGGGATGATGATGGTGCCCGGCCACAGGCTCGTAGGGAGATTGGATGTACCTAGCACCGTCCCTGGCACACAGCAAGGGCTCAGCGAGCGCCGTGTCCCTCTGGGCCAGGCCTCGTGTCTGACCATCAGTGCTCCGAACCTAAGTCGATGGGCGCTTGGTGAATACCCTACTGTGTATAAGTCATTGTGCTGGCGCAGAGAGGGAAGGTAGTGCATAAATGAGACCCGAGCCTTTTGCAGGGGATCCCGTGCACACCCTCACTGAATTTGGGGGTGATGCTTTTGCTGCTTCCAGAGGCAGCTGGAGGCAAGTGGGAGCGATGAGGAGGCCCCGGCCTGGCACCACGGTGACCCAGAGGTGCAGCTGGAGCAGAGGGCGGCCCAGCAGCAGGCGCGACCTTCCAGTTGTCACACAGCCTGGCACCTCCTCCCTCTCCCGGCTCCTGCCAGGGCTGATCCCATCGGCATGCTGTCCCCCCAGCTCCCACTCTCTCCCTGGCTGGGTCAGCACACCCCACAAACAGGCTGGGTCCCCATCGGCAAAGGCTGGCTAATCGAAGGGTGAGCTTGGCTCAGTGTTGGAGGGGCGGGGCTGGAAGGCCTGCAATAGCAAGGGGAGGGGCCAGCAGGAAGAGGCAGAGCAGTGTTGGGCAGGTGTGGCTGAGCAGGTCCCACGAGGGAGTGGGGGGGGGAGCAGCAGCTGAGCCTCAAGCCTGTGTGTCCCCATGGGGTGCATTGCAAAGGGTGACCCCCGTGGCCACCCCTGGCTGGCTGGAGGCCCCACCCAACATCTTCTACCCCAGGTGAAGCTGTAAAGTGAGCAAGGCTGGATGCTGGTGCCCTCCCCCCAGCAATCCCCCACCCGGCTTCTTCCTGGCCCTCCCTCCACAGTGGCCCCTCTCCCTTCCCTGCAGGTGTGGTGCCCCTGCTCTGACAGGGGAGCAGGAGGCTGCGGCCTGTGGTGTGCTCCCTGCTCTGAGCCGCTGCCTCTGCCTGGACAGACTTGGCCATGCTCCGTCCTCCTGGGAGGAAGCCAAGCAAGACAGGGGGAAGCTGGTGTGGTCGTCAAGGCCTGGGCAGCCCAGCCAGGACCCCACAGAGCTGAGGGGCAGGATCTGGGCCCCAAGCCCAGCCACCCTGGCCTGCCCTATGCATCCTTTCCATTCTTGGGACAGGGCGGAGAGGGGGGTCCTCCCCCCAACCCAGCCCTGAGCAAAACCAGGCCAGAACCAACACCTGTGCCTCCAGTCTGCGCCCATGCCTCACCAAGGGCAGGGGCTGACCCTCTGGGGTGGACTCAGGACAGAGTGGGGAGTGGGCATTTATCAAATGTGACGACCCGGCATCCATCCTCCCGCCCCCATTGGCCACAGCCTTGGCAGGAGGGCGGAGCCCAGGCTCTGGCTGTGGCTATAGAAGCTGGAGGGCCAGGCCCTTGCTCTCCAGGGAGCCTGGGCTGCCCGGATGCTGCGCTCAGGAACTGTGACTTGCAGGTTGGGACGAGTCTCAAGGGGCACTCGTCATGGGTAGAGGCCCCGCCAGATTTTCCGGGCCTCAAGACAAGGCCTCTGGGGTCCGGGTCCCAGCTCTCAGGCACTTCCTTCCTTCCTGTCCCCTGGGAAGGACTAGTCCCACAGCCCTGCTCCACTCTCCTCTTCTCCACGTGACCTGCAGCTGAACTTTATGGCTGTGGTCGGAGTCTGGACGGGCATCCCCCCCACGGGCCGGAGGTGTTGCTAGGGCTTGGGGACTTCCCCACGGCAGCATGAGACCACCCACTTGGCCAAGACTGTTCTCAGCCGAGTCCTGGACTTGCCCCTCTGAGGATGGAGCTGGCCCAGGGGACCGGATGTCGCCCCGTCCTTCTTGCCTGGGCTTGTGAGCACGCCCATGGGCAAGGTTCTGTGCAGGCAGGTAGAAGTTTCCTGCCCGCGGCGCCTGGTACTCTCATGTCTGGGAAAATTTACTTTCCTGGCAGGAATTCAAAGTGTGTGCCTGTCAGAAGTGCTCCCACCCCGGGGGGCCGGTGCTGTGGTGAAGTGGGTTAAAAGCCCCAGCCTGCAACACTGGAATCCCATATGGGCACAGGTTCATGTCCCAGCTGCTCTACTTCTGATCCAGCTCCCTGCTAATGGCCTGGGAAAGCAGTGGAAGATGTCCCAAGTGCACCCACGTGGGAGACCTAGAAGAAACTCTGGCTTCTGGCTTTGGATCAGCCCATTTCCAGCAGTCGTGGCCATCTGGGGAGTGAACCAGAGGATGGAAGACCTCTGTCTCTGTCTGTCTGTCTGTCTCTCTCTGTAACTCTGCCTCTCAAATAAATAAATAAATAAATAACTCTTTAAAAAATAATAATAATGATAGGGAGCCACAGAGAGTTAAGGGGCAAGAGAGCCCTGTGGTTGGGGCTCTGCGTGTATTTGCTCCCAACGGCTTCCACTGTGCCGGGCCTGCGACACAGTACACATCAAGCACACAAATAGAGGGAATGAAGGCGGCAGAGGGGAGGGGGCGGCGAGCCAGCTCCTGTCACTTCCCACCAAGTCCAGGGCCCCCTCCGCCCCTCCTGGTCTCTCCCGTCAGCCCGAAACCCTCCGCTGGGCTCCAGCTCGCGCCACCCGAGTCAGTCTTCACCGCGGTTGTCAGGGCTGCCACGCAGCGTCTGATCCATCGCCACCTGGCGTTTCTGCCAGGCAGGGGTGCAGAATGGCGTCTCGCTGTGACTTGAGTTTGCAGCATCTCAGGCGCGGGGCCGCGTGCTTTCTTTGCGGGAAGCACCCGTCTATATCAGGAGCCCCAGGGACGCTGTTTCGCCCCACGCCATCTCCCGCAGTCCACCGCGTCAGCTCACCGCGTGGCCCGGGCTCCTCTCAGACCGGTGACAGAGTTGCCGGGCCTTCCTTGTTTAGGCCCCTGGACGGTTTTGAGGGCTGCTGGCCACGTGTCCCATGGGATACTCCCCTGTGGGAATTTGTCCAGCGTCCTCCTCACTGGGAGACTGGGGCTGAGGGCTTCTGGGAGAAGGGCTGTGACCACAGTGGCTGGGGTTGACCTCGGCCACCTGGCCAGGTGTCTCCACTGGGAGGCGCTTCTCTGCAGGAAGTCGCCAGCGCCGGCCCCAGGGCAGGCTGCGGGAGGACAGGGATGCAGGGGACCTGTTGAAATGCTGCTATCCCAGAGCGCCTCCCTCCACCCCGTGTACTCCAGCAGGTGTTCATAGGCGGGTGGACCCACACATGCTCATTTTCCTCTTTGCGTTATAATCCAGTGCTACTTCATGTTGTTGCTCATGTTACTCCGGCTTTGGCCCCTGGGAGATGTTTGCCCGCGTCCCGAGCCACTTGGCCACACCCCATCACTGTGAAAGATCTTTCCCTTTTTCAGCGCTTCATCACTCTCTATTGGTGCCCACGTTTCGGTGGGTTGTTTGTATTCCTATTGAGTCATGGGAATTCTGTATGCACTCTTGAATTTTAATCTTTGAGTCTCTTGGTAGAAGAAAGGTTACGTTTAAAACAGTCTAGTTGATCAAATTTTATTATATAATCAGTTCTTTTGTGGGATTTTTTAAAGAAACATTTTGCTATTCCAAGGTCTAAAAGATAGTTGAATAACTGAGACTATCCAAAATATGTTTTCTGAAGTTTTGTTTGTTTCTGACATTTAAATCCTTCATCCATCTGGAATGGATTGTTATTAATTTGAGAAGTAAAGTGAAAGAGAGAGAGAGATCTCCCATCTGATGGGTCACTCCCCAGATGCCAACAGCAGCTGGAGCTGAGCCAGGCTGAGGCCAGGAACTCAGAACTCAATCCGAATCTCCCACTTGGTTAGCAGGGACCCAAGTATTAGAGCCCTCACCTGCTGTCTCCCTCAGTGTGCATCACAGGAAGCTGGGATTGGAAGCAGAGCCAAGACTCAAACCCAGGCCCTCCTACATGGAAGGCGGCACCTTAGCCACTGGGTCAAACGCTTGCTCTGTGATCTCTGACTCCTTCTTGTTTAATCCAGCATGTCTCAACCTTGACACCATTGACATTTTATTTGAGAGGCAGAGTTACAGACAGTGAGAGGGAGAGAGAGAGAGAAAGGTCTTCCTTCCGTTGGTTCACTCTCCAGATGGTCGCAACGGCCGGAACTGCGCCAATCCGAAGCCAGGAGCCTGGTGCTTCTTCTGGGTCTCCCACATGGGTGCAGGGACCCAAGGACTTGGGCCATCTTCTTCTGCTTTCCCAGGCCACCGCAGAGAGCTGGATCCAAAGAGGGGCAGTCAGGACTAGAACCAGAGCCCATGTGGGATGCCAGCGCCCCAGGTGGAGGATTAACCTACTGAGTCATGGTGCCGGCCCCAACATTTTTTTTAATATTTTATTTATTTGAAAGGAAGAGTTACAGAAAGGTATAGAGGTAGATAGAGGGCTTCCATCTGCTAGTTCAGCCCCCACAGAGCTGCAGGCTGAAGTCAGGAGCCTGGAACTCCATCCAGGCCTCCTGTGTGGGTGGCAGGGCCCCAAGCACTCGGGCCATCTTCCACTGTCTTCGCAGGAGCATTAGCAGGGGGCCGTGTTGGAAGCAGAGCAGCTGGGACTCAAGCTGGCTACCTTGGCATTTGGAGTCAGGTAATTCTTTGTTGTAGGCTGCCTGTGCACTGTGGCAACCGACTATATGCCAGCAGCACTCCAATGGCTGCAACAACCAAAAATGTTTCCAGATACATTTCCAAGTGTCTCTTGGGAGGCAACAAAACCTCCAGTTGAGAACGGGTTTCGTTCATTACTTAGTTTATCAAGTAAGTACTTTCTTAAAATCAAGATGCTGGTTAAAGGCGTGCGGGGATCCCTAGACAGGTTGGAAGCTAGCTGCATTAAGCAACGTAGGTTACCTGTGGTTACTGAACCCAGCAGCTCTGGTCAAATCCAGAGCTTAATTAAATAATACTGAACGCTTGTTGCCACCTGGTGGTGATTTTTCTTCATTGCAAGCAAAGAGAACTAGTTCCCGATCTTTGTCCATCACCCAGCACTTCAAAATTTGCTTTCCTCAGATGCTAGAAAACAGATCTGCGGTGCTTAGTTAGCTAGGAGTCTGTACACGGTGTGACAGGTGAACAGACAGGTGCTTGGGAATGCATTTATACTTTATGATCAAGTGCATTGAATTTGTTTCATGCGAATATTTTTGAGAATTTTGTAGTACACTTAGGGAATTCGTAACATACTTGGGGACAAATTGGAGACTTTTTAAAGATTTATTTATTTATTTATTTATTTGAAAGGCAGAGTTACAAAGAGATGGGGGGGGAAGAGACTGAGAAAGAGATCTTCCATCCGCTAGTTCACTCCCCAAATGGCTGGGACAGCCAGAACTGGGCTGATCCAAAGCCAGGAGCCAGGAGCTTCATTCCGACCTTCTGTGTGGGTGCAGGGGCCAAAGGACTTGGACCATCCCCAGCTGCTTTCCCAGGTGCATTAGCGGCGAGTTGGATTGAAGTGGGGTAGCCCATATGGGGTGCCGGCACTGCAGGAGGTGGCTTAACTATGCCACAGCGCTGGCCCCAGGACTTTTTTTTTTTTTTTTTTTTTTTTTTTTTTTTTTTTTTTGACAGGCAGAGCTAGACAGTGAGAGAGAGAGAGACAGAGAGAAAGGTCCTCCCTCCCTTGGTTCACCCTCCAAACGCTGCGCTGATCTGAAGCCGGGAGCCAGGTGCTTCCTCCTGGTCTCCCATGCAGGCGTAGGGCCCAAGCACTTGGGCCATCCTCCACCGCCTTCCCCGGCCACAGCAGAGAGCTGGACTGGAAGAGGAGCAACCGGGACCAGAACCCGGAGTGCCGGCGCCGCATTAGCCCAGTGAGCCGTGGCGCCGGCCAGGACTTCTTGTCGTAAAGCAGTGTTTTCCAAAGCGGTCTCAGCACAACAAACACACCAATGAACGCAGTCAGCCTAAGGTGGAGCCCTCCAGTGGACTGTCGGGGAACTGCGGCAGGGGCTGGCTGAGCTGTCGCTATGGTGACCGTGGCTGGTGGGCCTTGAGGCTGAGGCCGGCTCCCTGTCCATCTGGGTCCAGAGAGAAGTTATTCCGGGCTCCGACCTGGGCAGAAGCCGAGGTGCACAGCGGCTGTTCCTGTGGGTGCTGAGTGCTAATAACGGCCGAGTTTCCAGCGGCTTGGAGCTCGCTCGGGCAGGTGCGGGCAGAATGTCGGTCTGTTCTCGGCCGGCAGCCCCAGGCACCCTGAAAGAATCTGTCCTCCTCTGTCACCAACCTCTTCTCTTGGAGCAGGAATCAGATCCTTACGGCGGCCCAGAAGGCCCCTCGCGACGCCCTCTGGCTCACCCTCAAGATCACAACCATGTCCTGCCCCAGAAGCTGTGCACCCCTAGGTCTGGGCTCCTCGGCCAGGACTCCCTCCCTCCCCGGGTCTCCCCCAGCCCCTCCCTCCTTAGAAACCCACCCGTCCACTTCCACTGCACTCACCCTGGGCACCCGTTGGTATCCGACCTCCCATGTTTTTATTTGATGCCTTGTCTACCTTCTCCATCAGAATGCACAGTTCGTGAAGATCGGCATTTAAAGTTTTTTTATTCACTTTTTTTCATTTTATTTGAAAGGCAGAAAGAACGTGAGAGACGGAAAGATAAACAGACAGGGACAGAGAGAGAGGTCTTCCATTTCTATAAATGCTTTCAAGAGCTGGGCTGGGCCAGGCCAAATCTAGGAGCCAGGAGCTCCCTCCAGGCCTCCCACGCAGGTGGCAGGGACCCGAGTTCTTGAGCCATCATCAGCTGCTGCCTCCCAAATGCATGTTAGCAAGAAGGGGGACTGGAAGCAGAGCTGGGACTCCGATTCGGCATGCAAGTTCCCGAGATACAACTTAACCACTGCACCAAACACCCTCGTAGCTAGACATTTTTTTTTTTTTTAATGAAAAATTTCTTCTTGCAGACATTGAACGGCAGGGTGTATACATATTTAGTAAGTCAGGGCAAACGTGCAAATTAAAGATCCCCCTGTTTGGGGCCAGTGTTGTGGCACAGCGGGTAAAAGCCGCCGCCTGGAGCGCCGGCATCCCGTGTGAGCATCAGTTTCAGTCCCCGCTGCTCCGTTTCTGATCCAGCTCCTTGCTGATGGCCTGAGACAGCAGCAGAAGGTGGCCCAAGTGCCTGGGCCTCTGCACCCACGTAGGAGATGCAGATGTAATTCTCGGCTCCTGGCTTTGGCCCGGCTCAACTCCTGCTGGTGTGGCCATTTGGGAAGTGAACCAGAGGATGGAAGATCTCTCAGTCTCTCCCTCCTTTTCTGTCATTCTGCCTTTCAAATAAATAAATAAAATCTTTAAATTAAAAAAACAACTTTATTTGGAAATAGGATAGCACTTGAAAAAAACCTTCCAAAAAAAAGTACATGGTTATTGGTGTGACGCCGAGCGGCAGCAGCAGCAGCAGCAGTAGGGATGCGTGTTGCCCTCAGCCGGTCACGTGGGCCTCAGGCACCCTGCTTCTTTGGTCTGCGTAAGGCGTGCGCGCTGCAGGATGGATACCCCAGCCCCACTCTCAGGGTTGGACTTGGATTCTGGAGTCCCTGGTCACAGACCGGGAGTTGCAGGATGTGTTATCCCAGGGGCTCTGGAAGCCAGGCCTCCATGTTGTGCTGGACGGGCCGAAGAAGGCCGTCAACAACGTGAATGGCCTGAAACAGCGTTTGGCCGATTTCAAGTGGCACCTGGAGTAGGTGGAGAGGCTTGACGTGACCCCGTGCCCAGTGCCGGAAGCCCGCGCACCGCAGGCAGTGCCTCAGAGCCAGGCCCAGGGAGCTGTGAATCCGGAAGGTGACTTCCAGCGGGAGGTGAGGCCAGGCCCAGGCTGCAGTGCGTGCAGTGTCACCCCGCCTCCACCAAGAGCCTCACTGACTCCTTTGCAGAAATGGCCACGTCTCATCAGCAGATGCAAAAGATTCGACAGAAGCTGCAGACTACACAGGCCACCGTGGAGGAGTGTGAAAAGGCTGGGCAACTGCGAGCGCTTCGGAAATACGGGAAGAAGGCACAGACAGAGGTTCCTCAAGAGAGGGAGAAGGGACATAGGATGAGTGCCGCTAAGGAATATCAGAAAGGCTCCTTGGATAAGCTGGATTTCCTTGAAGGAGATCAGACACCTGCTGCCAAGGGCGCACAGGCAGGAGCCAAAGGCCAGCAGATGAAGAAGGGGCCTAGTGCTAAGCGACGACGTAAAAACCAGAAGTTTGGTTTTGGTGGGAAGAAGAAAGGGTCCAAGTGGAACACTCGTGAGAGCTACGATGAGGATCCAGCTTCCGGGCCAAAACAGCTCACGCGAGGGCCTCAGGAGGCCTGGAAGGAAAGGGTCAAATAAAAGACCCGGAAGGAGAACACGCAAGATGAAGAGCAGAACGCGCCAAGCAGCACTTTCTGTGCAGGGAACCAAGAAAAAGGGGTGAAGGCTTATTTTCTTGATCCAGCTGGGTCCCTTCTGTTCATTTTATTTTATTTTTGTTAAAAATACCTTTAATAGGCCAGCGCCGCGGCTCACTAGGCTAATCCTCCGCCTTGCGGCGCCGGCACACCGGGCTCTAGTCCCGGTCGGGGCGCCGGATTCTGTCCCGGTTGCCCCTCTTCCAGGCCAGCTCTCTGCTGTGGCCAGGGAGTGCAGTGGAGGATGGCCCAAGTCCTTGGGCCCTGCACCCCATGGGAGACCAGGATAAGTACCTGGCTCCTGCCATCGGATCAGCGTGGTGCACCGGCCGCAGCGCGCCGGCTCGGCGGTCATTGGAGGGTGAACCAACAGCAAAGGAAGACCTTTCTCTCTCTCTCTCTCTCTCTCTCACTGTCTACTCTGCCTGTCAAAAAAAAAAAATACCTTTAATAAACTAAAGAAAAATTATTAAAGACACATATACCCTTGACTAAAGCCTCAGGACCAGGAGGCTGGCACTGTGGTGCAGTGAGTTAAGGGGGCTGTTTGCCATGTCAGGATCCCATATTGGAGTGCCGGTTCGAGTTCCAGCCACTCTGCTTCTGGTCCAGCTTCCTGCTAATGCAGTGGGGAAGGCCGCAGATAATGGTCCAAGTACTTGGGCCCCTGCCACCCACGTGGGAGACCTGGATGGAGTTCCTGGCTCCTGGATTTGGCCTGGCATAGACCTGGCTGTTGTGGCCATTTGGGGAGTGAACCAGTGGATGGAAGGTCTTTCTCTGTCACTTTGCCTTTCAGATAAATAAATCTTAAAAAAAAAAAAAAAAAAAAAAAAAAAAAAAAAACCACAAAACAACTCAGGACTAGAAGGTTTTGAAATTGCTTATAATATATGTTGTAAGTATTGCTATTTATTGATGATAATTTAGTCTAAATTGCCTTTCTTTTATGATAGATGAAGCTTTAACTTGAACCCTTCCTCGTTTCTACCTCACTCTTTGAAATAGTTATAGCACTATCAATCCCTTTATAGCTAGATGAATTATAATAAAATTTCCTGTGATCCAAAAAATGTCCATGATTATTATAAAAGATGCTTTATATTTATGGTAAAAAAAAAAAAAAAAAGCCCGATCCCTTTGCCATGGCATATGAAGCAATGTAATAATCTCATCCGACCCACATTTCCCCTGCTTGGCCCCTTAAGGGTTTATTCAGTCACGGAGGAAATCAGAACAGCAAAGGGCAAACATGCAGTAACTGCCATGGCCTTCAGGGTAGTTAAACTGGGACCGGATGCCAAGAAATAAACCTGTGGCCCGCAGGTTAAACTGCCCTCTGCCGTGTCGGCATTCCATATAGGTGCCGGTTCGAATCCTGGTTGCTCCACATCTGATCAAGCTCCTTGCTAGTGCATCTGAGAAAGCAGAAGAAAATGGCCCAAGTGCTTGGGCCCCTGCACCAGCATGGGAGACCCCGAAGAAGCTCCTGGCTCCTGGCTTTCACCTGGCCCAGCCCCAGCATTGAGGCCATTTGGGGAGTGATCCAGCAGATGGAAGATCTCTTTGTCTTTTCTCTTTCTTTCTGTAACTCTGATTTTCAAATAAATATTAAAAAAAAAAAATGAACCTTGACTGTGGCTGTGGGTCTCATAAAACAAGCATTTATTCAGTGATGGCTCTGGGAGCTAAGGTTCTGAGGGCCAAGTCTCCAAGGGTCGAGTTGGATGTGACACCTGAAGCCTGGGTCAAGCCCTGTCTCTATTGCTGTTGACTGCACATGGCACCGGGGCCAGAACAGTGCCTGGCACACAGCAGGTGCTCAGTGTGACTGCGAAGAAACTGGGGTTGGCAATGCACCACTGGGGGCTGGGGGCGGGGGCAGAGGGAGTCCTGGGTCAGGAGGGAGGGAAAGGTGCATGGGAAGGACCCCTCCTCTGCTCTTCCAAAGGACTTGGAACAGGGTGAATCCCACCAGTTACTGAGGCCCATGAGCCAGGGCCAGGGCCAGGGTGGAGGGAGGGGGCTGGAGCAGGCACAGAGGCCCATCTGCAGGACCTGCCCTGCAGAAGTTCATGGCCAAGAACAGGACAAGGGCACATCATCAACATGGACTGACACAGGCTGTGTCCCTACGGATGTCTCACTCAGAGAGTGCCAGGGTGGGAGCAGCCTGGCCCTGCAGGCAGGTGCTGGGGGCCTGGGGAAGGGAGCGGGACACCACCAGGCTGGGGTGGGAGAGTGCAGATCTCAGGACAATCATGCCATTCTTCGTTGCTTTCTTTTCCCTTCCTCCTTCCCCCAGCAGTGCTTGCTGAGGTCATAAATGCTGTTGGCAGAAAGTTTGTAAATTACAGAAAAGAACTAAGAACATCTCGCCTTCCAGAGATAATCCTTGCTGGCATTTTAGTGTGTATCCATGTAGTCTATTTTGAGTATTATTATTTTTAAATTATGCATAATATATGAATATAGAGTCGTGGTTAAAAAAAATGAAAACGTCCCAGGTGGATCTCTGTTCCCCTTGGACAGCCAGTCCTTCCCTCCAGCCATGGCCTCGCTGATGACCTCCTCACCCGGGGAATAAATATCATTCCAGACTGTTCTCTGTGCTAAGGAGGTGCACAGACCTTCCCTTACTCGTCAGAATTGCAGATTCAGCTCCGTGCTGGCATTCTACCATTCACAGGTTAGTACTTTTCCTTGTAGGCATCTGTAGAAAATATGACAAAATACGTGTTCGTGATCTTAAACCCGTGTTTGAGCTGCACTGTTCCTGCGGATGTGCAACTCACGCGATGTCTCAGCTTGGGGCAAAGGGGTTGAGAGTGCGGATTCTGGAGCCGATGACGGAGGTCTGAAGCCTGTCTCTCCACCTCCTGGCCCTGTGACCTGGGCAGGCTACTCCAGCCCTCTGTGCTGCATTTGTGTCCTTTGTCACTTTCAGAAGTGAGTGTCTCCCTTCCTCAGAAGGCGGCCCTGAGGACCGAATGAGATCATATCCATCAACTGCTCTACGCAGTGCCTGCTGCACGCCGACGTGTCAGCTCTGGGGGCGGCATTTGGTGCAGCGGTTACGACACTGCTTGGGATGCCTACATCCTATGCCACAGTGCCCAGGTTCAAGTCCTGGCTCCACTCCGATTCCAGCTTCCTGCTAATGGGTACCCTAGGAGTCAGCAGGGTCCCTACTGCCCATGTGAGACCTAGATCCAGTTCCAGGCTCCCAGCTGTGGGCATTTGGAGAGTGAACCAATGCATGGAAGGCCTCTGTTTCTCTCTCTCTCTCTCTCTCTTTCTCTCTCTCTCCCCCTCTCCTCCGTCTTTCAAAATAAATAAGCAAATACATTTTTTGAAATGTTAGGCCTGGGAGCTGCCGTTGTGGCATAGCAGATTAAGCCACTGCCTGCAATGCCGGCATCCCATATGGGCACTAGTTGGGGTCCTGGCTGCTCCATTTCCAATCCAGCTCCTGAAAGAAGTTCCTGGCTTCGACCTAGCCCAGCCCTTGCAGTTGTAGCCATCTGGGGAGTGAATCAGTTTGATGGAAAGTCTCTCTCTCTCTCTCTCTCTCTCTCTCTTTCTGTCTCTCTCTCTCTGTCACTCTGCCTTTCAAAAAAGATAATAGATAAATCTTTTAAAATACAATGTTAGGTTTGGTGGTTTTGCCAGTGTTCACAGAGACTCTCACTGGTGGTGGGGAAGGAACATAATATTTCGAGTGTCTGATCCTAGCAAGACTGACCACAGCCTGGGTCCACACCCTGGACCCTCTAGCCCCATGAGTTTAGGGAAGTTTCTTAACTTGTCTGTTCTTTATAAAGTGATTTAAAACTAGCACCTACTTCACACAAGCACAATTCTGCAAATGTGTCTAAGGCATTTAGAAAGGTACCTGCACTTAAGTGGTAACTAGTAACTTTCTTTTTGATCTGCTGCCTAAAGACTGAATATATATTTTCAAATAAATATTTTTAAAAAAATGAACCTTGACTGTGGCTGTGGGTCTCATAAAACAAGCATTTATTCAGTGATGGCTCTGGGAGCTTAAAACAGTCTTAAAAGCCATTTTCCCAAGGCCGGCGCTGTGGTGTGGTGGGTAAAGCCACAGCCTTGGATGCTGGCATCCTATATGGGTGCCAGTTTGAGACCCGGCTGCTGTACTTCCGATCCTGCTCCCTGCTGATGCCCATGGGAAAGCAGCGAGAGGATGGCCTAAGTGCCTGGGGGAGACGTGGATGAAGTTCCTGGCTCCTGACTTCGGCCTGGTCCAACCCTGGCCTTTGTGGCCGTTTGGGGAAATGACCTCTCTCTCTGTCTCTCCATCTCTCTCTCTGTAACTCTGCCTTCCAAATAAATAAAATAAATCTTATAAAAATTTTTGAAAATTAAAAAGCCATTTTCCTGCTGAGTGGCTTTTAGGCTGAGGGCCTTTTTTTTTTCCGTGCGCTTTGTGTAGCAGGAGTGGAATTGCTGGGCTCATGGGAATGTGCATTTCAAGTTCTTAAAATTTTGGAATCCACACACAGACTTATTGCTTTATGTACTTTGGTTACTAGTTTTTATCCTATTTTGCCTCTTAGCAACATAGTGTATTTTCTTTTTATTTTTAAAATGATTTATTTGAAAGGCAGAGCTACACAGAGAAAGAGAGAGGGAGAGAGAGACCTTTCATTACTAGTTCACTCCCCAAATGACTGCAATCACCAGGAATGGGCCAGCCTGAAGCCAGGAGCCAAGAATTCCATCCAGGTCTCCCACATGGGTGCAGGGGCCTGAGGATTTGGGCCATTTCAACTGCTTTCCCAGGCCTTAGCAGAGAGCTGGATTGGAAGTGGAGCAGCTGGGACTTGAACCGGCGTCCATGTGGGATGCCGGCCCTGCTGGCAGCTGCTTTGCCTGCTACACCACAGCACCGGCCCCTGCTGTTCAGTTTTGAGGTTGAGCCCTGCTCCCTGCTGAGCCCAGCACTGCCCACTTCTATCCAGCCGCCCCCTCTCCCAGCTCAGCGTGGCAGGGGTTTGTCTTACATCCGGTTTCTCAGGTGCACAGCAGGAGCCTGGGAATCAAGTGTGTGTGACCTCCCTAAGGAGGGAGAGGCAAACACTGCCCTGGGGCTGAGCCACCTGGCAGGCTAGGGAGGCCAGCTCAAACCACAGTGAGTCCTGCCTGGAGGCAGTGGGCGCACTTCTGTCCTGCCTGGCAGTCCCTGGCAGACTTGGGTGCAGGGAGGGGTGCAGGGCAGGGGATAACCTGCCCATCGTCCTGGGGGAAGCAGCCGGGGACACTGACAGCCCTGGGGAGGCGCGCTGGTGCGATCCTTGCTGGCACGCCTTCGGGAGTGAGGTTTCGTGAGGTTTCGTAGCAGCCTCTGCGAGGGGAAGGGAGCTCTTCTGAGCTCTTGCATTAAACCCGAAGTTGTGGAGCTGCAGAGGCAGGAAATGAATCTCTCTTCTTGCGCTCTCTGGCTGCAAACCACACAAGGGCCCAAGCTCGGGCTGAGGCTGCAGTGAGACAGGGCACAAGAGGAAGGATGGGGCCACAGATGGCCCAGTTGAATTTTACAGAGAAATCAACAACAGAACAGGAGACAGGCGACGAGAGACAAAGAGGCAGTAGAGGGGAGCCTGTCCTGAGCCTTGGCAGACGGGGTTGGGTGGGGGGAACGGGGTCTGTGAGGGGCGCAGTTTGAAAGAGCCAAGGCTACGCTGAGGAGGCCGGGTTAGGGCTGGGAAGGGTGGATGCACCGGGTGGGAGGGCAGCCTCAGGAGAGTCAGGTTCCACCTGCAAGGATGATGGGGCAGGACATCCCGGTCTGACCTTCTGACGGGCACTGGCCGTGACACACACAGCCGGGAGAGGGGAGCGGGCAGTGCAGTCTGCGGCCCTGGGCTTCACGACTCTGCAGCACTGGCCAGGAGGATCCAACCCTTGTCTGGGTCTCCAGGAGCACAGAGCTGCTGCTCCCGCACAGCACCCCGAACCGGCTCAGCAATGGCAGCTCCCTTTAAGGGGCGGGGCCACAGTCTCCACCCCTCCCCTTCACTCAATTCCAAGGCCTTGCTGGATCTGCGGGTGTGTGTGCATGCGTGTGCGTGTGTGTGTGTGTGTGTGTGTGGTGTAGTGTGCGTGCATGTGTGTGGTGTTGTGTGTGTGGTATAGTGTGTGTGGTGTAGTGTGCATTTGTGTGTATGTGTGTGTGGTGTAGTGTGTGTGAGAGAGAAGTACAAACCCTCTGAGAAGTTCCACACCAATCATATCTTTGCTTTTTTCTCAGTCATTTTTGAGGCCCCTCTCTATCCAGCTATGGCAACTGGTGTAAAGTTCAGGAAAGTGGGGACAGGCTGGGCAGTGAAAGGGGGAGACCAGCGCAGAGGGTGAGGACACAGCCCTGGAACGGGGCTGTCTGGGTTCAAATCCTTCCTCTAGCACCGGTCACGTGAGCTTGGCAAGTGGCTCGATCCCCTGGTGTCTCCGGTCTCTCATTTATAAAATGGGGGTAATGAATGAATAAATGCCTCTGAAAGTCTTAGCTCTCACGAAACAGTCAGTGATTGCTGGCCCTGGTCGTGAGTCACGAGGCTTCCTGCTGCTCAGGGCCGCTCCTGGGGCCGTGCTCCTGTGTGCCGTCGGTGACGGCTGCTGTCGGCAGGCCGTGGAGGGGCTCTCCCAGCTGCCCTCACCACTGACCACGGCCCTCCACGAGCCAGACTGGTCTGTGAGCATAGACCAGGACCCTCTTTCCACCTCCCCCCTCAGAAGCAAATCGCTAATTCATGCCCCAGAAACTCGCCCTGTCACACCTCATCTGGAAAGAAGTTTAGGAATTCGGAACGTTGCCGTCGCCTCTGGGATTTGTAGAGTATGTCTGCACCTGTCCACAGAGCTTCCTTGTGTCCTGGAGGGTAGGTTGGATGGGGGTTGCTGACGCCGCCGGATGTGGGTGGGAGCTGAATGACTTGGCCAGAGTCTAGCCAAGCCACAGGCAGAGGGAGGAGCCCCTGGCTGCTTGCCTGGGACCCACAATGGTCCAGGGAGGCCCGGGGATGGAGCATCCCAGGGAGGAAAGGTACATCCTGTGCCCCCATCACAGTGCAGGGTGCCAGCGTCGGGCCCAGGACCAGATAAGCCACTCGCTTCGGGCACAATACTGAAGGGGGTGCCCCCTCTCAGGCTGGCCGTGCATGTACCCTGTGAGTGAGCGTTGCCTTAACCGTGACACCTCAGTGCCTCCCTTGTCTCACCCTGCTCCCCGCTGGGCGTGTGCAGCTCAGTCCTCTCTCAACAGCAGCCTCTCACTCCCCAGTATTGGTTCTCAAAGGAGGGTGTTGTGGGGGCTGTAGACCGGCCTGGTTCAAATCCTGTGTTGGGGACAGGCACTTGGCATGGTGGCTAAGATATCACCCGGGATGCCTGCATCCCATGTCCAGGTGCCTTGTGTGATTCCCAGTTACCCTCTGCTGATCCACCTCCCCTCCTGTGCACACTCTGGGAGGTGGCAGCTGATGGCTCAAGTGCGTGAGTCCTTGACCCCCACATAAGTGACCCAGATGGAGTTCCAGTCTCCTGGCTTTGGTCAGGCCTAGCCCCGGCTGTTGCAGGCATTTGGAGAGTAAACAAGTCTTCTCTCTGTCTCTCTGCCTTTCAAATAAAATGAAACTAAATGAATAAAAATTTTAAAAAGACAACTTTTTTTTAAAAAAAAGATTGTTTTATTTATTTGAAAGAGTTGAGAGAGGGGAGACAGAGAAAGAAATCTGCTACCTTCTGGTTCACTCCCCAGATGGCCACAATGACTAGGGCTGGGCCTGGCCACAGCCCGGAGCCAGGAGCTTCATCTGGGTCTCCCATGTGGGTTTCAGGGGCCCCATCACTTGGGCCATCTTCTGCTGCTTTTGCCAGGCCATTAGCCGAGAGCTGGATTTGAAGTGGAGCAGAAGGGACACGAACCAGCACCTGCATGGGATGCCGGTACTGCCGGTGGCAGCTTTAACCACTATGCCACAATGCCACCCAAAAGCTGAGCTTTTAAAAAGCCTATTTTATGGGGTTGGTGCTGTGGCACAGTGGGTTAACACCCTAGCCTGAAGTGCTGGCACCCCAAATGGGCACCGGCTTGAGTCCCAGCTGCTCCACTTCTGATCCAGCTCTCTGCTACGGCCTGGGAAAGCAGTAGAAGAGGGCCCAAGTCCTTGGCCCCCTGCACCCACATGGGAGACCCAGAAGAAGTTCCTGGCTCATGGCTTCGGATCAGCACAACTCTGGCCATTGCGGCCAACTGGGGAGTAAACCAGCGGATGGAAGACCTCTCTCTCTCTCTCTTTCTCTCTCTCTCTGTAACTCTGACTTTCAGATAAATATAAATAAATCTTAAAAAAAAAAAAAGCCTATCTTGTCCTTAGCTGCGCGACCTTGGGCAACTTCCTCAATAGAGCTTCCTTTCCTCTCTGAAAAAAATGGAGCTACTTGGAAGGACTTGGGAGGATTAGATCCAGCAGCACAAATAAAGGGCCTGGCACGTGGAGCTCCTTCCCTCGAGTTCTCCTTTTGCTATAATAGGATTCTCTATTGTTCGCTGCCTTTCAGAAGCCAGAAATGACATTAATTCAGCATCTTCTAATTACACAGTCCTGGGAGTAAAGGGTGATGCTAAGATTATTCGCTAGACAGAGATGGTCATTCCAACCCTGCTCTCTGGTAGAGAGCAGCCCTGGGGGCACAAACTCCATGCTCTAGACTTGCTGGAAAGAACCGCGGGGAGCTAAGAGCCCTCGTAGCCAACATCAGATGCAATAGCTTGCTCACAGGTGTTATCATTAGCAGGTCTCATAAGCCAGCTGGCTAAATCAAGTCTGGTCAAACCCACGTGGAAGTTATTTCTGCTCTTCTCAGGTTATTATTTTTTATTTATTTGGGAGGTAGAATTACAGAGAAAGTGGGAGGGGGGAGAGAGAGAGAGAGAGAGAGATCTTCCATCTGCTGCTTCACTCCCCAAATGGCAAGGCCAAAACCACTAGCCAGGAGCTTCCTCCAGATCTCCCACGTGGGTTCAGGGGTCCAAGCATGTGGCCCATCCTCTGGTGCCTTCCCAGGCACATTAGCAAGGAACTGTATCAGAAGTGGAGCAGCGGGACTCGACCTGAAGCCCATATAGGATGCCAGCATTGCGGGCGGTGGCTTAACCCACTGCACCACAACGCAGGCCCATTTTCTCAGGGTATTATTATTACATTTCTTTCATTCTTCGCACACACTAAGTACTTATTCTATACATGGCTTTCCTTGAAATGACGGTTTTTTTCTTTTGAAGTAATTAATTTTAGGAAAAATCAAATATTACAATCTTCCTTAGCTGTGGTTTTGCTTCTGCAGCTTCAGTTACCTGTGGTCAACCATAGTCTGAAAATATTAAGTGGAAACTTCCAGAAATAAACTAGTCATAACTTTAATTGTCGTATATTATTATAATTGCTCTCTTATATTGCTATTGTCAATCTCATATTGTGTCTACTTTATAAACTAAATTCTCACAAATTGACACATAGCAGTCATACGTGTTTATGGGGTCCAGTGTGATGTTTCACTACATGAGCAATGTGCAGTGAGCAGACCAGGCAGCCGGCACATCTACCCCCTCGGACAGACGTCTCTTCTTTGTTGGGACAATTCAAATCCTCTCCATGGCTACTGTGAAATACTCAACTGGGGCAGGAATTTGGCCTAGCAGTCAAGATGTCCCATGGGATCTCTGCATCCCACATCAGAGAGCTTGGGCTCAGGTGCCGGCTCTGCTTCCTGTTAACGCCCACCCTGGGAGGCAGCAGAGATGACTCAAGTAGTAGTTGGGTCCCTGCCACCCACGTGAGAGAGCTAGATTGGGATCCAAACTCCTGCCTTTGGCTATCACAGGCACTTGGGGAATGACTAGCAGATGGGAGCATTCTTCCTCTCTTTCTCTCCCCTTTTCAAATAAATTAATACAAATCAATAAAAATATTCAACCAGTTGTTGACAACCATAGTTGTCCTACTGTGCTATAGAACATGGGAAGTTATTCCTCCTGTCTGACTGCACCCCCCGCCCCAGCCATCCTCTCTCCCTCCCACGCCCACACCCACCCTTCCCAGAGCGCTGGTGACTGCCACCCTGTTCTCTGCTTCCTTGAGAGCAATGTTTTAGCTTCCATGCAGAAGAGAGAACATATGGTGTTTGTCTTTCTGTGCCTGACTTATTTCGCTTAACATAATGTCCTCCAATTCCATCATGTTGCTGCAAATGACAGGATTTCAATCTTTTTTTAGAAAGTAAACTTCATCACAGACATGTGTGTATAGGGACAAACATGGCATCCAGCTGGCCCAGGGTCTCCGTGGAGGATGGGTTCCAGGACCTCCAACCTGCCCATTAGACCACAACAATCTAAGGATGCTCAAGTCCTGCGTGAATGGGCATAGAATGTCTTTAAATTTATCCCCCCCCCAAAGAAACCTTTTATTTAAGTAATACAGACTTGATGCATTTCATAAGTACAACATCAGGAGTATAGTGATTCTTCCCACCAGACCCGCCCTCCCACCCACCCTCCTCTTCCTCCCTCTCCCACTCCCAGTCCCATTCTCCACTAAGATTCATTTTTGATTAACTTTATACACAGAAGAGCAACTTTATACTAAGCAAAGAGTTCAACATTTTGCATGGAAAAAAAAAAAACAAAAAATCAAAAAACAATACAAAAGACTTTTCCTCAAGTGATTGCATCTTGAAGTTCACTTCACTTCTTTTTTTTTTTTTTTTTAGAAACTTAATTGTCTTTAAAGAAGCACCCAAGAATGAATGATACATCTTTCGCAAGCACTTAGACATAATTATAATACAACTCTCTGAGGACAGAGGTCCTGCATGGGAAGTTAGTGCATAATGACCCCTGTTGTTAATTTAACAATTAACACTCTTAGGTATGATGTCAGTGATTCCCGAGGCTGTTGACATGAGCTGCCAAGACAATGGAAGCCTGTTGAGTCCACAAACTCCGTCAGTATTTAGACAAGGCCATAAGTAAAGTGGAAGTTCTCTCCTCCCTTCAGAGAAAAGTACCTCATTCTTTGATGACCACTTCTTTCCACTGGGGTCTCACCCACTGAGATCTCACATGTAGGACATTTTTTGCACAGTGTCTTGGCATTCCATGCCTGAAATGCTCTCGTGGGCTTTTCAGCCAGACTGGAATGAAGGGTATAGACTTTGCACCCAATCTAGGACTGCCCTTCCACAAGCTTTAGTCACCTCTAGATTACTCTCGATACCTGACACCACATACATGCCTTAGAAACCGTTATCATACTGTTTTGCTGAGCGAATGATGTCAAGAAACAGAAGTCTGTATATGTTCAGGGTAGAAGCAATTCTTTTTATTTTTCTGAATATTTTTGGTCTGTGGTTGATTGACTCTGAGGCAGGGGGTCGACTTTATGGGGTTACTAGCCATGGTTTCAGGCACCCACTGGAGGTCTTAGACTAGATCCCCTGTGGATGAGAGGGGACTACTGTAGAAAAGTTGGTTCTTACTAGGGTGGATTAAAAAGAACAAACATTAAAGCAGGGAGAGTTGTTATCCTGGTGGTTAAGATGCTGCTTAGGGTGCCAGTACTGTGGTGTAGTAGGCTAAGCCTCCTCGATTGGGGTCCCAGCTTCTCCTCTTCCGATCCAGCTCTCTGCCATAGCCTGGGAAAACAGTGGAAGACGGTCCAAGTCCTTGGGCCCCTGCACCTGCATGAGAGACACAGAAGAAGCTCCTGGCTCCTGGCTTCAGAGTGGTCTTGCTCCAGCCATTGCAGCCATTTGGGGAGTGAACCAGCAAATGGAAGACCTTTCTCTCTGTTTCTCCCTCTATATCTGTAACTCTTCCTCTCAAATAAACATTTAAAAAAAAAAAGATGCTTTTAAAGACACCTGCACCCCCTATCCCCTGGGTTTGATGCCTGGCTCTGGACTTCTAACTCTAGTTTCCTGCTGGTACAAACCCTGGGAGGCAGTGGTGATCAATCAATCACTTGATTGCCTGCCATGCACATAGGGAACTGGATTGAGTTCCTGACCCCCAGCTTCAGGCCCTAGTCAGGAGCCTTTGTGGGCATTTGGAAAGTGAAACAGCAGCTAGGAACTCTCTATGTGTGCCTCTGCCTCTCAAATAAATAAATTATTAAGTATATAATAAAACAAAATGGGAGAAATTGATGACTTAAAAAGTCAGGACCATGTGGGACAAAAGCTCTCCCCTCACACCTTCCAGTGTTCACTGAAGAGCAGACTTCTGATACCGTACACTTTGGGTCAAATGCCAGAGGTGCCAGTCCTGATTTAGAAGTTTAGGCTCTGCTGTGGCTCTTGCTACATGATGTCCTGTGCCATCTTGGGACTCTGCCAGCAAGAATACTGTCACCAGATGTGACCCCTCATCCTTGCATTTGTTCTTTGTAACTTACCCAGAATGAGGGTATTGTGCTATTAGCAACAGAAAATGGATTAATAATTCATCACCCCTCTAAAAATAAGCACAATGGGAAAGAGGTAATTTCCCCAACGTTGCCAGGGGCTAGAAGGATTGTTCTCAAGTATAGCTCACTGCTATAGTGTAGGTACTAGCTTGGGTGTCCCCCAAAGGAGCATGTGTTAGGGGCTTGGATCCAAAGTCTTATGGTAATGATAAGAGGATTCACATTGATGGTTAATGGATTAAGGGTAGAGATTTAATCGGACTGTGGTGGGATCTTTGGAAAGTATTGGATTAGATTAAGTGACTGACGTGGGGCCTCCCCTGATGGACTCCTGGTGGTTTTATAAAGAGAGACACAGCAACAGGAAGGCTGAGTGTGTTCCCTGTCTTCTGCTTCCTGGTTCACTGTCTTCTGCTTCCTGGTTTATCATGGGATCTCCCCTTTGCACATTCTCTGCCCTCCACTGCCCCCATCAGACACCAAGCCAACAGAGCCACCTGATCTTGGCCTGTGAACCTCCAAAACCATGAGCCAAAATAAATTTTTCTTCATAACTAGCTTCTCTGGGGTATTTTAGTTATGCTGATGACGAGCTAACTAATACAGTCACCGAAGAAGGGAGAATGACATGGGGAAGCCCCAAAGTCACCCATGTTCACTCCAGTTCCCATAGTTGGTCACTGGTATTTCTTCCTAGGTTTGCAGAGAAGAACTGAGCACTGCAGTTTCTAGGAGTGGCAATAGCTACAAGTCTGTTTCTGTTTTTTCACTTTTACTCTTAGGGACACTTTTGTAATTTGTGTCTTTTTTTTCCCTTGAAACTCCAGCTGCAAATACATTTAATAATCAACCACAACAGAGCCCTTAGCAGATGGGCCTTGAAACAGGTGGCTGCACTGAAAGGCAGTGATAGAAAATGGAGGGTAATTTGAACCAAACAGGAAGTCAGGGGTCTCCTGGAGACAAAGTGTCTGCAAAAACCAAAGCCATATCCTGAGTTTCTTGGGCACTTTTTTTTTCCCACAGATGAGCTTTCCTGGGTGAAGATCCAACTTTTTTTTTTTTTTAAACATCTGGAATGCTGAAAAAGAAGAGAGAGACGCCCTGGGGCCTTGTCAGTCAAATCCACTTTTCTTTTGGCAAATTCAGCATTGGTGACAAATTGCCCAATTTGACATAAACAAAGTTGATAGATGTCAGCAGAGCTGTTTTTAAACAGCCGCAACGGAGGGATGTGTAGGATGGTTTCTCCCCACTTAATAGTCAGTATGTTTAATAACAAATAAAACAACCAGATGTTTAAAAAACCTACCACCTTCACAATGTCATCTGACAGTCAGCCACAGCCGATTAATGAGTGTGGGATTCATTCCAATCTCAATTTTTGTCTCACTTTATTTATTTGAAATGCAAAGTTACAGAAACAGAGAGGTCCTCCATCCACTTGTTCACTCCCCAAATGGCCACAATGGCCAGAGCTGGGCCAGTCCGAAGCCAGGAGCCAGAAGCTTCTTGCAGGTCTCCCACTTAGGTGGCAGGGACTCAAGTACGTGGGCCATGCTCTGCTGCTTTTCCCAGACTATAAGTAGGGAACTGGATCGAAGTGGAGCAGCCAGGACATGAGCAGGACATGAGCCCATATGGGATTCCAATATTACAGGTGGCGGCTTAACTCAGGGCAGCACAGCACCAGCTCCTAGAAAGTTTCTTTGAGTGACATCCATCTGTCAGGGGTGCTGGAGGAACCGGAAGATTGTGATCCATTTTACAGGGTAGGAGCTGTCTACCTTCTTTGGCCAGTTCTCCAAGATGGAGGCCACAGACAGACAGAAAGACCTGAGCAGACAGACGGAAATCCCTGAGCACTTGGGGAGCTGCTGACTCAACCAATCTGAGGCTCACCTTACTGCCGGACTTCTAATGAGGCTAGCTTCTCCATTTCCCTGTTTCTTGGGCCCTCTGCTTTTGGCTATGTACACCGCAAGCCTCCTGACTCACACACTCCTCTACTGAGCCTTGACTTGATCCTTAACACTGGGCTTCCAGCAGAGCAAACGGATTGCCAGGGGCTGGTGTTCTAGAAGAAGTCTGCTTGCCAGGCCTGCGCTGTGGCACAGTGGGCTTAACCTCCACCTGCAATGCCATGTTCACATCCTGGCAGCTCCACTTCCCATCCACCTCTCTGCTATGGCCTGGAAAAGCAGTAGAGGATGGCCCAAGTCCTTGGGTCCCTGCACCCACGTGGGAGACCCGGATGAAGCTCCTGGCTCCTGGCTTCTGATTAGCTCAGCTCTGGTCATTGCAGCCAACTGGGGAGTGGGCCAGCAGAGGGAAGAGCTCTCTCTCCCTCTCTCTGTCTGTAACTCTACTTCTCAAATAAATAAGATTTTTTTAAAGTCTATTTGCTACCCTTGATAAAGACAAGTCACCGTCTGTGCTGCTGAAATGACACCCACCTGAAGGGCCAAGTAAGACGCTTCCCTTTTAAGCTTCCAATGACTGCTGAAGAATATTGCTGATCCTTCAGCCACAGATCACAAAGCTTTATGTGATTTTCTTTTTTTTTTTTTTTTTTTTGACAGGCAGAGTGGACAGTGAGAGAGAGAGACAGAGAGAAAGGTCTTCCTTTGCCGTTGGTTCACCCTCCAATGGCCGCCGCGGCCGGCGCGCTGCGGCCGGCGCACCACGCTGATCCGATGGCAGGAGCCAGGAGCCAGGTGCTTTTCCTGGTCTCCCATGGGGTGCAGGGCCCAAGCACCTGGGCCATCCTCCACTGCACTCCCTGGCCACAGCAGAGGGCTGGCCTGGAAGAGGGGCAACCGGGACAGAATCCGGCGCCCCGACCGGGACTAGAACCCGGTCTGCCGGTGCCGCTAGGCGGAGGATTAGCCTATTGAGCCGCGGCGCCGGCCTTTATGTGATTTTCTGCCACCCACTAAGAAACCATCCCTGGCAGCTGCAGCTCAAGACAGGGGGCGATCAGTGGAGCTGGATCCTGTCTGTTATTTAGGAATTATGTCTTGCTTTCCTTCTGTGTTCCACCTGCTGGGCATTGTGGGAGAATACAGAAGTAAAACAAGGTTTCAGGCTGTAAGCAATTGAGGGAGGGGAAGTGAAATGGATTCTGGGTCGTCGCAAAAAATCTTCAATATTCCACAGTGTGGGGGACATTTTCATTTTTCTACACTTTATTGTAGTATAATGAATAATAGATGTGTGGTAAAGTGCACAAATCTTAAATGTGCAGCCCAATGAATTTTTAAAAAGTGAACCCACCCATGTACTCAGCGTCCAGACTAAGAAACAGAACACTGGCAGCCCGCAGAAGGTTCCTTCCTTCTCCTTCTCAGTCAACAGTTGCTCCCCGCTTCCACAGATCCACGATTCGGACATCTGTCACCATCGATTAGTCTTGCCTGATTTGAACTCTCTATAAATGGAACTATACTCTTGTGTCTGCCTTCTTTTGCTTGTCATTCTGTGGATGTAGCTCATTCTTTTTGTTGCCACATTCTTTTTGTCAAAGGCCCACAGCATAATTTATTTATTATTTATCTTCTGCTAATGGACTTTTGGGTTGTTTCCACTTTCAGATTAGTGCAAGTAGTGGTGCTAGGAACATTTTTGTCCACAGATTTTGGTTAAAATATGTATACATTTATGCTGGAGAGAGATACCTTTATGAATGGATGAATAGATAGACAGATAGATACATTGACTGACAGTGATTTTCTGGATCGTGGAGTTCATGGGTATTTGGCTTTCATATATTTTGCCCATTTTTTGAAGTGATTGTTCCTATTTACAACCCTTCAGCAATATATGATAGTCCCACAATATTTTGTTAGTTTTTAAATATGGATATTTTTTCTCAACATCAATTCGTTGTCAAGGAAATAAAAATTAAAACCACAATGAAAAATATGCATTTGGCATGGCTGTTAAGAAGCCATTTGTGGGACCGGTGCTTGGTGTGGTGGGTAAAGCTGCAGCCTGCAGTGCCAGCATCCCATAAGGGCACCAGTTCAAGTCCCGGCTGCTCCACTTCCAATCAAGCTCTCTGCTATGGCCTGGGAAAGCAGTAGAAGATGGCTCAAGTGCTTGGGCCACTGTACCTGTGTGGGGGACCTGGAAGAAGCTCCTGGTTCCTGGCTTCAGATCGGCCCTGCTCCAGCCCTTGGAGCCATCTGGGGAATGAACCAGTGGATGGAAGATCGATCTCTCTCTTTCTCTCTGCCTCTGCCTCTCTGTAACTCTCTTCCTTTCAAATAAATAAATAAATATGTTTTAAAAAGATGCCATTTGTGATGCCTGCATCCCGTATTGGAGGTTCCAGGTTTAGTCCTTGCTCTGCTTCTGGTTTCATGGTTCCAGTTTCCTGCCAATGCACAGCCTGGGATGTAGCAGGTGATAGCTCAAGTCCATGGGTCCCTGCCACCCACACGGGAGCCCTGAATTGTGCTTCCTGCCCAACCTCAGCCATTGTGGGCAATTCAGGAAAGAGTCAGAGGATGAGAGCTTTCTCTGTCTCACTCTCTCCCTCAGTCCGTCAAATAAGTAAATAAATTTTAAAAAGCTTTATTTATTTGAAAGGCAGAGTGACAGAGAGAGAGAGGAAGGAAGAGACAGAGAGAGACAGAGGGAAGTCTTCCATCTGCTGGTTCAATCCCCAAATGGCTGTAACAGTCAGGTTTTGCCAAGATGGAAGCCAGAAGCTGGGAACTCCGTCCTGGTCTCCCACATGGGTGGCAAGGACTCAAGCACTTAGGCCATCTTCCACTGCCTTTCCAGGTGCATTAGCAGGAAGCTGGATCCAAAGCAGAGTAGCTAAGACTAGTGCTTGGGTTGGGTAGTTGTCGACAAGCATTCATTATTACATATAATACTTTGTATATGCCAAATATTCTTTTTCAATAATAAGGAAAAAATATCCATGAAGAGAGAAAAAGTAAAGCACTATCTAATTTTTTTTTGGACAGGCAGAGTGGATAGTGAGAGAGAGAGACAGAGAGAAAGGTCTTCCTTTTGCCATTGGTTCACCCTCCAATGGCCGCCGCTGCCGGCACACTGCGGCCGGCGCACTGCGCTGATCCGAAGGCAGGAGCCAGGTGCTTCTCCTGGTCTCCCATGGGGTGCAGGGCCCAAGTACTTGGGCCATCCTCCACTGCCTTCCTGGGCCACAGCAGAGAGCTGGCCTGGAAGAGGGGCAACTGGGACAGAATCCGGCGCCCCGACCGGGACTAGAACCTGGAGTGCCGGCGCCGCTAAGTGGAGGATTAGCCTATTGAGGCGTGGCGCCGGCCAAACACTATCTAATTTCAATCATGCTGCAAACACATGGAGAGAGAGAGAGAAAGGAACTGACAAAGTGGGGACAGTGCCTCTCCTGGCACCATGCACAACTCCCATCCTCAGAAAAACCTGAAACATGCTTTCGTCATTTTATTTCCTTTGCACAGAGGTGGAACAAACTTCAACTTCCCAGCGTTTGCCCAGATAGAGTCCAAATCATTTCCTCTGTGGATTCTGAACTCACTTCCAATGCCATTCCTTGAACGCTCTGCTTGTCCATATGCCACAAAGACAGGAATTCCTTTCTCCTGATGACAAGGTCTATATCAGGGACATTTCTGGAGATGTTTCTGTTCCATTAATTGCGTAGTTTACAAGAACTTTCTTTTTATGAAAATTGTATTGCCAGCCTGTGGGGCAGCACGTGATGCTGCTGCTTGCAAGGCAGCCCCTCTGGATTCCTGGATTGCACGTGGTGGTTCCTCCACACTGCTCGGCCACTGTCCACTTCCAGCCTCGCCAAAGAACTCAGCCAGGAAGGCCCACCCATCCTTGCACTGGGAACCTCCAAATAAACCTCCTTGTCTCCTAAGTAAGTTACCTCAGGTACTCAGTTATAGTAATGACACACCAACCAATACACTTGAGTTTTTAAACTTTCTGAGGATTTTTGGGCTCCTACAGTCTTCGGGTACTTGTGCTTCCCATTTAACACCATGTGTCCGAGATGCATCCTAGCTGTGTTTGTAGCTGCAGCACTCTCGTTATTTCTGCGTGATGTTTCATTGCACACTATCCTACAATTGGTTTATCTTGTTGCTGTTGTATTTTTAAAAATATTTATTTATTTGAAAGGTAGAGATACAGAGAGAGTGGGGGAGAAGGAAGGAGAGAGAGCTCTTCTAGCTGCTGGTTCACTCCCTAAATGGCTGCAATGGCTGGGGCTGGGCCAGGAACTTCTTCTGCGTCTCCCACATAGGAGCAAGGGCTCAACGACTCGGGCCATCTCCCACTGCTTTCCCAGGCACATTTCCAGGGAGCTGGAGGGTAAGTGGAGCAGCCGGGACTCCAGCTGGTGCCCATAGGGAATGCTGGGCTTTTGACCTGCTGCACCACATGCTGGCCCCATGCTGCATTGCGAATGGATCCCTAGCTTCTTTCCAGCTTTTTGCTCCTATGGACCACACATCTGTGGAATTTCTTCCTCCTGTGTCCCAGTGCTCACGTATTACAAGTTTCTCTTGGGCATGTATCTAGGGCAGAATTACTTTTTTTAGAAAGATTTATTTATTCATTTGAAAGGCAGAATTACAGAGAGGGAGAGGCAGAGAGAGAGAGAGAGAGAGAGAGAGAGAGAGAGATCTTCCATCTGCTGGTTCACTCCTGAAATGGGCACCACAGCTGGGGCTGAGCCTCGCCGAAGTCAAGAACCAAGAACTCCATCTAGGTCTCCCACTTGGGCAGCAGGGGACCAAGTACCTTAGCCATCCTCCACTGCCCTCCCGGGCACACCAACAGGGAGCTGGATCAAAGTGGAGTGGCTGGGACTCAAACCAGTGCCCCTCTGGGATGCCAGCGTTGTAGGCAGCGGCCTAACCTGCTATGCCACATTGTAGGTCCCAGGTTTACTGGGTTTTACAATATGGAAGTAGTCAGCTTTGGAAGGTAAATGTGATCTTTCTTCTGGCAATGTTTAATGAGTGCTTGTGTATGTTACTGCAATGTTTTCTTTACATAAAGCAAGATAAAAATATAAAACACTATTTAGATGCAATTACTTTTTTAAATATTTATTTTATTAATTTGAAGGACAGAGTTACAGAGAGAGGTCGAGACAGGGAGTGAGGTCTTCCATCTGCTGGTTCACTCCCCAAATGGCCACAATGGCCTGAGCTGTGCCGATCCAAAGCCAGGAGCCAGGAGCTTCCTCCGGGTCTCCCACACAGGTGCAGCGGCCCAAGGACTTGGGCCATCTTCCACTGCTTTCCAGGCCATAGCAGAGAGCTGGATCAGAAGAGAAGCAGCCAGGACTAGAACCAGCACCCATATGGGATGCCGGCGCTTCAGGTCAGGGCTTTAACTCACTGTGCCACAGTGCCAGCCCTGAGATGCGATTACTTTTGTGACTACTCTCTGACCACAGCAGGATCAGATACACATGTAATAGCTCCAGGGTGAAGCCACATTCACACAGATTGTCAATCAGCACCAATCATCTACAGAGAACCTACAATATGCTGCTGTGAGCTATTAAAAATAAACAAAGCTTTGGAGCCGGCACTGTGGCATGGTGGGTTAAGCCACTGCCCATGATGCCAGCATCCCATATGGGTGCCAGTTTGTGTCCTGGCTGCTCCACTTCCAATCCAGCTCCCTGCTAATATGCCCTGCATCCACATAGGAGACCTGGATGAAGCTCCTGGCTCCTGGCTTTGGCCTGGCCCAGCCCTGGCATTGTGACCATTTGGGGAGTGAACCAGAGGATGGAAGCATTCCCTCTCTCTCTCTCTCACTCCCTCTCTAACTCTGCCTTAGCTGTTAGAAAAGCCTGGTGTTTTGTTCAAGTCTTTATAGGCCAAGTTTGGGGCCTAATTGACAAGAGGCCTCAGAGAAGCCTGTCTAGAGTTTGACCAGAGAGGCAGAGGGGTCTTTTACAAAGCAGAGTCAGCTCAGGTCACCCCATGGCTGCAAACCTCCCAGCACTTTCCCCTCTGTCCGAAGCACAGCTCCCACTTTTTGGCCATGGAGAGAATCTGTATCAGAGACAAGAGGTGGGATGAAGAGAGGGTGCAGAAAGCCCCGAGTCTCTCCTCTCTGCCATTACTTACTCCTTCCTCTGGATCATTGGTTTTTTCTTAGCCTGAACACTATGCAACATTATGGCTTGGGGAATGTGTCACTTCCTCCAGGAAGGCCTCTCTGACTTCCAGCCTGCCAGACCAGCTTAAGCTCCCCTAGCATCCCTGCATCGCTGTGCCGTGCCCTTGCCACCTTAAGTTGAAAGCCAATTTGTTTATGTGCTTGTTTCCCCACTGGCTCAGGAGGTCTGGGCCTTACCCACTTTGGGCACACTGTTCGCACACGCGTGTTCTGCAGGAGTGGCCTGGTCCCATCGTCTGAACACGCCGCACACCGCTGTGGTCTTCCGCCCGTTCTCCACCTAGACGGCTGGAGCGCTCTCTGACAGAGGTCAGCCAGCTCAAGCCACACCCCTGCCTCAAACCCTTCTGCGGCTTTCCATTGGCACGAAGAATAAACCCCAACTTTCTTACTGTGGCTGTAAGGACCTGCCAAGTCCGGCCCTGTTCTCTGTGCGTGGTGCCCCCGCCCCTCTGACCTAGCTCGCAGTCTATTCTCCAAGCACCAAGCTGGTTTTCCCTGGAGCCTTCACTCTTGCCCACTCTGCTTTCGACGCTCTGAGTCACAGCGGAGCCCCGGATGTTACCTCCTTAGCGAGAGACCTACCCCGGCCACCCAACCATTCTCTCTCACAGCATCTCCATAGCCCTCTTGACTCACTGCAGTTATTTATTACTATATTTTTGTCTCCACCACCAGCCTGGGAACTTCATGAGGGCAGCGATCTTGTCCATCGTGGTTGCCACTGCGTCCCCAGCACAGGGAATTGCGGAATCGCTTTCTCCCCGAGGAGTCGACTCCGCACGCTGGAAGGGTGCAGGCGGTGGCCTCCGGGGTGCCCGGAGTGACGGACGGTTCGGCTGCAGGCCCCGCCCCCAGCCCCGCCTGTGTCCTTGTCCGTCCCCACGGGTTTCTATAAAGTTCATTTGGCCGCCGCGCGGAGGCTTCTGGGAGCGGCCAGCCTCGGCCAATCAGGAAGCGCGGCCGAGCGGCGCGAGAAGCGGCGGCCGCGTTCTCCAGCCCGGACTCGAGCGGTGGACACGGCTGTGGGGCCAGGTGAGCGTGTGTCTGGTCGCGTCCCGCCGACGCGCTGTTTGTCCTTGAAACCGGGACTTGGAAGCTGGGCGGAGTCCCGTCTGCACGCCCGAAGCCATGCTGCTCACACTTCCCGTTCTCCGCATGGCAGCCGGCACGCCTGACGCCCGCCACACAGCGGCTCGTGGGGCCACCCGCTAGGTGTAGCGTGGGACTGCGCCCCGGGAGTGCCTTTTGTGTGCCCTCTCGGCGGGTGCAGAGCCTTGGCCTCTGACCTTCCGGCCCCACCTCGGCGCTCTGCCGCGGCGCCACGCCCCCGCGCCACCCCCACCCGGCCCCGCCGGGCCACCCGGCCCGACTGCGGTCCTGACAGCTGCTCCCTACTGGCTTGCTCGCTACTCTCCGACGGTGCGGCGGGGAGGCGTGGGGAGGGGCTTTTGGGGCCTGAGAGACGACCCCGTGAGCCTCTCCAAGCATTGAGTTTGTTTGCTGTGCTGGCGTCCGAGGGGATGCCAATGATTGGAACCGGGAGTGGCTGACCTTTCTCGGGCGGCTCTCCGCGGCCCCTCTGGTCCTTGGTCAGAGTTTGGACGATCCCTTGATAGAGCCGTTTGCCCCTCTGTTTTTTCTTGTTTGGCGGAGGTGTCTTGCAGCACAAGCAACGGTTACTTTTTGTATGGTGCCCGGGGTGGGTGGGGCAGGGTCTGAGAGGGCATCCATCCTGCAGCATCCTAGCTTTTTCCTTCCCTCCCCCTTTCTTGTCTGTCTTTCTCCATTGTGCATCTGCGTGTGTGAAATTCTCACTTTTCATGCAGGGTGATCCTGTCCAACTTGAAATATCTACATATTAGGCTGGTAGAGCCCATATTTATGTCTCTAGCCCCGGCCTTGCTCTGACCTCTGTCCAGCTGCCCTCTTTCTGTTTCCACTGAGAGGGATGATAAAGGACTCAAATTTGCATGCCAAGGAAAGGCTGGGTGAGCTCCCCTCTCTCTGCCATCTTCCCCTCTTCTGTCCTTTGATTCATCCTTGATTGCTCTCTCTCTCTTTTAAAAATTTTATTTACATTCATTTTATTGGAATGCAGAGAGAGAGAGAGACACACACACAGCCAGACACACTGGTACCCCCCCCCCCCCCCCATGCCTGCAACAACCAGGGCCGGGCCAGGCCAAAGCCAGAAACCCAGAACTCAACCAGATCTCATGTTGGTGGCAGGCCCAACTGTTTGAGCCTAATCTGCTGCCTCCTAGGGTGCGCATTGGCAGGAGGCTGGATGGAAGGCAGAGGTACCAGCACTTAAATCAGGCACTCCGGTATGGAATGTGGGCATCCCAGGTGGTATCCTAACCCCTGTACCAAACACATGCCCCATGGCTACTCCTTTTCCCCGCCCAGTGCTTGTCACCACCTCCTCTCACCTCGAAGAGCTTCCTGTTTGATCCCCCTTCTTCTGCTCTGGCCCCTGTTTTCATTATGGTGGTTTTAAAAGGGATCCTTTTACAACACAGATCATCAGAGCAGGTCACCCCTATACTTAAAAAATTATCTGAGGGGTCCCCATGTCTCTAACAGACTCCTTACAGTGAGCTGTCAGGCCTTGTGTAACTTCATGCTGTTACTTTCCAGTTTTCTGTTTCCCTCCCCTTCCATATGTCAGATACGCTTTGGCGTCAGGGTCCTTTGTGCCTGTGGGTCAGTCTCCACGTGGCCTGCTCTCACATGCAAGTCTCTGCGAGGGGTTACTAGTGTAGCTTTCCCCACTGACTGCCTTCACTGCCTTAGTTGTTCTTAGTGCTTACGTTTGGATCATGCGTCTTGTCTATTGTTTACCTTTTCCTCTACAATGTCAGTGAGGAGATTTTTCTCCAGTTTGTTCCCTGATGCATCTCCAGCACCTAGACCTGGCACAGGTGCTCTGTATGTGTGAAATAAATGAGTGCGTCTGCCGCTGTTAGAAGCTCATGGATACGGTGGATACGGTGGTGAGTGAGACAGGCTGGCCCTCGTCGTGCTGATGTTTACGAAGGACACCATCAGTAAGACTGGGACTTGGAAGCGGGATTGTTTTTTAAAAGGAGGACAGGGATATTTTAACATACACCTGATTGAAATGAGAGAGCAAGTCATGGGAATATTCAAGAGTCTTCCTGGCAGTGGAATCGCAAGTGCAAAGACCTTGAGGTGTGAAGAGTCGGAGATGTGAGCTTGAACACCTGAACCTGCTTCTCAGTGGACTGAAGTGTGTAAGGCAGAGGGAAAGATGTGCCAGGGATGGGGAGGGGTCAGAGCAAAGATCTGGAGGTGAGAGGGCCAAGGTGTGCTCTGGGAATAGGTCACTTTAATTCTGCAAACATATGTCTGGTACCTGTGCTGTGCCAGACTTGGCTGCTGATGAGTCAGAGCTGAGTGTCTGTGGACCTTTCTTACAGGATTTGCCATCTTGAGAGGGAGAGGTACAGCGGAAGAAATAATCACAGGAAACACTACAGAAGGTTCCCATTGGTGTGGGAGGGAGTTGGGGTGGGTCTGCCTGGGCCAGCTGACTTGCTAGTATATGTAGGAATTCCCCGTGTGACAAGCTGGGGATGGAGATCTGTGCCTCTGGCATGAAGGAAGGAAACAGCATGAGGTCCCCCAGGGAACATAGAATTGCTAGGGTTCGGTTGGCAAAGGTGGTAAGAGTGGTGTACTATTAGTCATCGTTTTGTTGCTACAATGAAATACCTGAGGCAAGCTACTTTTATGAAGGAAGGTGCTCACAGTTCAAGGCTGGGCATCCCGCTGGTTTGTCAGTTGGTGGTGGCGTTCTTACTGGCAGAGTCCTGAGGTGTGCAAGCATCACATGGCAAGAGGGAGCACAGGCAGATCATGGATCACTTGGCGAGCCAGGTAGCAGAGTGGAGGCTGGGCCCAAGTCAGCTGTTAAGCACTCCTGTGGGACAGCCGCCTTCTGAGGGCATGCCCCCAGTGACCCAAGCCCCACCTCCAATCACCATAATTGGATTAAGTTTCTGTGCTCCTTGTACCATCAGCTTTTTTTTTTTTTCTTTTTAAGATTTAATTATTTGAAAGGCAGACTAGGAGAGAGACAGAGAGGTCAGTCTTCCATCTGCTGGTCCACTCCCCAAATGGCCACAACGATCAGAGCTGGGCCAGGCTGAAGCCAGGAGCCGGAAGCTTCATCTGGGTTTCCCATGTGTGTGCAGGAGCCCAAGCACTTGGGCTACTTTCCCAGGCCATTTGCAGGGAGCTGGATCGGAAGTGGAGTAGCCAGGACTCGAACCGGCACCCATTATGGGATGCCAGCATTGCAGGAGGCGTCTTTACCTGCTGTGCCACAAAGCCAGCCCCTGTACCATTACCTTACCACTCATGTAAGTCTAAAGTCTTGCATGAGTTTGGAAGCCATATCCCATTCAGACCATAGCAGGTGGCAGTGGCTGGTAGGTACCCAGTATAGCTGTGTCAAAGCATGATCACTTTGTCCTGGGGGAACTGGAAGGCATTCCTGATGGACTTAATGCAGGGGACCATTTCAGTCTTTTTAGAAAATTTATTTATTTTTAATTTTAAACGGAGAGTCAGAGACACAGAGAGATTTTTCCATCCACTGTTTTCACTCCCTAAATGCCCACAACAGCTGAGGATGGACCAGATCAAAGTCAGGAACCTGGAACTCATTCCTGCTCTCTCCTGTGTGGGTGACAGGACACAAGAACTTTAGGCATCATTGGCCGCCTTCTAGGGTGTGCACTAGCAGTGAGCCGGAAGCAGGAGTGGAGCCAGGACTCCAGCTCAGTCACTACAATGGAAGATGCAGGCCTTCCAAGTGGTGTCGTGATGCTGCCCTGAACACCTGCCCCAGGAGAGCATTTCAGAAAGACTGCCTGGGCTGTGGGGAGGGTAGGTTGGAGGAATGAGAAGGCCTAGACTGTTGAGGTACTCAGGAAAAAGCAGGAGGGTTAGAGCAGGGCACGAGATGGGGTATAAATTTGTGAAAGGTTTGAGAGGCAGACTTGGAGATTCGCTGGATGTTCAGGAGGGGGAAGCAGAGCCTGAGGTGACTGGAAAGTGGTTTCTGGCTGACTTGCGGGGTGCTAATTGAGTGGGACCCAGGAGGAGAAAGCAGTGGCGGTGGCTGCTGTGTCTGAGACAGAAGTGATGAGTTTGGTTTGGATCGTGGGTAGTTTACAGATGTAAATGGCAGGTAGAGAGTTGGAAATATTGGCCTGGGAAATGAGTTGGGTCAGACATAGAGATATGGGAGTCACTTCTATTTCATAGGTTAGAGTCCTCTTAGCTTATTTATTTGACTTATATTATTGTCTATTAATACCTGTGTTCCTTCTCCCCAGAATAGCTCAAAGCTTGAAGTGCTTTGTAGTTTACAGTTTTTTTTTTCCCCACTGCCCCAAGAGTGCTCTCAAACAGTAACTCCGTCATCAACACGCAGTTGCTGATTGAGAGAATAATCTTCTCCAACCTTGCCAAAAATGTCAAGTGACTCCTTATTTTCTAACTTTTTATGTTGGTCTGTAAGATCCACTGGCGTTATAGTCCCATCTTCCTTGCTTCTTACATTTAATCGACAATATTGAGTCTCTCCATTGTGCGAGGTACCCGTTGTCCAGTGAACTGGAGGTGGAGATTGTGGGCAAACAGAACAAGCTTCCCAGGCTTAGGAAGCTTACGCCTGTTACGAAACAGACAGTAAGTGAGCAGATAGCCAGATGATGCCAGGTATTGCTAAATGCTATCAAGGAGATTAAAAAAAAAAGAAAAGGAAAATGTGGTAGAGTGGACAGTTTCTTTAGAAGGGAGACCTTTGAGTAGAAACCTGCGTGAAGAAAGGGGATGAGCTGTTCAGGGAGGAAGGTTCCTGCAGCCGCAGAGGAATCACTGACCGCCAGAGCCCCGAGGCAGCCATGTTTTTAGCAGGATCAAGGCAAGAGTGATTGCAGAAGGGATTGTGGCAGGGGACTGAGCCTGTAGGCTTCACAGCACAAGGAAGGGACTTTGGGTTTTATTCTGTGGAGTGGGAGCTCTTGGAGGGCTGAGCTTTTGATTTTTATTTTATTTGTTTGAAAAGCAAAGACAAAGAGATTTGAAAGGAGAGACATAAAGATCTTCTATCAACTCTCACTCTGCAAATGGTCACAATGGCCAAGGCTGGGCCAGGCCAAAACCAAGAGCCAGGAACTTCATCCAGGTCTCCCACGTGGGTAGCAGGGGTCCAAAAACTTGGGCCAACTTCCACTGCTTTCCCAGGGCACATTAGCAGGGAGCTGGATCAGAAGTGAAGTAGCTGGCACTCAGACCTGGGATGCCAGCATTGCAAGTCACAGCTTAACTTACTGTGCCACAATGATGGCCTTTGGTTGAGCTTTTTGAAAGGCTGATGCTCTCTGTTATGTGGATAACAGATTGGGGAGTGGTAGGGAACAAGGTAAGAACAGAGAGACCAGCCAGAGACCGGATCACTCAGAGTGGTGCACGAGAGTGGCTTGGACTAGAGTGATCATGATGGAAGAACAAAAAGTGGTTGTAACTCATATATATATATATATATATATATAAAATGTATATATAATATGTAATATATAATATTATATATTAAATATATAGATTAAACATATATAATATATAATATTAAATATATTAGATTTATTCCTTTATTTGAAAGTCATTACACAGAGAGAGGAGAGGCAGAGAGAGAGAGAGAGAATCACTTCCCAGTCGGCCGCATCGGCCAGAGCTGCGCTGATCTGAAGCCAGGAGCCAGGAGCTTCTTCCAGATCTTCCACACAGATGCAGGGGCCCAAGGACTTGGGCCATCTTCTACTGCTATCCCAGGCCATAGCAGAGAGCTGGGTCGGAAGTGGAGCAGCCAGGACCCGAATGGGCACCCATATGGAATGCCAGCACCGCAGGTGATGGCTTTACCCACTATACCACAGTGCCGGCCCCTATATTTGTTTTAAGAATAAAATTTAGTGTAGACATGTGAGAGTAGGAAAGAAGTCAAGAACAATGCTGAGTTTAGGCCTGAGCAACTCTGAGCAGGAAGGTGCCATTTTCTTACATGAGAAAGACAGGAAAGGAGTGGATTCGCCTCCTAGAGGACTGTCATGAGGCTGGCATTAGGTCAGATGTTTATGTTAACTCAGATGGTTAATGCACCCTGTGGGGACACATGCACAGCCAGAGCTTAAGAAACAGGGCTTTTGTTATTCCTGTTGCCACTGATAGGAACTCTTCCATTGTCAGCAAATAAATATATGGAGTAGAAAGGAATTTAGGGGAAATTTCTGTAGGATGGATGTTGAGGAAAACCATTTGGCCCTTGTATTCATCTGTTTTCCATTCCTACAATGACATACTGAGGCTGGGTACTTATAAATGAAAATAGCTTTATTTAGCTCACAGCTTTGGAAGCTGAAAGTACAAGATCAGAGAGCCCCAAAGATTGGTTCCTTTGATGAGGAACACATGATGGATGGTGGCTTGGTGGGAGTGCTTGCCAGAGGGCGAGATCAGACACTAAGAGTGGGAAAGGGCAGGTGACAAGCTCCCATCACCCTAACACTGGCACACTGAGGACCAAGCTTCTAACACATGACCTTTTAGGGAACACACTCAAACCATATCCAAACCATTGCAGCAGGCAGGGCTTGAGCTGATGTTAATAATAATAGCTTGGCCTGGGATAGCAGTAGAAGATGGCCCAAGTCCTTGGGCCCCTGCACCCGCGTGGGAGACCCAGAAGAAGCTCCTGGCTCCTGGCTTCAGATCGGCGCAGTTCTGGCCATTGTGGCCAATGGGGAGTGAACCATCGAATGGAAGACCTCTCTCTCTGCCTCTCCTCTCTTTGTGTAACTCTGACTCTCAAGTAAAAAAGAAAAATAATAGTAGTTAGTGCTTATTGAATAGTTCCTATGTGGCTGGTAAGGGGGGCATGTAATTTTTATTTTTTTTATTTTACAGATGAAGCTGAAAGGAAGGAATTATCTTGCTCCAGGTCACCCAGCTGGCTAGAGCTCAGGTGCCTTGGAGGGTTGGGTAGGTCTAGTTTGGGAAAAATAATGAGCAAGGGCCAAGCAGGAGAAGGATGGTAGGCACAGAACAGGGGACTTGTGCACAGGCTTTAGGGAGTCAAAAGCAGTGCCTCATCAGGATTCTTGTGAGTGGGAGCCAGTGAGGACTTTAGAGGAGGAACAACAGTAGGAAAATGATGTCAGAAAGCTTAAAGTGGTCTCAGAAAGTAGTGGAACATGGGGTGGGAAGGGCTAGAAAGAGAGACCGTGTTCAAGCATCTAACAAGGACTTGGGCTTAAAGAAATGAAAGTGTGCCCCTGTGTTATGAAGGATGGAAGCAGCAATTAGAGGACATTGCAGTTAGTATCCCTTGTTATCTGTTTATGTAAAGAGATTTTGAATAGTGACTTTGGAGAGTGAGGGATCGTTGGGTATTGTCTGAATCTATACTGTATATTTTGTTTCCTCAGTTTTTGTTACAGAGTAGCAATAGGAATAAAGAGGAATACCTACCTGCTTGCCCTCAAGAGCTGTCTCTACATGTGTTTGGTTTCTGTGTCTGGAGAGTGGGGGTGCACCTGTAAGTAAATGATCTGAAGTCACACACAGATGCAGAGGAGAAGGCTAGACTATATCCTGAGAGAGGGAAGCCAGGGAGCGGAGGTGGAGGAGATGGGGAGACAGCCAGTAGTGGTGGTGGTAGTTGGCGGTGGATAAGTGCATTTTGACACACAGTAGGTGTGGATGTGACAGATATGTGCTTGAGAGGAAATGCACAGGCGAGACTTGGAAACTCCAGGCTGGAATTTGAGTGCAGGGGAATGGGAGTGGATTTTACAGTCATTGTCATCGAGGAGTTGAGACAGCAGTCTGAAATGAGGAATGTTGAGCAGTTTAAAAATGAGCAAATTATTAGAATTACATAAGATATAATTATATATTCCACATGTTCTCATGGAAACAGATTCAGATGACATATGTATAAAATGAAAAGTAGGTGCAGGTGTTTGGTGTAACTGTTAAGGTACTGCTTTGGGACATCTGCTTCATATGTCAGAGTGCTAGGCTCAGATCCTGGTCTGCTTCCAATTTCATCTTCCTGCTGAGGAGCACCCTGGGAAGGCAGCAGGTGATGGCTCAAGTACTTAGGTCCCTGCCACCCACGTGGGAGACCTGGATTGGGTTTCTGTCTCCTGGCCTCAGTATTGTGGGCATTTGGGAGTGAACCAGCTGATAGGTGATTTCTATCCATCTGTCTCTCTGCCTTTCAAATAAAATAAAAATAAAGAAGTAAAATGAAAAGTAAAAGTCTCCCAACACTCAGCTTTGCTCTGTAGAGGTAATGCTGTTAAGTTTCTTTCTATGTTTGTGTTGTTCCTTGCTATTCCTTCTAAAAACTATCTGTGAACAAACCTTATGTGTGTAGCTCAGTGGATTTTTTCTTTTTTTTGGACAGGCAGAGTTAGTGAAAGAGAGAGAGAGACAGAGAGAAAGGTCTTCCTTCCATTGGTTCACCCCCCAAATGGCCATTATGGTCTGTGTACTGCGGCTGGTGCGCCGCACCGATCCGAATCCAGGATCCAGGTGCTTCTTCCTGGTCTCCCATGCAGGTGCAGGGCCCAAGCAGTTGGGCCATCCTCCACTGCCTTCCCAGGCCACAGCAGAGAGCTGGACTGGAAGAGGAGCAACCGGGACAGAATCCGGTGCCCCGACCGGGACTAGAACCCAGGGTGCCGGCACCGCAGGCGGAGGATTAGCCTAGTGAGCCGTGGCGCCGGCCAAGCTCAATGGGTTTTTATGTATGTATTCTCTCATATGACCACTGTCCATATGGAGGTACAGACTATTTCCACTACCCTGATGTCTTAGCTCAGGCTACTATAAAGTACCATCAATTGGGTTGTTTAAACAACAGAAATTCATTTCTCACAGTTTTAGAGGCTGGAGATCTGACGCCTTGGTGCCAGCATGGTTGGGTTCTGGTGAGGGCTGTCTTTTTGGCTTGCCCTTGCAGAGGGCTGCCATCTTGCTGCTCACTTGGTTCTCATATAGCCTTTCTTCAGGGTGTGTACCCAAAGCTGGTGGCCAGAGAGGTGGTGTGTTTGGGAAGATGGGAAGCACATTCTCTGGTTTCTTTTCTTACAAGGGCACTAATCCTATTCAAAGGACCCTGTCCCCACCATCTAAATCTAATTATCCCAAAGGCCCCATCTTCAAATGTTAGGATTAGGATTTCAGCATACGGCCTTTGGGGGGGGACACAATTCAGTCCAGTTCAGTCCTGAAAAGTTCTGTTGTGCTCCCTCTCCTTCAGTACTTCCTCCACACCTTCAAGGATACCAGTATTCTGACTTCTAGCACTATGCATTAGTTTTTTCCTGTTAAAATCTATGTATAAACAGAGTCACACAGTGTGTCTTTTTGTTTGTTTGTTTTTTGTTTTTTGTATCTGGCTTCTTTAGTTCATTATGACTGCAGAATTTATCCATGTTGTTCCTTGTAGGTGTTGTTCTATCTTTTCCATTCTGTGTGGTATGCCAAGGTATACTATACTACCACAAAAATCTCAGATGAGATAATTCTGTATAGACAGTGGTCTTAAAATTATTTGGGGGAGGCGGGGAAAGACTTTTGTTAGAACCTGAGAGTGGACAGGGAGTAGGAGTTCAGCCTAGTTAAGATGCCTGCATCCCACATTGAAGTGCCTGTATTCGGCTCCTGGCTCTGGCTCCTGGCTCCTACCACTGCAAACCCTGGAGGACAGTGGTTATGGCTCAAGTAATCATGTTCCTGACATCCCCTTGGGGATGCCTGGGTTGTGCTCCTGGCTCCTGGCTCCAGCTCTATTCCAGCCCCAGCGCTGTGGGCATTTGGGGAGTGAATCAGAGCATAAGAGATGTCTCTCTCATAAATAAAACACCTTTGAGGTTTTGGGTCAAATGATTCTTAGTTGTAGGCTGTGCTGTGCATTGCAGGATGTTTAGCAGTATCCTTGGTCTCTACCTCTAGATGTCAGTAGTGTGTACTTCCTTCCCCCATGTTCTGACAACCAAATATGTCTCCAGTTATTGCTAAATGTCCTCTGAGGGTCAAAGTCAACCTCACCTGAGAGCTGCTGGTTTGGAGAGAAGCTCCAGAACCAAAGGACGTTGAGAGCCGATTTGCTTCTCTGTCGCTGTTTGTGCTGGTTATAAGATGGGCCAGTGTTGTTCCTAAGGTTCTGTGTACAGGTAATTTCTGGAACCACGAAGTGGGGCTATTCCTTCTAAGGAAGCATTAAGTAGCGTAATATGGGATGAAAATTTCATGCATTTATAGATTCTTCATGGTGAGCCAGCGCTAAGAAGTTGCCAGAGCAACCCGCTTCTCTCAGTAGTATGAAAGTGGGATCCAGAGAGGATCCAGTCCTGGAACCAGAGGGCTGCTGTAGGGTGGGGCCAGCCTGGAGTCCATAGCTCTTCCTTCTCTGGCCTGCTAGACCATACAGCTAACAGTTTATCAGAAAGTTCCCTTTGTGGATAATTTATGTTTCTAGGTGATGCCAGGATACTCCCTTGCTCACCGAGGGTGAAATAGCACACCTGATTATTTTACATATCAGGGAAGCTGACAGGGACCTTGCAAACACTGAGTCATCTAGAGCAGTTCTGCTCCTAAACCACCCAGGTCTTTATCTTCTGTCTGGGCTAATTTATTTTAGTTCTTTGTTTTCTCTAGAACTCTACCTTCTGAGTAATGTTGAGGCCTAATTCTCTTTTATTTAGTCTCACAGGACTGTAAAGAATTACCTGACAACAAATTTGTTATCATCTTTTCCCTTCTTCCAGAGGTGTCTGAATCAATACTATCTGTCAAGTTGTAATTTTCTTTTTGATAGTGGTTGTAATTGACAGCTGGTGGATGCAGTAAAAAGTGGAGTGAAATTGCCACCTAGGCAGAGTTTATATATTCAGGAGAGAAGAGGAGAGCAGAACCAGTATTAAACTTTTGTTACTTCAAGTGAGGTTTTCTTCATTAATCTTTGGTGCTGAATGTTGAACACTCTTTTGTGTTTTAATCCTGTTACAGGATTAATTAATTTGATTAATTACGATTTGAGGACAGGATTTCTGCTTTAGTTTAAATGTTAAAATTTCTTTTGAATTACATCATCATTGTGGAAGTTTGGATTTATAAGTAAAAACTATATTTGGAAGTGGGCAGAATAGCATACATTTTAAAACTGTGACTATCTTCCATAGGTTCTTTCTGCATGGTACAGAGTTATGATTAAGGAAGTTATAAATTTATTTATTTAATTTGAAAGGCACACACACATAATCACACACACAGTGACATAGAGGGATCTCTTACCTGCCAGTTCACTCCTCTAAACACCTAACAATGGGCTGGGCGAGGCTAAAATCAGGAGCCAGGAATTCAATCAGAGAGAATATCCCTGTGGGTGGCAGGAGCCCAAGTAACAGCCATCACCTGCTGCCTTCCTAGAGTGCAGATTTGTAAGAAGAGGAATTGGGAGCAGACCTGAGATGGAATCAGGCACTCCAAAAGGAGATGTAGAAATCCCAGGAGCCTTTTGACTGCTATTCCTGGTGCTCACCCCAAGTCATAGTTTATGTCAGATATTTACTGGATGAGTTTTTGAAGCAGGTGTTTATAATTAAATGATGAAGTATTGCCAGATGGGCAACTTTGGAAAAAAGCTGAAGTAGTATTTTACAATGATACCAATCAGAGTTTTTTTTTTTTTTTTAAGATTTTTATTTATTTATTGGAAAATAAGAATCACAGAGAGAGGGAGAGAGAGAAATCAAGAGAGAGCTCTTCCACCCACTAGTTCACTCCCCAGATGGCCACAACTACCAGAGCTGGGCCAGGCTCAGGAGCTAGGAGCTTCATCCAATTCTCCCACATGGGTGGCAGGGGCCCAAACACTTGGGCCATCTTCCACAGCTCCTCCCAGGCCATTAGCAGGGAGCTGGATCAGAAGTGGAGCAGTCAGAACTTGAACCGGTGCCCCTGTGGGATACCAGCATCTCAAGTGGTGGCTTTATCTGCTATGCCACAGTGCCGGCCACCCAGAGTTTATAAAATGCTTTCTGTGTATCACTAGCCCCTTGAAGTAGGCAGGGATTGGCACCTTTTTTAGATGAAGAAATTGACATGGAGAGATTTGTTTTTTTTTTTTTCTCCAATATAGGTTGATCTCCCTTCTGCTAGTAAATGAATATATGGATCTGAACCAGATATTTGGCTTCAAAGTCCAGTCATCTACTTATTGTGTTTAAAATATATGTATATTTTAGTTTATTGTCATTGAAATTTAAAAATAACTGAAAAAGGGAAGAAAATTGCTAGTTGTTTATGTTGAAGAAAAATGATACAAATAGCAAATAACATCAGTTACTTCTCTTCATGTATATAAAATCTCCCCCTTTGACAACAGCCAAAAAAAATATAGCAGTGCTAACTGTGTTTTCTAGGTCGTAGGATCTTTGTGGTGGAAAGAGATGCTTTTTCGTTAAGCATTAAAATTAGAGTTCTTCTGTGAGTGGTCGGTCATAAGTGTTTGATTATACAGATGTTCCTTGACTTCAAGTGGGATTCCATCACTATTAAACCCATCATACGTTGAAAATATTGTAAATTTAGAAAGCATTAAGTACACTCAAACTCCTGAGCTCCCTGGCTTAGAAGCATAGCACACTGTAGACTCAGTGTCACTTGATCTGTGAGCCGCCTCCTGCCACTGTCCAACTTCTCAAGAGCATATCCTGCTGTATGTTGCTCTTTTCCTTTCCTTTCCTTTCCTTTCCTTTCCTTTCCTTTCCTTTCCTTTCCTTTCCCTTTTCCTTTTCCTTTTCCTTTTCCTTTTCCTTTTCCTTTTCCTTTTCTTTTCTTTTCTTTTCTTTTCTTTTCTTTTCCTTCCTTTTTTTTTTTTTAAAATATTTGTTTATTTATTTGGAAGTCAGAGTTAGAGAGAAGGGGAGAGACAGAGAGATCTTCCATCCACGGGTTCACTCCCCAAATGGCCTCAACAACCAAGGCTGGGCCAGGCTGAAGCCAAGAACCAAGAGTTTCTTCCAGGTCTCCCAGGTGGGTGCAGGAACCCAAATACTTGGGCCATCATCTACTACTGCTTTCCCAGGCACATTAGCAGGGAGCTGGATCAGAAGAGGAGTAGCCAGGACTTGAACCCACCTGTATGGGATGCCAGTGTTGCAGGTGGTGGCTTTACCCACTACACCATAGTGCCAGGCCCCAACTCTGACTTTCCAAAAAAAAAAAAAAAAATCAGAATTCAAAATTTTAAGTATAGCGTCTACTAAATGCACATTGCTTTTGAATCATTGTAAAGTTGAAAATCATCAGTCAGACCATAATAAGTCTGGAACTGTCTGCTTTAAAATTCTGCAGGGAAAGTAGTAGTTGGTGTCATTTCCCTCTGCAGGTTAGTAGTGGTTAACACTGAAGAAAAGATAGAGACCTTGCCGTTATCCATTCCTGTCTTAACCCTTTGTTCTTCTTGGGTAACTGGGCTGTTTGAATTGAGAGTGGTAAGGAGAAGGGAAGTTCACGTGTATTTAATATGTTGCATTATACTGAAAAAGGGCAGCAGGGTCCCTCTACCATCTTGAGTTTTGGGTCAGAAGAACATTTACAGGACAGATTTAATTGTTTATAAAACAGTTTTCTTCCTAAATATACTCTGCAAATAAAGTAGCTAAAGATGGAAAGGGAATAGATACAAGCCTATTGTATGACTCATTTCAGCTTTGTAACTGTTTTCCTTGCTGGGCTGTAGTCTGGGATGGCTTTGCCAGGGGCACAAAGCTGATAAGCACTGAACCAGGATTTATTTATCAGGTTTAGCTCAGAAAATAGAAGTCAAGGGTTGAAAAGCTAGGCCCCGTGGGGTCAAATAAACTAAGAATGTTTTTTATTTCTTTAAATTGTTGGGGGTGGGGATACAAAGAAGAATATTTCATGACGTGAAATTATATGAAATTCAAATTTTAGTGTCCATGATTAAAGTTTTACTGGATTTTTTTACATGCTATCTTGTGGCTCTTCTCAAGTTACAATGGCAAGAGTTGAGTAGTTGCAATAGGAATTGGCCCACAGAACCTAAATATTCACCATCTGCCCCTTTACAGAAAAAATTTGCTAATCTATGCCCTAGGAGACTAGAAACTAGGCAGGCATTTGGGTGATGGGTCTGGGATGGAGGGCTCTGAAGCTCTTTCATGTTTCCTTTTGTTTCCTATCAGCATTGAGGCTCCAGAGGCTCTAATCTTCTGGAATATATTGTGGAGGTTACATAGGCGTCAGAGAACTACCGAGGGATGGCTATTTCTGGGGTGACCCAGTGGTCTTTAAAGAACTCAGTGATGGGGGCCGGCGCTGTGGCGCAGTGGGTTAAAGCCCTGGCCAGAATCCCGTATGGGTGCTGGTTCTAGTCCTGGCTGCTCCTCTTCTGAAGAAGCTCCTGGCTCCTGGCTTCAGATCGGTGTAGCTCCAGTCATTGCAGCCATTTGGGGAGAGGCCAGCGAATGGAAGACCTCTGTCTTTGTCTCTGCCTCTCTCTGTAACTCTGTCTTTCAAATAAAATAAAATCTTTAAAAAAAAAATAAAGAACTCAGTGATGGTCCAGTTTGAGAGTCCACGAAGCTCAGATAAATGGGAATTGTTCTACTTGTGGCTGATGCTTTAAAAAGGGAACTAATGACCTAATAATTAGTATGAGAAAACAGATAGGTGGACATTTTACATAATATACGTAAATACTATAGGAGAGCAAGATTTTGCCCCCCTTCTCCAATCCTGAATGGGCCACTCTTTGACAATACCAATTTAAAGTGGTTTGCAAGTGCTCCACAGTTTGAATATTTAAGCATCTACTACTTTTCTGGCTTGATTAATTATTTAACATAGTTATATTGAAAATGTGGAAATGGCCATATTTTTCATAATTAAGACTCACATTTTAATAGCAAGTGAACTGAAATCATTTGGTACATTTTTTCTCTGCATTTATATTTAGTTCATTTTATCTTTTGTGCAGTTTGGGGATTTTTTTTTTCTCATTTAAGAACATTGATATGCCCTGAAGGGGTATGTTTTTTGGATACTGAGTAACAGGAGTGCAGAACAGTACATGGAAATGAAGTGTGGCCATCCCGTAATTCAGCTCTAGGTAGGAACTGTCTCTAAAGCTATGGGCTTTACTTTTTTCCTTTAGTTGGTTAGCTTTGCAGCCTTTAGGTGTGATGAAAAGATCTGGGTCGTGGGAACTTCCCACTATGAGCATTCCTCATTTTTAGCATGGTGTGGTGTCTGCTACAGCCTCTGAAAAATAATAGGTCATTGTCTTTTGATTTGAGGGGACTTTTAAAATTGAAATATAATGCGTAATCCAGAAAGTACACAAATTATGAGTCTAGATAGGTGAATTTTCTCCAAGTAAATACACTGTTAACCTGCACTCAGATTAAAAATAAACTAAAAATTGCCATCCCCATAAGAAGCTTCCCTCATATCCCCTCAGCTTCTCCTCCCACAAAGGATGACCAACTATGCTTCATTTTTTTTTTATTTTTAAGATTTTTTTTTATTTGAAAGAGTTACAGGGAGAGGTGGAGACAGAGAGAGGTCTTCCATCTGCTGGCTCACTCCCCAGATGGCCGCAAAGGCCGGAGCTATGCTGATCCAAAGCCAGGAGCCAGGAGCTTCTTCCAGGTCTCCCATGTGGGTGCAGGGGCCCAAGGACTTGGGCCATCCTCCACTGCCATCCCAGGCCATAACAGAGAGCCAGATTGGAAGAGGAGCAGCTGGGACTGGAACCAGCACCCATATGGGATGCTTGCGCCTCAGGCCAGGGCTTTAATCCGCTGCACCGCTGCTCCGGCCCCAGTATGCTTCATTCTAAGGCTCTCAGTTGCCCAGGCAGTTGGAGAGTTCTGTGGAGGTTCAGGAGGACATCTGCCGAGTGCTCAGGGGGAGCAATTTGTTTCTTAGGACCCTGGTACCCTTCCATGCTCTCTGGAGCGCCTGTCAGTGAATGTCAAAGCACTCTGTCAGTCACTTTCTGAAGCTCAGTGGTTGCTGATCCAGGGGAGCGCTAGTGCTCTTAGTCTGTTGGTCTGGCCTTTTTGGTCCAGCCCTGGTTTTGCTGCATTGACTATTCCAGGTGCTGTCTTCTGTGGCTTCTCTGTGTGTCTTCTTCCTAGCTCCCTGCTCCGTAGCTCCTCTAGCTTGCAACTGGTTTCCTGTTTTTGCATGGCTACATTTTCCTAACTCCTAAGTTTGTATTTCAGTTTTTCCTCCCAGATCATTTAAGTTCAGTTGGACAACGCTAGTGAGGCTTTTGTAAGGTTTTCAGTATTATCTGTCAAAATTGTTTTAGTGGTTTAACTTCTGTGTGACTAAATTGCTATTTTATAGAGGAAATAAAAATTATCCTTACATTTATTAAATAAACCATAAATTGAAAAATTTTAATGAGAATGGAATGATGACTACATCAGAGTATAGATTTGGAAACTGACAAAAAACTTTTGTAAAGTTAATTTCCACTGATTGAGTTATAGTACAGGATAAATCCTGTTTTTCCCCAAATATGGTATTAACAAATGTATCCAGGAAGACATGAGACAAATTTATTTTCTTTGTTCCTACCTTGAAGTTAGATAGCAAAATTCTTTATGTATCTATTCTTTGGTTAGAACTAGACTGGACCAAGTATGATCTGAATTCCTGCCATTTATACTGTCATTGCCGTATGCTGTACACCCTCAGAAATTGTAACTATCAGTTGGTAGTGGGAAGGGAATGTTTTTCTCAGGTCTCTTCTTGCCGGTGGGTGCCGACTTGGCAGGGGGATGCCAGAAGCTTCTGGGAAGGACAGACTCTCTAAATGGAAGAATAAAACCCCTCCTATTCATTCAACAAATGAGTACCTGCTGTATACGGGCACTGTTGCAGGACCTTGGGGTACACCAGTGAATAAAATACTGTCCTCGTGCAGCTTACATTCTAGCAGAGGTGATGGATGTTAAAGAAGATGGAAGAGGGCTGAGGGTGGGGGCAGCTGTTCTAGGTCATCTGCAAAGGTTGATCGGAAGCTGAGAATCAGCAGTGAGCCCGTCTGGGGGAAGAGCATCCCAGCAGAGGAAATGGAGTACACAGGCCCTCAGGCTGGTATTTGTCTTATCCTCACTGGGGACCAGCAAGGAGGCCCCAGAGTGGCCAGAGCCCAGGGAAGGAGTAGGGGTGGGGCTGAGGTAAGGGAGTGGGGCCCCATTTTGAATTAGAGGTGTAAGTAAGGGGGGATGCGATCTTACCGACTTTAACAGGGTACTTGGTACTGGGTTGAGAATAGACTGCAGGTGGCAGGCGCTGAGGAATCCCTCACTGGTCTGCTGCCCCCATTTTCTCTTAAGTAAAGATCACCTGTGCAGCCTGATTGCATTGGGACAAAACATTACATCGATTTTCTGGAAACTTTAGGTCTTTAAGAGTTACTGTGTACACAAGTTTTTTGTTAAAGATTAGTCAGCTTGGAACTTCATAAAGAATGCCGACGTGTTTCTTTCATGTTTACTCCAGCTGAGCTATTTTGGTTTTAACCTTGTACCCTTGCCTTTCAAGTTAATGTCCTTTAATGCTCATTTTAGAAAGTTCTTATTCTCCTGCTGTGGATTTATGCCAGTAATAGTGCCCTTTTAACATTAACCTGTGCTTTGTAGCTTAGATGTAATTATGTATTATATTAACATTATAACTACAATTCTAGGCCAATGGGATTTTGCATGTGCAATTGAAGTCATGGAGTTAAAACAAGAATGTAATCAATAAGAGCTACTGTTTAACAAATGTTGTTCCTTTTTAAATAAATAATTTTTTAAAAGATTTTTTCAATTATTTGAGCGTTACAGTGAGAGAGGGAGAGACAGAAAGAGAGGCAAGAGATCTTCCATCTGCTGGTTTACTCCCCAAATGGCTGCAACAACCAGCGCTGGCCCAGGTGAAAGCCAGGATCAGGAGCTTCATCTGGGTCTCCCACTTGCATGGGCCCAAGCACTTGGGCCATTCTCCGATGCTTTCTTAGTAGGGAGCTGAATTGAAAGTGGAACAGCCAGGACTCGAACCGGTGTCCATATGGGATGCCAGCACTACAGAAGGCAGCTTAACCTGCTTTGCCACAGTGTCGGCCCCTTTTTTTGTTGTTCTTAAACTTTTGGTGATATAAATATTTTTAATGATGGTAATACTTTTAATCTGCTGATTTAAATAGCAATAGGAGTTATAAAACATCCTCCTAATACAAGGATGATCCAGGCTATATAAAATTCATAAATGTGTACTAACTTAAATGTCAACACTCTTTGTAGGAATCTTCTAGAGCCCTTATTGGAAAACAGGTGATCTTACTAATTCTCATGTTCTAGAAGCTAGCTTCTATTGTTACTCATGTGATTATTAGTAATGGGATTTCTAAAAGTGGTAGGTATAGATGTCCTGAATGTGTGTAACAAGTGGCCAGGGATCTCTGTGCATAGTAACCTTGTAAGCTAAAGAATGTGTGGATTGACACCTCGTCAGGAATGAGCAAAGCTTGTCTTTTATGTTGGTGAAGGAGCAGGAGTATGAGGGGATGGGGTTGGTTATGAGACTTGTGTTCCCTTGGTCTCTGCGTGGCCAGAGCTCAGCAGAGAGTATTCTCTGCACTTCACAGTTCTGTGGACTGGCATTGCTTCTGCCTACTCAGGAGCCTCACGGAGTTGCCATGAGGATCATATGAGACGAGACCTTATACATTGCCTGGCCCGCTTCAGGTGGAGGAGCAGGAGATGCATGGTGATTGTTCGTTAAGCCTCCCGGAGCTGCCCCGGTGGCTTCCATCTTCTTATCGCTTTGCATCTGTGGAAGACGGCAGGCATTCTAGTCCATGGCTTCGTGTTTTTCCATTTGTTCTGGTGGCAGAAATCAATCTTGGGGCTGTCAATATGCATAGAAATGATCTGTTTTATCATAGTCTGACTCATTTTCTCTGTCAGGCATGTTCTTGGGCCGTGTTCAGGAATGACTCCTGCTTGTTGATGAGCTGTCTCCTTGTCTGTTTACAAAAGTCTTAGTGTTTCCTTAAGCTTATAACAGATTCAGTTGGCATTTAAAACCTATCTCTCCTTGATTTAGGTCTCTCCATTTTCCTCCCCCATCTAGGACCTGCATCTCCGATGGATACTGAGGGGTTCGGCGAGCTCCTTCAGCAGGCTGAACAGCTTGCTGCTGAGACTGAGGGCATCTCAGAGCTTCCTCATGTGGAACGGAACCTACAGGAGATCCAGCAGGCAGGCGAGCGCCTGCGTTCCCGCACCCTCACACGCACATCCCAGGAGACAGCAGATGTCAAGGCGTGAGTACTGGTGGGGAGGCAGCGTTGGTACTCGGTGGTTCGGGGGCAGCATCTGTTTCTTCTTTCTTGCCTTGAATTCAGATATAGTCTGTGAATTACAGTCACCAGCTAGATTCTTAGGCACTCAGAGAGGGCCTGTAAACCGGTCAGGAGCCTTACTTTATCTTGCTGCCTTTCTGGTTTTCCAGCCTGTTTGCCCATATCACTGGCAGAGAACAGCCTTGTCTTGCAGAAACTGGTCAGAGTAGTTCCTGCGTGGGTTCACCGTTGGATCTTCTGTTAGTAAACGTGAACCACACAGATAAATGCCACCCTCAAAGCCAGAGTACACTCAGTGATAAGCAAGTTTTTAAGAGCAGTTGGAAGAAATTGGTGAGCAGTCAGGGATGAGAAAGCGTCTAAGTAAATGGGGAGTGATTCTTTTTGCTTATTATCAGTGACCCCAGAGGCTACCTCTAAAAGGCCTTGGAAATACAGTGCCTCCTTGCTGAGTGTAGAACAGGAAAGAGGGTGAGCCCGGAGAGACTTCCCCGAAGGGAAGTGCTGACTGATGGGGCTGGCAGCTACAGCTGCCACACAGTGTAGATTGGGCTGTTGATTCCATAGATGTGTGTTTAGGGTCCCCTCTGGACCAGGCTTGTACCATCCCTGGGGCCATAACGTGATTTAGACATAGTCCTTGCCCTCCAGGAGTGTGTAATTCAGAGGGGAGGGCAGAATTTTAAAAATACTGCTTTCCATAAGAAATGTGATTTACTGGTTTCTTACTGGGTGTCAGAAACTTGGTTAGGCTTAAGATTTTGCTTAATCCTCACTACCAACATTGGAACTCTGATTCTCATAGTACATTTGAGCAACAAAGACTGAGAGAGGGCAAGTAAATCTGTCGGATCACATAGCTGGTGAGTGGTGAGTCAGTATTCAACCCTAGCGAGGCTGACTCCTGAGTGCGTGCTTCCGTAGTCCTAATGGGAGACCATGGAAGCCTGGAAGGGGAGCTTCTACTTGTGCTTTTGGTGGGGATGGGCAGGAGATGTGAGAAATTGTCAGTCATTGCCTCAATATTCATTCTTTGAGCTTGAGAAAGAGTGACGTGGCATTGTTGAAGTACTTGATAAAGTACACAGGAGTGAATATAAGGATTACATTCTTTTTCTAATTACACTTGAGAGCTGAATGTTTTGGTTGCATTGTTGAGTCAGCAAGGATGTTGTGGAAATTCGTGTAGGCCTCCCCAGAGTGTTGTTTTTTAAAAATATGTGTTGGTTTTGGTTCTGTTGGCATTAGTAAATGTAAGACAGAGGGACCTTGACAAGGTGTTTTTGTTTTTTAACCACCTGGCCTCACACCTAAAGGCAGGCAGCTGCTCCACACTGTTTGCTAGCACCTCAGCCGGCCTACAGACAGTTGTGCTAACCTTGGCCTCCCTGCAAGCTCTTTGACTCCTGCTCCTGGCTGCCTGCAGCTACCACTGATCTTTAGCATGCAGGTTCCGTGCTTGTGTGCAAGGATGTGCTGGAGCGAAAGGCCTTCGATACCAGCTGAGCTGCTGTAGTTATAATTTAATTGCATCAGCTTTACAGCTTATTAAGAGCCAAAAGGAAAATGTTTTCTTGGTAATAATTATTAGCCAGGCTCTCTCTCTTGTAAGTTTCCATTCTGCCTCATCTCTTTCTACTTTAAATTCATTATTTTAGGGAGGAAGAAGTTGGAACATTGAAAGAATGGGTATAGGGTGGGGCAGGTGCTTAAAAAGAAACCAAAGGCTGATGATTGTGTTTTTCCATCTTCTTGATATGCAGAAACATAAAGTGTAATACAAGTATTTTAGTACACACAGGGTGAGGGTAGAAGAGAGAAGTGAGCAGGAAAAATTTTCTTATGTGAAATATGTTGTGAAAGAAAATTCCATCTTTAAAATTTAGTTTAGATTTCTGATTTCAGATTAAATTATTTTGTGCTGAATTTGTTGATTAGTTGAATTATATTGTGTTGAGTTTTTTGTTTTAGAGATGGATTTGATACTTTCTTATGTGCATGTTTGAGCTTTTTAAGTTGTTCAGTTTTTTTTTTTAACACATGGAAAGTATACATCACATATATAAGGATGTAACTCAGGAGTCTTCAGATTGTGGCCTGTGAGCTGTATTCATTCTTCTCAAAGTATTATTGGAACATAGGTTGGCTTATTTGTTTATGTATCATTGGTGTTGCATTTGTGCTGCAGTAGCGAAGCTGAGTAGTTGCAAGCTGAAAAGTCTAAATATTTACTGTTTGCATCTAACAGAAAAAAATGTATGTACTACTGGTGTAAATAATAACATTATATAGTTAAGTTATAGGTTATTATCAGTACCTTGGATACCCTTGTTGTATGTACTCGTCTTTTCCTATCACAGATGATTCACTGGATTTTTTTCAGACTCTGAATCCAAACAACCTAGGGATGTACAAAGAAAGAGGTATTAATCAGTCTATCCAGGCCGGCGCCGTGGCTCAACAGGCTAATCCTCCACCTTGCGGCGCCGGCACACCGGGTTCTAGTCCCGGTTGGGGCGCCAGATTCTGTCCCGGTTGCCCCTCTTCCAGGCCAGCTCTCTGCTGTGGCCCGGGAATGCAGTGGAGGGTGGCCCAAGTGCTTGGGCCCTGCACCCCATGGGAGACCAGGATAAGTACCTGGCTCCTGCCATCGGATCAGCGCGGTGCGCCGGCCATGGCGGCCATTGGAGGGTGAACCAACGGCAAAGGAAGACCTTTCTCTCTGTTTCTCTCTCTCACTGTCCACTCTGCCTGTCAAAAATTAAAAAAAAAAAAAAAAAAAAGTCTATCCATAACTTTTTCTTCAAGGTAACTGGTGTTATTAATTTGCTTATTTGTTTGCATTTTTCTTCATGCTCAAAAAGATTATGTACAAACATTTATTTGCCCAGAGTTATATAGCAAATTGTAACTTTATTTATGATAATACTACTGAGTCGTTCCCCCCACCCCACCCCAAGAGAAACAGAGTGAGTAAGAGTATTCCCAGTCCCCTGATTCACTCCCCAAATACCTGTAACTACCCCAGCAGAAGCCAGGTCTCCCATGTGGGTGGCAGGAATCCAATTATTTGAGCCATCACCACTGCTTCCCAAGGTCTGCATTGGCAGAAAGCTGGAGTCGGAAGCCAGAGTCAGGCATTGAACCCTGGCACCAATGTGAGATGTAAATGTCTTAATCATTAGGCTAAATGTACATCTTCTAAGCTATCTTTTAAGAACTTAATATTGATGAGACACTATACCATGCATTTAACATGCATTACACAATTTTAAAAATAATCCTTTGATAAGCATTGTCTCCTTTTTTTTTCCTTTTTTTGACAGGCAGAGTGGACAGTGAGAGAGACAGAGAGAAAGGTCTTCCTTTGCCGTTGGTTCACCCTCCAATGGCCGCCGCAGCTGGCGCGCTGCAGCCAGCGCACCGCAGCCAGCGCACCGCACTGATCCGATGGCAGGAGCCAGGTACTTATCCTGGTCTCCCATGGGGTGCAGGGCCCAAGCACTTGGGCCATCCTCCACTGTCTTCCCGGGCCACAGCAGAGAGCTGGCCTGGAAGAGGGGCAACCAGGACAGAATCCGGCGCCCCGACCGGGACTAGAACCCAGTGTGCCGGCGCCTCAAGGTGGAGGATTAGCCTAGTGAGCCGCGGCGCCGGCCTCCATTTTATGATTGAAGATGATCATATAGTAAGTGGTCAAGCTAGAATTCAAATCCAGCTTGGTTAGTAAGAACCCCCCACACTTGCATGGTACCTTTCAGTTCTGAAAAGATTACCATACGCATTCTCTTGACTGGTCTCCAAAGCCTGAGAGTTGAAAGAGACAAGGATTATTCTCTGTATTTACAGAATCTTGAGAAAACTGAAACTTGAGAAAGGAATGTCTCTGAGATATTTCAGCCTGTAAATGACAGGTGATATTTGAATCCAGGCCTCCTAACTTTTTTTGCTCCCCATATATACTGGGAACAGCCTTTGTGCCCCTACTGTCCTGGGACTAGAGTTTTTGAGTCCAGCCTATTTGGCTTTCAGCTTGAGGTGGGAGCTGCCTGGCTTATGGAAGTTGGCAGAGAACTTTCAAATTTTCCCATCCCTGGAAACTGGAAGTTCTGGTACAGCTTTTATTTATGTAATCCCTGCCTGAGATTCCCTCTCTCCTTCATCATTGCTCCCTCCCCCTCCCCTATCAGAGTTTCTATATGTGCAGAGTGTAGCAGTGCATTGTACAGTTCTTTCAGGTACCACCCACTTGGTTGGCCTTGCTCTTACGGTGACTTTAATAGCTGATTTGAAAATTTTGAAATTCCTGATACTAGCACACATTAAAATCACCTGGGCAGTAGATAACATTCTCAGATATCACTGGTGGACAGAATTTGAGAATAGCTAGCAAACTAGCAATCATAGCAGTGTCATTTCTAGGGATCTATTTCAAAGATGTACCAGCAAAAATGTGAAAAGACTGTTTAAGGATATTCATTGCAGCATTATTGTAATAGCAAAAATAGGAAACAGCAAATATCCATTAGTAAGGGACTGGTTGAATAAATGTGGTATGTCTATATAAAGGAATGCTTTTCAGTAGTACAAAGGAATGAGAGTACATGCTATCATAAAGAGATGCAAGGTGGAGGAAGAGTATAATATTAAGGCAGATGAAAGACATCCCATGTTCATAGATCCAAAGACGCGATATTAGGATGATGATACTCCCCAAATTGATCTACAGACTCAATATACTCTCTATCAAAATCCCAACTGGCCTATTTTGCAGGCTTAAAATCCATGTGGAAATTCAGGGCACCTAGAATAGCTAAAACAATCTTTAAAAAGTGAATAAAATTGGAAAATACACACTTCCAATTTTAAAACTTACCATAAATCTACAGCAAGCAAGATGGTGGGATACTGGCTTGAGAGTAGATGTATAGATGGATGAAATAGAATTATGTTTATAATTGATTTCCAAACAGGGTGCTAAGATCATTCCATGAGGAAAGAGTAGTTTTGTCTTTTTTACTTTATTTATTTATTTATTTATTTATTAAAGGTTTATTTATTTGAAAGGCAGAGTTACAGAGAGGCAGAGGTAGAGAGAGAGAGGTCTTCCATCTGCTGATTCACTCCCCAAATGGCCGCCATTGCTGAAGCTGAGTTGATCTGGAGCCAGGAGCTTCTTCCGGGTCTCCCATGCAGGTGCAGGGGCCCAAGAACTTGGGCCATCCTCCGCTGGTTTCCCAGGCCATAGCAGAGAGCTGGATCAAAGTGGAGCAGCCAGAAATCAAACTGGGGCTCATATGGGAAGTTGGCACTGCAGGCAGCAGCTTTACCTGCTATGCCACAGTGCCAGCCCCATGAGTAATCTTTTCTTTTCTTTTCTTTTTTTTTTTTAAAGATTTATTTGAAAGTCAGAGTTACACAGAGAGAGAAGGAGAGGCAGAGGCAGAGGCAGAGGCAGAGAGAGAGAGAGAGAGAGAGAAAGAGGTCTTCCACCCTCTGGTTCACTCCCTAATGGGCTGCAACAGCTGGAGCTGAGCCAATCCAAAGCCAGGAGCCAAGGGCTTCTTCTGGGTCTCCCACATAGGTGTAGGGGCCCAAGGACTTGGGCCATCTTCTGCTGCTTTCCCAGGCCATAGAGGAGCTGGATTGGAAGTGGAGCAGGTGGGACTCGAATCGGCACCCATTTGGGCTGCCAGCCACTGCAGGCGGCGGCTTTACCCACTACGCCATGGCGCCGGCCCCAAGAATAGTCTTTTCAACAGAAGACAATGGGACAACTAAATGCCAACATACAAAAGAATGAAGTTGGATACCTACCTTAAACCATAAGCAAAATTTATCTCCAAATGGGATATAAGCCTAAATGTAAGAGAGAAAATATAAAACTCTGAAGAAAATACAGGCATGAATCTTCTTGGTCTTAGGTTTGCTAGAATTTTCTTAGATGTGACACCCAAAGCACTAGTGAGAGAATCCAAAATAGGTCATTTGAACTGCATCAAGATGAAAAACTTTTGTGGTTTAAAGAACACTATCAAGAAATGAGGGGGCCTGCGCCGCGGCTCACTAGGCTAATCCTCCGCCTGTGGCGCCGGCACATCGGGTTCTAGTCCCGGTCGGGGCGCCGGATTCTGTCCCGGTTGCCCCTCTTCCAGGCCAGCTCTCTGCTGTGGCCCGGGAGTGCAGTGGAGGATGCCCAAGTACTTGGGACCTGCACCCGCATGGGAGACCAGGAGAAGCACCTGGCTCCTGTCTTCGGATCAGTGCGGTACGCCAGCCGCAGCGCTCCGGCCGCGGCGGCCATTGGAGGGTAAACCAACGGCAAAGGAAGACCTTTCTCTCTGTCTCTCTCACTGTCCACTCTGCCTGTCAAAAAAAAAAAAAAAAAAAAAAAAAATGAGGGGCAAGTGTTTGGCAGGCAGTTAAGATGCAGTTGGGGATGCCTGCATGCCAAATCAGAATTCCTGCTTGTAAGTCCTGACTCCTGCTGATGTGAACTCTGGGAAGCAGCAGGTAATGGCTCAAGTAGTTGGGTCCCTGCCATCCAAATCAGAGACCTGGATTGTGTTCCCTGCTCAACCCTGGCTGTTGTAGACATTTGGGGAGTGAACCAGTGGATGGAAGATCCCTCTCTGTTTCTTCTCTCTCTCTCTCTCTCTCTCTCTCTCTCTGCGTTTAAATTAAAAATAAAAATGAAAATAAAAAACAACTTACATATAGGGAAAATATTTGTAAGTTATATATCTGCTAAGAGACTTGTATTCAGAATACCTAAAAAAAATTCTCAGGACTCAATAAGGTAAATAACCTGATGAAAAATTGAGCAAAAAATCTTTATGAGCAAATGAGAATGTACTCAACATCATTAGCTTTCAGAGGAATACAAGTCAGAAACATGATAAGGTTCCATTTCATACCTACTAGGATAGCTATGAAAATATTGTCAAGATTGAAAAAATCAAAATCCTTTTACACTGTTGGAAGGAATTTGAAGTGGTTCAGCCACTTTGGAAAACAGTCCAACAGTTCTTTAGAAGATTAAACATAGTTACCATATGATCCAACAGTTTCATTTCCTAGATATTTACCCAAGAGATAAAACATTTGTCCATACGAAAACTTGTACATGAATATTTATGGAGGTATTTCTTGTAATAGCTGAAAAGTGGAAACAACCCGAATAATCTATAAACTGATGAATGGGTACATAAAATGTGGCATAGCCATGCAGAGGCAATAAAAGGAATGAAGTACTCATCCATGCCTAACAGTACACTAAATGAAAGAAGCTAGGCACAAAAGGTTACATATTGTATGTTTCTTTTTATGTGCATTGTCTGCAGTAGGCAGATCTAATAGAGTTGCTAAGGGCTGGGGATGAGTGAATGGAGGGACACAGGATGTGACTGCTGATGGGTAGGGACTTTCTTGTTGGGATGAGGAAAAATTTCTGAAATTGATTGTAGTAATGTTGTACCACTCTGTGACTGTACTAAAAATTATATCCTTTAAAAGGGTGAATTATATAGTATGCAAATTACATCTCAATAAAGCTATTTTTAAAAGGCTGGGTGGGGAGCTGGGTGTTGTGGCTCAGCAGTAAAGCCATCACTTGGGACAGGTGCATCCTTCTCAGAGTACCTGGGTTCAAGTCCTGCTTCTAGTCCAACTTCCTGGTAATGTGCACCTGGGGGGTAGCAGATTATAACTCAGGTTCTTGGGTCCCTGCAACCCACATGGGAAACCTAGAGGGAGTTCCTGGCTCCTCGCTTTGACCTCACCCAGCTCCAGCTGTTGTGGGCATTTGGGGAGTAAACCATGAGCTGCAAGAGTTCTCTGTCACTCTGCTTTTCATAAAACAAACAAAAAACCAAAACAAAAAGAAACCCACCTTTTAAAATATTGATATCTACTTACATATTTGCTGATAAAAAAAGGAAAATATGTAGTGCCCCTACTTATTCATGGGGAGTATATTCCAAGACCCCCAATAGATATGTGAAACTACAGCTAGTACCAAACTCTATATATACCATGCTTTTTTCTATACATATATACCTGTGGTGAAGTTTAATTTATAAATTAGGCACAATGAAAGGTTAACAACAATAACTAATAATAAAATAGAATGATTATAGCAGTGTACTATAATACAAGTTATTTAAGATTTATAAGTTGTGGGGCCAGCACTCTGGGTAAAACTGACCCCTGCAATACTGGCATCCCATATGGGTGCCAGTTTGAGTCCTGGCTGCTCTACTTCTGATCCAGCTCTCTGCTATGGCCTGGGAAAGCAGTGGAGGATGACCCAAGTCCTTGGGTCCTTGCACCCATGTGGGAGACCAGGAAGCTGCTCCTGGTTCATGACTTTGGATTGGCACAACTCTGGCCATTGTGGCCATTTGGGGAGTGAACCAGTGGATGGAAGCCCTCCCCCCCCACCTTTAAAACAGAAAAAAAATTGCTTTTTTTCTGGAATTTTCTATGTAATATTTTTGGACCTAAGTTGACCATTGGATAATTGAAACCACAGAAAGCAAAGCTGCAGTTGAGAGGTGGGGTTACTAAATTATCTGATTTGTTTTAATCATACATAGTAAGGCATGCAGACGAAGAAGTGACTATTATGAAAGAAGAAATTTTTACTCACAGATTCCCTAGAAACAAGGAGATGTGGCACACCATGCAGGGATGGTGCTGGCATTAATCAGGAAACGGAGTAAGCGAGGGGACTGTGTAAGATGAGCATGAACTATCTTCATAACAAACAGCAAAGCAGTTATTAAGGTCTAGTTGACTCATGGTCAGAAGAACTCAAACTCAGAAGGTTCTGCTGGCAACAGATGAGATGATTGGAGCATCAATAAGGATAATAACTACAGTAGATTGAAACATGGGTTTCAATGCATGAGTTTATAGCATCACCTTTGGAGGATATTAGAGAACCATATTTTTTAAAAATATTTATTTATTTATTATTAGGCAGAGAGAGAGAGAGAGAGAGAGAGAGGTCTTCCATCCGCTGGTTCATGCCCCAGATGGCTGCAACTGCCGGAGCTGCGCTGATCCAAAGCCAGGAGCCAGGAGCCTCCTCCTGGTCTCCCATGCGGGTGCAGGGGCCCAAGGACTTGGGCCATCTTCCACTGCTTTTCTAGGTCATAGCAGAGAGCTGGATCGGAAGAGGAACAGCTGGGGCTGAACCATCGCCCATATGGGATGCCGGCACTGCAGACATTGGCTTTACCCACTACGCCACAGCACTGGCCACAAATCATCTTATTATTCAAGGTCGTCATGTAGCTGATGAAAGGAGTTTCTCTGAATGGAAGTATTCTAGCTGATAAAGATGGAATGCTACCATTTTGCAACCTCTAAGGAATTAATATAGGTCTGTGCAGTGACTGTTAATGTCTACAGGCATTCCAAATAGAATTCTTTCTTGCTGAAAGCATGAAGTAGGCTAACATTAATCAGATATTTAGTATTTATTTAAAAAAAGTTATTTTATTTATTTGAAAGGCAGAGAGAAAGAGAGATCTTCTGTCTGCTGGTTCACTATCCATATGGCTGCAACAACCAGGGCTATGCCATGCCGAATCCAGGTCTCCATCTGGGAGGGAATACTGGCAGGGGCCTGAGTACTTGGGCCATTTTCTGTTGCTTTCTCAGGTGCATCAGCAGGGAGCTGGATCTGTAGTGGAGCAACTGGGACTCCAGCACCCATATGGGATGCTGGTAGCACAAGTAGTGGCCTAACCCACTACATCATAGTGCCAGCCCCTAAAGTTTAATTTTTTTTTTTTAAGGGAAAGGGTTTGTCGGGGGAAACCCAACAGACCGGAGGGAAGGGGCAAAAAAGGAAAAGAGGGAGAAGGAGAGCATAAGAGAGAGAGAGAGAGAGAGAGATATCAAGAGATAGAGAGAAAGAGAGCCACATATTCAGGAACATGCCCTCGTAAAACTTTGCTGGGGTTGGGGGCGGGCAGGGAAGTAGGAGCAGAGAATCATTAGGATGGGGGTGGGGCTGACACCAGTGGTTGGGCCATGGGGTCACCTGGCTTCCAGCAATGGCTGCAGGGGCTAGAGCCTAGGATGGTGTCGGGTGTAGATCGTGCCATAGATAAGACTCCACTGTTTTACTAACATTCCCCCCTTTTGTTTTTTATAAAACAAGAGTTGTATGGGATTACATTAGCCCCAAAAGTCCAAGAAGGGTAGAGGGACTATGATCTGTCTTTAGAGCTACTTCCTGTTGACATGGGGTGATTAGGTACTCTGCTGTCATGGGGCGTTGTTAGAGTTTACTTTTGATTTACAGAAAAAACACAGGATACATGAATGTGTTAAATGACATCATAGGCATTCAGTCAATAGGACCTGTTCTGTGGAAAGTTTCATCCTTGCTACTTTGAGTGTGGTCTGTGGATTAACAGCAGTAGCAGCAGCAGCAGCTGAGCTTTTCAGAAATGGGGAATCTCAGGCTCCATCCCAGACAAGTGAGTCAGAATCTGCATTTTAACAAGCTTCTGGGGGTGATTCATAGGCACATTTAAAGTTTGAGTAACACTGCTCTATAAGACAAACCAGAATCTTTACAAAAAATGATAAGAAAAAAAAGTAAGATAGAGGGGCAACCTATGGACTAAAACAGCTTTATGAGGCATATCAGTTGTTCACAAGTAAAGACGTTATTTGGATCCCATTCAAACACAAATTTTAAAATTATGAAATAGTTGGGAATCTCTCTCTTTTTTTTTTTAAAGAGGCTTATTTATTTTTATTTTTTTTGAAAGGCAGAGTCACAGAGAGAGAAGGAGAAACATCCTTCCATCCATTAGTTCACTTCCCAGATGGCTACAATGCCAGGGCTGGGCCAGGCCAAAGCCAGGAGCCAGGAACTTCATCTGAGTCTCCCACGGTAGTATAGTGGCCCATATACTTGGCCCATCTTCCACTGCTTTCCCAGGCACATTAGTAGGGAGCTGAATTGGAAGCAGAGCAACTGGGACTTGAACCGATGTCCATAAGGGATGCCAGTGCTGCAGACCTGGCACTGCAGACTGAGACTTAACCTGCTGTGCCACAGCACCAGCCCTAGAATATCTTGGATATGTTTTAAATAATCTGGGTTGGGATCCGGCATTATGGTGCCATGGATTAAACTGCTGCCTGCACCACTGGCATCCCATATCCGAGCGCTGGTTCGAGTCCTAGCTGCTGTGCTTCTGATCCAGCTCCCTGATAATGCGCCTAAAAAGCAGCGGAAGATGACCCAAATCCTTTGCCTCCTGCCATCCACATGGAGGCCTGGATGGAAGTCCAGTCTCCTGGCTTTGGCCTGGCTCATCCTTGGCTGTTGTGGCCATTTGGGGTGTGAACCAGAGGAGCTGTGTGTCCCTCCTTGTCTGTTGTTCTGCCTTTCAAATAAATGAATCTTTAAAATAAAACACTATGGGTGATACAAGAAAATAGGTAGGGGTGTAGATGAAGCAGGGTATGACATTGGAATTGCTGAAGCTGGTTGATGGGTACAAGGAGACCCATTTTTTTAAAAAAGATTTATTTATTTATTTGAAAGTCAGAGTTACACAGAGAGAGGAGAGGCAGAGAGAGGGGGAGAGAAGGAGAGAGAGAGAGAGGTCTTCCATCCGCTGGTTCACTCCCCAATTGGCCGCAATGGCTGGAACTGCGCCAATCTGAAGCCAGGAGCCAGGAGCTTCTTCCAAAGGAGGCCCATTTTAACTTTGCATTTGAAATTTTCTTCTGCAATAATGTAAAAAGAGGAGCTCCACTAATATAGCTATAATTAAAAAGATAACAAGTATTGCCAAGGACATGGAAAAAATGGGGAGTCCTTGTACTTTGCTAGGAATGGTGGGAATGTTAAAGGGTATAGCTGCTTTTGAAAACAGACAGCAGTTTCTCAAATATTTAATGTAGAGTTACCATATGATCCAGCAGTTCTGCTCTTACGTATATACTCAAGAGATGAAAATATAATAGCCAGAAAGTTGAAACAGCCCAAAAGTTCATGAACTGGTGAATGGATAAATAAAATGTGCTTTGTCCATATAGTGGAATACTATTGTCAATAAGAAGGAGTGAAGTATTAATACATCGTCAGACATGGATGAACTTGAAAGCATTATGCTAAATGAAAGAAACCGGTCACAAAACACTGTATAACGTGTGATTCCATTTATATGCAATATCTAAAATAGGCTAATGTACAGACAGTAGATTAGTGGTTGCTAGGTTGTGGGGGGGTGGGGCAAGATGAAATGGGGAATCACTACTCATGGCCAAGGGTTTCTTTCTGGGCAGATGAAAATATCCTAAAATTGATTGTGGTGGTAGTTTTACACCTCTGTGAATACACAAAAATCACTGAACCATGCACATTAAATGGTGAGTTTCATAGTGTGTTCATTAATGTGTTAGCTGTTGTGAGAGAAGGAGGGAGGGCACTATACTGTCACCCATGCCCCAGGCTTTACTTGAGACTAATCAGAATTATTGAGAAGAAAGCTGCATTGGTGATTCTAATGTGCAGCCAGGATTGAAACCCATTGTGTTAGACAATTTGCTGTTAGTGTGTGTGTGTTTTTTTTTTTAAAGATGTATTTATTTACTTGAAAGAATTACACACAGAGAGAGAAGGAGAGGCAGAGAGAGAGAGTGAGAGAGAGAGCGAGGTCTTCCATCCGCTGGTTCACTCCCTAGATGGCCACAATGGCTGGAGCTGCACCGATCCAAAGCCAGGAGCCAGGAGCTTCTTCCGGGTCTCCCACGCAGGTGCAGGGGCCAAAGGACTTGGGCCATCTTCTTCTGCATTCCCAGGCCATAGCAGGGAGCTGGATTGGAAGTGGAGCAGCTGGGTCTCGAACCGGCTTCCATATGGGATGCCCCCACTGCAGGTGGCGGCTTTACCCGCTAACGCCACAGTGCTGGCCCCTGCTGTTAATGGTTGATAGAAAAGAGATGCAAGATGGTCTGTCTCTATCTGTTATAGTAACCCCAAGGCTGGCATCATAGTTGACCTGAAGGAGACAAATATCTATGGGAGGGAGAAACCCTCTGGGTGAACACTCCTTACTGCTGTTGTATTTATTAGAATAGAATACAGGAAATCCTTTCTCTTCTGTAAGTCTGTTCAGGATTGAAAATACACCCACGGGTATTGGAGTTACATGTGCTGCCTAATGCTCTAGTTTCTTCTAAGCCAGGCAGTGTGAACATACACTGTCAGTGGAATTTTTTGATACTAAATCACGATTAAAAAAAACCAACAATCTAAAAAGATAATCTAATTCTCCCAGGTTTTTTCTTAGAGAGAATGTTCTGGGTATTAATAAAAATCTATTTTTTTCTCTGCCAATGTTCTGTTGCCCCAGACGAGAGGTAATAAACTTATTCCCATTTTTCTTCAAAAACATTTATCAGCCAGATAACAGCCTTTTATATTACTGGAGTGAGTAGCAGAGAAGGTTCTTGAACATGTATTGGGCATGACATTTGGCTTTGAAGAGAGATTATGGAGAACTGACCTTGAATTCTGGTTTCATTGCCCTTGTAAATCAGTGTTCACCCTGGACCTTCAGTTTCCTGGATAAATGAATGAAGTTTGGACTGAGTTATTCCTGAAACTTCTAAAATGTTGTGGTTTACTGTATCTGTCTTTACAGAAACTTTAAGCATAGCATGGTTAAGAGTTTTTGACCTATAACTAGTTGACCTGAGTGACACTTTTTGGTGCTGTCATTCCCCTGTCTGTGATATGGGGATGAATGATAGCATCTGCCTCATAGCTTTCTTGGAAGTGTTTGCGTCAGTCTAGCCTGTGATATCATTACCATTTTATCCTAGACAAGGCCCCCACTCTAGTAAAGGCATGATAAGAACTCGGATTTCTCCTACTACCAAATGCAGTGCCATATTTGTTCCCATATAAAAGTGGACAGCAAATAGAAAGTTTTGAATAAAAAATACTGACCAGCATATTAGATGTCCTAATGCTGCTTTTTCCCCTCACTTTTGTCTCCCTGCTCTTCTTTCTCATATAGGTCAGTTCTTCTTGGGTCTCGGGGACTTGACATATCTCACATCTCCCAGCGATTGGAGAGTCTGAGTGCGGCCACGACTTTTGAGCCTCTTGAACCTGTGAAGGACACAGACATTCAGGTAGGGGCTTTCAGGTACAGGCGGAAGCCTGGGCAGGAGCCCAGGCCGAAGGCCCTGGCCCTTCATTGATAGCTGATTTAGGAATCCCAGTTGTCCTTGTTAGTTTCATTTTCCTCATGAATTTTCGTCTTGCTCAGATATTAAGAGAGTGGGAGACTCAGCTTGGGAAGTGTAGTAGGGGAACATTAGGTTATTTTGAGTGCTTTGCATGGTTGTATTTAAGAAGGCATTCCATTTTAGATTATTGTAATTACAAGAACTGGTTTCTCTTCCTTCCTTGGGCTTAATCCAAGACACAGAGACATTAGTTGTAAAGTTTCTCTTGCTTTCTTTACTAGGTCAAAAATAATTTTGCTATTCATCTTCGACATTTTTTTTCTATATCTTGCTTGTGTTGGTTGGCAAAGATCTGGGGAAAGCTTTACGTTCCAGTTACTGAAAATTACTCAGTGATTTCCAGGAAGTGTTTGGCTGCGTTAGTGGCGTGAGAAAGTGGTCTAATAGAGCACTTCATTTAACCAAACATGCTGCCAGCAACTGAGAACCACTTTAATCTAATCAGAGGCTCACATAAAATTGTTAAGATAAAACTTGTGGTCCATTTAGTTTTGAGCAATTAGAACACTGCATTTGCGTCAGAATGGAGGGAGAGTGGCGGGCACCATTTTTATCATTGATTTACCTTCCAAATGAAAGATGCAGATCTTGTAGAGGCAAATCCTAGTAAAAACAGGCAATAATTGTGTTGTTATTTGCTACCCCATTACCCTTCGCAGGAACTGTTTCAGGCCATCTAATTTGCTACATTTCTACTCATTTATTCCAATTAAGAAAATAACTATAGATATTCATAGCTTTTTCTGTCATTGATATGTTTTAAAAGTATGGAATATACTAGCTTTTTTGTAGCTATATTGCTAAATCATATTTGTGTATCAACTTATAGATGCATTTTCTTTTTTTTTTAAAGACTTATTTATTTATTTGAAAGTCATAGTTACACACAGAGAGAAGGAGAGGCAGAGAGAAAGAGAGAGAGAGAGAGAGAGGTCTTCCATTCACTGGTTCATTCCCTAGTTGCCCACAACGGCGGGAGTTGCACTTGTCCAAAACCAGGAGCCAGGAGTTTCTTCCAGGTCTCCCACACAGGTGCAGGGGCCCAAGGACTTGGGCCATCTTCTACTACTTTCCCAGGCCATAGCGAGAGCTGGATTGGAAGTGGAGCATCCAGGACTCGAACCAGTACCCATATGGGATGCTGTCACTGCAGGCAGCGACTTTACCCACTATGCCACAGTGCCAACCTCTATAGATGCATTTTCATTTCCATGTAATTTTTTTTAAAGATTTATTCATTTATTTGAAAGGCAGAGCTATAGAGAAGCAGAGGCAGAGAGAGAAAGAGATTCCATCTGCTGGTTCACTCCCCACATGGCTGCAATGGCCAAGAACTGGGCTGATCTGAAGCCAGGAGCCAGGAGCCAGGAGCTTCCTCTGGATCTCCCACATGGGTGCAGAGGCCCAAGCACTTGGGCCATCTGCTGCTACTTTCCCAGGCCATAGCAGAGCGCTTGATCAGAAATGGAGCAGTTGGGGCACTGCAGGCGGCGGTCTTACCCACTATGCCATAGTGCTGGTTCCCCCCCCCCCCCCCCCGTTTTTTTAAAATTTTATTTATTTATTTGAGAGGCAGAGTTACAGACAGGGAGGGACAGAGAGAGAGAGGTCTTCCATCCACAGGTTCACTCCCAAATGGCTACAGTGGCCAAAGCTGGGCATATCTGAAGCCAGGAGCCAGGAACTTCTGGGTCTCCCACGCAGACGCAGGGGTCCAAGCTCTTGGGCCATCTGCTGCTGCTTTCCTAGGTCATAGCAGAGAGTTGGATCGGAAGAGGAGCAGCTGGGACATGAACCAGCACTTACATATGAGATGCTGGTGCTGTAGGAGGAGGCTTAGCTCACTACACCACAGTGCCAGCCCCATCCATGTAATCTTAAAATCGCATGCATGCTTAACTTTTTTTTTTTTTTGCTAAGTTTCAGCCACATCTTCCATTGTGTGCTTGATACTTTATAAATAAATACTTAAAACAGGGATGAGATGGAGCTCCACTAATTTAAATAATCACCATATATTTTGGGAGCATGCTTAATCTAATAGTGTGAAAACAAATGGCACTGGTTAAAAGTTTGTGTGCTTTTAATGTTGAAAATACCAAAGAGGTTCTTTATTTGAAAAACTTAATGGCTTTGTAATTTTTTTCTGGCATTTTTACAAGAATTCCTGATTGGAGAACTCAGCAACATCAGTTAATGTACTTCATGCATTTCCACTGATGTGATATTCCATTTTTTACCTTGAGATATCAACATTTATAAATGTATTGATTCATAATGATCATTCCTTCTAACATTCTATTTAATGCAAAAACATCCTTCTTTGAATACCCCTATTAGATAATTTTCTAGCAATGCATGTCCAGTTACATCAAAGATAAGTTTTTAAAGTTTTTTTTTTTATTTTTATTTTTTATTTTACTTGAAAGGCAGAGTTAGAGGAGGATAGACAGAAAGGGATCTTCCATCTTCTGGTTCACTCCCCAAATGGTCACAATGTCTGAGGCTGGGCCATGCTAAAGCCAGGAGTCCAGCGCTTCCTCTGGGTCTTCCATGTGGGTATAGGGGCTAAAGCACTTGGGCTGTCTTCCACTGCTCTCCCAGGCACATTAGCAGAGAGCTGGATTGGAAGTGGAGCATGGCTGGCACCGCGGCTCACTAGGCTAATCCTCCGCCTTGCAGCGCCAGCACCCCGGGTTCTAGTCCGGTTGGGGCGCCGGATTCTGTCCCGGTTGCCCCTCTTCCAGGCCAGCTCCCTGCTGTGGCCAGGGAATGCAGTGGAGGATGGCCCAAGTGCTTGGGCCCTGCACCCCATGGGAGACCAGGAGAAGTACCTGGCTCCTGCCATCGGATCAGCGCGGTGCGCCGGCCGCAGTGCACCAGCCGTGGCGGCCATTGGAGGGTGAACCAGCGACAAAAGGAAGACCTTTCTCTCTGACTCTCTCTCTCACTGTCCACTCTGCCTGTCAAAAAAAAAAAAAAAAAAAAAAGTGGAGCAGCTGGATTAAGCCACTGCTTGTGACACTGGCATCTCAAAATATGACCAAGACTCATATTTTGAGTCTTGGTCACTCCACTTCCAATCCAGCGTCCTGCTAATGCACTAGGGAAAGCAGCAGACAATAGCCCAAGTGTTTGGACCTCTGCTACTCACATAAGAGACCTGGATAGAGCTCTAGGCTCCTTGAGTAAGCCTGGTCCAGCCCTGTCTTGTTAGGGCCATTTGAGGAAAATGAACCAGTGAATGGAAGATCATTCTATTTGTCTCTTCCTCTTTCTCTGTAATGTAGCCTTTCAAATAGTAAAATAAATAAATCTTAAAGGGGGGGGGGTGCGACACTGTGGTGCAGTAGGCTAAGCCTGTGCCTGCAGCGCCAGCATCCCATATGGGCGCCAGTTCATGTGCTGGTTGCTCGTCTTCCAAACCAGCTCTCTGCTTATGGCCTGGGAAAGCGGTGGAAGATGGCCCAAGTGCTTGGGCCTCTGCACACACGAGGGAGACCAGAGGAAGCACCTGACTTCTGGCTTCGAATTGGCCCAGGCCTGGCCATTGCGGCCATTTGGGGAGTGAACCAGAGGATAGAAGACCTTTCTCTCTGTCTGTAACTCTGCCTCTCTCTGCCTTTCAAATAAAGAAATAAAATCGAGCCGGTGCTGCGGCTCACTTGGCTAATCCTCTGCCTGTGGTGCTGGCACCCCGGGTTCTAGACCCAGTTGGGGCGCCAGATTCTGTCCTGGTTGCTTCTCTTCCAGTCCAGCTCTCTGCTGTGGCCCGGGAAGGAAGTGGAGGATACCCCAATTGCTTGGGCCCTGCAACCACATTGGAGACCATGGGGAAGCACCTGGCTCCTAGCTTTGGATCAGCGCAGCGCACCGGCCGTAGCGGCCATTTGGGTATTGAACCAATGGAAGGAAGACCTTTTTCTCTGTCTCTCTCTCTCTAACTTTACCTGTCCAAAAAAAAAAAGTATGGAGTGGCCTTCATTTTTATTCTTTTTGTAATATATTGGTTATCCAAGAAGAACTCTTTCAGTTATTTGTAGAAAAGCCAGATGTACTATCTGATGGTCTTTTTTTCCCATTTATTTAAATAGTTTTATGGAGATAGAATTCATATGCCATAAATCTGATGGTCTTTTTGTATATGAGCTTTTGTTTTTCAACCATTGCACTTTTTTTTTGAGATAAGTGTGTACCCTAATACCATGTGCCAAGTATCAGTCAGCATGAAATTATTATGTCAATTTATAAGAACCTTAAAGTACTGTTCATTAAAGGAACTGCTGATGCATCGTTTGATAGATATTGTCCAGGATGTTGTACTGTCCATTGTTTGCATTACTTCTAAGCTTGCAAAGGCATTTTCCCATGTATAGATTGTCATCTTGCATTTGGTAGACATTGATTATATTTCCTTCTGTTTCTAATGGAGCTTGAAGTTAATTTGAATTTTTGTTGTTGCTGTTTATTGTTTGTCATAATCAATGATGCTGGCATACGTTGAGAATGCCTTTTTAAAAAATTGCTGTGCCCAGCAATAGTAATAGATTTTAAAAACCCACTTAAATGTATGTATGGATGATACTAGTAAAATTTTTTTAATGTTTATTGATTTTATTTTTTGGAAATGGTCATAAAGAAGGCCTACAAATTTGTGTAATAAAGATGAAGAGCAATAACCTAACAGGGCAAATGACTGCTCAAATGACTGTACTGATCTATTCTAAGTGACTTTGTGGTACTTGGAAGTACAAGTCTTCTCACAGAGATATACTTGCTCACTTCTGACTTTGGAGAGAAAAATGACTGAGGCAGATAGCACTGTTTTAATGTGATCTGAACAGGTCTAATGTACCATGGATGAAGTGTATTATGTAACAATAAAGAGCACATTTACATAGCTTAGTTATATTCTGGGCTTTTTCACTAGATTGCATGTATTTTCAAGAAAGCTGTGCAGAAATAGCCTGAGCAGGCCATAAAAATGGGAGCTGCAGTTTCTCAGCATTAAGCTATAGTTTTTCCAAATGGCATCAGACCAAAGCAATGTTATTGCTGAAGTCACTGTATTGTATTCTTAGTGATGCTACAGGAACTTACGGCAAATTTGGTGGCCTAAACAAATTTATTCTTTCATAGTTCTGGAATCTACTATGGCAGCACCATACTCTCTTCACAGCTCTAGGGGAGAATCCTTCCTCTTCCAGTTTTTGGTGGCTTCTAGCATTTCTTGGCTTGTGGCAGCATAACTCCAACCTGTTCCTCCATGTTCACAGGTTCTTCCTTGTGTATGTCAAATCTGCCTGTTCTTTTTCATACAAAGATAATGGATTTAAGGCCCATCTTAAATTCAGGATGATCTCATTTGGAGATCCTTTCACTTAATTAGTTTGTAAAGGCCCTATTTCTTTTCTTTCTTTCTTTCTTTCTTTTTTTTTTTTAAGATTTATTTATTTATTTGAAAGGCAGAGTTACAGAGAGAGACAGAGGCAAGGAGGGAGGGAGGAAGGAAGTCTTCCATCCACTGGTTCACTCCCCAAATAGCTGCAACTGCCAGAGCTGGGCTGATCTGAAGCCAGGAGCCAGGATCCAGGAGCTTCTTCCGGGTCTCCCACGTGGGTGCATGGGCCCAAGGACCTGGGCCATCTTCTATTGCTTTCCCAGGCTATAGCAGAGAGTTGGATCGGAAGTGGAGCAGCCAGGATTCAAACTAGTGCCCATGTGGGATGCCAGCACTGATTGCAGGTGGCGACTTTACCCTTTACACTGCAGCACTGGCCCCCCTATTTTCAAGTAAGATCACATTTACAAGTACCAGGTGTGGAGTCGGCTTTGTGGCTCAGTGGGTTAAGCAGCTGCCTGCATCCCATATGGGCAGTAGTTTGAATCTCAACTGCTCCACTTCTGATCCAGCTCCTTGCTAAGGCTCTTGGGGAAGCAATGGAAGATAGCCCAATTCCCTGGACCCCTACACCCATGTGGGAGACCCAGATGGAGTTTCAGACTCTTGATTTGGCCTGGCTAGGTCCTGGCCACTTGGGTAGTGAACCAGCAGATGGAAGATCTCACTCTCTCCCTGTCTCTCCCTCTCGCCCTGTAACTCTGCCTTTCAACTAAATAAAAGAATTTTTTTAAAAAAAATGAAGTATTGAAAAGAAAAGCTAAAAAGCCAAGTACTAGGTTTTAGAACTTAGAGATGCCTTTGTTGGAAGATATACTTCAATCTATTGCACCTTGTAGTGCCAGAAATATTTTAAAAACTGACTGTAAGTAATGAAGCATCTTTAAATCCAACTCCCTTTCATAGCCCTGTAGAGTATGGAATATAGGGCTAAAGTATCTATTGCCAGATGTTCCAGCGAATGTAAGCTGCAACCAACTATCTGACCTTGTCCTCAACAAACTTTCAGGTCTTTGGGAAGTGAGACTGAATCCCCATGTCTGATTCTAGGTTTCTATAGTAGTTACTTTCTCTTCTAGGCTAACAGTCTGTAGTGTATTCGAGAGATTTCTATAGAGACATTTTTCAACTAGAAATAGTCTGCCTCCCCCCCCCCCCCTTTTTTTTTAAGAGATTTACAGAGTTACAGACAGAGATCTTCCATCCGCTGGTTCACTCCCCAAACGGCCACTGTGGCTGGAGCTTGGCCAATCCGAAGCCAGGAGCTAAGAGCTTCCTCTGGGTCTCCCACAGCGGTGCAGGGGCCCAAGCACTTGGTCCATCTTCCAGGGCTTTCCCAGGTCATCAGCAAGGAAGTTGAAAGTGGAGCAGCTGGGACTTGAATGGGTGCCCAAATGGGATACTTGTGCCTGAGGTGAGGCTTAACCTACTATGCTACAATGTTGGCCCCAGATAGTCTGCTTTTTAAAGTAGTTTTTAAGGTAAGTGTAGGTTGAATTAAGTTGTGACACTTTGCTGAGGTAAAAGGAGTTGCCTTGTATATGTGTACTCTGTGCATCAGCCAACTAGGTTGTCCTTTGCCTTAGTCTTTAGGCTTTTGCGCACCACAGCCTAGAGTAGCACCTCTGGAATATCCAAGCTCTAATTTCAGTTTAAGGCTCTAAGGGTTTCCATAGATGTCACCTCTTCTGTAGTCTTCTAGGATCACTTCTCCACAGCCTCCAAATATAGTATGTCAGATTTACTGCTTAGGAAGAGACAAGAGTTTCCTTTACAAAGTAAATAGAAATGTAGATTATGTTGATGGACTTGACTTAGCAGCCAATTCTAATCTTAGATAAGTGAAATTTCATCCCCTTCTCTACCAGAGAGAAACTATTTTGAAGGTCTTCATAATCTGCCTAAATCTCCAGATGGAAATCTGTCCTGTATAAGAGAAAAATAAGTCTTCAACAGGGGATAAAATAATCCTAAAAAATTAGAGTCAGCAAAACTGATCCATCACATGTGAGGCTTAATTATGGTGCAGTGATAATTGTTAAAAACTTACTTTGTTTACCACACTGTATCTGTATTAAAATATTTGTTATTGCCTTTTTCTTTTTTTTTAAATTTTAACTTATTTTTACTTATTTAAGAAACAGAGTTATAGACAGAGAGAGGGAGAGACAGGTCTTCCATCCGAAGGTTCACTATACAGATGGCCACAACAGCCGAAGCTGAATTGATCCAAAGCCAGTAGCCAGGAGCTTCCTCTGGGTCTCCCACGTGGGTCCAAGTACTTGGTTCATCTTCCACTGCTTTCACAGGCACATTAGTAGGGAGCTGGATTGGAAGTGGAACAGCTGGGACTCAAACTGGCATCCATATGGGATGCTGGTGCCACAGGCAGAGGCTTAACTCACTATACCACAGCGCTGGCCCCCTTCCTTTTTCTGTCCTTGGAAATGTAGTATATGCTCAAATCACTCTTCGTTTCTCTTTCTTTTTCTCTCTCTCTCCTTTTAGATTTTATTTTAAAGGCAAAATGACAGAAAAAGGGAGACACAGAGAGAATCTTCCATCCACTGGTTCACTCCGCAAATGCCAAATAGCTATAACAACTGGGGCTGCTCCAGGCCAAAGCCAGGAGCCAGGAAATTCATCTAGTTTTCCCATGTGGGTAGCAGGGGCCCAAGAATTGGGCCATCTTCTGCTGCCTTCCCATATGCATTAGCAGAGAACTGGATCACAAGTGGAGCAGCCAGGTCTTGAACTGTCACACATACCCATTGTCTGCTGCTGTGCCACAGTATTGGCCCCTTAATTTATGTTAAATAGTGAGAAGAAACTAAATGTCTTTAATAAGTATGAAAATGAGTCAGCGATGCCCTTATCTCCTAAAATTGTTGTTTTCATAGTTTATCTTGATTTTCTATCTTCAGAATTGAAATATTGCTACATAAGTGGAGATATAAATAACAGTGAAGAGGAATAGTGATTGTGTTGCTCACTAATTGTGTGTTTGTGATACTGGCAAGTAGTTAGCTGGGAATGGGTTACAGAAATCCCATGGCAGTTTTTGGAAAGAGGATCAGACTTGCCTGCAATTTTTAATGTGCTAATAACTCCTCAGTAATATTATTAGCAAGTTATTATTTTTTTTAAATCTATTTATTTTGAAAGGTAGAACAGTAGAGAGACAGAAAGATAGAGATATTCCATCCACTGATTTCACTCCCCTAAATGCTCACAACATAATAGAGCTGGGCCAAACCAAAACCAGGATCCCAGAACTGAATCCAAGTTTTGCATGTGGGTGGCAGGGACCCAAGTACTTGTTCTGTCATCTGCTGCTCCCAGGTTGCTCATTGGCAGGAAGCTGGGATCGGAAGTGGAGTTAGAACTAGAACTTAGGCACTGCAGTATGGGATGAGGGTATCCCAAGCAGCATCTTAACTGCTGAGCCAAATGCCCACCCCACTGGCAAATTATTAATATTGAGAAAGAAGTACAGTAAAATTTTCCTCACTTCGTCAGTTCAAAGAAAGTGCAGTTAGAGAAATTCAGTTACAATTTTCATCTTTTCCTAGAAATGGAAACTGCTAAATTTCTGTATTAAGAAGAGGTCTTACTGAGCTGCTTTAGTAAATCTCAGGAAGAAATGAGGTTCATTCATAAGATTTGCATCTATTTGCATAATAATTCTGAGAAATGGCTTAAGTGGGCAGAGCATACCTGTCTTCCATCTTGTTTCTGCTCTTTGTAGCAGGCTCTTCTGCACAAAGTGGTGCTCTAGCCTAAATTGAATAATCATAAATTTTGAATTGATGGACTGTGGACTCCACAGGAACAAGACTTTGCTTTCTAAATGTTTTCACATAACATAAAAATGTAAGAGATTATTCTATGGAATCTAATAGTGTGAAAGTTATCTAATAGTATGAAGATTTAGTTAAGCCTTTGTGTTTATTGATCGCCTTTATTATATTCTTGCTCTTAAGAGAGTCAGTGGAAAGTTCATGGTAATCTTCCTGGTGAGCTTGTAGAGGACTTTAATGAATATTTGAATTTTGCCCTTTCCCAGCTTATAACAGCTACCTCTCCTGGACTTAACACAACCTATAGTTAATGCTCATAGACTCACTAGCAAATGATTCTGATTATCACTGGGTTCAGAGTCTATGAGTCAAAGAGAAGTCCTTCCCTGGAACACCAGGTACATTTTAGGCCAAGATTGAGGTGTAGTGGCTGAGCTGCATGTAGAGAATGCACATCCCACTATGCCCTATTCTGGTTCAGGGACCATAGTTGTGCCAGGCTTTCTCCCCTGTGTGAACACAGCAGTGTCCACATCACCACCTCTTAATATTATAAGTATATAATAATAAATATAAATATATTATAAATATAATAAATCTTGTCATTAAACCCTGAACCAGAATAAATCTCAGAGCTGGTAAAAACCAGTAAACCTATAAAAAAGAAAATCGTGCCTGTGCAGACAGGCAAGCTATGTGCCATCTTGTTTTATGTTTATAATTAGGTAGCCTGATGTTTATTACTGCGGTGAGGATGGAAATTATTTAATTTTTCTGCCTGTTTGTGATAAGGGAAAAGGTAGGCATTGTGGTATGGTGACAAAGTATGCAATTACATTTAAGTATTCTCTGAATGGAATTAAAAATGGTAACTTTGGAATAAAAATGGGTCTGTGGAAAATGTGAAAAACTGCTTTTATATGAGCCAGGGATATAGGATTTCAGCCCTTTTATTTATCCATTCACACTCGCTCCTGAATGCAGGGCTTTCAGAACAAGCAAGTAACTGGATGCTGAATGCATTCTGAGCAAGCAGGAAATGGCAGGCTTTTTGTCTTCTCAGAGCTTTCTTCTATCCTGTAGTGAGCAGAAGAATATCAGTTACCAACTTGAAGAAGAAGGAAGTTGGAATGGTTCTGTAAGAGTAATTTGGAGCAAGCCCATGGCTAAAATATTTATCTGACATTTAAACAGAGCACTTCAAATCTTGGCCAGGCTCCGGTGCCTTTGAACTGGAGTGGAATCATCCCCTCCCTCCTTCGCTGTCTCTTCACCTGCCGATGCCTGTTGGTGCCCCAGCACTCTGAGAGTAAGGAATGTATATTGTCACCTTGAGTCTGGCATCTTTCAATTACCTGATTTTAGGAGCCAAAAATGGACACCTGTTTTTATCTGTTGAACTGTTTGATACTGGAGTGGATGTGAATTCAGTGGTGGTTAAAGCCTCACTGGGTTTTGAATGCATCACAGTGAACCAGTCTGGCGTTCTCAGTTGGCAGCCTTGACCTGATGCACCAATTTGATCTGCTAGCCACAGCACATTGTGAACTCTTATTTCAGTTTTGGAATGTTTGATCCAAAGCGTTTCAGGCCTGAAGCCTGATGTGACTCCTTCGATTGGTGGTGGTTGCAGTGTGGCTTCCTCATTTACAAAACTTTGGGGTCCCAGTTAGGAGCGCCTCCACTGCAAAACCGCATTCTCTGAAGAAACCGAGAAAAAGGCTCAGATACTACAGATTTGATTTTACCTTTTTTGTGTGTTTTTGTTTCATGTGGACCAGGCAAAGAAGCTAGGTGGTAGAGAGAGCAGTATCCTCTACCAAACAAGACGTGTACTTAGTGTATATTGCTTTGTTTTAAAGCATTTTTTCCTGTTTCAGAAATGCTCAGCTTCCATGTTGCACTTCTAATATGGAGTGGTTGAATGCGTTCCCGAAGCCCAGGTTGCTGTTGCTGACAGCCAGCCTGGTCTGCAGGCTCGATTCTGACAGCCGCTGGCTGCAGCAATCACAAAATCAGCAGCGGTGCACGTGCCACTTTAATTATCCTGGAGGACAGACGGGCCAGTCCCTGCTTCTTGCTGGAGTGGCTGTGAGGCTGAGATGCCATCAGCAGAATCCTGCCGGTGCTCTTCAGAAAACGCGAGCCTGGAGGCACTGCAGCAGAATCTGCTGAGCAGGGCTGGGCGTGTTCTGAAAGAATTCTTATAAAATACGTCTACAGACTAGGTTATTTGTTTAATTTACAAAACAAAGGGGAGTAATGGGTCAGCAGATTGTAAATGGGAGTGTGGATTTGCTGGCTGATTTGTATTATTATTGCCTGATTTGGTTTATTTCTTTGAATGTCATGAGCAAAAGGATGTATGGGAATTTATTCTTCCTTTTCCTTTGAAAAAAAAAATAAAGTGTGTTGCTATCTTAGGGACAGGTAGAAACACGTATGGAAGGTTATGATATGCTTGATATGCTCATGGTACCAAAATACACTGGTGTGCTAGTCTCTGGGAGTATTCTCTCTTTTTCTGTAAGGGTCTCTGATATGCACTGATACAGTGTATATCAATCTGTCTCAGCAGGACCAGTCTCCTAAATAAGCAGGGCCTGCTGGATTCTTCTGTCACAGTACAATTAGATTCTTATGATGAGGTACAAAACTGCCCCAGGTATTTTAGTGTTGATGCAATCTGGTAGTGAATATCACTCGTTCAGAAGGTGCTTTTAATGAATCAGTGCTCCTCAAACCAGTTTTCCCCCCCAAATTCATCTCAGACTAAGGAACACTTTTTATAAAACACATTAAAAATAAAATAAAAATAAAAAGGGGCTGACATTGAGGTTCAGCAGGTTAGGCTGCAGCCTGCAATGCTGTCTTCTCACATGAGCACCGGTTCACGTCCCACCTGCTCCACTTCCAATCCAGCTCCCTGCTAATATGCCTCAGAAAGCAATGTACGATGGCCTTAGTGCTTGGGCTCCTGACACCCGTGTGGGAGACCATAATGGAGTTCTAGGCTTCTAAGTTCAGCTTGGCCCAGGCCAGGTCATTACAGCCTTTTGGGGAGTAAACCGGCAGATGGAAGATCTCTCACCCCGTCCCCAACTCTGCTTTTCTAATAAATAAATAAATATTTTTTTTTAAAAATGAAATAAAAGACATTAAGTAATAAGCCCTAATTTTTAAAATTAGGTTCAATAGACTCAGATTGCATTGAAGATTTCTAAATATTTATTCTCTCTTCTTAACAGTTACCTGCTGCACACTAGGAAGAAACCATTTGTGAACTAGTACTTCTGTGACTGTACTTTGAGTAGTGCAATGTTAAATAGTTTTGTTTTTCTCTCCCTCTCCTCCTCTCTTTTTTTCCTTCCTTCCCTTTCTTGTTTAAGTGTTTCCTGCTTAAGTGCAGTGAAACACAGTTGAATAAAAGTTTACATTCCTATCAACCATTTTATTTCAGCTAACATCAGGGAAGCAAAGCTAAGGTTTATTGAACACTTATGATGCCCAAGGCATTATCTATACTAAGGACTTTCTGGCTTCCTGATACAATCTTCCCAGCAACCTTCTGCAGGTACTTGTTGTTGACCCTATTTCTGAGAGAAGGAACCAGAGGATAGGTATGTCAGACATGGACACCTTTTGCTTGGTTTAAGTTCAATACTATGTTCTTAGCCCCTTCAGTCTTAAGATTTTTAAATGTATTATTTATTTTGTTCATTTAAAAGGCAGATAGAGATCTTCTATCTATTGGTTTACTACCCAAATGCCTACAACATCTGGGGCTGGGTGAGGACAAAAGTGGAGACAGGAACTTAATCTGGTCTTCCATATGGGTGTCAGGAGACCTAACTATTAGAGCCATCGCCTACTGCCTCCTAGGGTATACATTAGCAGAAAGCTAGAATCAGTAGCAGGGCCAGACATGAACCCCAGCACTCGATCCTGTAGGGGATGCAGGTGGGTGTCTGCACCAGTGCACCAATGTCTACCTCCTCTGGGTTTTTATTTTCACTTGTAAACTAAGATTTCTATAGTAAAGGAGTGAATTTTCAGGATGTATTTGAAGGAGCAAGGCTAGTGGAAGCATAAAATAGAGTATAATTGATTGTTCATTTAGAGGACAAAGAGTAGAAAGCCCACAGTGCTGGAGGAAGATGTGCAATCTTTTGAATGGATGTAATAGGCATTACTCACATTGACATAAGCTTAGTAGCTGGTGCATCTGTCTAAACCTAGATCCAAATGCCTGCTGCTATGGAGTGTTGCAGGAAGGCCAGACCTGTTTCATTCGTTTATCTCTAGGTGCTAGCTTTTTTGCCGTAGTTTTCTACTTGCTGAGCTGTCAGTTTAATTCACTCTGTAAAGCTCAGCCTGTTATTTTTCAGGTTTGCTGCCCTACAGGTACATGGTACAGGATTTCTGTGAAATCCTGGAGCAGTTTTTAGTTTTGAAATGCTCAGGCTTTGTGCTTGTGAAAATAGGTTGTGTTCAGCTTCTTGCTCGATCATCTTTTGTTTTGTTTTGTTTTGTTTTTGAAGCTGAGCTAGGGTTAGAAGGATGATGCTAGAAGCAATTTAAAGGACATATCATTTTTACTGTAATACTGAACTATTGATTGTTGACTTATTTGTAGGTTTAATGCAGACCCATTTCCTTACTTAGCGTCTGACTGGCCATTAAGCTCTGGCAGTGTGCCGGAATGTTGAAATCTTGTATCACATAATATGATTTGCCTGTCTAAGGGTATTATAAGTATTTGGTTTTAAGACATAGACAAAGCCCTCGGCTTTGTGTATATACTCCAGAATCCAGGAAGGATTTCTCTGCAGCAAAAGTACTGACTTCTAGGAGACAGCATAAAAGTGAATAGCTGACATTCAGTGGAACATTAATGCCTGACAGCATCAAATGGCTGTTCTTTGGTCCAACTGATTCTTTTTTTTTTTTTTTTTTAAGATTTATTTATTTGAAAATTACACAGAGAGAGGAGAGGCAGAAGGAGAGGTCTTCCATCCACTGGTTCACTCCCCAATTGGCTTCAATGGCTGGAGCTGCGCTGATCCAAAGCCAGGAGCCAGGAGCTTCTTCCGGGTCTCCCACGCAGGTGCAGGGGCCCAAGGACTTGGAGCCATCTTCTGCTGCATTCCCAGGCCATAGCAGAGAGCTGGATTGGAAGTGGAGCAGCCGGGACTGGAACTGGAGCCCATATGGGATGCCAGCACTGCAGGTGCAGCTTTACTTGCTAAGCCAGCCCTTAACTGATTCTTAAAAACAAATGCAGACTAGCGTAACAGAACTGTGAAGAAGACTAAGGAGGGAACTGAAAAAGGGTAGTGGTAGGGATGTAAGAGCAGGTCACAGGTCAGCACTCCTTCGTGTAAGCGGCCCTCAGCATTTGCCTGGTACCAGCTTCCTTACATGGAGTTGAAATTAGAATCTAGCTAATCTAGAAAGAGCAGGGTTGTAGCTCAGAGTTGGAGAAAAGTAATTATTGGTTACAAAATTTTTTTTTTCATTCTCTTTCAAAGCATGGACACATCTTAACTGAAAGAGTTAAGGCTAAGAGAATGAGATGACAAAAGAGACATTAAATCTGAAATTTTGAGAGTATGTACTCCCTTCATCATAAAAATAAGGCATACTTCATTAAAAAAAAAAATTGAAAAGTAGCTCCCTGGTAGAGTTATTTGACTGCTATGCTGCCCTTCAAGTTGTTAGATAGCCACCGTTAGGGGAGTGTTGAGCTGTGTTTGCACTGTATATTTGAAACTTTGGATCATCTTGTTTGAAATGACAAGGAAAATTGATGTTTCAGCAGAGAAGTGAAGGAGTAGTACATGCAGCACGTATTAGGAGTAGGTTATAAAATGGCCCTTGTTGCTCAGATTCGGTCAATTCCTGTAAAGGTAGATGCCAACTTTTCCTTGATTCTACCATGGAGAAGATTCCTAATGTGTGGAAAGGGACCTGAGACATTTCAGATTTCATTACCTTATTTCATTACGCCCCTCAAACCATTTGGAAGGCTGGCTATTGAGAAATTCTATGACTTTGTCCTAATTTGGAGGATTTAGGGGAAAGTAACAGGCCAGGAATTTTGTGTGTGCCTCGAGGGGCGCATCATCATAATCCTGTGCATAGTACTCTCCAGTGAGCTTTGTTTATCGCCCTCTTGTTCCTGGCTGCTGCAGCGTGGAGGCCTGTGTTAGCATCATCTTCATTTACATAGAAGGGAAAGAAATTAAGACTAAGACTGATTAGTTCTTCAGAGGTGGAGGTTGGACCCAGATAATTCTTAAAACCATGCCCTCTCTTATTTTCATCCCTTGCTGAGGAAGGTATCAAGTGGTAAACCGGTTGGGTGAATTCCATATTCTCTCACTGCTCCTTGAGTTTCTTAATGCTTTATACCCCTCAGACCTTTTCTTACCTGTTTTCTCTGGAGCGACATCTCCATTCCTTTCTATGTATGTAAATCCATTGTAGGGCTGACAGTGCTGCTTTAGAGAATGATTAGGCCTTATTGGCTTCTCTGCTCTGAGTGATGACAAACCTCTTTTTCCATCTGAGGTGTCTGGAACAGAGATGCAGATGTTTGTCATTGCTGCTGATACAATTTACTGCTGTCTCTCTTTATGTGAAGGGGCCTGGGCTTCTTGGGATCCGGGACACTGGAGGCCATCAGCTGGGTTTCTGCTGTTTTTTGGTCATTGCTGCCAAACAAATGCTGAGTGGCAAACTGGAACAAATGCCACGTTTTGGAACTTGAGGTACTAGAAGTCAGGGTTTAGAGCAGATTAGGGGAAAGGTTTTTGTGTTTTGTTTTTGCTACTTTTTTGTCTATTATTTTACCCTAAATCAATCCTTTCTTCCTTGTCCCCACCTTCCCTCTTTTCTCTTCTTTTTTTTGCTTGTCTTTTCTCCTTTAGTTTTTTAATTCTGGCTTTCCTTCTGCCCTTTGCTTCCCTCTCTTTTTCACCTGCTGCCTCAGCCCCTGATATGATCAAGAGCTATCATTGTGAAGGGGAATGTACCTGATCCCTCAGAGATACTTGGGCAGAGGAAGGATAGGGAACATTGTTGGGTAGGGTTTAATTCCTTTCTCTGATCAACTGTCAACTGTGAAGTCATGGCTGCTAGACTGGCTTGTGAAGCTTGGCAGTGTGGACCCACCGAGGCTGTCTCTCTGGATTAAGCCCTGCTGGGTGTGAGGTTGAGGTGGGCCAGTGGGGAGACTAGCTTGGTGGGAGATGGTCTTTGCTGGGCACCGCCAATGGGCTTCCTCAGTTCCCCACTGCTGCACATACTTTCATTGTTGTATTTTCTGTGTCTGCAAAACCCAAATAACTGGAACTTAATTTATCATCTAGCTAACTTACTTATGTTTTGCTCTTTTAATTGGTACCCTGAAGTGCATTTCCTTGTTTTGGGCCCTCACCAACTACTTCTGCTATTTTTTTTACTTGTGATTTTTAGTGTCTGGTTCAGATTGGTATTGAGGGTCTATGTGAGTATTCTGTTATTGTAGTAACATAGTAAACTGACAGTTACATTTCTGTTGTTTTTTGAGGATTGATTACATTACCAAGTCCTTAGTTGATGGGAAGATAGGGAAGAAAATGACCAAAGAAAGAGTTTCCTGGTTTAGGAATGACGTCATAAATCAGTCTGCGTCCCAGTCTTATATGTATGTACTCTTCACCATTTGTTAATTGTTTATCCTGCTCTCTCTTTTGGAGGGTGGGCAGTGTTATGAAATAGACCTGTCTTGGAGCAGCAAACGCACTACAGAGCCCTGCAGACATCTAGGTATCTGGGTTCTCCACAGGGGAGGGAAGACAGTCGGGAACCACAGAGCTCCTCTTTATATTTTATTAACTTTGGGCCTCAGACTCACTCCTTTCTCCTTCTCCATTCCTCTTTATCTCTGCCATTGACAGCGAGAAGAAATCTTTTGTCCAGTGGTCTAAAGTGTGCCCAGACCATCAGCATTTGTGAGAAATGTGAAGTCTCAGACTGTACCTCAGAAGGACTGAATCCAAATCCCTAGGGATGGGGCCCTGCCCATCTCTTGCAAGCCCTCCAATTTGAGATCTGCTAGATCCAGTGTAGGTAAACCCTGCTTTTCTGGGCATCTGTGCCGACTCACAGTCTGTCCACCTGTGGATGAACATCACCAGACAGCTATAGCACCAGCCTGCTAAGCAGTTGATCTTATAAATGTTTGAGTCCTAATACATTTGTAGCCTCCTTTGTTTTCTCTTTGCTTTATCAAGGACATAGTAGCCAATAAAATGAATGATTAAAACTTAACGTATAGTAGGGGCTGGTGTTGTGGCGTAGCAGGTTAAGCCACTTCCTGTGAAACCTGCATCCCATATGGCCTCAGTTCGAGTCCTGACTATTCTGCTTCCTACCCAGCTTCCTGCTAACATACCTAGGAAAGCAGCTAAGCTGGCCAAGTCCCAGCCATTGTGGCCATTTGGAGAGTGAACCAGCAGATGAAGATCTCTGTTTCTGTGTCTCTTCCTCTGTAACTTTGCCTTTCAAATAAATAAATTAATTAAAATAAACTTAGATATGTTTAAAAACTTAGGACATATAACTTGTCAATGATAATTTTTTTCACCACGGAGGTATTGAATGTGATAGTGGGACAGTAGCTCAGAGTACACTGCCTGACAAAGAGTCAAAGCCCAGAGGAGAATGAAGACGAGAGGGAGATACAAGAAAAGGAAGTAGTGGGGGATTAATAATCCCATCTTGGTTAATCATCATTATCCTCTCTGATTGCTGTGAGCGGATGTGCTATTGCTTCTGCAAATGTTAATAATTCATGGATGGACGATGCCAAAAGAAGGCCTTAAATCTGGTGTCTCAGCAGATAAAATACACTGTCTGCCATCTGCAGGAGCCAGGAGAGATGAAAGATGGACTTGCTGTTTTTATTCATTAACCTGATTTCTTCGGCCTTTCTCCCCAGCTCCTCTTATTCTCATTTTGTATACCTTTACATTTGTATCTTTTCTTTCTAAGTGCCCTCCCTCTTTAAGTGGGTGCTGGGGATCTTGGGTCTACTGTTAATGACATTAGGTTTTACTTTTCTTTAACTGCTAGTGACAGCAGATGTCATGAGAGAAAGCAGAAAGGCAGAATAACTATTTCCTTGGAAATGTCTAAATCAGTCTGCATGTTTGAAAAATATTAAAATGTACAAATTTTCAGTCTGTTTTAGAAATCATGTGAAATGGCTTCTCTTTGCTTTGAAGAATAATCTTATTGGTATAGGCAGTTGAGGATAGCCATGGTATTACTTCATACTACTCTGGTAGTGTTTTCCATCTCACATAGTGGGAAACTGAGCCATGAGGTGAGTGACTTGTCTTTCATTACCTAGAACCCAGTTGTTTTGACTCCGACTTCCGGATGCTTTCCATTGAGACTCTCTTACCACTGGGGAACTGTGTGGGTACTTTTCCAGACATGAGGAACATGTCACCAGTTAAATTCTAAATGAAAGTTTGCCCAGAAGCACCGAAGCTAGAAAAGGCTGTTGACAGTCAATAGTTGGGTAGACATTTCTAGAACTTCTGAATTTCAACCCTGAACAGCATATAGGTTCCCATGTGTGATATGTTGAACATCCTGAATGGGTACAGTGTAGTCCTCATTATTATTATTATATTGTAGGTTTTAGTTTTACTGGGGTTGGTGGGGGCAAGGTAGATTTGGTTACTTGAAATGTTGCAATATGGACTTAAGGCTGTGAGATGGCAAAGTACAGTAGGACTGGAAACATTTTTGTCTCTTCAACAGTTGCTGGAGGACTTGGTGTTAAGAAGTGTGTTAATAGAGGCAGGCATTTGCCCTAGTGGTAAAGACTGCTTAGGACGCCGGCTTATGGTATTCGAGTTCTGGTTCTGGCTCTTCTCTGACTCTAACTTCCTGGTAATGTGTACCCTGAGAGGCAATGGCGCAGGTAGTTGGGTCCCTATCACCCATGTGGAACTGAATTCCCAGATCCTGGCTTTGGCCTGGCTCAGCCTCATCTGCTGCAGGCACTTGGGGTAGTGAACCAGTAAATGGGAGCCCTCTCCTGATTGTCTCTTTCCCTTGATGTCTCTCTCCTTCTGTGCCTCTCAAATTAAATAAATATTTTTAGAAGTATGTTAATCAAACTGGATCATTGTTTTTAAAACCATTTCCACCATGTCCTTGTTGGAAGACTGGTAGGGAGAGCAGATTTTTAAGTCAGCCTATTTTTTCCAGGAAAAAAAAAAACCTTTAGAATTGCAGATCCCTGTGTCCCTATTTTAGAGATGAGAAGAACACAGTTACAGGGATAAAAACCAAAACTTAACATGGTATTTTATTTTTTAAAGATTTATTTATTTATTTATTTGGAAGGCAGAGTTAGAGAGAGGCAGAGACAGAGAGGTCTTCCATCTGCTGGTTCACGCCCCAGATGGCCACAGTGGTCGGAGCTGCGCCAATCTGAAGCCAGAAGTCAAGAGTTTCTTCTGGGTCTCCCACGTGGGTGTGGGGGCCCAAGGACCATCTTCTACTGCATTCCCAGGCCATAGCAGAGAGCTGGATGGGAAGTGGAACAACCAGGACTCTCACCGGTGCCCATATGGGATGCCGGCACTGCAGGCAGTGGCTTTACCTGCTACACCACAGCGCTGGCCCCTAACATGGTATTTTATAGGGCATTGTAAATTCCTGGTGTCTACCCAAGGCTGTTGAGGTTGTTTGTGCGGCCCTGAAGTGATGGGGGAGGAAAAGCAGAGGCCCCTCTCCCCTCCTCTCCCTTCATGAAGGACCAGCATCCCACTGGTCATCACAGTGTTTTCTATTTCACAGTGTTTTCTGTGTAAGCTAATTTGGCTGAGTGTTGTTATTTCTCATTTAATGTTCGCTTTGATTATTTTCTATAGTTTCTTCTTAAGGTTTGTATCCTTGAATATAATTTTATTACCTCTTGGTGCCAGATTTTATTTATCACTTTGAAGAATGCTGTATTCAATTTTATAGTAGGGATTAAAGAAAAAATAGAGTCCTGCCTGCAGTTTTCCTGCATGGAAAAATTTCTAGACTGGCATTTAGCAGAGCAATCAAAACACTGTTTTGGGGAGATGAGTATTAGGTACAGCGGGTTTAAGCCACCACTTGAGAAGCTCACGTCCCATATTGTGTGTGGAAGTGCCTGGGACTAAGTCCAGCCTCCTCTTCTGATCCAGCTCTCTGCTAATACGCCTGGGAGGCAGCAGGTGTTGGCACATGTTCTTGGGTCCCTGCCACCCAGGTGGGACCAGATGTAGTTCTTGGCTCCTGGGTTCAGCCTGGCCGAGCCCTAACAATTATGGACATTAGAGGAGTGAACCAGTGGATAGGAGATATCTGTCTCTGTCACTCTCTGCCTCTCTACCTTTAAAATTAGAGACAGAAAAGAAAGAAAACAAAAAAAAAAAAAATTTGTGTATGTCAGTGAAGATAACAGTAGCAATATGAAGGACACTGTTTTAATAAGAAAATCCAAACTTTGAATATCTGGATTTACAAAAGAAATTTTGGGATGATTTAGTAGTTCTTCAAATCACAATGTCCCTGCTGAATTTAAAATACGTTGTTTAAAAGAATTCTATTTACACTAAACCTGGCAAGAAATACATCTGTTGTGTAAAGTACATGAGTAACAAGAGTTAGCAAGCCAGAAGTCATTCGTTTGCAACCATCATCATCCCCGTGTACTAACTTAACATTCCTTAAGATCCAGAGCTCCAGCACACATTCAGACAGTTTTTCACAGGATGGTGTTGCACAGTGCTGTGCAAAGAGCTCTGTGCAGAAGCCAGAGAGCCAGATCCTGGCGCTAAAGTCACTGTCTGACCTCAACCATAAGCTGAGTTTCTCTGCACTTTATTTTGTTAGTCTGTGTGCCACATGGGAAATGCCCTTAAAGTTTTATGGTTCTGAATCTGATGGGTCTTTATTATTTCATTGGTTTTTATTGTCGTTGAACTACTTGACATATTCTGACAGTTCTTGCTGAAAGTGTCATTTGTGTCCTTTTTCAGTACAAAGGTTCAGTAGATATTGGGAGTGTGTGTGTGTATTTGTGCGTGCACGCGCATGCGTGCATGAGAGAAAGACAGACTAGCTATCAGGAAGAGAACCCTCATTCCGAGTTTCTGCAGCCCGAGAGGCTACCTTACCTGCAGTGAATCGTCCCAGAGGTCTATTTGAGGAGCATGCTTCCGCACGCCTCCTCTCCCCCCATTTTGATCTGCTCATGTTCATAACTGCTTTTCCTGGGGAACTGCTTGTTGCAAACATGTTAAGGTAAAGTAGAGTCCCTTTTACCAGGTGAATTGATTTTCCATCCACCCTTTTTGGCTTGTAGTCACAGCAAAGCCTCCCTGGGGTGGCTTCTTGAGTCAAGGAGAGCTTTCTTTTCCCTGTTCCTTCTTGACCTCTGGGCAGACTAGTCTGAGTAAGAGCAAGAGAAAGTGAGCCTTAATTTGTTTCACTGTTTAATAAAGACATGCAGAAATCTCTTTTTTTTTTTTTTTTTTTTTTTTACTGACCTAATTCTAGTGTTCCTCACTTGAAACAGTGTTCAAGATAAAATGCACACAATAAATGAGAAGCCTCCTTTTTCATTCTCAGCTGTTGTGATATAAGGACAGATGAGCTGACTATGTCACACCCCCTGACTTTGGGCTAAGATCTTCACATTTTCCCTGAAACTATTGGCTCTATATACATTTGAGAAGGAGACTGACTTTGGGAACTGGATATTGTTGATAAGGAAGGTTAGTCACAAAGAAGAGTTTGGGGCCTCTGCATATTGACCAAGAACCACCTAAGCTTCTGTCTTAGTATCTAAGGTTAGAATTAATCTCAGGAAGCCAAAGAGCTGTGAAAGAACAAACAACAAGCAAAAGTATTATTTAGCTCCCCTTCAAATAATTGCCTGCATTTACCTGGGTGGGGCCTGGTGAATGCTAATGAAAATCAGTGAAGTGGTTTTGTTGAGTGCCCATTACGGACAGCACTGTGCTAGACACTGAAGATAATTAGAATAATATAAATTCTAGATACTGCCCTCGGGGAAACTCCTCGTCATTGCCTGGAGAGCAAAGACTAACTGCAGCAGAATCAACATCAACATGTCTAAGACAGTGAAAAGTGACAGGCTAAGTCAGGAGTGTCAGGCATTTTTTTTTTTTTTTACAGGTAGAGTTATAGGCAGTGAGAGAGAGAGAGACAGAGAGAAAGGTCTTCCTTCCGTTGGTTCACTCCCCAAATGGCTGCTATGGCTGGCACTGTGCTGATCCGAAGCCAGGAGCCAGGTGCCTCTTCCTGGTCTCCCACGTGGGTGCAGGGGCCCAAGCACTTGGGCCATCCTCTACTGCCTTCCTGGGCCACAGCAGAGAGCTGGACTGGAAGAGGAGCAACTGGGACTAGAACCCAGTGCCCATATGGGATGCTGGCACCGCAGGCGAAGGATTATCCAAGTGAGCCACTGTGCCGGCCGAGTGTCAGGCAATTCTAAATACTGTGGGAATTCAGAAGAGACAAAAGGGGTAATGATGACTGAATTGGGGGCGGGGTAGTTGGGGGAAGACCCCCTGGAACAGATGGGACCCAAGTGGACCTTGAAAGATGAAGTGGGTTTTGCTTGCAGGAAGTGAAAGAAGAGGATATGAGACTAACTATAATAACCTTAACAGATATCTGGGGGGGGGGGGGAGTAGAAGTTACATGCTAGGAAGTAAAATCTTTCAGGGATGGTGATCAGATGTGGAAGGAGTGGCTGCTAAGTAGTGGAGTCTAAGTGACAGGTGCTGTTGCAAGTTTGGAGCAGGGAATGTTGGGAAGAAAAGAGGGAGGGTATGATGACGCTTACAGAAGCTGGGCCAGTGGTAGAGTAAATACCTGCGGAGATGCTATTCAGAGGCAGCTGCAGCAGTCCCACAGAACTAGGGTGGAAGGTGAGAAAAGGGAATAAAACAGCTGCCACACTTGGTGCCTCATGGGCTTAAGAATGTTGAGAAATAATGCAAGGCGTGGAGCAAGGAGGAGGACTGGTGCTTTTAGTTGAGGCTGAGAATTTAGGAAGATTAACTAGATAGAAAGTTGAGGTTTCGTTTCAGTTTCTAAGGATCCGGCAAGAAACGCTGTGCAAATGCCCCAGAAGCATGAGAGATAGGGTAAACGGTGCTGCTCAGAAGAGAGCTCCAAACACTTGCAGAGCCGCTGGCCTAAGAGGTACGAGTGTGGCAGTAGAAATGAATGTTATGGAAGGGGAAATGTACTGCATGAGGCAGACTGCCAAATCCCAGTGAGAGAGGAGCCAGGAGGATGTTGGTGGGAGTGGGCTGGGAAGGGGACCAGGGCCCAGCTGTGTGTCAGAAAGCTGTGGGGTTCAAGGTTGTGGGGAGTAGTGGCACAGCCTCATGTGTCCTCTCATTCTTTACTCTCAAAAGCACTGAGCCACCAGCAGTATGACTTGTTCTTCCCAGTAACCCAGTGAACCTGGCAGGAGATAGAGCAGAGACCACCACAGAGCTTCTGGGGTGAAGACCTCCATATGGTCAGTGTTCCAGAGAATCTCCCATCGCTCACTTGGATATGATTTTACCTGGCAGTTATCTCAGTTCTACCTGAACCAGTGACTGCAATGACTTCCTTTTTCTATTCTGTAATCTTGGGGTTTGTGTATGGAAGCCCGCTTTTATGCCTTATATTAGTAAATGCCGGAATGAATTTTCGGCCATTTTCTCTGCTTTCATTTTTGGTACCTAGTGCTATATAAAAGCCCAAACACAAAATTAAACAGTGGGCTACCAGACACTTAGGATTGGGTACCCTCATGTTCAGTTAGTGACAGAACAAGTAGAGAAAAACCTCCTTTGTAAGGTGGCTTCTTTCCAGTGTTTTTATTACCTCCCCATGCATATTCCAGCATCCCACGTCTAAAGGCAGACTAGTAGCACTGCTCAGTCCCTCTGCTCTGAGATCCATCACAGCCACGATGTACTGCAGCTCCAAGCCCTCTCCTCTGGCTTCCTTGGAATAGTCCTAGGTTGAGGGAAAAGTAGGAGGGGGGAGGGGAGTAGGCTTTATTCTGTCATAAGGAAATTTACTTGTTGGCAGCACAAAAGAGGGAAAATGTCTTCACAGTGACTCAGTGGAGCTCTTTTATTTTTTGTAAGTAAATAAAGAGGGTTTTCCCACTCCCCTGTGGTGAACCTCAGAAGTCTCCCTCAGGAATAGGTTTTACATTGGTAAAATGGTTTGACTTTAACCACATTTGAGTCTTTAGGTTCTTTTTTTCTTGCCCTTTCCATCCCCAGGTGGAGGCTTCTATGCTGCATATCCACTGTGCTCCAATACACTATTTATTTGATCAGAAACAAAAGAGTTTGCTTCTTGTACTGGTTCAGAGAGAGATCCCCCAGGATTGTCTTTTGTTCAGTAATTGGAGCATAAACTGAGCCTGGTTAATTTCAAAGCTACCCCGAGTACACGCTTTCCTTTCCCTACCTTCCTGGTGCACTTTGTGAGCTGTTAGTGGTACCTTGTATTTGGGTCTAGAACAAAAACTTGAATTCTTGAATGTTAGCTATGACTACTGCGACATCTATTATGGCTTTGAATAGCACTGTTGGTGCAGTTAATTTTAAGTTAGGGTAAGAAACAAAACTAGAAAGGTCTTCAGTTTCATGGTACTTGTTAACATATGTACCTCCAAAGTATGCATGGTACTATCACAATGAATAAAACAAAGGAAATCATGGGTTGATTTTTATGTTAGTGACATGAGTTCTTGCATCGTTCTTCACTGTTCAGATATCAGTATGTTTTTTCTGTGTTCATTGTTTTTAGTTTGGTTGGGTTGTTTGTTTGTTTTTGACAGGCAGAGTTAGACAGTGAGAGAGAGAGAGAGACAGAGAGAAAGGTCTTCCTTCCATTGGTTCACCCCCCAGATGGCCACTACAGCCAGTGCACTGCGCCGATCCGAGCCAGGAGCCAGGTGCTTCCTCCTGGTCTCCCATGTGAGTGCAGGGCCAAGCACTTGGGCCATCCTCCACTGCCTTCCTGGGCCACAGCAGAGAGCTGGACTGGAAGAGGAACAACCGGGACAGAATCCAGCGCCCCAACCGGGACTAGAACCCGGGGTACCAGCGCTGCAGGCGGAGGACTAACCTAGTGAGCTGTGGCACCGGCTGGGTTGTTTGTTTTTATAAGGCAGAGATGTAGAGGTGTCTGGAGCATCTTGACTCTGGGCATTTATTAGCAAAAGTTCTGATGTAAGAAATAGCAGATAATTATATTAGTTGCTTTTCTTTTAAAGCAACAAAGTCTGTACCTTGATTCTTCTTAAAAATGATGAAGGTAGATGAATAACAACCTTAAGTAAGCAAATTCTAGATACTAAATAGTACATATTTATAAAAGGAAAAAACGGAAATTGGCAAATATCATGTGTCTTTAAGGTTCTGCAGTGTAGGTGTTGGTATTGCAACCCACGGTTTGCAGAGTTAGGGATTATGGTTTTTGTTTGAGAAGACAGAATGTTTTTTCCTCTCAATTTTTCTTTTGCAATCTGCACCATAATGATGGCCCACTACCTGCCTGGCCTGACTTTAATCATCTGGTGCCTGGGTCTTAGTGCGATTTCATCTTTGCTTTTTTTCTCAGCTTTCCTGTAATTGCACAGTTGTTTGCTGCATTGAATTCCTTTTGTGACAATGAAAAACACATATTAGTATGTAATGTAGTCTTTAATTTTCAAGTTATACATTGAAACATGGAGGGAAAAAATCTCTTTCTGAGGAGCACTTTGTGTTAGAATGGGAATATTCATTACTTACACATCATATATTTTCCCCTAAATGTTGTACAAAGAAGTGACAGTTGAGCCGAGCATATGTTAATAAAAGGTCTGCATTTTCCTGTATCACTGACAGTTTCATTGGCTGTATATTCCTGAAATGCAAATAAACCCCTGTTCTGTTCAAAGCTATAATTAATCTGAATAGTTATTTTCAACAGTATCAGAATCTTTTAACTACTAAGAAGCAAGATATTTAAGATGGTGAATTTACTGTTCTGTTTGAAGGACAGTCCAGTTGACAAGGGCACAATGATCTGAGCTGCTTCATACATCGGAGCTACATGTTCTGTAGACTAAAATGGCAGAATCTGACTGCTGCTGTAGAAAATCTTTTAACTATCATTTATTTTAGCATCGTGGCATGTGCAAATTCCTGCTGCTCAGTTAAGGGACCAGCTTCACAACTGGTGTCTCAATCTGTGGCCACAGCACTGCATCACAATGCAGCAAATGCATTTTCCACATTAACCAAACATGACAGCTGAAGCGATTATTAACCATGCAAGATGTCGGAAGTCATCAAAAATTCACATCAGAGTAATTGCAGAGGCTTGGGTCGAGGGGAAAAAGAAGTATCATAGCATTCCTTGCCTACATGTTGTCTCTCCCCCTCTTAAATCTTAACTTGGTACAGTCCGTTAACAATAAAATACCCTTCGGTAACCTATAAACTGTTACTCCCATCAGTTTGTGCTTTCAAACTGATGGCTGACTTCTCTGAATTTATGTAGAGCACCATGGATGGTGGTGCTCCGTTCTGGGGGCTGCAGTGCACCCTTTTAAAGGGGACTCTGCGACCTCATTGTCTAGTTGGACTCTTTAGTGCTTCAGTCATAACAGCACTTGGAAAAGGCTTGTTCTTTTCCTTTTTCTTCTTTCTCTGTCTTCCTCTTTTCTTCCTTCTGTCCTCCTCTCCCTCCTCCCACCCCCACCCTGCAATTCAGGCAGTTTGGGGTGGGAAAAACTTGAGCTCTGATTCTGACAGAGCTCATCCCACACAGAAGGTATGGAAGAGCTGCAGCATCAGCCGGTCTGAAACTCCTTAATTTGGGAGCTGCAGGTAGGATTGCCTGTGTTTTATAAAAAAGTGATGAATAATGCACCCTGGTAAATAGAGTGAAACCATGTTGTTTCCATACCTCTGAGAGGCAAGGTCTTGGTTTGTTTAAAAATTGCAGATAAATTTGGTTCAGTTAACTCCTTTGATAGAAAAAGTACTTTGATTCTTCTAAGAATTGTTCAGATTTGTGCCTTGCCATTCTAATATTTTTCTTTAAAAAAAATCTGTTGGGTGGGGCAGAGAGATATTTGCTTCAAGACTTAAATAACTGATTATATAGGATTTTTGCAGGCTTTTATCTTTAATTAGCAAGTAGTGTGGGCTTTAGGATTTTTAAGAGATACATGTGAAGTATAGAATTCTTGTGTGAAATATGAAAATAGAATTCCTTTTCTCTACTAAAACCAGATTTTTTGAGATTGTAGGTGAGTGTGTGTGTGTGTGTGTGTGTGTGTGAATGACTGTGGGGAGGGGTGCCTTACTAAGGAATTCAGTCATTTATCTTTGGTGATTAGGGGAAAAGTACTGTTAGAGATATTTGGGGTTATCTCACAGGAAATGTTTTAGTATAGAAGAATTAAACAGTAGCACCAAAGATGTGGGTTCTTAAGTATTATCAAATGCTGGTAAGTTAAATTAAGATACTTCACTTATTTGTTAAATTCAGCCTCAAAAGGGTATGAGATGAGTCTTTCAAGTATATTTCCATTTTTTGGTGTGGAGAATGTGATTTGTTAAGTGAAATGAAAACTTCCTAAGTCGTGGAAGCCTTTTTTTTAGAGGCTGACAAAATGATAAATCTTGAGAAAATGCTCTCAATTCGGCATTAAAAACATCTTGTTTGTTGTCTTCCCTTAAAAACAACAAGAAAAGGTATGTTTAGTGTGTTTAATTTTTATCCCAAGGAATGTGTCTGTACTGTGGGACCTGTAGGATACGAACCTTTTTTTTTCTGAAGCAGACTTGGAAATTGCTCACCTAGTTGAGAGATTTAGTTCCCTTCTGAGATGTAGGACTTTCTTCACTCTTAACAATAGGAAGGCTTGAGAAGCTGTTAAGTGGGAAATGGAGGAGAACTGCTTAGGGAAGGGAGAAGAACTGTGAGGATTGGCTCCCCTTGACATTGGAGTCTGGATTTACCCACTACTAAGATTCCTTTAAAACTCTGACCCAGTGCAGCATTGCAAAGAATTGATTTCTGAGATGAGACAATGAGCTGTGGTTTGCATTTAGTAAAGATGGAGGAAACCTCTTACACTGACCCTGTTTGGGAGATGACTCAATTATCCGTGCCTTGGTACAGTTGCAAATTATTTTCCTTTGTCTGAAGTGGGTGGATGCCAGCGCTTCATCAGGGCTCCTTAATTTAATGTATGGAAAATGTCTCAGCCTCCATTTTTAACAATTAGCTGTATCATGGTTGAGGTGAACTGGATTCTGAAGGCAGCTGCAGGGCCATTTCATTTACATGAGGTCCTATGGCACGGGAGCTTTGTTGCTGTAAAACTCAGCAAATGAATTTGCACACTGTACACAAGAGTTCTCTAGGAGGGTGGAGAATGTTCCCAGGAAGAAAATGGAATCCTTTTGTCTACAGTGAGTATTTCTCATAATAGCGGCCAGAGGTTGACAATTTGTCTGTGGTTGAAAGGGCAAGATAGACTTTTAAAGAATGCTGCAAATATGAAAAGTGTAATACAGGTTCTCAGATGAATTTTTTTTATGTGTGAGCTAAAAACCAAGTATGATATATATACTTGAATTATGGTCATATGAGTAATTTTAGCAAATAATTTTAATTAATTATTCATTAGTAATTTAAGTTAATGAGAAGTATGAATTTATCACTGGTCACAGATGAAAATGACACTTGAGAGAAAAAAGAAATCTGAATATGCTAATTTTAAAAGAGTTCAGGCTTCTTTTCACTGTCTTGTTAAAATAGTGTTTTCCATTCCTGAGAAGAATTGCTGGATTTTAGTGATTTTGTTGCTATTGTTTTTTAAGGGGGGGGGGAGTCCATGTTAATGATCTATAATAATTGATTAAAATACATTAGAAAAAAATGTTTTGACAAAACAAGATTTTGTCCTCAAAGATTAGCAGATTGAGGCTTTTACTTTAACTCATGGGGGTAATTTTTAGTGCTTTCTGCTTCATTATTAGTTGTGACTTCAAAGCTACTTGTATAAAACTCTTATTTGTAGTTTTTAGCTTACAAATCTTGATTCTTAAAATTAGTTGGATTTGACTCGGCTTATTTCTTTGTTCCTTTCTGCTGTTATTAAGAAGAAACAAGCAGATGTTAACTTTGATTTGTGTGCTTATCTTTTAAAGGCTGACAAATTTCTGTCTTTTAACCCCTGAGGAATTTATAGTAAGTGTATTTTACAGTAAACTATACCATGAAGAATTTGCTCAAAATGCTTTAGTAGTTAAGAGTTGAATCTTCACGGAATTGGGTGTCTGAGAATACTTCTAACTTGATAGCAGATTTATAAAGCCAGCTGTTCTTCTAGGTCTCCTTGCACTAGCTGCTGCTGTTCATCCTAGTCACTGAATGCTGTTTTCTCTGATTAATAGACATTTAGAGCTAGGGAGAGAATGATTTCTTCACATCAGCCCTTTCATTGACATCGGAGGATTCAGTTGCTGTAAGCTCTGGTTGGATTCTTAGAAAGATTCCGTAAATCTGTGATACTAATAATATTAGCTTGCAGCCTAAGAGCCTAGATCTTAAAATAATTTTTAATCTTGGGTGAGGGCATCAGCATTCAATATATTGTTTTAGATATGTGGTCGAATGCAAAGGGATTCTTCTCCTGATTTTTGTACTGCTTGCACCTTGAAATAACAGTTTTAAGGCAGGATATTGGAACTCCATTTTGACTACAGCTTTGCTCACATAAAATGTTTGGTTGGATGGCGTGAGGAGTCAGAAAGCCTTCCACTGAAATTTTCGAAATACAACTTGGTTGAAGATTCTGGTGTCATTTCCTTTTGCTGAGTTTTTAATTCGATGTCTACTGAGTACATTTTTAGGTCCTCTTGGGAGGTAGCAGAGACCCAGTTGGTTCCTATTTCTTTGCCCCACCGTGATCTACTCAAGTTGGCTGCTGGTCTCCCCTTCCCAATACTTGCAGGGGGTTCTGAATCACTTCAGTCTGGAGGCTCTTCTGAAGTGTCAGAAATTGGGATTTTTTACTACAAAAAAATTCATATCAAACCTTTGATTGTTCTATAGATAAGCCGGCATGTGAGCCAGCCCTCTAGGAAACATTCCATGGCACTAAGATGGCAGTGAGGAAGGAGTAAAATGGCGTCAACAGGAACCCTGTGATAAGAGGTGGACCGCACGAATTATTTCCTTTCAATCAAATTTGAAGACATCTTTAGTATCACTGCCTTGCTGATTTACAGTTACTTTTTTAAGATTAAAAGGTAGAAATTTTGAGATTTTTTTTCCTGAAGACGCAATTAGCACTCACCTAGTTGGCTTTGAATGCTGTTTTTAAAAGAGATTGATGACAAATATGGTTAAAATAAAACTAAAGTGGATATTTTGTGTTCCTACTTCTAAGATTCTTTGCTTTGTATGGACACTTACTCCTGATACAGGATGTATTGTTAGGAATTGAAGGACAGTATTCTACTGCTTTATGTCAAGGTGAAACTAGCAGTCCTTTGAAAATAATGTTACTGCTCTCTGGTTTTCAGTCTAGTTCTTTGTGAGTTGTGGTCATGCTGTATATAAAATATATATGTTAGCATCCTTCAAAACAAAGCTTGTATTCTTTTGTGGCTCAAGGTATGGATTATTTTGCAATTGAACTATAGTTATAATGCTAAAGATACTCCCAATTTCTCACTTATTCCCACGTCTTATGAAGTTAGAATTTCTGGAGCTGGCTCTAGAATTTATGAAGTACAGTCAGCTCATCTTATGGTTAAGTAATGCAGAGTTCACTGCAGTTAAATAACTTTCTCAAGGTCATACATCTGGAAGGTGGTCAGTTTTGTCCTAAATCCAGACCACCTGACTCCTCATCTGTGCTGTAATGCGTCTCTGTCCGCATCTGACTTCGTTTCTCTCTTTGCGGACTCGCCAGTGACTTGCATCTAATAAACTGAGCTTTCAGCAGAGTCTGTCTTTGCCTCAGCAGCCTAGCTTAGAGATGTGCCTTTGCAGAAATGACTTACTGAACTGTCATTGGGCTTTTCTTAGGCCCGTGTTGAAGATGATACACACAAATTTGTCATTTTTTAAAACAAGCATTTAAAAATGAGGTTGAATCTGCAAGTTGAGCTTTTAGGTGTATCATGTTGGCTCAGCGTGAAGGGCGAAGTGCTCTTCTCCCAGGATGGGCAGGCAAGGTTGTTGACATTCATTCTCCTGTGAATGGGGATGGAACTGCGCATTCTGACGTGTCCTCTCAGCAGAGGGGCCCACAGCACATGGTTGTCCCTCTTTCCCCACTAAGAATGGGCTGGCTGAGAGGTTTACACTTCTTGTCAGTTTGGGGCTGTTTGTATTTGAAAGATGGTCTTGCCCTCTCTCTTTCTGTTGCTTGTATTTCCCACTCCAGCTTAGCCATGCTTCTTGATTTCCATACCTGAAGTGACAATGGTGAGTGGTGTGGTATTCCTCAGCTCTGACAGGGCAAAGTCAAAATGTTGCCAGAATTAATTAAGGTTTTAGGGAAGGTCTGAAATCACAGCCACTGTTAGCAAAGGAGTGGTTTGACAAATTCCATTGAGGACAATGTAAAGTTATAAAAGGGAAGGTCTCTTTTAGTGTTCTCCAGATTTTGGAAAAAATATTTGTTGAGTGAGAAGAAACTGCAGCAAAGCCAGAGCTTCCTTTTCAGTGACAGCCGTGATAGTTGTGCTCGGGTCCCTCAGCATAAGCGCTGCTGCATAGCAGGAGAGCTGCAGGGGAAATGACTGACACCGTGTACCAGCAGGGAATGAATAGGGGATATGGCTCCCAAACGGTGTCCTAACAGCACTCCTTGTGCTTGCTAAGTAGAACTCAAGGCTTAATCCCAAGCAAGTACTGTAGAAACCAAATCATTCTGGCAAAAGTCACTCGGCTCATACCTAACCAGCTCTGAGACCTGCCCTCTGCTGTCCTTTTTCCTCTCAGCGCCTAAGTCTTGCTTTTGTTTCCTTTTTCCAAAGGGAAAAAGACAGTGGGTCTGACAAAAATGAGGGTGTGTGTATGTGTGTGACATGTCCTTAAATAATACAGGAATACTTGTGTGGATTCTTTGGGGGTGGGGGGTTTGAGAATAATGGCCATGATCATGATAGGTCATTATTGATGCCTTCCCTTTTTATACTGCAATGCGGTTTTCATACCCAAAGTTCTTTGGATATGGACAAATCCATTTCCACAATGGAAATTGGTTCCCCAGAGTCACATAGAAACATTTTTATCATTCCTTAATAAAACCTTCTTATCTTTTCATCCCCTAAGAATGACTGTGCGATTAATACTGCTTTATCTATTCGTACTTTTGGGTGAGGAGAAGGCTCTGCTTGCTATTCCTGGAGATCAGATATACTTGGCACACTGTCAGTGGTCCAGTTGTAAACCTAGATTGCAAGTTTTCTCATTCTTGGGTCTCCAGAGTTTAGCTCTAGCAAGTGAGCTGGGCTTTTGGGGGGTAGGTAGGGGCGGGAAATAAAATGCTGAATTGTCCTTGCTTTTTCTCCTGGGGACACCTCAGCAGTCTGAGAGCAGTTGGCTGGCTGCCCTGCCCTCTTCCCTGCCCCATCCTGGAGAGAGAGGATGACCAGCAGGGGCCCTGCAACCGCATCGGGGCACATGGGGCACATCCTGCTGCATCATGGCCTTTTTTGCTAGCATGTGTGCTCTGGCTTGTTTGTTTGTTTGTTTGTTTCCTGGGAGTGGTGAGATAATAGCACTGAGCAAGTTATGTTCATCTCCCAGCCCTCTTGTGACCATGGGAGGAAAGGGGCTTCTAACTGAAAAGAATTTTTCCTCCCACACTACTACCCAGATGCCATCATTTATTATTTTACTCCTTTATATTATCCTCTCTGTGGGAAGTCTTCAGAACCTTTCAATAACTGAGCTGGATGAATTATTTTTCTTTCTGGTATGGCCTGAGAGAGGGGTAGCAAGTAACAAGAACACTGTGAAGCCCCTAAAAGGTGTGGAGCTGGCTTTAAGTGGCCCTCCCAGGGATGCATACCTTAACCAGGGTCATCTTCTAGTTCAGGAGAAGAACTATGTATGCTAAGTAGCCCCTGGTTCTATGCCTTGGTGTAGAATTAGGAAGAGACAGTTAGTGGGTATGCACCTGCGTTGTGCTAACAAGGAAGTGTGCAGTGCTCCTCTGTACCCTCTCTCCTGCACAGTAATGGTGAGTCCCCTGCCTCTCTCCCCACTACAGCTTTCCCGTCAGGAAAATGGTGACTTCTACCTTGAGTTTTCTTTCTTTACTCAGTGCTGAATCTTGGAACTTTGGTTTTTGTTCCATGGTAATTTCTTTCTCTCTCTCTCTCTCTTTCTCCTTCTCTTTCTTTTTTTTTTTTTTTTTCTTTTTCTTTTTCAGGGGAGCAAGGGATTGGTGACAGAGATCTGCTGAAGGCTGTTATGTTGACTTATGCTTGTGGCTTTCCCAGAAGGAGAAAGGACAGGGTGATATCACAGCTGTATTGACACACCCTTGAAGAGACCAAGCATGCGAGGCAGACGTCAGAAAGGCCTGTTTTGGGTGCAGGAAGGAGCACTGCCTAGTGCTATGTATTCTTGGGTTTAGAATTTTCTGTGCACATTGAGTTTTCTTCAACCTGTGAGAAGTTGTATACCACCCTGAAAGCCAGTTTGAATCATAGGAGCAAGTAATTTATTTTGCCTTAATGGACCGAAATCTATCACATAATTGTGTAACCCTTTTTAAAGCCCAGTTGCAGAAACCATGTTTGAAATGACACCCAGTCGCCTGACAGATGGCCTGGTGCCCACACTGCACCATGTTATTTCGCCAAGGTCTGCCACCTGTGGCTCCAGCACTGCCTGCAGTGCTGATGGATCAGCTGACAGGCAAATGGTGGAAATCCACCGCCACTGTCACAGCGTCTGCTGCCACCTGCTGAATGAGAGCGGCGAGGCTTTTGCATAAATGCACAGCAAGACATCCTGCAACAACATTAAAAATATATCACAATTGGTGGATGTCAGCTCTGCCTGCTAAGCATGCTGTCTGCCAGGGTATTTTTGAAGCTATGTATGAGATCTGTGAGTAGATGATTTAAAGTATTAAAATTTTGTAGAAAACCAGCAGTGGGACTTCCTGTGACTATCTGAGTAAAGAATAAAGGGCGGACTTGCAGAAGGAGAGTCAGTCTCTTAGGCCTTGTAAACTGACACTGTGTGTATTCTTACTTTGTTGCAGTCACAGTGATCTAATAATTAATCATGCTCAGGTCCCATTGAAGTTCTCCAACTCTTGAGAAAAAAATTTAAATTTCTCTGTTCATTTTCTGGGCTTTATCAGTAATGAACATCTCTTTGCTCTTGGAAAAGTCCTTGAGGCATTCTCAGTGTAGGCACCACAAAAGGGAGCGAATGAGAAGAGTGTCTACACCATCAGAGAAGCCTGGAGGCTCTCTGAGTGTTGGCAGGCTGTCTGTGGATCACCTGTGAAAACAGTGTCTTTCCTTCATCCTTTTGTGTTTTCTCCATAAGTAGAAGTTATACCTTTCTTGAAATTTCAATAAAGAGAAGGTTTCAGAAGAGTTCACACGCTTAGAAATTGGAGAAGAAAGTTTGGCAAAGGTCAAGGGAGTAGATATTTTACTCAGAATGAGCTGAGGTACAATACTGGGTACAACTCACACTCCTGTTTCTATAGGATGTGGACCCTTCTCCAGTGGCACTCATTAAAGTCCCAGTGAATATTCAAAGTACTTCCTGGAGTTCTTGTTTCATCTGGGGACAAGCAGATCCTTTATTGATCTTTTTCTTTTTAAAGTTTAGTTTTTTATCCATTTATTTTTCTTTCCTTCTTACTTTGCTCATTGTGCCACCGTAGTTATTGGTAGTGTCTTGCCAGTATTTTTCAACCACCCTAACCATTCTTATTGTTGCTGCTCACACTGTGTTAATACCGTTTTGATTTGGAGTGTCAAAAACAGATTTCCTGTTATGAACATTGTTTGTATTCAGTGAAAGCTGATTTAAGATTTTTCTAGCACCTGTCATGTATTTTTGTCAGATGCCTTCTAGTAAATGTTCAGTCCACTGTAGGTACTTCACTTTAAATTTTGACAAGTGGGTTGCTGGTTGGTCTGTTGAAGAAGAAAGACATGCAGTAAGTAAGTGCCCTCTTGTGTGTTGAGAGCCATGTACAATAGGGCTGTTGCTTAGTGGGACCATTCTTGACTCTGTTTAGTTCATGTATTTATTTACTTGCAGAACTTTTAGATGGTCTTCGCTGTACAGCAGATCACTTATTGTACATGGGAAGCAAAGAACTGTGAACAGAGACTCATTTCATGCTGTTTTCATGTTAGAAAGCAAATAAACTAAGAATTTGACCATTTTCAAAAGCAAACATCTTCTTCTATAGTAGGAATTAGCTTTCACTGTGTTCTGAATCCCAGCATCTGCATGGTAATTTACAATAAGGTAGTTTTGGGGCTATCGTTGTGACTTAGTGGGTAAAGCCACTGCCAGTGACACCAATCCGTGTCCCAACTGTTCCACTTCCAATTCAGCTACATGCTAATCGCCTGAGAAAAGCTGCGGAAGATGGTTCAAGTTTTTGGACCCCTGCCACCCAAGTGGAAGACCTGGAAGAAGCTCCCGGCTCCTGGCTTCAGCCTGGCCCAACCTAGCCCAGTCCTGGCCATTGCTGCCATCTGAAGAGTAAACAGTGTATGGAGGATATCTGTGTGTGTGTGTGTGTGTGTACCCCTCTCTATGACTGCCTTTCAAATAAATAAATCTTTTTTTTTTTTTTAATTTATTTTATTTGAGAGGGAGAGTTACAGATAGTGAGAGGGAGAGAGACAGAGAGAAAGGTCTTCCTTCCGTTGGTTCACTCCCCAAATGGCTGCCACGGCTGGAGCTGCACCAGTCCAAAGCCAGGAGCCAGGAGCTTCTTCCTGGTCTCCCACGTGGGTGCAGGGCCCCAAGGACTTGGGCCATCTTCTACTGCTTTCCCAGGCCATAGCAGAGAGCTAGATTGGAAGTAGAGCAGCCAGGACTAAAACTGGCACCCATAAAGGATGCCGGCACTGCAGGTGGAGGATTAACCTACTGTGCCACGGTGCTGGCCCTAAATAAATCTTTTAAAATAAAATAATAAAATAAGAGTTGAGTGAACTTTATGAGATAGTTTCTGGGGTATTTTATTTTATTTTTTACCAGCTCCAGAATGCTGCAGAGTTCCATGTTAGCATCACCAGGTTCATAATGAGCAGGTCTAAGACCTAGAACCCAAATGTTCTGACTCCTCATTTATATTGTCTTCCACCCTCCCTGCTGTCTCTGATTGCAGCAAATCAGGTGAGATAAAGAGTATTTTGTGCTTGCATATTTATTGCTTTTCCCCATACCTTAGACAGGGGAGAAATGAGATAACCAATATCAGTGTTTTGGCATTCTTTTAGAATAATGGTTTTCAAAATATAATCAGAACTTATATTTGGGGCATGAAATCAATCAGTACTTTTTTTCCCTTAAAATTAATTCATGTGTTTGAAATGCAGAATTACAGAAAGAGGGGAGGAGACAGAGATTTTCCATCTGCTGATTCACTACCCAAATGGCTGCAACAGCTGGAGCTGGGCTGGACCAAAACCAGGAGCCAAGAGCTTCTTCTGGGTCTCCCACGTGGGTGCCAGGGCCCAAGCACTTGGGCCATCCTCCGCTTTTTTCCCAGGCACATTAATAGGGAGCGGGATTGGAAGTGGAGCAGCCGAGACTTGAACCATCACCCATATGGAATGCCATCATTGCAGGCAACAGCTTTATCCTCTGCACCACAATACCAGCCCCATCCACCACTTTTTAAAATTAAATGAAGTGCAGCAGAGTAGTATCGAAAGACAGTTTAGCATGGGGTTAAAAATGAGGGCTAGAACTGGATATATATATATATATATATATATAAATAAAACACACTTGCACCTGGCACAAAGTAATTGCCATTTAAATGTTAGCTTTTATTAGTAGAGAGCATCCCTAACCCAAAAATCCAACATCTAAAATGCTCCCAAACCAAAACTTTGAGTGCTGACATGACACTACAAGTGGAAAATTCCATACCTGACCTCATGTGAGAGGTCATGGTTGAATGCAGTCCATGAAAATATTGTATAAGATTAGCTCAGGCTGTGTGTATAACATGCATATGAAACAAACGAACTTTATGTTTAGACTTGGATACTATACCCAAGATATCCCGTAGGAAATCTACATGTGTTCCAAAATCCAAAATCAGAAACACCTCTGGTCCCAAACATTTTAGACAAGGGATGTTCAGCCTGCACTGCGTTAAATTTGTCATCTGTAAATGGGACTATATGTGATGGAGAAAACAATCGTTAAGAAATATTTTGCTTCCCTCCTGGGCTCCATGCTTTTAGAAAAAGAAATTCTTTATTTTCTCAATTTAGAGGTTTATTGCCCCCTAAATGTCTCAGAAACACTTGGTTCTGAGAATCAGAACTAAATTTCAGCCTTTGCTTGGCCTCTTCTTGGTTGAGAATCTTTGGTCAAGTGAGTTAAATGTATGTTACCTGTAAAATGGGGCCAAGGAGAGTGGGGTGATCATGTCTGTTCTTCATATCGTTAGAGGATTAGCGGTCATGTCTTTGAATTGCCTGGAGAGGTGTCTGACCTTTAATTGCTTCCTGAGTGGGAACTGATGTGTTAGAGAAAATTAGACATCAAAGCGCATTCAAATAATCAGAAGAGGCTCTGTGTCCAGGACTGTGGCAGTGAGGCATTGTATACAGGTGGTGAAGTAAGGAGTGGTCACCTCACCTAGCAGGCGTGCAGGGAAGGTGTTTATGGAGTGTTGTTTATTGAATGGGTCAGCCTTCTAGAGTTTTTGGGGGACTGTGAGCTCCTATGATGGGAGCTGAGGGTCATAGACACTGGCATCTCTGAGTGCGCTGTCTCTGTGTCCAGGGGACTTCAGAGTGTCGGGCAATTTTCCCCTCATTTCGCAACCCTCCTCTCCAAAGAATTCTTTTTCTGATAAGCTCTAAAAGCATGTCCCGTGGGTGCGGACATGAGAGGTGCCTCAGAGGAGGAGGAGTTGGAAGGAAAAGAAGCATACACATGAAAAAAGAAAAGTCAAGGAAACCTGTGGGAAACCTGGGCCCAGGCAGGTGTGCTTCTGCCCAGCGCTCTCGCTCTTCTCATTGAGCTGTTATTTTTCCTTGGGGTGTTTGTTTTGTGAAAGAAACTTAACTGCCACTAGATGGCATACAGGCCACGGCACAATTCTAACTGCACAAATTGGTATTAAGATTCTTTTCAAAAGATAGCCCACTAGTGTGTTGTTTTTAAAAATAAAAATATGTAACCTATTTTAATGTTTCATTTTAAAAAAAGAGTAAAGTATCAAAAATTAAAATTCAAACTCTATGTTTTGTGGGTTTAATTTGAAAGTCCAGCTTTTGTGGTACATATAGTTGATGGTCTTTTGATCTTGTGTGGGTAGTATTTAAAATTTGACTCTTATGCACAAATGCTTCATGGAATTTATTTAGATTTTTTCAAAAGTAGCTTTATAGTAAAATTATTTAAAGAATTTTTTTTATTTGAAATGCATTTATAGAGAGAGGAGGAGACACACACACACACACACACACACACACACACACAGATCTCCATCTGCTGGTTCACTCCCCGAATGGCCACTAGTTGGCCAGGGCTGAGCAAGGCCAAAGCCAGGAGTTTAATCTGGGTGTCCCGTGTGGGTAACGGTGGCAAAAGCATTTGGGCTATCCTCTGCTGCCTTCCCAGGCGCATTAGCAGGGAGTTGGATCAGAAGTAGAGCAGTCGGGACTCAAACTGGTGCCTATATGGGATGCTGGCATTGCAGGAGGCAGCTTAACCCACTACACCACAGCACCAGCCCCTATAGTAAATATTTTAAAGAATAAAGTAATATGCACTAAAGCAAAAATGTCATTTTTTCTTTCTTAACCACTACTTGAAATTTCACCTTTTAGAGATTTCGAGGCTGTGTTTCTTACAGAATGTCATAATGCTATTTAAAAATGTGTCTAATCATTGCTTTGCCTTTGTGTTTTAATTGTGTATGTAGGAGAGAGATATGTGGAGGGGTACAGTTAAAAGGGTGGGATATGCTGGTCATTGACAGGAAGTGCAGAGGAAGCCACGAGAAGGGGTGGGATGGAATTTAGATTAGGCCTTGTCAGACATTGACCACTCCTACTCTCAAGTGTCTTGTTTAGGCAGTAAGCTTCCCATAGCAACAGCCATAGTGGTAGAGAGAGCACAGGCTACACCTGCTCTTTGTTAGGGAACACCAGTTGTTAACAACAGTTGCATAGCTTTGTTTATAAACTGACATTAAAGCCCTTAGTTTTAGACTTTGAAGAACGCTTGTGAAAGGGAATTCATAATTAAGGTTTATTGACTTGACATAATCATTTGCCATAAAGAGTACAAACGAGGCCACCAAAACTGTTGGCCATTGTGACGGCCAGAGGAGGCACGCTGTGACCAGCTGCACCTTCCCAATGGACCACGAGTGTTCCTGGCTTTGTGTACTCCAGGTTATTTGAGGCCTTCACACTATTAGGCAAGTAACCAGTGCCTTTTCACACCCTCAGCCTAAGTATCAGTATAGACATTTGGAGCAGTCTTCATGTTGTGCACTCAGAGCTGTCTCAGGGACTGCCTGAGAGGAATCTTCATGAGGGCGCTGTGGGCTTCTGGCCATTGTCTCTGACCATTTCCAGTGCACTGTCAAAGTTGGGGTGTGACAGCAGGTGTGGGGAATCATGGGCCAATACATAAAGGATCTGGGGAATCTATGAATATTTGTGATGTTTTATTCAAATTTATATCCTCAGTTTATCCTGCCCATACTACTTAAGAATTAGCAATCTCATATCTAACATTGAACAAAGTATTGTAAAACATTGTAGTCGCTAAAATGTAAGTGATCTAAAACTAATCATCATAGTAAATTTCAAATGTAAGAAAATTCAAATATGTTTTAATTTAGCTTATTATTTAAAAGCTTTTACTTAATTCTACTTTGTGTTGTGTTTTCCTAAGTTCCTTAAAAAAAAGGAAAACATGATTCTGAAAAAAAAAATGGATCAATTTAGACATGTATAAACGTATTATTAGTAGTGAGGGGCAGCATCATGAAGCAGTGGATTAAACTGCCACTTGTGACTGTGGTATTTCATATTGGATTGCTGGTTCAAGGACCAGTTGTTCCACTTCCAATCCAGATTCCTGCTGATGGGTGTGGGAAGGCAACAGATAAGGCCCAAGTAGTTGGACTCCTGCCACCCATGTTAAAGACCTAGATGGAGTTCCTGGCTTCAGGTTGGGCCATCTTGGTGTTATGGATGGGAGTAAACCATCCAGTATAAGGTCAGTTGCGCGCTCTCTCTCTCTCTCTCTCTGCCTTTAAAATAAATAAATCTTTTTTTTAAAATGCACTAGCAATATGTTCAATATGCATGTGCCTTGCATTGTAGAGTATAGGTGGGTCTGATGTGTACGGTAACTTGAATTCTTCCATATTAGTTGATGGATCATCTTCCTTGTTCCTACTTCACCCCCACTTCCCAAGCTGTGGAAAAGCAGCTTCACCTTTGTGTGCAGGGCAAGGTGTTGGCATTAAGCCTACTCTGTAACTATGGTTTTTGGGGTAGTGTCCCTTTCTCTCCCACACCAGACTGCCACTCAAGCAAATAAGAGCCAGGAACAGCAACAAGGAGGTTACCCTGGGCTCTTTTTTCTTCGGTGTTTCCGACAGACGTAAATCTAATCAGTTCTAACAACTGAGCTATGTGTATCAAGTACTGGGCCAAGAACTTGATTATCTCATTTTTACACATGAGTGGACTGAGGCTCCGAGAGTTTGAATGACTTGGCTGAAGTCCTGCCATTAGTAAATGGAGATGCCAGACTTTGAAACCGTGGAAATTGTCACACCCCAAAGCTTGTCCTCCCAGCCATCATGTTATTGTGCAGTTGTGTTTTGCAACCATTTAATCTGTGCATCATTTACTAGACTTGGAGACTGTCTCTTCTTCATTGCTCTTTTTTTTTTTTTTTTTTTTTAATTTTTGACAGGCAGAGGGGACAGTGAGAGAGAGAGACAGAGAGAGAAAGGTCTTCCTTTGCCGTTGGTTCACCCTCCAATGGCCGCCGCTGCAGCCGGCGCACCGCGCTGATCCGATGGCAGGAGCCAGGATCCAGGTGCTTTTCCTGGTCTCCCATGGGGTGCAGGGGCCAAGCACCTGGGCCATCCTCCACTGTACTCCCTGGCCATAGCAGAGAGCTGGCCTGGAAGAGGGGCAACCGGGACAGAATCCGGCGCCCCAACCGGGACTAGAACCCGGTGTGCCGGCGCCGCAAGGTGGAGGATTAGCCTATTGAGCCACGGCGCCGGCTTCATTGCTCTTATATTAAATAAGCAGTGGATGTCATCAGACCTGAAATAGAGAGTGAAATAGCAAAACCCTAAAATGTATGAATCATTGATTTTTAGGATTTCCTAACCATTGACAAACAAGTGAAACCACTCAGTCAAGTGGGTGGTGATGACTTCTTCAGCGTTAGGAAGAAATTGAAGAATTAATTGAAGCAGCAGAGAAATATAAACCAAAGAACAGTTAGAAGAACTGTGATTGGCTCTGTAGCCAAAGCTGTATTAACAGTATCTGACACTTAGGAATTTGGTATTAGGAAGGATAGTCTTGACTGTCTGTACATTTGTATGGGACATGGAACTCTGCGCTGTTGTTTCATGGGGACACTACCCTCTAAGAATCATCATATGTTCCCAGAATGAAACATCTGTTTACAAACCATCTATTTTAGGGCTGGCGTTGTGATTCAGAGGGTTAAACTGATGCTTTCAACTCCAGCATCCTGTACTGGAGTGCTGTTTCAAGTCCCAGCTATACCACTTCTGATCCAGCTTCCTGCTCATGTGCCTATGAAGGCAGTGAAAGATGGCCCAAGTGCTTGGGTCCCTGTCACCCTTATGGGAGACCTGGATAGAGTTCTGGGCTCTTGGCTTCGGCTTGGACCAACCCTGGCTATGCCCCACTTGGGGAGTGAACCAGCAGATGAAAGATATCTCTCTCTTTCTTAAAGATTTATTTATTTATTGAAAGGCAGAGTTAGAGAGAGCGAGCAAGCGAGCTTCCATCTGCTGGTTTACTTCCCAAACGCCATGATGGCCAGGGCTGGGCCAGGCCAAAGCTACTATTCAGGAGCTTCCTTCAGGTCTCCCACATGGGTTGCTAGGGCCCAAGGACTTGGGTCATCTGCTGCTGCTTTCTCAGGCACATTAGCAGGGAACTGGATTGGAACTGGAGGAATGGGGACTCAAACCAGTGCCCATATGGGATGCCAGCGCTACAGATGGCACCTGAACCCACTATGCCATAGCACAGACCCCAAGATAGCAGATATCTTTATGGTACTTTAATAAATTTAATTTTAATAAATTGTCCTACAGTTTATTTTTGATTTTTTTATCCATGTTTTAGTGTGTATTAGTATTTGATTTCTTTTTATGCCTGAATAATATTCCAGTGTATGTCTGTATTGAAGGGCCGTAGTAATTATGTTTCGAAAAAGTCTATTTTTGATTTTTTAAGGATTGATTCTAACAAGTTTTTTTTCCTCCTTGCATAGGGCTTCCTGAAGAATGAGAAGGACAATGCCTTGTTGTCTGCCATCGAGGAATCCCGGAAGAGGGTAAGGAAGCACCAAAACGTGAATGTTTGTAGTTCTGAGGGCTGCAGCATATACCAGAAGCATGCACGTTCTGGAAGCTGGAGTGTGTGTCCCAGGCCCAGCTGTCTCTTACTTAGAACAGTGAGTTTACCAGAGGGAGTTCTGCAGAAACCTTTTTTGAGGACTATACTGCACTTGTGCTGCTCCATGTATTTAGTGACTGTAGTACATCTGAGATACTGGCCCACACAATTAATTACTGAATTAATCTTAACATGAAAGGGTCAGAAAGTTCTTTGGTTTCGATGTTATTGTATAAGCAATGTTGTGTTTTACTTTCTGTTTAATCAGCAGTTCAGAAAAGCAGCTATGATCACTGATAATTTCTCTCAATTTCTTTTCCTTTTATCAAATATGACTGTATCACCCTTTCTATTATGATTTCTCCAAGCTGTTAGAAAACCAACCAACCAAAAAAACTAGCCCAGTGTTTGAAAGGATGAAGAAGTCACTCCGAGCACTGTTTTATGTGCAGAAATGTTTTTTGCAATAAATATTCCTGCAAGATACTCAAAGATCTTTACTAACACATGAGTTCTCCCCTTTTGTTTCTGACAGAGCATTTTAACAGAACATCCCTCAGGGTAAGAGAGTTTCAGACCACTAGGTCTTTGGGAAGGGAGGAGCAAGATGAGCTGTGAAGGAGAGTTGATTCTTTTTTTTTTTTCTTTCTTTGTATTTAATAAATGTGGATTTACAAAGTACAACTTTTGTATTGTTGTGGCTCCCCCCCCCCCAACCTCCCTCCCTCCCGCAGCCCTCCCCTCTCCCACTCCCTCTCCCATTCCGCTCTTCATTGAGTTTCATTTTTCAATCACCTTCGTATACAGAAGATCCCCTTAGTATACACTAAGCAAGGATTTCAACAGGCTGCACTCACACAACCACACAAGGTATAGGGCATTGTTCGACTAGTAGTGTTGTTTTTAAGTTTCATAGTAAAACACAAGGACAGAGATCCTACGTGGGGAGCCTGTACTCAGTGACTCCCGTTGTTGACTTAACAATTGGCACTCTTATTTATGACATCAGGAATCACCCAAGACTCTTGCTATGAGCTGTCTAGGCTATGGAAGCCGCTTGAGTTCACCAACTCTGAACTCATTTAGTCAAGGCCGTATCACAGTGGAGGTTCCTTCCTGCTTTCAGAGAAAGGCGCCTCCCTCCTTGATGGCCTGTTCCTTCTGCTGGGGTCTTGTTCACCAGGATCTTTCATTTAGATTGTTTTTTGCCACCGTGTCATGGCTTCCCATGCCTGTGAGACTCTCATGGACCTTTTAGCCAGATCCGAATGTCCCAAGGGTTGATTCTGAGGCAGGAGTGCTGTTTTGGACATTTGCCATTCTATGAGTCTGCTGTGTGTCCTGCTTCCCCTGCAGGATCATAGAGTTGATTCTAAAGTGCAGCTTTCCCCAGGAAGCGTGCTGGCAGAATCCATGCCCGTTTGCCAGCTGTGGTTTTGGGAGAGGGGTGAAGGGAAACCTGTTTTCCTTTTACTTTTTGAAGCCTTTTGTCAAATGTAATATATTTATATAGTTTTAAAAATAATAAAGTGAAAAACATTGCTGCTTCTCAATGTGTTTTATTAAAATGTTCTGTGAAGGTGAATCTCAATAGGACTGATATGAGACAGGGCGGCAGGAGGGCTTGCTGGTTCTAATTTACAAAGAAATGTTCCAGAGTGATCATTTATATGACTGATAATGTCTGATTATCAAAAGTCCCTGAAATTACATTAATTACATTGTTGGTAGTAGTACTTAGAAAGGGAGAAATTCACTTGATTCAGATTTGAAGGTTTTTTGTTGTTGTTATTGTTGTTCACACTTGTTTCTCACCAACATTGATTCTTCTACTGCAAAGGACCAATGAAATAAATTAGGATTGTCGAATGCCACCACGTCGTATTAATCCATTTACCCGAAGAATATGTTTCTGGAATTGGCAGTCTCTGAACATTCTGCCATACTGAGACTAAATGTGCAGCCAGCCAAAACATTTAGGTGACATACCATAGTGCAAAATGCATGCATGTGTGTTTGTGAGGGAAATATTCTGGTGTTGAAGCTGGCCTAGGGGGAGACCTAGGACCTGTCTGGACACCAGGAGACTGTTGCTGAACAAAATTGTTTTTTCAGACAACAATGATTTGAAAATCATCAGCTTCCTGGCATTTTTGTTGCAATTTCATGTTTGAATAACTTGCCAATGTCCTGCTGAAATGCCAAGAAAACAAGCCACAGACCTACAAATGTGTCCTATCTTTTCCCGTTTGGTGCATCCCAGCAAAAAACAGAACAACATTATCAGAACATATGTAGTGTTTCTAAAAGCCAGCAACAGCTCAGTAATAAACGGGTGGGAAGTCAAAGCATATTGCCCTCTTCCCTTTATAAAAATGGGGTTCCAGTGCTTCCCACCTGTTCTTAATTCAATTGCCCAGTTCTCTCTCTGCCTTCCTTTCTTTGCCACGTTCAAAGGAAAATATTTTTTGTGCATAACAGTATCTTGAAAGGTTCAGATTTAATTTATAATAGTTTCTCCACTGCTTTGTCATTTTCTGTGGTTTGTTTTGTCTTTTACTTTTTAAATCTCTGCATACCCTTCCCTTTTCATCCCTTTTTCTTCCCTGGAGTCTTTTCCTTCTTGTTCCCACTAGTCCCTATCCTCACCTTCACCTGATTCTTTCTTATCAGATCCTGTAGCTAGCACTCTGCACCTCATCCAGTGCTTCAGACCTGAATAGGCTGGAACAGAGCAGATGGGCCACCGCATACCACCCCTGGTTAACCCACAAATCTGAAGTTCCATTATCTTCAATGTAATTAGGAGGAGCTGGGGGAGGGGCAGTATGGTCAAGGGAGGAGAGTTTTCATGTTGGCCATTTATTTTTATTCAAAGCTCCTTATTACACTAATGATGAATGGAACCACAGTGCTGTTCATTCAGGTTGTACTGCTGTTTCTAAATGAGTGGCCTGGCATACTCTTCACAGATATCTGAGGATTTGAGCCCAGAAAGCTGCCAGTGTTCAGTGTACTTCCAAGTACTAAGCAGGAGTTCTTGGCACATAAGTGGGAAGCCTAATTAACAGGGGGTGGTTAATTCCCACAGTTGTCATTCTGACCCTTACCTAATGCTGGGAGTCTGCCCCAGCTGTCCTCATTAACAATTTCTGTGGGTGGTATATTGTCTGTCTTCTGTTGCCCTCACTACACTGCTGGTCTGTATTAGCCAGAGGACTTGTCTTTAGAAAGCCTCCTGTGACCCCTTGTGGCATCCTGGGTCGCTGCCACACCTAGTGGCAGTCTGTGCCTCACTTCATGTTTTAAGCTCAGAAAGCTGTGTAAGATACCGGCCTTCCTCCAGCTCCCTGTTCCTACTTGCCCTGCTCCGGATGCCACATGGCCCTCCATTTCCCCTTCTGGGAATTGGCTGAGGCTCTTGCCTAAGTAGGAAGAGATTTGGGGAGAGATTGTAGCTCACTTGTGTACTTTTCTGGATGACTTCTGGGGAAATTATCTCTTCCCTAGCCCTGCATGCCACTTTTTTTTGTGAAGAGTAGTTTTATTTATTTTTTAAGATTTATTTCATTTGTTTGGAAGGCAGAATTACAGAGAGAGAGGAAGAGACAGAGATCTTCCATCTGCTGGTTCACTCCCCAGGTGGCCACAGTGGTAGGCTGGGATTCCAGTATCACAGGCAGTGCTTAACCCATTGCGCCACAATGCCAGCCACAACAGGTTGCATTTCTGTTCTATCAGATGTCTCTTAAAAATGCATAGCTTCCATGTTCCATCTAAACAATAGGCAAGGAATTTTTCTCCAGATACCTTTCAGCTCAGGCTAATTGGAATGATCTGTTTTGCCTGACTCTCAGTGAGAAGGACAAAACCAGAAAGATTGTGCCTTTAAAGTTAATATTAGAAAAGGGTCCAAAGTGCCAACCTTCTTCCTAATTGTGTGTGTGTTTACGGCACTCAAATTTTAATAAATATTGTTTCAAACTCAAACATCCCATTTGTAGGAAGAGTATATATGATTTTTCCTTGGGGATAAGTTCCACAAAGGTCATATATATGGATATTATTGATATAAATTATCTGCATTGCCAAAAATAAAGCATTACTAATATTCACTCCCTTGGTGCTACTTAATTAGATGCCAGTCTGATTGTAAACGAAATGGCTTTTTGAAAAGTGGGCTTAAGCTGATGAGAAACCTGGTCTGCCAATTAAAGAACAGAATGAGAATGGTTATAGTTTATTCTCTCTGTGAGTTGTTAATTTCCTCCTCAGAGTTGTTTTTTGTTTATTTTTTGTCTCCGCCCCCCCTTCTCCTTTCCTTCTTCCATCCTTACCTATTTTCTCCCTCCAACCTCTTGCTTTCTCTTTTATCTTTTCTTTTTGAGTGCCTTTGCTTTGGCAACTGCCTGCAGAGTAGACAGACAGTAGTGAAGTTTGCAGAGTGTTTCAGTGATTTTGGTAAATGTATTCCCCAAAGGCTGCCTTTCTTTTACTGGTTTGCTTGTTCTATGAAGGTATTACTAATTTTTGGGTTTTTTTGGGTTTTTTTGGTTTTTTTTTTTTTTAGAAAATGAATAAAATCACTGGCAGAGTCTTTTGTCCTATCTTAAATGCTTACTAACATACCATTGGTTTTATAATCAGTCAGTATATTATGTAATAAAAAGCAAAATGCTGCTACGATAGGCTATCAGTTGTAATATACAACCTAATTTCAGGGGTCCTTAAGAGATGTTGCCCTAATAATAGTTAAGCACATGGAAAGATGCTCAACATCACCAGTCATTAGGGAAATGGAAATCAGAACCACAGTGAGATACTTACCTCACTGGCTGCTCCCGGAACAAATAAACAGAAAATGGTTAAGGGTTGGTGAGGATGTAGAGAAACTGGAACCCTTGTGCACTTTGTAGGAATGTAAAATGGTATGCCTCTATGGAAACATTATGGAGGTTCCTCAAAAAAACTAAAAACAGAATTACCATTTACTCCTAACAGTTCTGCCTATGAATATATACCCAGGAAAACTAAAAGCAGGGACTTGAAGAGGTACTTGTACACCCTTATTCATGGCAGCATTATTCACAGTGGCCAAGGGCTGGAAACAACCTAGGTATCTATCCGTAAATGAATAGATAAGCTAAACATGGGATAGGCATACAGTGGGCTGTTTTCATCCTTAGAAAGGAAGGAAATTGTGACACCTCTTAAACGTAGGTAAAACTTGAGATTGTGCTAAGTGAAATAAGCCAGTTACAAAAATATAAATACTTCAGTCTTCTACTTATGTGAAGCACCCAATACAGTAAGTTCCTCAGAGACAGAAAGTAGAATGGTGACTGCCAGGGACTAGGGAAGGAGGAAAATCGGAAGTTATTGTTAATAGTGAGTACAGAGTTTCAGTTTTGCAAGATGAAAAGATGAATGGTAGTGATAGCTACACATCAGTGTGAATGTATGTAAAGCCGCAACATTGAATATCTTAATGGTTAATAGGGTTCACATTGTGGTGAACCAGGTTAAACTGCTGCCTGTGATGCAAGCATCTCACGTGGGTACGGGTTTGTGTCCCAGCTGCCCCACTTTTTTTTTTTTTAAGATTTATTTATTTTATTTTATTTGAAAAGCAGAGTTACAGAGAGGCTTAGGCAGAGAGAAAGGTCTTTCATCCACTGGTTCACTCCCCAGATGGCTGCAATGGCTGGAGCTGCGCCCATCTGAAGCCAGGAGCCAGGAGCTTCCTCTGGGTCTCCTACGTGGGTGCAGAGACCCAAGGACTTGGGCCATCTTCTTCTGCTTTCTTAGGCCATAGCAGAGAGCTGGATTGGAAGTGGAGCAACCGAGACTCTAATCAGCACCCATATGGGATGCCAGCATGGCAGGTGGAGGCTTTACCCACTGTACCACAGCCCCAGCCCCTGTTCTACTTCTGATCCAACTCCCTGCTGATGTGCCTTGGAAAGCAGCAGAAGATGGCCCAAGTGTTTGGACTCCTGCACCCTTGTGGGAGACCTGGATGAAGCTCCTGGATTTGGCCTGGCCCAGCCCTGACCATTGTGGCCATTGGGGAGTGAACCAGCAGATGGAAGATCTCTTTGTCTCTCTGTCTCTCACTCTTTCTCTGAGACTCTGCTTTTCAAATAAATACATACATCTTTTTATGTATTTAAAAAAAGATATATGTGTTTGAAAGGCAGAGTCTCAGAGAGGCAGAGAGAGAGAGAGGACTTCCATCCACTGGTTCACTCCCCAAATGGCCAATCTGAAACCAGGAGCTTCTTCTGGGTCTCCCACACATGGATGCAGGGGCCCAAGAATTTGGGCCTTCTACTGCTTTTCTTGGCCATAGTAGAGAGCTGTGTCAAAAATGGAACAACCGGGACTCAAACCGGCATCCATATGGGGTGCCGACACTGCAGGCAGCTATGCCATAATACTGACCCCTATAAATCTTTTAAAAAATGGCTAAGATAATAAATTTTATGTTATGTGAATTTTATCATGGTTAAAACTTTTTAAGATAGTAAATTTTGCTATGTGTATATGAACATGATTAAAATGTATTTTTCAGTGTCTTAGAATCAGTGAAATAGGGTAGTTTGCAAAGAGCTGTCAGTAAAATCTTTAAGGATAATTTCTGAAGTAGATTGCTTTGCAGTTCTGTTGGGCTTTAAAGAAAACTGTGTTTTTTGTTTTTCATTTTGGTCATGGCTGTCTGCTCCACTCCTCTCCATCAGACCTTTGGCATGGCTGAGGAATACCATCGAGAGTCAATGCTGGTCGAGTGGGAACAAGTGAAACAGCGAATTCTGCACACCCTGCTCGCGTCAGGAGAAGATGCCCTTGACTTTACTCAAGAAAGTGAGGTACGAATCCAAAAAATAAACCTCTGCTAATAAAAGTATGAAGTCAAGCAATGCTTGTCTACCTGACTGGTGATGTTCTTGACACATTCTTAGTCACTCTTGAAACACTTCCTTCACTTGGCTTCCTGAATGCCACATTTCCTGAATTTTCTCCAGCATGGCTGCTTTGGCTCAGGCTCCTTTGAGTCTTTCTCAGACTCACTGACCTCTCAGTGTTAGGGTGTCGTGGGGCTCCATTCTTGACTGTTTATTGTTCTCTCTCAATCACTGTCATGTTGGTTTCATCTGAGCTTCTGGCTTTAGATGTCACCTACATGCCAAAGACTCTCAAATTCGTATCTGTGACTCTGAACCTCACACTCTTTCATCTAGGTGCCTTCTTGACTATAATTTGGATATCTCCTAGCCATGTCAGGCTAAGTATGTCCAGAATGAAGTCATAATAGCAGCAACCCCCTGCTCTTCTATTCTCACACAGTTTTCCATCTTTATAAATGGCAGTTCCTGTTTTTCACTTACTTAGATCAGAAACCTCAGATTCATTTTTGTCACCTCACCCATTTCACAACCACTCTTTCTCACATGTTGGTGAATCCAGTTAATCCCACCTTAAAATATATCTAGAATCCAACCAACCACTTCACACCACCTCCATTGCTAAAACTGTGGTCCAAAACAATATCATCTCTTGCTCAGATCAGTGAGCTAGCCTCCTAACTTATTGATCTATTGCTATGCAATAAGTTACTTTAAACCTTAGGGGCTGGCCCGCGCCGTGGCTCAATAGGCTAATCCTCCGCCTAGCGGCGCCGGCATACCGGGTTCTAGTCCCGGTTGGGGCGCCGGATTCTGTCCCGGTTGCCCCTCTTCCAGGCCAGCTCTCTGCTGTGGCCCGGGAGTGCAGTGGAGGATGGCCCAAGTGCTTGGGCCCTGCACCCCATGGGAGACCAGGAGAAGCACCTGGCTCCTGCCTTCGGATCAGCGCAGTGCGCCGGCCGCAGTGTGCCGGCCACGGCGGCCATTGGAGGGTGAACCAACGGCAAAGGAAGACCTTTCTCTCTGTCTCTCTCTCACTGTCCACTCTGCCTGTCAAAAAAAAAAAAAAAACAAAAACAAACAAACAAAAAAAAACCCTTAGTGGCTGTGGCTGAAAATAAGCATTTTGCTTGCCCGAGTATTTCTGGCTCAGGGTCTCTTGAGGCTGTACTTATCTTGAGATTCGATTCAGCAAGGATCCATTCCCAAGGTCATTTGTGTGACTGTTTTCAAGCCTTAGTTCCCCCCTGGCTCTTGGCTACAGACATCAGTGGCTTGTCATATGGGTCTCTCCACTGAGCTGCTCACAACACGATAGCTTGCTTCCCCTAGAGCAGGAGCACGGGACCCAAGGGAGAGCTAAGAAGCCCCCCAGACAGAATCCACAGTCTTTGTGTAATGTAATCTTAGGAAGTAATATGCCATCCTTTCTGTTGGCTAGAAGTGAGTCACTAAATCCAGCTTGTACTCTGGGAGAGGATTATAGAAGGGCATGAATACCACATGGGGCCATCTAACAGTCTAGGTCACCAACCACAATGGTCTCCTTCCTTTTGCCCCTGTGCTTCCATATAGTCTTTTCTCAACACACTAGCCAGTGTGGTATTGGTGGAAGATAGATTTGTGTTACTTTGCCACTCAGAACCTTCTAGTGACACTTACTTCATCAGAATGAAAGCCAAAGTCTTCACTATGATTGGTAAGTCCCTGCATGACCACGTCTTATACCCCCCAAGCTCGTCTGACCCTGCTCTCCCCACTGCTTTTGCTGTTCCCTGCAGGCAGGCTCCTTACAGGTTCTTGGCACAAGCCTGGCTTGTTCCTGCCTAAGATCCTCCATGCTTCATGTTTGTGCCTAGCATGCTCTTTCTGCATTAACTGCATAGCTCTCTCCCTCCTCCTTTCCTTCAGTGATGCCACATCAATGCCATATCAATGAGGTCTTCCAAAGTCTTGATATCTGGAATCCAAACCAATCCCTTCCTGTTCAGTACTAACTGTATATCATTTTCTTGCTGTATTTTTTGTACTTCCTCTTAATGTACCGTAGTATATATTTTATGTTGTGTATTGTCGATTCCTCTCAGAAAGCACCATAAAAGTAAGGATTTTTGTTTTGTTTATTCCTATATCTCTAGTCCCTGTAAGAGCTTCCTGAAACATAGTAGATGCTCAGTAAATATTTGTTGAATGAAACTTTTAGTTCTAGCTAACTTTGTACTCACTGAAGTATTAGGGATATATTGAAGCAGTGAGGATTTAGGATGCATGTGTTAAATAGCATTCATCATAACTGCCAGTGTTTCTTGATTGGTAGTAGTGCCAAGTTGAGGGTTTTCTACTCTTTTAAAATTTAATTTAAGGGGCTGGTGCTGTGGGTAGCAGGTAAAGCTGGCAGCTGTGGCACCAGCATCCCATATGAGTGCCAGTTTGAGTCCTGGCTGCTCCACTTCAATCCAGCTCCCTGCTAATGTGCCTGGGAAAGCAAGAGGATGGTCCAAGTCTTTGAGCCCCTGCACCCATGTGGGAGATTGGAAGAAGCTCTTGGCTCCTAGCTTCAGACCAGCCCAGCTGTTGTGGCCATTTTGGGAAGTGAACCAGCAGATTGAAGATCTCTCTGTCTCTCCCTCTCTCTCTGTAGCCCTGCCTCTCAAATAAATAAATACATCTTTTTTTTTTTTTTTTTTTTTACTTGAAAGGCAGAATTAGAGAGGAGGAGAGACAGAGACAGAGAGAGAGAGAGAGATCTTCCATCCGTTGGTTCACTTCCCAAATGGCTGCTACAAGTGGGTCTGGGCCAGGCTGGAGCCAGGAGTCTGGAGCTTCTTCAAGTCTTCCACATGTGTGCAGGGGCCCAAGGACTTGTGCCGTCTTCTACTGCTTTCCCAGGCTCATCAGTAGGGAGCCGGATTCAAAGTGGAGCAGCTGAGACCGGAACCCGCACCCATATGGGATGCTGGCATCACAAGTGGAGGTTTAACCTACTATGCCACATTGCTGGCCCCAATAGTAAATATTTTTTAAAAATTTTAATTAAAAGATATATAGGCAATGAAAGTATATAAATTAAGAATTAAAGCCTCTAGGCCGGCGCCGCGGCTCACTAGGCTAATCCTCCGCCTTGTGGCGCCAGCACACCGGGTTCTAGTCCTGGTTGGGGCGCCGGATTCTGTCCCGGTTGCCCCTCTTCCAGGCCAGCTCTCTGTTGTGGCCAGGGAGTGCAGTGGAGGATGGCCCAGGTGCTTGGGCCCTGCACCCCATGGGAGACCAGGAAAAGCACCTGGCTCCTGGCTCCTGCCATCGGATCAGCGCGGTGCGCCGGCCATTGGAGGGTGAACCAACGGCAAAAGGAAGACCTTTCTCTCTGTCTCTCTCTCTCTCACTGTCCACTCTGCCTGTCAAAAAAAAAAAAAAAAAAAAAAAAGAATTAAAGCCTCTAGACCTCAAATACCAATTCCCTTCCCCTTTGCCTTGCCCATAGGTAATCATTATTACTACTTTGTTGTTTATATTTCCAGGGTTTCTTTATGCAAGTGTAAGTGTATGAGCCCACTCCTTCTTACGCAAAAGTTAGCTTAAGTTAGCAAAAGTTAGCTGCTCTGCTTGGCATCTTGATGTTTTTTGTTATTGTTATTTGTTTTCTTTTTAGTGTATTTCAGACATCTCTCCTGTGAGGGATTTTGAAGCTGCAACTGGGATCAGCAGGAGACTATTTTGATGAATGATGTCTGCCCCTGTCCCAGGGGAGCCATGGCTTGCCCCACATTTACCATCCTGTGTTAGGGAGGAGACAGCTCTGGGCTTCAAATCATGGCTTCAGCAGTGACTAGTTCTGCCTTGTCTAAGTTAATTTAACCCTGCAGATCTTCAGTGTCTTCAGTGGTAAAATGGCATTATTAGGGCAGATTAGTGATAATGTAAAACAGCTGTCCCATAATGGCCATTCCATTCTGTTTTCTTAAAAAGTCATTTTAGGTAACTTGGAGGTGCTTAGAAATTATAAAGTCATGGGGTGAGTATTTAACCCTAGTGGTCATGATGTTGGTGAAAATTCTCACGTCCCATATTGGAATGCCTGGTTCAGTACCTGGTTTAGGCTTCTGACTGAAGTTTCCTGCTAATGCAGACCTTGGGAGGCAGCAGTGATAGCTCAGGTAATTGGATTCCTGCTGCCTACATGAGAGCCAGATTGAGTTCCTGGCTCCTGGGTGCAGCCAGCCCCATCCCTGACAGTTGCCAGCTTTTGGGGAGTGAACCAGTAGTTGAGGGAGCTTTCTCTCTCACTCCTCTCCCTCTCTAATGAATCAGTCAATCAATGAAATTCTAATGTCTCAGAAATGGTAATGTTAGACATTTTTAGGTAGCACTACCAATATTTGTAGAATTCTTGACTCAGAGGGAGATGTGTAAATAAGCTGGTGAGATCCAGGACTGCTGGCTTCTGGATCACCATTGAAGTTTAGGCCAAGAATGGGCAGTTTGGCAGTTTATTGTGCCTGCAGAGTGACTTCACAATTGTGCATCTATACGTAAGTTCCTAATTTAGAAACCAGTTTTCCTATTAAACTAGCCTCTAAATAAATACGTATCATAGTCTTCTGTCTTGGGAAAATTGCCCTTTGGGGATCATATCATATATTTCTTAGATTGAAAGTCTTCAGACTCAGGCTAGCACTCATGGCATAGCATGTAAATCTGCTGTCTGTGGCGCCAGCATCCCATATAGGTGCCGATTCGAGTCCCAGCTGCTCCACTTCCAAACCAGCTTCCTGTTAATGTGCCTGGGAAAGCAGCAGAGGATGTCCCAAATGCTTGGGCCCATCCCACCCTCATGGAAGACCCAGATAAAGCCAGTGGCCATCTAGGAAGTGGGCCATCAGATGGAAGATCTCTCTGTGTTTCTACATAGCTCTGCCTTTCAAATAAATAAATAAATCTTAAAAATATAAAAATAAAAAATAGCCTAGAAGAACAAGGACAGACAGATGGACCCAATACAAAAAAAAAAGAAAAAGCTTCAAATTGTTACATGAGATTCCTAGCAGAAACCTATTTTAAAAAAACTTCCGACTCAAATCAGCCTTTGCAAAAGAGAATTAATGTAGAATATCCTTAGCCAGCCAGATTTTTCTTTCTTAATTCTTTGTAAATCTGGATGCATAACTAGACCAGCTAATTTGATGAACTTCATTTTTTAAAATGGTGTTAATAGGTTGTGTTCTGTGTTGGGATTTGGAAGTAATTATAAATTACTAATGAGATATTCTGTCTTGATTGTTCTTCTCTTAAAAATAGACTTATTTAGTAGACTCTTCTTGCTTGACCTTCAGTCCTGTCGGAAGGGAATTGCCAATGCTTTTGTTAGTCTCTATTGTGACACCTGGTGGAATGGAAGCTTTGCTGTAAAATCTGGGAAGTAAAGCAGACAGGTCTCTGCAGGCCTTTACCCCAGAATTGCCATTTCCTGGAACCTTGTGGGTTTTGTTGTCTTTGTTTTGGGCTTTCTTTCCCTTAGTATAACCTGTATACCCAAAAATGCACAAATAGTGAATATAATGAATAAGCATGCGGAGAACACACCTAGACAAAGAAACAGAACATTACCAGCACTCCAGTAGTCCCTCATGCCAGTTCCTGGCCACTATCCACAACCAACAAAGATGGAGTCACGGTCTTGACTTCTGACATCACAGATTAATTTTGCTTTAATCTAATTTTATGTAAGTACAATCATACAGTATGTACTTTTGTTCCTGGCTTCTTTAACATAACGTTCTGTGTATTGTTGCATGTAGTTGTTAGCCGTTCATTTTCATGGTTGAACAGTATTACTGCGAGTGGTTTATCCCTTCTAGTGTTGATGGACATACGGGTAGTGTTCATTTCTTGGCTTTTATAGGTAGTATTATTGTGAGCATTCTTGTATGTGTCTTGGCGACCATGTTTGCATCTCTGTTGGATATATCTACGAGGGAATTGCTGGGTCAGGGAGTAAGCTACTTTAGTAGATACTGCCAAACAGTTTTCCAAATTGGTGTATCAGTATACCCTCCAATTAGCATTATGTGGTAATTCCATTGCCACACCTGGTGTTTTCTGTCTTTAATTTAACCACTCTAGTGGCTGTGTTTTTCTGTATATGCTTCTGTAGGTGTTTACCCTATAATTTTATTCTAAATTTCGGCAGGGTGAGATTATCTCCACTGGCAAGCTTTTTGTCCACCTTCTTTTCTAGCGGCCCACACAGTGTGTAGGGCAAAAGTAGGTTTGGGAATTCAGCAGGCTTTGGGTCTTGAGCCCAGGTCTCCTAGTTATAAAATGTCATGTGTTGATGAAATCATGTATCGCTGCAACAAGCAGGCTTCCAAGATGCATGTTATGAAAAAGATCTACATGAAAGAAAAGAAAAGGCCGGCGCCGCGGCTCACTAGGCTAATCCTCCACCTTGCGGCGCCGGCACACCGGGTTCTAGTCCCGGTCGGGGCGCCGGATTCTGTCCTGGTTGCCCCTCTTCCAGGCCAGCTCTCTGCTGTGGCCAGGGAGTGCAGTGGAGGATGGCCCAGGTGCTTGGGCCCTGCACCCCATGGGAGACCAGGAGAAGCACCTGGCTCCTGCCATTGGATCAGCGCGGTGTGCCGGCCGTGGTGGCCATTGGAGGGTGAACCAATGGCAAAGGAAGACCTTTCTCTCTGTCTCTCTCACTGTCCACTCTGCCTGTAAAAAAAAAAAAAGAAAAAAAAAAAAAAGATCTACATGGATCTCAGAAATTTTGTACCAAAATAAATTTTAATTTCATTTTCAGTGACCTTCTGAAGTTTCCTCCATATTACTAAGTTGTATTTAACCACTTTAACATGGATCTATCTCTTTTAAGTGTTTTCCTTGATTTATAGTATTTTATATATTCATATTTTTTATATTTAATAAATATATGTTATATAAATGTATATTTATATATATTTCAGGTGTAGCCTTGTGTTTCAGATCCCACATCCCCAGTCAGAATACCTGTGTTTGATACTTGGCTCCAATTCCTGACTCTAGTTTCCTTCTAATTCAGACCCTAAGAAGCAGCAGTGATGGCTCAAGTAGTTGGGTTCTTGCAACCCATGTGGAAGACTTGGATTGAGTTCCCAGCCCTGTTTCAGCTGGGCTCAGTACCAACCATTGAGGGCCTTTGGGGAATGAACCAGTGGAAGGGAACTTTCACTTTCTCTGCCCTTCAAAAAATATATATAAAAAATTAAAAAAAAAAAACCTCAGTCATAAATGGGAGAAATAATTAAGGAAATATGATTTGATATTTACAGTATTCTTTCCTGTGCACCTTAGTTTTAAGAATAGGTTTATTTATTTATTTTTAAAGCAAAAAGGCTAATTTCCCCCCCCAGAAGCCTTCTAATAACGGAAAAGCAAGAAGACACTGGTAATATCTGTTTCAGGCAAGTTTTAATAAAGGAAATGATACTTCAGTAATATAAAGCCAATTTGGGAAATTAATTTCCTTAGGATATTATTGAAGAAAGAGGTTTAACTTGTAAAGTAAGGTTGGAATTAAAAGACTGCTAATAACTTTTCAAGTTACTGCCTGAATAAAGATGATGCGCTTTGAAACAAGGAAGGAACTGGTGGCTGTGAAACCCATGCCCCTTTCTTGTATGTGGTCAGTGTGAGAAAGAATGCCCAGGTGCTGTGCAGCCTGCGTGACCGCACAGGGAGTTTGGACAGTTTGAGGAATCCTTGATGTGTGTTAGCCATTAGGTAAATTTATCCAACCTTAGTGCAGCCTAGTGGCTATGTTTGTATTGAGCAGTCCTTTTAGTGTATCATCTGGAAAATGACTCAGCTTGGTGAGCCACAGGCTCACTAGAGAAACTAAGCTATATAGCCTAATAATTGTGAATTATAATGGTACCACTGCACACTGTGGTATGTGAACAATGTATTTTGAGTGTAGTCTCTAATTTTGATGACTGAGAATACCATATTCCATCAATTCCCAGTCCCATGTCTTCCCTACATTTTAGTATCTCTCAAATCAGGGCATGTCTTAAATCCAGTAGTGTGTCATAGTTTGACAGCATTTTTTTCTTTCCTAGCAGCACATGAAATACCATTATGTCTTATAGGAGAGGGTCTGTTAGATTTAATGAAATATACTAAAATAGAGACCGACAGAGTTTGAATTTGAAAACACCAATCTAGATGATTCTAAGCTTCATTGTGTGACTGCCTGGCAGTTTCCTAGGGCTGGACCTGCTCACATTTTGGGATTTCAAACATAAAAGGTGCTCTGTTGCTCAATAGGCCTTTCATTGTATTGTGGTGAGGTATCGTGTATGATGACTTTCTGATCTTATGGACTGTTCTGATGGAGTTTTTGTCGCTCCCCCTCTTCGTGAAGGAACGACACAGGACCCTGCGTTGTTCTTTCATCTGCTCGGCCCTCCCCGGGTTTGCTGCTGGTTCTTCCCGGGTTGGCTACCGACCCTTCCACCTCCGTGGAAGGGCGGTTCCCCCTGCCACTTTCCCCACTTCCGCGGGGGAGCGGCACACCGCCGGCCGGCTCTCTCGGGGGCTGCACAGGTGTTCCTTCAGATAGATGTTCCCCTTAGATATTCCCGGTGCATGCCGTCTCTCTCCTCCTTTATAGTCCTCCTCTGCCAATCCCAACTCGGCTGCCCACACACCGAGTACGCTGCTCTCCTCCAATCAGGAGCAAGTCCTACAGTTTATTGGCTGAACTGGAGGCAGCTGTGTAGAAGCTGTTTTCTCCTCTCCCAGCGCCATATTGTGGGAGAGCAGATGCATAGAATAAGTCTTAATTCCAGTAACTTAGTCTAGTCCGGGTTGCTCCCCACAGTTTTTATATTCACCCACTTGGAGAAACACTGCCCACTTTTCTCTGCCTGCTACCCCTTCCTGAAACGTGAGCTCTGTCAGTGGTGCACATCTTTGCAGTTCCCTCTCAGGTTCATATGTACACATTTGCATGTGTGTCTATCTCACCAGCTTTAAAGGATGTCCTTTCATATGTTAGTTTCTGCAATTTAGCACTATATTTTGTTGCTGCTGTTCTATTGGTTTTGTAACTTTTTCTATGTTAATACAGGTAGGTCCATGTCATTTTTTAGTAATTCTAAAAATGTTCTATCACCTGAAGGGTCCAAATGTTCTCATTTTATCCACGATCATGCATTCTCTAGTTGGGTTGAAATTAGAACCCAGGTCTTCTAGTCTCCAGTTGGTATTTTTTTCTTGGTACTTACAGGGCTTTCATATCCATATTATATAGCCAGCTCTTATAAATCAATCACTTTAGTTCTGGTTTGCTTGTATAAAGTCAAAACATTTTGCTTAGAAGTTTATACTTTCTTCCATCTGTAGTATGATACTTTCTTTTTACTCTGCACTTATTTTGCTAGGAGTGTTGGTTACAGTCCTTTCCCCTTAATTGAAATGTGCCCTCCACAGGAGTTTTGTGTATCCCGGGATACATTTTGTACATAGTAGGCTCTTTAATGAAGGTTTGCAGCTTCCTCCTGCTGTACTCTAGCCGTATCCTGCCTGTCCCAGAATGACTGTTTTGGGAACACCCTCTACTCTGAGAAGCCCCTTCTCGGTCTTTGCTCCCAGAGGCTGTCTTTAAGTAGCTTCAGATTCCTGGGAGCATCTGGCCTTTCTGCTTTCTGATTGCCTGCTCCTTTTGTCCCCACTGTGGCTCAATCAAGCCTCAATGCAGAGAAACGCAGAGGTCAGAGGTGTTTGGAACATTATTCCCACATAGCATCCAGGCACCCACTTTCCTAGCCCTCAGGCAGCTCTGGCTGTGGACTTCCAGCTGAACATTGGCCAATCTTCTGCTCAGGAATGTGCATGCACACATCCTGGCCCGGGATAATTGACTTTCCATGTGGCCGAGTAGCAGCTTGGCCAAGGGCAGCTGAAGGAGAGGCACTTTTGAAAACAAGAGCATTAGGCAAAATTAATTTAAATGGAAATTTGAAGTCTGAAACCAACTACTTTTAAATGGATGGTTTAAAAAATAAGGTTTTTAGTACTGGAAAATATTTCTCAAGGCTGTTTGCGTGTATTTAACTCAAACAGCTGTGTCTTTGCTGTTGTGCTTAGAACTGGTCTCCTTTTCGTCTCCCAGTTTATTCCCCCCAACTAGGTTGCCAGAATTAACAGGCTCAGTGCTGTGTTCTTTAAAAAAGACCGTGGGATCTGCAGCTTTCAGAGTTCCAGAAAGGTGGCTGTCTTACAGAACAGTCCTCAGCATAGTGTGACAGAAAACACTGAAAGTGCTGGGGGTGTTTGTGCATCGTGGGGAAATGAGATGAGATTTTCCAGGCTGCACCAAGTGAAATATTTTAGGTCCTGTTTCTGCAGTGTGCATAGCTATTCATTGTTTTGTAAAGGATTGTTCTGTATTCATTACAGTGGCTTACTTTGTGCTGGTAAAGTAATAACAGTTGGCATTTATTGGCACTGTGCTGAGCTCTGTCTACTTATTTCTCAAAACTGTACTGTGATGTGAACATTATTTTGTCCCCATTTAATCATCTCAAAGCTGTGTGTTGGGTACCATTAGTCCCCCTATTTTACCACTAAAGAAACTGAGATTTAAAAGAAGCAGTTGGGCCGGCGCCGCGGCTCACTAGGCTAATCCTCCACCTTGCGGCGCCGGCACACCGGGTTCTAGTCCTGGTCGGGGCGCCGGATTCTGTCCCGGTTGCCCCTCTTCCAGGCCAGCTCTCTGCTGTGGCAAGGGAGTGCAGTGGAGGATGGCCCAAGTGCTTGGGCCCTGCACCCCATGGGAGACCAGGAGAAGCACCTGGCTCCTGCCATCAGATCAGCGCGGTGCGCCGGCTGTGGTGGCCATTGGAGGGTGAACCAACGGCAAAGGAAGACTTTTCTCTCTGTCTCTCTTCTCTCACAGGCACAAAGCTGGTAAGCAGGGATTTCTAACCACTGCTCTCTGTTCAGTAGGAATGCTTTCTGCTATGAGCAACAGAAAACTGGAGCTTCAGTGACTTGAATAGTGGTTTGTTTTCCTCAGTCTGAAGTGTGGGGAGTGTTGTTCCACAGTGCCATCTGAGGCCCATTCCCTTCCTGGCTTTGTGCACCACCGTCCCTAGCATTCTTCCACTTACTTTAGCTATTGAAGGCAGCTGTAGCTCTAGACATTGCATTTGTATCTAAGGTAGAAAAAACTGGGAAAACAGAAAGGCCATGCCAGGCTTTAGCAGGAAAAGCAGAAGTTGTTCCCAAATGTACCAGAAGACTTGTGTGTTCATCTCCTTGGTAGAACTAGGGCACGTGGCCATTTCTAGCTGTAGTAGAGACTAGGTCAATAGTGTATAGTGGTCAGCTCACAAGGGCCTTCTGTGAAACTTTCAGAAAATTTTAATCCTGGATTAGTTGAGATCTGCCGTGGTTGGAGTATTTATACCACAGAAATCAGCAATTGCTAAACATCAAGTTCCCTTCCCCACGAGCTGATTATTAAACATTTACCAGGCTACCACTGGGTATATTTAGCTCTATATGGCAACCTGAAAGGTGGCAGGGAGTAGAAGTAAGAGGATTGGGAATGATCATGGGGTTGGCCACCCAGTAGCATCTACCAAGATCAAGTAAAGTGTTTAAGATCATTTAATGCCAGTGAGCTCTGGAGATCAGAGCTGAGGGGGACCTGTTGAGGTTGTATAAGATGACCCTTTCATTGATTGGTGGCAACCCTAGGTTCTGGGTGAATGTGCTTTGCTCCAGACCCCAAAGCCAAAGAGTGAAATGGCCTTCCTGGAACCCAGGTGTGCTTGACAGTCCCACGTACATTCTCTAGAACCGAGATTTAAAACTCTTCTTTGTGCCGCTTGTGTCTCTCTTCTACCCTGCTTCAAGCGCATGCTAATTTTAGTATTATTCCTCTTACCAGCTTTCCTAGTAATGGGAGTTTGCTGTCTTCCATTGATTTCCCAGGAAGCTTACTTCCTTTACTTATTTTAGTTTTTGTCTATCAGAGAGAGAGAGAGAGAGAGAGAGAGAGAGAGAGAGAGAGAGAACTCCCATCCACTAGTTCACTCCCCATTTGCCCTCAGCAGCTGGGGAGCTTAAGCCAGGAGCTTAACACAACCTGTCTCTTGGGTAGCAGGAACCCAGTTATTTGAGCTGTTGTCACTGCCTCCCTGTGTTAGCAGGGAGCTGGAGCTAGGAATAAAACCCAGGCACTGCCTTGTGGGATATGGGCATCCTAACTGTCATCTTTACCATTTGGTAAGATGCCCACTCCTAGTAAGCCTACTTTAAACTGTTCTGCTTTAGATTTTAGAGAATAGAGCTTTGGATTTTGTTTTAAGATTTTATTTATTTATTTGAGAAGTAGAGGTACAGACAGAGAAAAGGAGAGACAAAGAGAAAAGTCTTCCATCTGCTGGTTCACTCCCCAAATGGCTGCAACAGGCAAAGCTGGGCCCATCCAAAGCCAGGAGCCTCTTCCAGGTGTCCCACGTGGGTTTTAGGGGCCCAAGGACTTGGGCCGTCTTCTGCTTTCCCAAGCCATAGCAGAGAGCTGGATGGGAAGAGGAGCAGCCAAGACTAGAACCTGTGCCCATATGGGATGCCAGCAATGTAGGTGGAGACTTAGCCCACTATGCCACAGCACCGGCCCCTGGATTCTTTTTGTTAAAATTAGATAAAGTTGGGGCCCGTCCAACATCTCATGTGGCTACCAGATTCATGTCCCATTTGCTCCACTTCTGATCCAGCTACATGTTAATGGCCTGGAGAAAGCAGCAGGAGATGGCCCAAGTGCTTGGGCCCCTGCCACCCACATGGGAGACCTTGGTAAAGCCCCTGGCTCCTAGCTTTGGCTTGGCCTAGTCCTGGCTCATTGTGACCATCTAGAGAATGAACCAGTGGGTGAAAGATTCCCTCTCTCTCTCAAGTCTTTCAAATAAATAAATAAATCTTGGGGCTGGCGCTGTGGCATAGCGGGTAAAGCCAGTAGAAGAAATTTGATCCATATTTATTTACAGTAAGGAATAGCTGAGCTAAAGTTGAGCCTTTCTAAAGCAGAGACCAATATACTTTAAAAAAAAAAGATTTATTTATTTATTTTTGAAAGAGTTACACAGAGAGAGAAGGAGAGGCAGAGAGAGAGGGGTCTTGCATCTGCTGGTTCACTCCCCATTTGGCCACAAATGCCGGAGCTGTGCCGATCCAAAGCCAGGAGCCAAGAGCTTCCTCTGGGTCTCCCACATGGATGCAGGGGCCCAAGGGCTTGGGCCATCTTCTACTGCTTTCTCAGGCCATAGCAGAGAGCTGGATCGGAAGTGGAGCAGCTGGGACTCGAACCCGCGCCCATATGGGATGCTGGCTCTGCAGCCGACAGCTTTACCTGCTACGCCACAGTGCCGGCCCATTATACTTTTTTTAATAGATGGTAAGGTTTTTGGGGACAGACTCTATCAACTGGCTTCTTTTCATCCCTATGGGGATGGACATACACACAGCTATGCAGGTGCTTAGCAGATTTTTACTGAATGAATGAATACCCCATATAGACTGGCCTCACATTTTCAGATATGGAAAATTAATCAGCAGTTGTCTTGGTGTGAACTCTAGAATGGAAATGTCTGCATCTGGTGATATGGTTCTACAGACTCTCTGCTGTCAGCTGCTTGATATGATTGATGGAAACCTGTGGCCCACTGATAAAAATGATGGTGTTGCTGGTGTGAAGACATGGGGAGAAAAGAGACATGGGAGGGGGTTGGAATTGAAACCAAATGTTGGAAGGATATGTGGTTCGAGAAATAGTTATTGAGATTTCTGTAGGGTTTATCCAGCTCTCTCTTATTTTTTTGGTTAGTCCAGTCCCATTCTTGCTCTGTTCTCATACGTTCATGGTGTAACAGAGTTGCATTTTATCGCAACCCCTAAAATTGTCATTTTTCTGAAGTCTTAGCTAGGAAACAGACCTCTCACAACTGTTAAACACGAGGATATGTTTATGTGATTTTTGTTTCTTCTCATGACTACCATTTTTAACCAATTCTGAATGTATTTACAGCCAAGTTACATCAGCGATGTGGGACCCCCTGGACGAAGCTCTCTGGATAGCATCGAGATGGCCTATGCCCGGCAGGTGAGCATGCTCTCACAAAAGGTTTAATCCTGGAAAATTCTCTGCGAGCCTCTAGGGGAGAGAAAAAGAACAAAGGCCTCATGTAAAAGTCAAACCCTGAAAACTAGTTGGGTTTTTGTTTAAATGACTGGTTAATACTTTACCATCTAGGCTACTGGAGAATTCTATCAAATAGGGTAATAGAAAGGCTTGGATTTGACTGAAAGAATTGAAATCTGCCCTTTACCCTGACCAAGGCATCTCATTTTGCAGGTTTGGCAAATAGCTGTTGCTACAATAAAGCCTTGAGTAACTGCATTGCCTAGCAAATGGAGTTGTGTTTTAACTGAATCTACCTGGTAGACTGACGGTATTCTAAATGTTTTTCTACCTTGGAAAGCATAGTATACTCAATGCTGCTTAATAATATCATTGTCTTAGAGAAGCTCCTGATGTTGTGAGGATCATGCTTCTGGCTGTAGGTCATGACCATGCAGGAGTATAGGTGTGCAATGAGATGCCTTGTGGGAACCAAGCCCTCTATTGGACTGCACCTAACCACAGGACAGTAAGCACTGTATGCATCCCTGGAATTGACTTTGAGGAAAGCAGTGCCAACTGACTGTGTTTCACTGTAATTTGCCACATGCACAGTATCAAGAAGGGAAACCATTCCTGTTTCTTGAATTGAGAGAGTTGTGCTGAACCATCACCCTGAGGTCATCTTGTACCAGTGGTAGCCAGGGGACATCTGCTCAGCCAGTACCAGCTCCCATGATTCTCTGAGATGGAAATATCAATGCCACTTGTGGTATCCGTACTCCCTTTTTCCCTTTCTACTCTCCCACCTGCAGCAAGGGACAATGAGAAATAGACCTTGTGCTTTCAGCTGCTGTTGATCAGCCAGTGGAACCCTGCGTTAACTGAATTATGCTGTTGGCTGATTACGTATTGTCAGAAATCCCTGTTTTTACCCCTCAATCAGAGAGATTTAAGTTTTTAAAAAAAGTCTCTCTCCTTCAATGTGCCACTGCTGCTCAGCCTCTAGGCAGCTGAGGCTAGTTCCATCCACTTTACATAGACCAGCTCCCCTCCTCCCAGATCTCTCATATATGACTACTGGCCTCTATTTCATTATGCTCAATTTTTAGATCTCTCTTTTACTCCCCCTGCACATACCCATCCTTTACATTTCACCCTCATTATGGCCAATTCCCTCCATTGCCAAAGCTACCACCTGGAGTTCAGGCGTGTCTTCTGTATATGAAAGACTAAGCTTCATTAAGCTAACATTTTATAGCACTTGTTAATGTACATACATCACAGGACAGCTGTTTCCATAGTTGTCCTGTGGAGAGGAAATCTTTCTGTCCCATATTGAACGTGGTACTTTGCAGAGGAAAGACTCCTAATAAAAGTTTGTTGAATGAATAAACATCCCCTCAATTTAAAACTGTTACTTGATTTTTTTTTTTTTAAGATTTATTTTATTTATTTGAGAAATGTAGAGCCAGAGAGAGAGAGAGGTCTTCCATCTGCTGGTTCACTCCCAGATGACTGCAACAGCCAGAGCTGAGCTGATCCAAAGCCAGGAGCCAGGAGCTTTTTTAGGGTCTCCCATGGGGGTGCAGGGACCCAAGGATTTGGGCTGTCTTCCACTGCTTTCCCAGGCCATAGCAGAGAGCTGGATCAGAAGTTGAGCAGCCGTGACTCAAACTGGAGCCCATATGGGATGCCAGCGCTGCAGGCTGGCACTTTAACCCACTGCTTCACAGCGCTGGCCCCGGTTACTTGATCTTTATAACAACCCTGAAAGCCAAAGGACATTGTTGTCTCTCATTTAAAGTAGGGGGAACTAAAGTTGACTTTCCTAATATCACAGCCTTGTTTAGTCCTTGGTAGAGCAGGAACTTTAAGTATAAAATAAAATCTTTCACAGGAGTAGAACTTGCTAGTTTTTAAACATTGTTATTTTAGTTCTTCTAAAATAAAATCCAGAATAACAGTGGCTTTCCCATGCCATAACATCATGCCATTCATTTTCCTTGAGAAAATTCTACCTCTGCTGGTGCTGTAGAGCAGCAGATATAGCCACTGCCTGTGACACTGGCATCCCAGATGAGCACTAGTGGGAATCTTGGCTGCTCCACTTCTGATTTATCTTCCTGCTAATGTGCCTGGGAAAGCAGCAGAGAATGGCCTGAGTATTGGGCCCCTGCCACTGATGTTGAAGACCCAGGTGGAGTTCCAGACTCTTGGCTTCAGCCTGCTTCAACACTGGCCAATGTATCCATTTGGAGGAGTAAACCAGTGAATGGAGAGCTCTGTCTCTCCATCTCTCCGTGTAGCTCTGCCTTTCAAATAAATTGTAAAAAGAAAAATAACAGAAAATCCCACCTAAAGAGCAGAGACCCTTTCCGTGAGAAATGGATATGCTGCCCCTGCAGCGACTGCTGGTCTGGCACATGGGAAGCAGGGGATGCCACCTGACATTCCCCTTTCAGTCTGTGAGCTTTGGGCCTGGAGCCATTCAGTTCTTTGGCCAGAATTTTAGCGGCTTTTCTTAGTAGCAGGTAGAGCCTTTCCTTTGTCCCATCTTCCATCTTTCTCTGTGTTCCTTGCTGCTGGGACACAGCACCACAGAACTGCATGTTGCAGCCCTTCCCTGAGACCATTCTGCTCCCATTCTTCAGGGATCTGGAAGGCCGGGATAGCAGTCAGCACTGGTGTGTTGCCCACAGAAGCTTGGTGGAAGCTTCTCCTGACTGTTTGCTGGCTTCAGAACTGCTCCAGGGAGTTTTGCAAAAACTTGGAATAGAAATTGTGCCACTGACTTTTTGCTTTTCATCATTTCAGATTTATATCTATAATGAGAAGATTGTAAATGGCCATCTGCAGCCTAACCTTGTAGACCTGTGTGCTTCGGTCGCAGAGCTGGATGATAAGGTAGCACGCCCAGCTAAGCCAGTGGGGTTGTGGAGCCCAGCGTTGGGGTGGGCTTGGCAGCTTGCTGACTGGGCTGAACTGTGCCTGTGGGGATCTGCCATTCCGTGGAATAAGATGTTAACTGTTCTTCAGAGTTTTCATTGCAGTAATTGTGGAGTGGTTTTGGTGATGATGATTGTTTAATGTAGGTGCAGAAGGCCTAGCCAGGATCAATGGTCACAGTCCTCTGGGTGTTTTTTTTTTTTTTTTTTTTTTGACAGGCAGAGTGGACAGTGAGAGAGAGAGACAGAGAGAAAGGTCTTCCTTTGCCATTGGTTCACCCTCCAATGGCCGCCGCGGCCGGCGCGCTGCAGCCGGCGCACCGCGCTGATCCGATGGCAGGAGCCAGGAGCCAGGTGCTTTTCCTGGTCTCCCATGGGGTGCAGGGCCCAAGCACCTGGGCCATCCTCCACTGCACTCCCTGGCCACAGCAGAGGGCTGGCCTGGAAGAGGGGCAACTGGGACAGAATCTGGCACCCCGACCGGGACTAGAACCCGGTGTGCCGGCGCCGCTAGGCGGAGGATTAGCCTAGTGAGCCGCGGCGCCGGCCCTCTGGGTGTTTTTACTTGAAGTCCTCTCAGGCTCTGGCTCCCTGCTCACCTGTTTCCCTCCTCAGACAGACCTGTGATCTCTTTAACAGAGCTGAATTGGAAAGAGGATGCTTGTTTCATTCTTGCAAGCCCCTTGAACTTGACTCAGATGGAGTCTTCGCTGGCATTCCTCTCTGTGGCCCCCACCTCCCCAGATAATTGTTTTCTTTCCTCAGCTCAACCCTATGTATCTGCCCTGAGAAGTGGGGGGTGGTGAGGACAAAAGCAGTGGATGAATGGGTGGGTGGGTTGGTGTGGAACCAGGAGGGAGGAAAAGAGAAGGGTATTCTGGAAGCAAACACTGATACACACAGATCTTTGTTTTTTTCAAATGGCATCTAATTTTGATGTGATTTTTTTACATAAGATATAAGGAAATACCAACAGATCTAAAGAAGAAAGGAAGAATTCACTAGTCATCCCACCACCAAGGGATAGGTAGCTGGATAGTCTACAGTTTCGATTTTTGAGAAAGACCATGATAACAGGCCTTTGTCTTTTGCTTTGGAAAAAGGATAAAGCTACTTCTCTCCAATTGTGCGACCTTCCTTACTTTCGAATATTGCTAGGGTGTCAGGGAACATAAGGAGAGATTTATAGCCAGGAGGATTCAGGGCAGGTGGGGGTAGGATAAGGGAGTCCCAGCTGTGTGGTAGCAGCACAGCGGAAAGAACACCAGCTCCTTCCCTGAGAGGCATCTTCTGAAGGGGGTGAGTGGGAAGGGAAATGGGAGACTGTGGTGCTCACAAAATGGGGTAAGAGCGGTGGCCACTGGGAAGGCTCCAGGAGGACAAAACCTGCATTATTTAGGTTTAACTCTTATTTTGAGCCTTAGGAAACTCAAAAAACCTTGTAAAGACTGAAGTGCAGCACTTGAGTTTAAATTCCTAGAGCCTTGGGCAATTACAAATGTATTCGCTGTCTCTTAAGGAATAACCCATTGAGATTCAGTGTTCTTGTTACTTTTATGTGATCTTAATTATCTAGGTGGTTACGTCAGATTTAGAGTAGTAACTGATCTGAAAACAGCTTAAAGGAGGGGCCGGGGGGCTCATCTGTGGACAGAACTGTGGCAGCTGGCTGGCAGAGGCACACTGATGCTGAGCTTGAGCCTGGGGGTCTCAACAGAAGACACTGGATTCACACCCTCCTGGCCCTGCCTGCCTTTGAAGTCTGAGTGCCACAAAGAGCCAGATAATTTTTCCAGCCCTGCAGTATTGTCACGCACAGTCTCCTTCATCCACAGAGCATTTCTGACATGTGGACCATGGTAAAACAAATGACAGATGTGTTGTTGGCACCAGCCACGGACACCCTGAAGAGCCGCAGCAGTGTGGAAGTGCGCATGGAGTTTGTCAGGCAGGCCTTGCGATACCTTGAGCAGAGGTAAGGCAGCAATTGCACAGTGGGACTGGCTTTCAAGTCCCCTGAAGTCTAGCGTTCCTCACTTCCTAAGTAGTCCCAGGCCATGTGCACTGTAGCTAGGATAATTTAAGCAAGACTGAAGATGGCTACAAGTCAATCCTGTTTTCAGAACCGTGTTCCCAGGACATGTTTCTGTGATGATAATAGAATCACAAATGTTAAGTCATGGTAGTTGGAGCACTGTTAGATTTCTCTTTGCCCTTCTGCCCCTCAATGATGAGTAGTAGGCCATAATACCTTAGATCATAATTCTATTTCCTAATATAGTTTAGCTATTACCTTAGGCTCTTGTGTTTTCTCTCAGCAGTTTTCTTTTTATTCTTAGCGATACTACGACGTTCAAACCTTAACCTTACTTGCCTTGTAGCTTTATTCATTTAATCCCCGTGGGGCAGGGCCCTTCCCAGCTACCAGTGCCTGTGATTTGTCCTGGGTTTCTTTGCTACCTCCTCACTGATTGGAGTTAGTCGCTGAGGGGTTTATGACTATGCCCTGGTGCCCTAACTATTATCACCTTTGCGAACAGGCCAGTGCAATTCACCCCTCCCTTTGGATACTTCTACCACTGAATGAACCAGCAGGGGCTGTTGAGTATGCAACAGGCTCTGTTTCAGAGACAGGGTGCCAAGGCTGTTCCTGCTGACTGGAAAACAAGGCCAAGTTGAACATACTTACTAAATTATAGCCCTTTGCCACGGAGCCTCTGCACCTGCCAGCAGTAGTCTTGGAGTGTGGTTGCCCTTTGTCAGCAAAATAATACTTCATTAGGAAGTCATAGATTTCCTTGGATGTAACTGAAGTAATTCAGACTCAGTACAGCAAAGAATGGGTTTTTATACTAAATACTACATTAATTATTTAATAGCTACATTAAATGAATACCATTAGGCATATTACACTCAGCCTCTGCTCCTTTGTTAAGGAAAGTCTGAAATTTTAAGCAGTTTTTTTTTTCTTAAGATTTTATTTATTTGAGAGGTAGAGTTACAGACAGAGGGAGAGACAGACAGTCTTCCATATGCTGGTTCACCCCCAAAGTAGCCCCAATGGCCAGAGCTGAGTCAATCAGGAGCCAGGAGATTCTTCTGGGTCTCGCATGCAAGTTCAGGGGCCCAAGCACTTCGGTCATCTTCCACTACTTTCCCAGACCATTAGCAGAGAGCTGGATCAGAAAAAAAGCAGCTGGGACATGAACCAGCACTCATATGGGATGCCAGCACTGCAGGCAGATGATTAACCTACTGTGCCACAGCACCAGCTCAGATAAACTTTAAATTCCATTTTGCATGAACTTTTTTGAAGTGTCTTCATATTTAGATATCTGTAACCTGGTCCATTTTATCTTGTATAGGAAGCACTTAAGAACTCTGTAGAGGATTTTAAGACCTATACTTGCAAATAAATGAAGAGAAAATTATCATTTCACAACCAGCAGTGTAGTAATTGTGTTGTTAGAGACCATCAGTGGAAACTAAAACCAACTAAAAGCTAAAGAAAGGAGCAGAATATTCACATGACTTCCCAAGAATTACCCAGCAGATGACTTATTCTTTACAAAGGAATAATACTAAATTACAATGGGAAATATGAGAGACAACTGCTGTTAACCAAATGGATCAGATCTAGTGTTACCAGTCGTGAAGGAAACAGCTTACTTGCCACCTCTCTTTGTGGGTCTCAGTGGGAAGTACCAGCATGAGCTGTGTAAGGCTATCAGCAACAAAGTGGAGCCTGAATCTGATCATGAGGAAATGACCCTACTTGTGGGACATTCTCCCTGTCACCTGGTCTGTATTTTTTTTTTTTTTTACAGGCAGAGTTAGACAGTGAGAGAGACAGAGAGAAAGGTCTTCCTTCCTTTGGTTCACCCCCCAAATGGCTGCTACAGCCGGCGTGCTATGCCGATCTGAAGCCAGGAGCCAGGTGCTTCCTCCTGGTCTCCCATGCGGGTACAGGGCCCAATGACTTGGGCCATCCTCCACTGCCTTCCTGGGCCACAGCAGAGAGCTGGACTGGAAGAGGAGCAACCGGGACAGAATCTGGCGTCCCAGCCGGGAGTAGAACCCAGGGTACCAGTGCCACAGGTGGAGGATTAGCCTAGTGAGCCACGGCACTGGCCTGGTCTGTGTGTGCAGTTAGAGGGGTGTGTTATTTTAAAAGATATCAGTATCTTGCAAGACAAAAAAAAGTGGTAGAATTATCTTACATTAAAGGAAATGAAAGGGGTGCCAAATGATTGTTGTGAATTCCTTTACTAGATCCTGGATTTTAAAAGATAACAAACTATAAAGGACCTTTTTAAGAAATTTTAGAGGACAGTTTTAGTGTTAGACTTCTTGATGTCAGTGATTTTGGAGTTATTTAAGAGAACATCCTAGTTCCTATGAGCTACATGATAAAGAATTTACAGATGAGTTAGCCCCTGCTTTCTAGAACATATCTTCAAATGATTCAGAAAAAGTATAAGCACATTTCTTGTGTGGATAGAAAGAGAGACGTGCACATAAATGTTACTAACAGTTGAAGCTCAGTAAAGGAATATATAAGTATTGGTTAAACTATCCTTTTAATTTTGCAGGTTTGAAATTTTTCAAAATGTAGAAGTGTAACAAGCATTAGGTTCTGAGCAGGAACAGTTCATCTGCACATCAGCCCTTACTGCACTTGAATTGTGCTCCTCTGGGGATTCTTTTGAGTGTCCACAGTGAGGCAAAGTCTTTACATTGATCTGCTGCCCACTGACTAAGCAGTGTAGTTTGTTTAATTAAGCATATGCAACTTTCTCTTTTGTGTTAGGTTTAAGTCCAGGGCCTGCCCTGTAGCGTTCAGAGCCCAGCGTCACAGATGCGGACATAGATGTGTGCAATAGATATTTTCAACCTCCTCATTGTTTGTTTTCCTTTTTGTGTTTTTCCAGTTACAAGAATTACACCCTTGTGACTGTCTTTGGAAATTTGCATCAGGCCCAGTTGGGTGGCGTGCCTGGAACTTACCAGTTGGTTCGGAGTTTCCTGAACATTAAACTTCCAGCTCCCTTGCCTGGACTTCAGGTATAGACACCATTCTCTGTGATATCAGTTATACCCAGAGCAGTTGCTCTCAGATTGCATTTTCAGTTAAAGGCAGGATATATAGGGAAACTGCCGTATGGAAAAGAGACCAAGGAAGGGGGGGTGGGGAGCTGAATGCCTCTTGGGCTGGTGGTAGTAAAGAGCCCAGATGAGTGGTGGTGGCTGCTCAGCCCGCGGTGAAGGAGCAGGGAGGTGGAAGGTATCCTCCAGTTCTAAATGTGTCAGGCAAGTTGAGCTGTGAGGACTTGCTGATGACCTTGGATGGGGCTATGAAGGCAGAGTCAGGGATGACTTCTGAGATTTTTACCAGAACAGCTGCAAGATTGGAGTTGGGTATGATTTTTAGGGCGTGTACCCTCTTCCCAGCTCACAATCCAGCTCACAATCCAGCTGAGGGAATTATCTTATCCAGGTATGAGACTAAGATAATTAGATAAAGGGAGGCTGGCTTCATAAAGCAGATGAGAGTCTTGCTTTTTTTTTTAAAAGATTTTTATTTATTTATTTGAGAGAATTAAAGACAGAGGAAGAGACAAAGAGAAAGGTCTTTGATCTGCTGGTTCACTCCCCAAATGGCCACAATGGGCAGAGCTGGGTCTATCCGAAGCCAGGAGCCAGGAGCTTCCTCTGAGTCTCCCACGTGGGTGCAGGGGCCCAAGCACATGGGCCATCGTCCAGTGCTTTCCCAAGCCATAGCAGAGAGCTGGACTGGAAGAGGAGCAGCCAGGACTAGAACCAGCGTCCATATTGGATGCCGGCACTGCAGGCAGAAGATTAACCTACTATGCCACAGCGCCAGCCTCAAGTCTCGCTTGCTTTTAAAAAATAAGTGTTCACCAGACTGCAGTCTAGGAAAGGGGAATTTCAGGAGGGGAAAACACCAGGAACAAAAACCTGGGAGCTGGAAAGAGGATCTGGAGTGTCAGTGTCAGGAGTATGAAGGCCTTGAATGCCAGGCTAAGCACTTCAGACTTCTCAGCTCAGAGGAGTTTGGGTGAGCAAGTGACATGATAAATTTGGGCTTTAGAAAGAGTCTGCCACAGAGCAAGGGCCAGGAAAGGATGTCTGTGGTTCACTATTCCGAATAGGAGTGGGGAGAGACAGAGACAGGCATGCATAGGTCTGCTGCACAGGCAGATGACCAGAGCAGACAGGAGAGTAGAACAGAGCTGCCTTTCAGATCCCTGGTGCCTGGCAGAGTCCGCAGTTGGCTCGTGGTGTAGTTAATATTATGTAAACTCAGGTATTACCATATGATAGTCTCTTCCTGGACACCTTTAGCCCTGACTTTGTAGGGGTTGTGGGAGTGCGTGTCTGTCAGTTACCACAGAACATGTCACCTGGGCACTGCAGACCACTGAGGTTCCCTGGGGAAGCCACAGGGCTGGCTGTGCAGCAAGTAAGGTATTTAGAGCTGAGCCGCTGCCACTTACCAGCTTACCTTGGACAAATGACCTAACCTCCCTGTGCCTCAGCTTCTTTGGACAGAGAGGAGGAGGAGGCTGTCAACAGTTCTTGCCTGGTGGGGTTGTGAAGGTTAGGTGACTTAGTACAGGGATAGGGGCTTAGTGGGTGTTGGTATGTCAAAAACAATCAGTTAGCTTCTGTTCATTTCTCTTGAATGTGTCTTTCCTCTTTCAGGACGGCGAAGTGGAAGGCCATCCTGTGTGGGCACTAATTTATTACTGCATGCGCTGTGGAGACCTGCTTGCCGCTTCACAAGTGGTTAATCGAGCGCAGCACCAGCTGGGAGAGTTTAAAACTTGGTTCCAGGAGTACATGAACAGCAAGGACAGAAGGTTCGGTGAATGAGATGGCGTAGCCAGAAGGAGCCGTGTGCAGTTAGAGGGGTGGCCTCCACTGGTGCTGTTCTCTTTTCCCTGCACATGCTCCTAGTACGCTTCTGCTAGGGCAAAAACGAGGTTTAGAAAGCAAGTAGAGCTCTCAGGAATAGCGCGTGAGCATGCAGAGGCTGCAGCTGACGTGTGGACATGCATGTGGCTGTGCCTGGGCAGTGTTCAGTGACAGTGAGAAGCACTGGGCTGGGAGTGGATTTCACTGATTCTGCAGATCTGAAGCTCGACAAGGACGCTTTATAAAATCGGGCATTTTTTAATTACACTTTTTAATACTCAGTGCTATTTCTGGACAGCCCTGTATGGAAATATGTTGTCACAAAGTTCATAATTCAAAGGCTAGAATTAGGAATTAATAATCTTGAAATATAATAACTGGATTAATTTACTGAGCTTTTTCCCTTAAGTTCTCTTGTGTTGAGTTTTTCTTTGGACTTTGCTAACATAATTGGACTTAAATTCCTGTTTAAACCCAGTTTGTATTTGAGACTACTTCAAAAAGTTCATGGAAAATGGGATTAGAAGATGGTTCTTTTGGTGTACATATTTTTGAGATTCATATTTTTTGCATAATACATAATTTCCATGAACTTTCTTTTTACTTACTCATTTTCAGTTTTGTATCTGAGAGACAGAGGTATCTTCTGTCCAGTGGTTCATTCTCCAGACGCCTACAACAGCTGGGGCTGGGCCAGGCTGGAGCCAGGAGCCTGGAGCTCAGTCTGAGTCTCTCATGTAGGTGTCAGGGACCCAACTACTTGAGCCCTCACCTGCTGCCTCTCAGAGTGTGCATTAACGGGAAGCTGGGCTCAGAAGCAGAGCCAGGAGTCCAACACAGGCGCGCTGATATAGAATAGTTTTCCCCAGTGGCATCTTAATGACTATGCCAAATGCCCAACCTTTCCATGAACTTTTTTTTTTTTTTTTTTTTTGACAGGCAGAGTGGATAGTGAGAGAGAGAGACAAAGAGAAAGGTCTTCCTTTTGCCGTTGGTTCACCCTCCAATGGCCGCCACAGCTGGTGCGCTGCGGCCGGTGCACCGCACTGATCCGATGGCAGGAGCCAGGTGCTTCTCCTGGTCTCCCATGGGGTGCAGGGCCCAAGCACTTGGGCCATCCTCCACTGCCTTCCCAGGCCACAGCAGAGAGCTGGCCTGGAGGAAGGGCAACCGGGAAAGAATCCGGCGCCCTGACCAGGACTAGAACCCGGTGTGCTGGCACCGCTAGGTGGAGGATTAGCCTAGTAAGCCACAGCGCCAGCCTCCATGAACTTTTTAAAAAAAGACCGCTGCTATACATGTATTTCAAAATTTTTGACACTGAAATAAACTTACAATTTAATTCTAGTCCTTATAAACTTTTTGAAGTACTCTCATAAATACATATATGTGTAGAAGTAATAGTGGTGACTACTCCATGTGTATCTGTGCAACACTAGGGGTCCTTTTCTTGGTTGTGTTGAAAATGCCATGTCAAGAGGTCAGACTACAAGCCCCTGTCTTGGTCATTTTCAAGTTTAATATCTTAGGGTTCCTCCAGAAGGACCCCCCAGGAAAAGGATTTGCGTGCAAGTAGTTCATCTGGGAGGCAGCCCCATATGCATTAGAGGCCAGGGAGCGGCTGCAGTGGTTAAGGGAAGGACTCCTGGCCCACCCTGCTTGAGGGCTGCTGGAAGCTGGAGTGTCTCACATTTCTGACCTGCTTCTGCAGCTCTCCACAGCTGAGCAAGGCCAGAGGCAAAGGCATGCAGGTGGTGGTGCTTAGAAGTCACATTGAGCAGTGATTCTGAGGGGCAGGGCCGGGACAGCGTATGTACCTTGGATGAAGGAAGGCTTCCTAGTTTTGTTATGTCCTTGGGACCTAGAGTGCTTTCATGTGCCCTTGAGAGTTTATACTGTGTCCGCCTATTCCCTTATTTCTTCAGATTGTCCCCAGCCACGGAAAACAAGCTCCGACTTCACTACCGCAGAGCCCTCAGGAACAACACGGATCCCTACAAGCGAGCTGTGTACTGTATCATTGGCAGATGCGACATCACCGACAACCAGAGTGAAGTGGCAGACAAAACTGAGGACTACCTGTGGCTGAAGGCAGGTGCCACTTCTCTGCCCAGCAGGCTTTCCCCCTTCCCTCTGCTCACACTCCCCACGCAGATTTCCCTGCTAATGTATGACTGGGTGATGGAGCGGTGCATTCTGTCTCCTGGTGCCATTTTTTATTGTGTTCCCCAGTTAATAACCACCGCCTTCAGCACTGAGCAGCTGCAGCTCTGCACTTAGGGCTCAGGATGTAGTTTGCACTGACGCGTGTGTTTCTTCTGGGGATTTAGTTGAACCAAGTGTGTTTCGATGACGATGGTACCAGTTCCCCGCAAGACAGGCTCACTCTCTCTCAGTTCCAGAAGCAGCTGTTGGAAGACTATGGTAAGACCCTAGACACTCCTACTTCTTCTCTGGGGAAAATCCTTCTTCTCTGAACTGTCTCAGGCAGAACACCACACAGCTGCGTGTGACTTACAGCGTACGTGGTTATGCACAGTGAACTGTGTTCTCTGATCCATTGTGTTCTGTAGTGGAGGTTTGCACAGGAAGAGACATAAAGAGGATTTAGCTGTTGCTTCCTGGTATGTGTTGCCAGTAACTGAGCATAAAGGAGAGAAAAATACTTCTTTCTGCTCATTGTTTAAAAATTTTGCAAAGAAGAGATTCTAACTTGTGGTCAGCAGTCCAGATTTCTGTGACTGTACGTGAATGGAAGCTTCTTTCGTGTTTTCTCTTCTCCCCTTACTGAATGACTCTTCTCAGGAAACAGGACATGAATAGTCCCTGTTAGTCCATTTTCAAGTCCTTATCTCTGTTTCTCTCTCAGCTGATGCAAGCAGTTTGGGTTTCACAGCACAGCTCTTACTTGCCAATCTTGTGGGGAGGTTAGGGTGGAAGAACCAGGTCACATTTTCCATGGACTTCTCTGTGTCCGGGGCCCCTTCGTTAACTCGGGCTTGTGCAGGAGCTTCCTTCCCAAAAGGCAAGGCCTAGAGGCACGCAGGACTGCTGCCCAGAGCCCGAGGTGGGCAGCACGCTTCTGAGTCCCCTTCATCTCTTCCCCCAGGCGAGTCCCACTTCACGGTGAACCAGCAGCCCTTCCTCTACTTCCAAGTTCTGTTCCTGACAGCGCAGTTCGAAGCAGCAATTGCCTTCCTCTTCCGCATGGAGCGGCTGCGCTGCCATGCCGTCCACGTGGCACTGGTGCTATTTGAGCTGAAGCTGCTTTTAAAATCCTCGGGACAGAGCGCTCAGCTCCGTGAGTATTCCTGGCTGGGTTAGCGGTGGTGTTATCACAGAACATCGCCCATCAGGGGCAGTGGCCGTAGAACTGTAACCAATAGGATTTGGGCAGACACTACCAGTAATTTCTGAGCATTGCAAATAGTTGAGCTTTCTGGAGGATTAGTGTTGTGTTTCTTGTGTTACCCCACCTCCTGCCACCCCGGTCATTCTCCCTGGTGTGCTCTCGAAGTGCTAGCGTCGTGTCCGGAGGGTGATGCAGGAGAAGCAGTCCTTAGAGTGGCGCTTCTGGATCCCGTTAGGGCTCTGGCCTTATGACACCAGCAACCCCAGCCAGCCATCTTCTGTACATTCCGCCGTGTGGTGAGAGAGCAATGAATGGATGCATTCGGATTCCTTCTTAGCACAGTGAAATCCTCTCGGAGTACATGCTATATTGGTCAATTGTACTATTTTTTTCATTTTAAGACCAGTGGACCGGAAATTTACTACAAAGGTCTGTTTCCTGTGCTGCATCCTTGGTGAGAAATTGAGGACAGGGTGGTAGAGAGAATTGAGCAAAGCTGGCACTGGCAAGCGTTGTCTAGGCTGCAGGAGTAGATGCTGCTGGGTCTACGGATTTAGCTTCCATGATTGTTGGGTTGCATGGGTCAGAGGGACAGTGTGGTTGTGACACGTTCTTTCCCCCACGACGCAGTCAGCCATGAGCCTGGGGACCCTCCCTGCATGCGGCGATTGAACTTTGTGCGGCTACTTATGCTCTACACCCGGAAGTTTGAGTCCACGGACCCAAGGGAAGCCCTCCAGTACTTTTACTTCCTCAGGTGAAGTTTGCTTTTGACCACTTACTTCAGCCAGTGTTGATTTCTGCCATTCTGAGAAAGACTGGTAGAGACCGCCAGTCCATACCCGAGACTGAGTTGCTGTTATCCCTGTACAGGGACGAGAAAGATAGTCAAGGAGAAAACATGTTTCTGCGCTGTGTGAGCGAGCTGGTGATAGAAAGCCGAGAGGTAGGTCAGCTGCCCCTGGTTCCCCATGCCTGTCTCATGGGAATGCAGGCTCATTTACCTCAGTGTGGTTCCGCCTGAGTGGGGGTGGTTATGAAGGTTTCCTTGGTGTCTAACAATGAAAATACTGATTTCAGTCTCATGTTTCTTAGTTAACGTAAGGCTTCTCCCATCCCTCTGTTTTCTTCCCCTGTAGTCTCTGGAGAATTCTTGGTTATGTTTATATCCTTACCCAATAAATTGAATAAACTTTGTTTTCCCTCCCCAGTTTGATATGATCCTTGGGAAACTGGAGAATGATGGCAGTCGGAAGGTGAGTCAGATGTTAGAGGAGGGATAGCTCGCATTGCAGGCAGGGCAGAGAGTATAGTTGGGTTGGGTTTTAGGAGCCAGGAAACTGAAGCTCCAAAGCTGAATGAAGTTATGTAATTTAAGAAACAAATGGAGAATGAAAGTTGTAGACCTACTTGATGACTTTGATTTTATACACATGTACATAAATCTGCAATTCCATAGTTTTTTATGTTCAGATTACTCATTGGTTCATGCCTGCCATTTTGCAGGCTGAGAAGGTTACATTTCTGCCATTCTTTGGGTCAGAAGATTTGAAAAAAAAAGAAGAAGAAATTGATTATTATGCCTACTCTGCCCAGATGGAGAAGTCAGAAATGGTCTTGGTCTCCCTGGGAAGGCCATTTCTGAGTGCCCAGAACTCAATACCGACCCTGGGAATGTGGCTCCGTAAGGGAGCCTCAGCCAGTTCCTGAGCCTTGTGATGCTTACTGGGTGTCACAGGAGAAGGCGAAGAGATCCTCTTGTCAGCAGCCAGTACTGACCCCAACTCTCCCTGTGGCCTTGAGAAACCCTTGCCCCCTTGGCTGCTCACTCTTCTCATTTGTAAAAACGAGTGGCTGGCCCAGTGGTCTCCAGAAGAAGTACTGCTCCTACTGTGTGGCTCAGAAGAGGGGCCATCTCCCATGCTTCTTGGGTGGTGACAGTAGCCGGGCACCGAGCTGAAGACTTTGCATGTAGCTCCTTATTTAATTGCCACAATAACCCAGTAGGGAGGAAACTGTAATTATCTGTGTTTTCCACTTGAAGAGATGGAGACAGGGAGGTTACTCTCAGATCACACAGGTAGTAAGAAGGGGACTGGAGTCGGAACCCCGTCCTTCAGCCCCAAGAGCCTCTGCTCCTCCCTGATCTCCCAGCTGCCTCCAGAATGGCCAGGACAGGTCAGCCTGACTTGGTCCAGCACTGATGGAGAGTCAGGGATGTCACTCAGTCCACCTCTGCTCTCCCATGGTTCCTAGGGCCTCCCTTCTCTTCTGACCATTTGGTTGCTGTTGAGTGGTAAGGGAGTGGATTTTTGTGGGTTTTTTTTGGATGTCCTGATACCATTGCCATGCATTTTGTTTTTCCCCTGAGTTCTTTTGCTGTCTGTTGTAGAGAGCAAATCCTGAGTCTTGCAGATATTTTCTCCAGGCCTCTGGGTTTTTCTCTCTGGTTCCTGCTCCTCGGCAAACCTAACATCACTGATAATTTCATCTACTGGGTCGTTTTTGAAAATTAGAAAGCATGGGTGTCAGATTTCTGACTCCTCTGTGTCCAGCGAGTCTGCTCTTTGTGTGTGGTTTCATTGGTCCCTTTTGTAGTTCCAAGAGGACCTTGTATCCTCAGGAAAGCCAGGTCTAACTGATGAACATGCACTGCTCAGGGCAAGCGTTTTCAGTTAAAGTATTTTTTGGCTCGCAGTTACTTCTCAGTGCTTAAAATAATAGCTCTGTGCATCCATTTCTCTCTCTTCCTCCCCCTCCGTAATTTGTCTTGTCAGCCTGGAGTCATAGATAAGTTCACTAGTGACACAAAGCCTATTATCAACAAAGTTGCTTCCGTGGCAGAAAATAAAGGACTGTTTGAAGAAGCAGCAAAGCTTTATGACCTTGCCAAGGTAAAATGTGCCCTTTTCCTTCTTCTGCACTTGATTGATCTGTTGGCCTTTTGCCATTCAATACACAAATATTTCAGCAATGCCATTGCTGTAGCAATCTCCCTGTTGAGGCATTTTCTCCCAGCAGTTAGGCACTTAATGATCCAGGGTGAAATTCCCATTTTACAGAATTATTTTTGCCCATAAGGCATTTCTGGCCAAATAAAAGCAGCATACTGAGAGGTTGTCCTGCAGGCATTGAATTGTTGTCTCACTCAGCCTCTGAATAAGCATCCCTCACATTCCGATGGTGAAGCTGCAGTAAAAATGCCATCGCGCCTGACTTGTGGGCAGTTCCGAGACACTCTGCTGACTAGAGCGTGCTGGGGAGTAGTGCTTCAGCTGGGCCTTCTCGGGCGGCTGGGAGTGACGTGAGCACCTCAGAACACACGATGGCTGCTCACGATTATGTGATCGCATTCACCCCATTCACCTAAGAGGAGGCAAAAAGAGGGTTATCAATCATGATTTTTTAATTTATATAAACATTTTGACTGAGGTATAACTAAGAGAAAAATATGCCAGTGTTCAGGGTGTACAGCTCAGTGGGTTTTGCATAGGTATGTTGTCTATGTAACCAGCTCCCAGATGTAGAACATTTTCCTCCATTGCCTCCGAAAATTGTCTGTTTTGTTTTGATTATGTAGTTTTTCCCTTCATTGGTTATCTCTTTGATCTTAAAACGTGAACAGAACGCTGATAAGGTGCTGGAGCTGATGAACAAACTGCTGAGCCCTGTCGTCCCCCAGATCAGTGCACCTCAGTCCAACAAGGAGAGGCTCAAGAACATGGCCCTCTCCATTGCCGAGCGGTAAGGCTGCGAGCTGGCGCCGTGGGGCCCTGAGGGTGCCCACCCAAAAAGTCATAGAAAGCAGCTCTCCGAAGCTCTTCTAGCTGTGTGCCTCCTGTCCTGCTGTGAGAGCGCCATGTCCCCACATCAGAACCCACACTGGGTACTGTCAGAAGTCTTTTAATGTTTTTACCACAGAGGGCGGTGTGAAGGGGTATGCTGACATTCTAACGTGCACATTAGCCGTAATTCCAGGCGTTACAGAGCTCTAAAGGCTGTCGTGCATACTGTGACCATCTCAGAGCATTGAGGAACAACACCAGTGATGGCTGGATGGGGGTTTTCTTATTAGAGTCAGGGCCATTCCTCAGAACCCACCTCCTCCCCTTGAGTCAACTCAGTTCTCAAACTCTGCTGATTTAACTCCCAGGCCCAGGCCAGGATCCTGCTTTTTGTACCCTACAGTTGCCCCTCCTAAGGTGACACTGCTGGGAACTAGCTTTGGGGTCGTACAAAGGAGCATGGCTTCTCTCCACGGAGCAGACATTCCCCAGAGATGGCACCAGGCGTTTTGCGCATCAGGAGCTCCTCTTCCTGGACGCATGGATGCTGGGATGATGGTCAAGGCTAGGAAACCGTGCTGCGTGAACAGTATTTGCTGATGGTTCTGTGCCAGATCTCCCATCAGTGCATGGCCATTTCCAGTGAACACTGTTTCCTGCTCCTTGGTCCCCTCAGGTCCAGAGGCTTGATGCATTTTAAATCGTGTTGCAAGTTCGTTAAGACACCAGTCCCCATGCCCACTTATTTTTTGTCTTTCAGATACAGGGCTCAGGGAATAAGTGCAAATAAATTTGTGGACTCCACATTCTACCTTCTGTTGGATTTGATCACCTTTTTTGACGAGTATCACAGTGGTCATATTGACAGAGCCTTTGATGTAAGTTTCAGGAGGGGTGTTTGAAGTACAGGCTAATGTCTGCCCTTGAAAATTCAAAATGCTTCATGGAGTACATTTAAAACAAAGGAAATGTCACTTATACGTGTATTAAATGAAGAAGGACAAGTGTGATCCTAGGAACTTAAAGGGATTTTCTCTGTTGCTTTTTTGTTCTTCTTTCTGTTCCTCTCTCCTTTAATCTGAAAACCAAGAGGTTTCTCAAAGAAGTCTAAATCTGTGAATTTTAGAATTATGCCAGAAAATGAGGATAAGAATCAAATTAGCAAGTTGGCATCAAAGCCTGTCTGTGTGTGAGGGAGAAGAGTTTTCTGTTCAGAAGCACTTTTTGAACATGCTATGTGCTGTTTGTGTAGGAGATGAAATGACTGAGAGAGCTATGACATATGTGGCTGGGGTTGTTTGTTTTAAACAGATAATTGATCGCCTGAAGTTGGTGCCCTTGAATCAGGAAAGTGTGGAAGAGAGAGTGGCGGCCTTCAGAAACTTCAGTGATGAAGTGAGTTCTCTTCCTGAGTGATGGGATTCATTTCTCCCCACTTCTTCAGAGACCTTTTAGTCTTAATGTATAATAGCTTTAAAAGAGTTCTACTTGAGGCCGGCGCTGCGGCGTAGCGGGTAAAGCCGGCGCCTGCAGTGCCAGCATCCCATATGAGCGCCGGTTCCAGTCTCGGCTGCTCCACTTCTGGTCCAGCTCTCTGCTATGACCTGGGAAAGCAGTAGAAGATGGCCCAAGTCCCTGGGCCCCTGTAGCCATGTGGGCAGACCTGGAGGAAGCTCCTGACTTCTGGCTTTGGATTGGTGCAGCTCCGGCTGTTGCGGCCAATTGGGGAGTGAACCAGCAGATGGAAAACCTCTCTCTCTCTGCCTCTCTTTCTCTCTGTGTGTAACTCTGACTTTCAAATAAATAAATACATTTAAAAATATATATATATTAAAAGGTGAATACAGGATGGCAAATGAGAAACAAAAATTAAAAGTAACATGAGACTGGGTTTTTAGAGGCAGGTCCAGTTTTCAGACCTGGTTTTTCCACAAGTGTCTACATCCCCTTCAGGCTATTGTCTGAATTCCTGCTTCAGAATATACAGTTACTTCGGGAACAATGGGTTTCTGGTTTAAACCAGATCCTCTGGAGTCTGGTTTAAGTCTTTTGTTATTCACTTGTCTTAGAGGGTGGTTCAGTGCCGAACTCTGATCTTCTTCCAGTAGTTATGGGTCCACTGCCATCCCTTCCCTCCTGAGCTGTGTTGTTTCTGAAGAAGCCAGTGCAGTGACTGTGCCTGTGGGCCCTGGAGCCACTGTAGAGTTTTTAAAAGCATGTTGCCTCTGTCTAGCCTGGGGGTGCTCAGCTGGGCTGCTCGCTGGAATCTAGGAGAACTGAAGAACTCTTCATGCCCAGGCCCTACCGCCGAAGATTGGGCTGTGCCCTGGACTGGGCTGTGGCCTGGACTCCCCTGGGCATTCCTGTGTGCAGTTGTGTAAAGCTCTCTAGAACCACAGATGCCAGACCCTGAAACGGCTGTCTGGTGCTGGGATGTCAATAGTGCAGTTCCACGTTAGTGGCTCCTCTTTAAGCAAATGCCTTGTAAATGCTCGTTTTTGTTTGAGGGGAGGAGATAAGGCCAACTTTGAGGGGCTCTGGCTACTGTGATACACGTAGTTCACGAGATCTTGCTTCTCGCTGACCCTTTCGCGCCTGCTGCAGGTTCTCTCTGCCCTTAGCCATGTTGCCTTCCCCTGATTGCAGCATTCACTGCCTCGAGGGCGACAATAAAGTAGAGCACCGAAGCCTGTCTTTGCAGGTGCTTCCCAGAACTCTGGCAGGGCTGTGCCGGTCTAGTGGAGACAGCAGTGGTTCTGAGACTGTGTAAGCTGTGTGGGTGCTGTGGACTGTGGAGAACTAGGGTGCATACCCTCACCTGCTGATATGCAACCCCAAGTTCTTTTTTTTTTTTTTCCCAAGACTTACTCATTTATTTGAAAGTCAGGGTTAGGGAGAGACAGAGATCTTCCACCCACTGGTTCACTCCCCAGATGGCTGCAACAGCTGAGGCTTAGCCAGGCCAAGCCAGGAACTTGGAACTCCAGCTCTCACATTTGCGTGGTAGGGGCCATCATCCTCTGCTTTTCCAGGTGCATTAGCAGGGAGCTGGATTGGAAGTTGCCAGGGGGCTGCTCTGACACTTGATGTCAGTGCCATCAGCTCTCAGCTCCTTCTTGGTGACCTTGTAGCTCTCCACTGGCGGGTGTGGGGTGTGGTGTGACCAGGCCTCCTGGAGCAGCCACCCACCCTTCAGGTGTAGCCGGCCCTGAGAGTTGGTTTTTTCCTGACTCCATGTGTTTGTTTCTGTACAGATCAGGCACAACCTTTCAGAAGTGCTTCTCGCCACCATGAACATCTTGTTCACACAGTTTAAGAGGCTCAAGGGGACCAGTCCATCGTCAGCATCCAGGCCCCAGCGAGTCATCGAGGACCGTGACTCTGTAAGACCCCAGCATGCGTGAAGAATGCTGCTGCGAGCCCCTTCCTGGCGTGGAATCTGTTGTGCTCTTAGGAGACCCCACGACCTGACACTGCTCTGTCCCTGGTGACCTGGCAGCTCTCCCAAGGAAAGTGTTAATGGGATTGCTGCTGTTTGCATGCTTAAAAAATAAGTGCTACATCTGCAAATACCTTTTAAAAATCAAACAGAGCGCTGATTTGTGGTTGATTTCACAAAGATTTCCTGCTAATTTAGAAATATTTTGTGAGGTGATTTTGTGAGTCTCTGCATTCATCAAAATCATACTTTATTTGTGACCAGTGCATGGATCATACAAGCCCTTGTTTCTGCTCTCCTCTGAGGCCCACAAACACCCTTAAGAGGTCGCTGGGGCAACGTAATTGTCCACTTCCTACAGCTGAGGGAACAGGTGTGAAGCTGGGGCGCAGCTTGTGGTTGTGAGCCCCTCGGCAGGGTAGGTGGAGGGCCCAGGCCTGAGAGCCAGGTCTGTCCCATACCTGAGCCTGCGCCCCTTCTGCTGCCAGCAGTGTACATGGCTCAGGCTAAGTACACCTCGATAAGAACTCTGGGACTCAAGCCACTTATGCGATCTGATTGATTTAGCAAAAGCACAAAGATATGTGGCCCAGTTAAACCAGAAGGCTGGTCAGTCTGGTGGTATTTTTAAAAATTACTTTTCCCTCAGCTTTTTCATATATATATTTTTAAAGATTTATTTATTTGAGAGGAGAGACAAGAGAGAAAGGTCTTCCATCTGCTGGTTCATTCCCCAAGTGGCCGCAACGGTAGAGCTGGACCAAGCCAAAGCCAGGATCCAGGAGCTTCTTCTGGGTCTCCCACATGGTTGCAGGGGCCCTGGCACTTGGGCCATCTTCTGTTGTTTTCCCAGGCCCATTAGTAGGGAGCTGGATTGGAAGTGGAGGCACCCATTTGGAGTGCTGGCGCCACAGGTGGAGGCTTAACCTACTACTCCACAGCACTGGCCCCTTCACATACTTTTTGATGAGACTGTCAGGACAGTGTCTATCTCCCAGGCCTGATGCTGGCAGTCAAGGAGTCTCAAAATACTGTCGTCTACCTCCAAGGATGTCTGTGGGCTATGCCCACTGTGACCCTCACAGGCATGGTTGTTGACTGAACTCTGTTGAGTAGCAGTAACTGAAGGCCACCCTAGTCACTTTTGGGAATGGGGTGACAGTTCTCAGAAGTCACCCACTGAGGCCTTAAGCCCACGCATGTGGGACCATGCTCTGCTACCTGCCCATGGTGGACACCTGTTGTTGGTGGGGTGAGCTCACTGCACTTGCCTCAGAGTGAGAGTCTGTTTATGATGAGAGGGACCCAGTGCAGTGCTGTTGGTGGGTGTGAGTATTGAAATGGTGGCCACTGCTGGTATTCTGTCCCACTGAGAGGAGCTGGTGGCCCACAGGCCCTTTCCACATTGGAAGGGACTGTCTCTGGGGCATCTTGTGTGTTTCAGTCTTTGTTGGACACTTAATTTTACACATCAGGGGTAAAGCCCTTCTCCTATCTTCCTCCCCCACCACTCTGCTTCTTTCTCTGAACGGTAGGGATGGGGTGGGTCAAAGTTGCCTGCCCCAGAAGTGGTTTAAAGGAAAGAGGGAGGAAGAGAGAGGTGAGGGGAGGACTGGAGCAGGCAGCTCTGAAGCTTAGGGCTGTGTCAGGAGCTAGACAGATGTGCGGTGGTTAGGCAGCTTGCCTGGCAAACCTTAGGCCTTGACACCTGCTGGAACAGGGGCCCTGTGGACAAGTTTTGCTAGTGCATGCTGAAGGAATGTGACAGGGGAGGGCAGCACTGGCATCCACCCACCAGCGATCTGTTCCTGATACCGCAGGCAGGAAAGGAAAGAGCATGGTGGTGGTTCCCAGGATTGTACCCAAACTCGCGAGCTAACCAGCTTTCTTCTCTTCCTCCTCCTTTCTCTCAGCAACTCCGAAGTCAAGCCCGGGCCCTGATTACCTTTGCCGGGATGATTCCCTACCGGACATCTGGGGACACCAACGCGAGGCTGGTGCAGATGGAGGTCCTCATGAATTAGTGCCCTGCGTAGGGGTGTCGGGGATGGCACTGTCAGTACATCAGGCACATGGGCCCGCTGGGTGGGGTTTCTGGCTTTGTTTCCATTGTGTTTTGTTTGTTTCGTTTTTTGTATTGTGTATTTTTGTCAATACCAATAAATTTCTTTGATTTGTATTTCTTTTCAACATTCTTTTCTTTTTTATTGTTTACTTTTTTTTTTTTTTTGCTTTGAAATTTTGTTTTAATTTTTATTTGTGTACTGGGGGGAAATGCCATCACTAGTTCCTAGGCCAGAGAATGAGAGGCTATATGTAGATGTCTGTGACTTAAATGATTAAAAGCATACCCCAGTGAGCAAGGACACGAAGCCTTTGGCAGTTACTTTTATTTAGATACGGTCTTCCACAGAGCAGAGCCACACTTCATTTTCAAGTTTGGGTGTGAAAGCCAACGTCCGCCTTAGGTGATTTCAAATTTCTGGGCAAGGTAACAAGCACTCTGTGGCCTCCCTCTTCTCTGGCTGCCTCGGAGCGTGGTGGTCTAAGACCGTTCCCCACGCCATCTGCTCTCGATCCAGGATGCATTAGCTTGCTGTTCTATTGAAGTCCACCAGTGTGGCGAGAAGGACGTGAGCCCAGAGTGAACTACTTAGGAAAGAAGGTCGCAGGTGCCTGCACTCACGCTTGAGGAGGCCAGGCCTCCCGCGGTACTCCCCTGTAGCTGCTTTACTGAGAGTCCCCCACCCGGGCTTGTGTGTGCCCCTCTTATCAACAGCTTTTCCCTTGTCTGGTGGTCAGTGCCTCTTGCGTGGACATCCCCTCTCCTGAAGATGATTGGCCAGGCAAGCTCATGGGTTCCTTTCGGAGTGTCCAGTGTAGAATCCAGACATCATGTGGCACCAACAGTGTGAGTATCTGTCCCCGGCAGCAGTGTCACCGGCACTGGTTCTGTTTCTCTCACCACCAGTTCCAAAGCCCTGGACTAAAAGAGAGAGGAAATGAGGACAAGCATTTGTCCCTGAATGGGGCAGCTGGGTCCATGAGACATAGCAGCGGTCCGCTCTGCTGGCCTGATGGCCTGGTCCTGAAGTGAGTTCTCGCTCAGGAGGGCGTTAAGATCCCCGAAGAGTCCCCAGAGGTGCTCTTGCTCCTAAGAAGAGATCTCAACACAGGGTGTGGTCCCCCTCACCACCCTGCAGTTGTGAAAGTAATTGCCAGCTTTTCTTTTGGGAGAGGGCTGATCTGTAGCTGATGGAACCATCTGCTGCTGGGGGTTGGCTTGCCTGAGTGCTGGCAAGCCTGAGGGCCAGCTGGGCTGTCGCTTGCCCTCTGGCCAAATCCTGTCACCCTGAAGAACCACCTTCCACTGAGCTTCCCTGGCGAATCCCAGGAGATGAGCTCTGCACGGCACTTGACTGAGCAAGTTGTGCTGTGCCCTGCTTGTATGTGATTTCAGCAAATCAAGTGACTTGTGAACAGTGCTGTAAAAGCAGTCTGTGGACTTTTCATGAAGTATGCCCTAGTGTTTTGTGTTTTTAAGATAAGCTATTACTTGCAGATAGAAATATAATGATGCCATAAATGAAAGAAGCTCAAATGCGTATTTGCTCCTGGCTCACTTCAGTTTATCATCCCCTGAGAACGCATCATAAATTTGTCTTCCCTTGCATCATGCACTTAGAAGGGCGAGGCCTGGAGCAGATCCCACTGCTTGTCCTTCGGGCTGACTGTGTGGTCACGTGAGCCTGCTGGGTAGTGCAGAGCACAGGAGAAACAGGCTGGGTTTGCAAGGAAACTGTCGGTGGTTTGTGGCCAGAAATCACGATTCTGTGAGAGGTTATTGGCTTCATAAGTCATCAGAGAATAAGGCCTTCCCCTAGAAGTTTTTCTGGGGTTTCACTGTTTACCCAGAGAAACCAAGGTGGCACTGGGAGTCTCTCTTGTCTGCCAGGGATAAGATTCCAATCTTTGTAATGTGAAATCAAGGGCATCTTAAAGCTGGCAGAGTTGGTGCCTGGCTCATAGTGGCCCTCAGGGAGCTCCTCGAGGCACTCGGAGGATAGTCCTCCTAGGAGCTGGATCCTTTTCAGAGGCCTGGAGAGTGGACTTCTGGTTCTGTTCCTTTGATCGATCTTTCCTTTCCTCTTCCTCTTCCTCTTCCTCTCTCTTTCTCTCTCCCTCTCTTTCTCTCTCTCTGTCTCTATCTCTCTCTTTCTCTCTCTTTCTATCAACTGTGGCTGTTGAACCTCAAAGGGAAAACTGAAGCAGAACTAGTGAGCTGTCCTGAAGCAAGCCCTTTGGTTTTGTGAGCAAAGGACAGGCAGAGTCTGCTCCCGGCTGGGGCCAGAGAGTAGAACCAGCTCCTGCCCTCTGAGAACTTACAATCTCATCAGGGAGGTGTGATGCATCATTTAAATCCTAGAGTTTAGGTTACTTCATGAAAAAAAAAAAAAAAATTAGAGCTTCCTGCGGTGCCCAGTATTTGCTGATTTTGTGTGTGTGTGTTTAACTGGACGTTCTCTCTTTGAACTTTCACCCTTGCCTGCTGTTGGAGTGTAGGCTGCAGACCAAAGCCCTTACCATTAAACTTAGCAATTAGACTGGATCTCCACAAGCTTTCTTTTTCATTAGGTCTCAGGACCTTGTCTACTCCACCACATTTTCCACCGTGCCACTCATGAAGTGCAGTGGGCAAGCTGAGTGCTAAGTAGAGAATACAGCCTTGGGTTAGCACCAGGCTGTTGTCACTTTGTAATCACCTTAGAGAGCTTTGGCTTCTATCATTTTTTTTTTAAAGATATATTTATTAGCCGGTGCCGTGGCTCATTAGGCTAATCCTCCACCTGCGGCGCCGGCACCCCGGGTTCTAGTCCCAGTGGGGGCGCCGCATTCTGCCCTGGTTGCTCCTCTTCCAGTTCAGCTCTCTGCTGTGGCCCGGGACTGCAGTGGAGGATGGCCCAGATCCCTGGGCCCTGCACCTGCATGGGAGACCAGGAGGAAGCACCTGGCTCCTGGCTTCAGATTGGCGCAACACACCAGCCATAGCGGCTACTTGGGGGGTGAATCAACGGAAAAAGGAAGACCTTTCTCTCTCTCTCTCTCTCTCTCTCTCTCTCTCTCTCTCTCTCTCTCACTGTCTAACTCTGCCTGTCCAAAAAAAGACATACTTATTTATTTGAAAGGCAGAGTTACAGAGAGGCACAGGCAGAAAGAGAGAGGGCTTCCATCCACTTGTTCACTCCCCAGATGGCCACAGCAGCCAGAGCTGTGCCAATCTGAAGCCAGAAACCAGGAGCTTCTTCCAGGTCTCCCATGCGGGTGCATGGGGCCCAAGGACTTGGGCCATCTTCTGCTTTCCCAGGCCATAGCAGAGAGCTGGATCGGAAGTGGAGCAGCCAGGGCTTGAACCATCACCCATATGGGATGCCACCATTGCAGGCAGCAGCTTTACTCTCTATGCCACGGTGCTGGCCCCATGCTCTTGTATTTTAAGAGTATCCAGGAGAAGTCAGCAAGCAGCTTAAGAATTGTCTGGAGGGAAATGAGGTGGTTTTCAGGGTTCTAAAGGTTTTCCATTCTTAAGTCTGGTGAATTCAGAAGTCACAGCACCTCCAGCCCATCCTCTGACAGCCTCATGCTTTTTAGTATCCTCAGGGCAGGGATGCGGGAAGCAAACCCGTCTTCCTACCGTTGGTCTCTAACTGAAAAGGTTGTGGGAAACAAGCTTAGAACTGTGAACCAAAGTGTTCTGGAGGGAGAGACGTTGCCCGTGATCTGGGCTTCTTGCCTCGTTGAGAATGTAGCTCCTGGGACTGGCTAACCCAGTACGTGCATTTATGTTTCCACTGTAGCTAAATTCAGACGAGCACGAAGGCCCTGCTGTGATGGGCCGGCCGGGTAGCTGGGGATATCCCAGGTAATTCCAGCACTATCCCCATCCCAGAGTTACCCTAAGTCCAACAAAGTGGACTCTGCTCTTCATCCCATAGGGGACAGGGAGGATGGAAAAGTTTGCCTCAGACGTTGACTTCTGTCTGAGCTGGGAGTGGGAGGCCAATCCTCCCAGACAAGGGTTCTGGCCTGAGCTGCATTAGCTGCTACGGCCCCTTTTTGTGGCCACTGCAGACCTGGCCCCCGGCTCTCAGCTGGCCTCCAGGGATGCATGTCCTGCAGATAAGTCCATCTGGGCCAGATTTAGCACATGAAAACAAGGGACACTCAATTCAATTTGAGTTTCAGACAGACTAGGAAGACCTTCCTGGTCCTGGTGCGATCTAGCTGCCCTCTCCCAATTGGTCTCTGCTGGCACTTGCCGCCTGCAGGCCCTCAGACCTGCACAGGCTGCCAGGAGCTCGCCAGCTAGATCGGATCACCCTAATTTCTTGTGCTCTTCCCGCTTCCCTGGGCAGCGGAAATGACAGTGAGCTACGAAGTCACTTGAGAGAAGGCAGGAACTGGAATTCAGTTTTGAAGAGCCAGCCAGGTGGGCTGAGTGGCGTAATTACGGTCCCGTTAACCTCAGTGGCTATCATCTGGGTATTTTTCCATTAAGAATTTCAAATGTGGGTGTTTATTACAGCGAGGGGGAGGAAGCAGAGACAGCTTTTTCTCACCTGATCCCGGACTTGTGTTAGGAACGCGGCCGGGAGAAGTCCCTGCTTCATTCAGTTGGCAGATGATTTTCCTTTCTTGTGTCTGCTTTGTGGACCTTGTCCCCAGGGTGGGGTTTGTGGGGAGAGGAGCGGGTGGAGTCAGCGTGTGTGTGTGCACTGCCTGCTCCTTCATGCACAGTAACTTCTGCCTTTGCTCTGTCTAGGACGGCTCCTTCACCACCACCCCTGTTTATAACCAGTCCTTTTCTGGAACATTCTTCCAAAGTGCCACAGCTCCCTTTGTCCAGTCCCTTCAGTGGAACGGAAACCTCTCGGGCCTCCTCCCCTGGGAATGTTCTTAGCTGAGGCCCGGCCGGGAGGGCTCTCAGAAGGCAGCAGAAGTCTCTTCCTGGCCTCTGGGTGCATGAGCCGATCCCTGGGTCTGCAGAGTGCCCAGAGGTTCTGTAAGTACAGGGCTCCTGTGCCAGCTCCAAAGTCCTGCTCTTCCTCGCCCGGCCTCAGGACCTGTGCCCTCACTGAGGTCTGCGGAAGGTCCGAGTATGGCCAGAGGGCTGCTGGGAAGGTCAAAGTGTTGCGGTGACAAACTGGGCGAGTGGCGGGCGCTCCAGGGCTGGGAGCGTTATGTCTGCAGCCCTTCATTTTGGACCTCAGTGGGAAACATTTTAAAAGAGTTGGGCGCCAGCTCCTGGCCTGGGGGAAGGGGAGGCAGGCTTAGGGGGTCTCTGTTTCAGTTGGATGGTGGGAGAGGCTTGGGCCTGTCCATTGGAAAGATGGTCCCTGCCCTCTTGGATAAGATCTGCCTGTGGGGTTTTGTTTGTTTGTTTTGTTTTGTTTACTTTTTTAACCAGGAGAAGCATCTTTAGGTCCTGGGACATGGGCTTGTGCTTGGGGACAAGCAAAGGGTGAGGAGCAGGGGAAGGTACTCATCTCTCTCCACCCGGGGACCTTGTCCTAGTGAGGAGCCCTGAAGTGATGCGGCCTCGGCTGCCCAGTGGCCCGTGCTGTGTCCACCTGGAAGAATTTCAACCCATTTCCTTTGTGTGGGGGCCCTCAACTTGGCTTGGCCTCTGGGTGGCCATTTCCAGATGAATCCCCTGGGACGTGGGCTTCATGCAAAACCCCTCACCTCATCACAGGGTTTGGTGGTGTCTGAGAGCACAGCGCCTTGTGGGGCGGGGCCTCCTGGGAAAACCTGTGAGTGTCGAGGGGACACTGTTGAGCTGGGTGGGGGGCAGATGGAGAGGGCTCCTGGGGTTAGGTGTGGCCCCGTTTGTCAAGCTTTCCCAGAGCTGCAGTTAGAGCTCAGTGGGGTGACGAGCCTGAGACCTCAGCTGAAACCATGAAGGCGCCACCCAGACCCAGGTGGCAGGAGAAGAAAGCAGAGGTAGCGCCACTGGCCGTTCCAGTGTGAGTCGCACCTTAGCTGTCCCTGCCAATGGCCAGGTGGAAGCCCCAGGGAGCAAGCAGCCCTAGACACATGGGAGGCCCCAGCCCTGGAAAGGCTTCGCACTAGCCGGGCAGTGGCGTTTTCACCTGGGAGGCTGCTGGGAACGCCTTCCCCTGAGTGACCCTAAATGTCTCTGCCCAAGCAGGGCCCCCACTGACCCTCCGGACCAGCCTGACAGACAAGCTGGCGTGGAATTTTGGGTAAACTTAAAGCAGAAAGGATGCTTTGTTTCCTCAAAATCAGACATTTGCAATGTGGCCCTCTAGTGGCCAACGGCAGCCTTAGCGTGCAAAAGCTCCAACTTGCCCAGGAAGGCTTTTCAGAAACCACTTGGAAAACTCAATTCTGAAAGTAAGGAGCTCCACGACCACGGGAGGGTGGGCAGGGGGAAAGTGAGGAATCATGGAGAAATGGCCCCAAAATGGAAGACTGTCAAGACCCAGCCCTGCACGGCAGGTGCAAGTCCGAGCCAGCCGTGGGAGAAGTGGGCCCGAGTCCCTTGTGCAGTCCGCAGGCATCGTGGGCGGGGGGCAAGTCCTTGGGCTGCCGCACCAGTTTGCTCTTGGAGAAAGCGGGGATGCCGGGCTGTTGGGAAGCTCAGGTGCATTTCTGTAAATCCCGTGTCTATTACTGGCAGTCACACAGTGGGCCCTCAATCAGTATAGGTTCATTTGGGCCGCCTGCCCCAGCCTCCGTAAGAGAAGGCTCTAGGACAAGAGGCGGGTCCTCTGCATCTCTCGGGCTTCTGCCGTCACAGCAGGTCTCCCATGGGTGCAGATGGAGTCAGCTTTCCCACCTTAGGGAGGGCAGTTTCATTTTAGTTCCTTTTTTTTTACAAGAGACAAAATTAGGCCAAAGTTGATAAGCCAGAAATTTGCTATCAGGAGACAGTGATCCATTGTGTTTAACTTGCCGTTCCTGTCTACCCAGTGGCTGCTAAATGGAGAATGCGCTGACAACTGTGTGAGGACTTAACCATGTGCCAGACCCTGTAGTGAGTGAATGGCAGCGGACAGGTAGCTAGGGTGAGTGACAGGAAGGGGCCTCTTCCAATGAAATGGGTCTCTCCCTCCAGGCTCACTCAGCCCCTCAGCCCACCAGGGGCCTGGGGACTAGGAGCTGGGCCTGATTTCTGAGCCTGCAGTAGTGCGGAGCCCTGCCTACTGAGGCCTACGTGCGATCAGGGGAAGAGAGAAGCAGGCGTACCTGAACATGCACACACACACACACACACACACACAGGTAATAAAGGAGGAGGCCTTGAGAAATGCCACAAGAAAGGGGCACAGAAAGAGGAAGTTCAGTGTCTCAAGGTATAGGGGCCACCTACAAGTGACTGGGATCCAGACCAAGTTGCAGAGATGGGAGAGCCATGTGTGGGATGCAGCAAGCCCAGGTCCCTTTGGCGGGTCCCAGCTGGCCTGTGTCTCCCACCTCAGCGGAGTGTGTGGCTCTCTTAATCCTTCTTCAACCTTGAAGCAGGAGACACTGCACGACCCAGGTGAGTCCAGAGGCCTGCCAGGTGTCCCAGGCCTCCTGTCCAGCCCTTCCCCTGCCAAGCAGAAGCCTAACTCAGCGTGCACCTTGTTCAAGGGGTGAGTATGTGGGGGTTGGGGCAGCTGGTGGGGGAGTGTGGCCCATGAGGCAGAGGGGATTCAGGGGTGGTGTTACTGGGCTCAGACTCCCCTTGTCACCTGGGGGCAATGGATGCAGCCTGAAGGGTGGTGGCTGGCCGATGTGTTCAGTCACCTAGCCAAGAGGCCTTCCCCAACACAAAGGAGCATTTTTTTTTTGACAGGTAGAGTTAGACAGTGAGAGAGACAGAGAGAAAGGTCTTCCTTCCATTGGTTCACCCCCAAAATGACCGCTACAGCCGGCGCGCTGCACCAATCCGAAGCCAGGAGCCAGGTGCTTCTGGTCTCCCATGCGGGTGCAGGGCCCAAGCACTTGGGCCATCCTCCACTGCCTTCCTGGGCCACAGCAGAGAGCTGGACTGAAAGAGGAGCAACCGGGACAGAATCCGGCGCCCCAACCGGGAGCAGAACCCCGGGTACCAGCGCCACAGGCAGAGGATTAGCCTAGTGAGCCGCGGCGCCGGTCACGAAGGAGCATTTTAAAAGTGATACAGCTGTAGCTGTGTTCCTGGGCTGCACAGGCCAAGGCAGCACATCTGCTTCCCTCCTGCTCAGAGTCCAGCTCCACAGGCAACATCTTAGAGCCGCTGGGACTCTTAAAACCAGCGAAGCCCCTGCCCCCAGGGATTCTGTCTTAATTGGCCTGGGAGGACCTAGGCACCGATTCATGGTTTTTAAAAGCCTCAACCCCCACATGATCCCGATGCCCTGCCACGGTCAGGAATCCTCGCTCTGTCCGAAAGCAGGGATGGGGTAGACGTGTGGGCCTCTCTGAATGTGGAAGCCCACCCCCTCCCCAACACGGATGTTCCTGAGATGGCTGAGAGGGACGGAGTAAGAAGGTGAACACTACCTGGGCAGAACAAAACCACCTAGGCACATGGGGGCAGCTGGTCCACCACGTCCCCGCCAAGGCCAAGGCCAGCTGTCCGACAAGGTCGTTCCTGTTGGGTGCTTGGTCAGCAGAGATGGCATCAGATGTAGAGCATCCTTGTTTTGGGGGAGGGGTCTTGGGGCCACATTTTCCAGGCGACCACAAGTGAACCCGCACCTGACAACCCTCGTTGAACCCCTGACCTCTGATCAAAGATGCACTTTCTTAGTGTCCACCCGCCCATGCCCACCGATGGCAAATATGTGCACCGCATGCTGCAGACTGCAAGCCCTTGCGGGCGAGGCCCTGAACTGCTCCTCACGCGGCCTCTCCAACTCCCTGCTGCCGGGTTCCTTACCCTGTGGGGCCCGCACCCAGCTGGAGCTTGAAGGCACCCTGTGGAAGCCGCCTGGAGCGGAGACCCCTCTCCGGGAGCCTCCCCATCTCCCCTCCGCAGCGGGAATGAGTGTCACCTGGCCATTGAACCCTGGGCTGCTGGGCCAGAGCCTGGAGATTCTGCTTTGGTTGTTAAGGAGATCAACCGTTTGCTTCAAGTATCTGGGGCTAACCAGGGGATGTGGGAGAGGCCTGGGCTCAGAGCTTCTAAGATTGAGCGTTTTATGCTTCTACGCACAGCTTCTGTGATGGCTGCAAACAACGAAAGCCAGCTCTCTCCGGGTTTCCACTTTGTGGCCTGAGCACCACTTCCTCCCAGCTCCTAGCTTTTTAAAAAAATGTTTTTTAATAGTTCTTATGGAGCAGGCGATTAGCCCAGCAGTTAGGACGCCCACGTCCCACGCCGGAGTGCCTGGGTTAGATTCCCGACTCCGGCTTCCTCCCCATGCAGACCCCGGGAGGCAGCAGCGATGGCTCAAATTGTGGAGTCCCCCACCCACATGGGAAGCCTGAATACAGTTCCCAGCTCCCAGCCTCGCTCTCAGCCCGGCCTTGGCTGCTGCAGGCAGTTAGGGAATGAACCAGCTGCTGGCTTGCTCACTCTCTCTGCCTCTCAAATAAATCAAGTGTTAAAAGGTTTTAAATAGTCGAGTTTTAGCAGCTGCCCTTACCAGAAGGCACTGCCTTAAACTAGACAAGGGAGACTTGGCTCTGCCTTAGCTTTCCTTTCCGGCAGCCGAAGAGTTGGTGTTTAAGGCATATATATATATATATATTTTTTTTTTTCAGAGCACTATTGTCCAAAATGCTTCCTCCCCAAGTCCCCTCTCTTGGCCATCAAGCCCCCACTAACTGGGTAGAACTGTCCACATGTGACAGATGAGGAGAGCAGGCCGCCAGGCTGCCTTAGGCCCGCACCCTTTCCGCTCCCTGTGGACTGGGCCCAGCCTGGGGGCCTCGGAGAGCAGCTCTGAGATTCCAGGCCCTCTGGTCCCTGCCGCAGGAGCAGGCCAGGGACTCCCAAGGCTCCAAAAAGGGTCCATTAGAGAGTGTTCTGGCTAGAAACGCACCCGTGTGATCTGGACTTGGGCAGAGGAACCATGCGGTCCCTGCTGCTTTCAAGATAATACCAGGGGTCTCCAAGAAAGCTGGGAGAGCTAAGAGTATTGGAATTGAAAGGCTGGGGGAGAGGGAACATGGGTTCGACTCCTCAGACTCTCGGGAGAGCCATCAGGTGGAGGAACAGGTGTCCTGACACTGTCCTGCCTTGGTGTGTGTGGAGGCAGCAGGACTGAGCTCAGACCGCCCCACGTGGGAAGTCTCCTGAGCCTGGGTGGAGGGCCGAAGGGTTGATGGAGATTGGTTTTCTTTATGAGAAGAGAAAGAGGGAAAAAAAGGAAACCCCACTCTGAATCAGAGGGTGACTACTGCACTTTTTGCCTTGACTGCCAGGAAGCTCCAAGCTAACACTGGGGGCTCTCCATCTTCAATAATGCTCATCTTTTTGGCTTTATTTGCTTTAACTGCTACTTCACATACCCGGCTCCCCCATTGTGCCAGTCAGAGGAAGTCAGCCCCTCCCTGAACCCAGGCAGCATCTTAACCAGAGATTCAGGCCTTTGTGTCTTGGGTTGTGGCCATTGTCGGTACCCACGGTGTCATGCTTTGTCCTGTGTATCCTCCAAAACAGCCACGGGGGAAATCTAATACGTTAGTAAAATCTTATGATTTGTGGGATGGATGTCAGCTAAATAGGTTAAAAAAAATCTGTGCAAGAAGAAAAACACAGGAGTGCTTCCTTCCTCCATGCAAATGGCTGAACTCACCATGGCCTGCTTCCCTGTTTACATTAGCAGCCAGGAGCATCGCAGTGAATTCTGGGTCCCTGTGGGCGGGCCGGGATGGGGATGGACAGGCCTGTGAGCTCCACAAGGCCCAGTGTCTCGGGGTTTTTCGCTGGAGAGGTTGCAGCCCAGTCCCTGGCTTCCCAGGCCTCCTGGGTGCCTGGGACCCCACTGCGGCTCTGATCCCCCTGTGTCTGCTCCCCTCTCCCTCGCTCTCATCAAGCCTGTGAGCCCGTCGCGGGCAGGGACCCAGCCTCCGTCTGTCTCGCAGCCCCCGGCCCCGGGGCAGGCTGGCCGGAGGGCGCGAAGCTGCTTGCAGGGGCGCGTCCCGGTCTCGGAAGCGGAGGAGCCCAGCGCAGAGGAGGCGCCGGCGTTGTCTGGTATGGTTGCTGCAGCTGGTGTTGTGAATCAGGCCGACGAGCAGCGCATCCTCTTACCCGGCTATTTCACGACACCAGGGTTGCATCATACCCATCCTCTCCAGGCGAGCCTCGCGGGAGCGGCGCCACACCACGCGCGGGCGGCGGGCTGGCGAGTGGGCCTGGGAGAGGTCCTCGGGGCCCACTCCTCCCGATCTCCTGCCCTCGGCCCTCTGCCCCCGGGGCCGGGGCTTGGAACAGGCATCTGTGACGGGCGCCCATGTGATGCTCAGAGCTGAGGTGGTCGTCTGTTCCTGCCCCTCGCCCGGCCCCCTCACTTCTCTCTGCCTCATCCACTGCACCCACCAGCCTTCCTGCTGGTCCCCGTCAAGGTGCGGCATTCAAGGCCCTTCCTTCAGGGTTCCCTGCTCATAAACCTGGCCGCCGTACCCCCCCAGAATCCTCCCTGCCCCCTCCTTCCTCCGAACCCCTGTCCCACACGGATCCACGGGCTGCCCTTCCCACCAGCCTGCCGCCACCAGCACCCCGGGGTGGCCTCCGAGTGGTCCTGCCTGACCCTTGCCTCTATGGCCAGGAAATCCTTGAAAAAAAAAAAAAAACAGGAATCTCCCTGTCCCATGATAGAACAAAGAGCTTCTCATCCCGGCCTGGGAGCCGGTTCCCTCTCCTTGTCCTGAACCCCTTCTCTTCGGTCCCTCTGCTCCAGCCAAAGGGGCCCCTGTGCTGGTCTTGAAGCCCAAGCCACACTCCTGTCACAGGGCCACTGCACATCCGCTCCCCTCTGTCTGGAACCCACGACCCACAGCTGCTCACACGTGGCGGCTGCTTCTCGTGGTTGGTGCTCAGCTCCATTTCCTCACTGTAGGAGGCCCGATGCCCGGCCTAGGGGAAGCCTTGTGTTCTTGAAGGCCTCGGCGTGTCCTGACTAGTGCTCGGTTACGTACGCTCTGTCTCTCCCGCTAGAATGTGAGCTCCAGGAGGGCAGGGCCCTGCTCGTGTTCCCTGCGGTGCCTCCGTGGCATGCAGTAGGCGCTCAATAAATGTGGTGGACTGAGAAAACAGACCCCTTTCAGCCTCATCTCCCACAATTTCTTCCCTCCTGCCCCCATGCCACAGCATCCAGCCCCACCCACCCCTGCCCTTGCACTTGACCACGGCCTTTTCAGCACCTTCCTTCGCACCCCCATCCTTTCCCACCCATCCCCCCTCCCTGCTCCTCTGGTGCTGGCCAGATGCCCGACCCCCTGCTGGTCTGTCACAAGGACATCTGCGCCAGGTGCAGCGCTGGGCCCACGGGAGGGGCCCACAATGAATGCAGACGGACTAGCCTCGATGGCAGACAGCCCCTCCCGGCCCCTCCATGACCACCCCTGCGTCTGGGTTTCCACTCCTGGGGAAAACCAGGCCCCCGGGTCTCTCTGGGTTCCTGTGCTGCCCCTGTTGTCCCTGCTCCTGAGAGCCAGGGGCCCCCCCTTGGGTATGCAAGAGCTGCCCCCTCACCCCACCCACCCCGGACCTCCGCCCGGAGTGTCTTCTCGGCTTTGCTGCCTCCGCTGCTGAGCTTGCCCAGTCTCTGCAGAACTGAGACTCCCGGAGGCCATGCCCACCCCGAGGGCTTAGCTTGGGGCACTCCCAGAAGGCAGGGACTCTGTGTGACCCAGCACCATGCCCCCATCAAGAAGAGCACCGCTGTGAGCCTTTCTCAAGGCATCAGACTCCACCCAAACGCGAGAAGCTCCTTCCTGGGGGTTTGCGCCCCGGACAAGGGTGTGACGGGCCCCTCCAGCACCCCGCGCCACACCCGGAGGGCCGACACAGGCAGGCACGGGTGGGGCTCAGGGAGAGGAGGAAGTGACTGCCAAGGTCACGCAGCACATCCTGAGCCCCAACTCTACCCCCAGCCCCCAGGCTGCGGGAAGCCAGCACTGGCCCCTTCCGGCCCCCTCCTTTCATCAGATCTTAATCAGGAATTTTCCACGGCCGCCCGGGGCCACGCAGTAGGAAGGTGTTGGGGTGGCCATTTGCCAGGCGGAGCGATAAGATCTGCGGAGGGAATGAGCAAGCACGGCAGCGGGGAGCCTGCCCGGAAGGTGGAGAGTGGGCCAGGGCCGGGGTCGGCACCCTGTGGGGCGCCCGGCATGGCCCCCCTCCCCCGTCATGAAGAGCCCTGAGGGGTCTCTTGTACAAAGCTAATTGCACATGGTAAATCAAGTTGGCCAAAAACCGTTCACAGGGATCACGACCTTTTGGGGTGGCCACGGAGGTCTGGTTCTCCTCAGCTCCCCTCGTGACGTCCAATCCGGGCGGGGGGAGGGGCCCCTGTGGAGCGGCGCCTCGCGTTGTCCCGTGTCCAGCCTCAGCGTCCCCGGAGCACCTGCTCTGGCTCCTGCCCTTGCCTGGGATTGCCCCTGCGCCTCTGGGCTTCCATTCTAGAAAGTGGGTGACACTGAGGTGTGAAAGCGTGTCCGTGGTTGTGTGGGGCTCCGGGCCCCTCCTCCCAACAGAACTCGCCGCAGTGACACAGAGGGCGTTCCCGCCCACCCTCTTCTACCCGTCCCCAGGACCGGGACCCTCCAGACAGGGAGCAGGGGGCAGGCAGTGTTCCCGAAACCTGTGCTGGCTCCCTGGGGGAGCTTACAGAGCCTTGAGGTCCTCTGGTGACCCGGTGAGCCCCGAGTCCTGAGCCTGAGAGGCAGGGTGAGGGAGAGAGAGGAAATGTGTCCCTCCATGTCCCCCCCCTCCGAGGGTGATGGGACATTGGAAACCCCAGCATACGCCCTGCTCACATGCCCAGAGCTGGCAGTGGCTTTCTGGCCTCTGTCTATCCCTGGCTTCCAGAAGGAGCAGAGGTCCCCTCCTCCAGGAAGCCTTCCTTGGCTATCTGCGCATCCTCACCACAGCAGGGTGATGGTTCCACGTTCACCTCCCCTCACTCAGTGTGAGCGCAAGTGCCACCGTCTGTGGCCCTGGCTCCTGCTCTACCCAGTGTGGTGGTGGTCGGGAAAGGTTTGATAAGTGGCTGAAAGATTTTGGAAAAGTCAGCAGAGTGACAGGTCAGCACCAGGCCATCCCACACCCGGAAGCAGAGTCCGAGGGGCTGATGTGCCTTAGGGAGCCTCTTGGGGTCAGCACCTGTGGGCAGAAGGGAAGAGGCAGGACTGGGCGGTGGGAGACGTGGGCTTAGGTGGAGACTGGATGCTTCAGATGGCCCAGGGGCGCGCTGGGGCTGGGGTGGCCCCTCACATCTGGTGTCCTCCATGGCTGCCCTTGGAGAAGAGGTGGCCGGGATGAAACCATCGCCATGGGGACTGAGGCTGAGAGCCCTCGCAGCAGCATGTGTGTGTGTGTGGTGTGTAATGTGTATGTGTGTGTGTGCTGTGTGTGTGTGCTGTGTGTGGTGTGTGTGTGTGGTGTGTGGGGTGTGTAGTGTGTGTGTGGGGGTGTGTGTGTAGTGTGTGTGTGTGTGGTGTGTGGGGTGTATAGTGTGTGTGTGGGGTGTGTAGTGTGTGTGGTGTGTGTGTGGTGTGTGGAGTGTGTGGGGTGTGTAGTGTGTGTGGGGGGGTGTGGGGTGTGTAGTGTGGGGTGTGGTGTGTGTGTGGGGTGTGTGGGGTGTGTAGTGTGTGTGGGGGGGTGTAGTGTGTGGTGTGTGGTGTGTGTGTGGGGTGTGTGGGGTGTGTATTGTGTGTGTGTGTGGTGTGTGTGTGTGGTGTGTGTAGTGTGTGGGGTGTGTAGTGTGTGTGTGGGGGGTGTAGTGTGTGTGTGGTGTGTGTGGGGTGTGTGGGGTGTGTAGTGCGTGTGTGTGGTGTGTGTGTATGTGTGTGTGATGTGTGTGTAATGTGTCTGGTGTGTCTGGTGTGTGTGGGGTGTGGCGTGTCTGATGTGTGTATGTGTGTGGTGTGTGTGTATATGTATGTGATGTGTGTAATGTGTCTGTGGTGTGTGTGGGGTATGGTGTGGGGTGTGTGTAATGTGTGTGTGGTGTGTGGGGAGTGTGTGGGGGGTGTGTGGTGTGTCTGATGTGTGTATGTGTGTGGTGTGTGTATGTATGTGTGGTGTGTGTATATGTGTGGTGTGTATGTGTGTGGTGTGTGTGTGGTGTGTGTGTGGTATGTCCGGTGTGTGTATGTGTGTGGTGTGTGTGCTGTGTGAATGTCTGCCATGTGTACGTGTGTGGTGTGTGTGTATGTGTGTGGTGTATGTGTGAGGTGTGTGGCATGTGTGCTATGTGGTGTATGGCATGCTTGGTATGTGTACATGTGTGGTGTGTATGTACATGTGTGGTGTGTGTGTGGCATGTCCGGTGTGTGTATGTGTGTGGTGTGTGTGCTGTGTGAATGTCTGCCATGTGTACGTGTGTGGTGTGTGTGTATGTGTGTGGTGTGTGTGTACGTGTGTGGCGTGTCTGGTGTGTGTATGTGTGTGCTGTGTGTGCTGTGTGAATGTCTGGCATGTGTACGTGTGTGGTGTGTGTGTACGTGTGTGGTGTGTGTGTATGTGTGTGGTGTGTGTGTAAGTGTGTGGCATGTCCGGTGTGTGTATGTGTGTGGTGTGTGTGCTGTGTGACTGGCATGTGTACGTATGTGGTGTGTGTGTATGTGTGTGGTGTGTGTGTACGTGTGTGGCGTGTCCGGGGTGTATCTGGTGCGTGTGCTGTGTGTGTGGCCTTCACTGAAGGGGTGCCCGGAGCGGCCGCCCACTCACTCGCTCATCCCCCAGACCCTCGCCCCTGCTTTCATCGCTCACAACTTGCCCCTCAACCACTGCTCCCTGCAGCGGCCTGGGGGCCCGGGGCAGCTGGGGTGCCGCTCCCCGTGCCCCTGAGCACCCACGGCAGGGCCGCAGGGCACCGGCAAGTGGGCACTGGCCCGGCGCGGGGTGGGACCACCATCTGTGCGAGCTGCTGGGGAGGGGGAGAGCCGGGACCCTGGGTCTAGAACCCTGCAGCCCTGCAGGCAGAGCCCAGGGCCATGGCTACTTGCCCCGCCACAGCCCCAGGGACTTGCCAGCCCGCTGGTGGCCACGGGTCACAGCCAGGAGCGGCCGAGCTGTGGATGGGGCGGCTTGCGGGCACTGAGCCGTCTCCAGGAGACAGCGGGAGACGCGGGGAGGCAGAGGTGGGGGAGGCTCACTTTACACCGACGTGTTCGGAACTTCTAAGTAAACAAACGAGGCATGCGGGGGGACCCTGCTCAGGGTGGGGACCCCGGGAGGTCCTCAGGCCACCAGACATCTCTAGTGTCCCCCTTCGCCTTCCTTGGGGCCCTCCCTGCTGGCCGCTCCCGCCTGGGTCCCGCCTGGGTCCCAGCTGGGGATCACTCAGAAGGGGCTCCTCTGGGACAGGAAAAAGCCTGTCCCGGGACCCAGGTCCTCTCTGTCTCTCTGTCTCTCTCTGTCTCTCTCTGTCTCTCTCTCCTCTCCCAGCTCCTTCCCTCCCTCCCTCCATCCCACTCCCCCCCTCCCCCCTCCATCTCTCTCTCAATGATCCGCTGGTGGGCAGGGCAGCAGCAGGCACGTGCTCTCCCCCCCAGCCTATCTGGGGACCCTGCTCACCAGCCATGGGCGGTTTGGGCCAACCTCCCTGCTGCGGGCCCAGCCTATAAAGCCACCCCGGGCGTCCTGGCTGGCCCTGGCCCCCTCCCTTGACACCCAGAGCCACCATGGCAGAGCTGCCTGCGTCGGAGACCCCCGGGGACCCGGCTCTGTGCAGTGGGCGCTTCACCATCAGCACGTTGCTGGTGGGCGACGAGCCCCCGCCCTCGGCCGCCTACGACGGCAGCCACGCCAGCCACGTGACCCTGGGCAGCAGCCTCTACATGCGCACCTTTGGCTACAACACCATCGACGTGGTGCCCGCCTACGAGCACTATGCCAACAGCACCCTGCCCGGGGAGCCCCGAAAACTCCGGCCCACCTTGGCCGACCTGCACTCCTTCCTCAAGGTGAGCGCCACCCACCTCCCTGCCACGCGACCTCCACCCAGCTCCCCGGCCTCTCTGCGCCACTGTGGAGGTGGACAAGGCGCTTCCCCACGGGCGAGCTGTTCCCAGGGAGAAGTGGGAGCAGCAGCTGCGGGGCTCTGGGCTGGTGCTGTGGTGTTTGCCGCCCAGGGACTGGTAGCCCACAAGGAGCATGGGCTGCCGGGAGAGGTGATGAGTTGCCCGTCAGTGAAGGCATGCACACATACACACAACCACACGTGTATACACACACCACACATGTACATACACACCACACACACACATCACACACACATACACCACACCACACACACACACACACACAACACACACTGTGATGGAGACAGAGACAAGGGGGCCGTGAGGTCAACCCCGGGGTGCAGGCTCTCTGAGTTTGCTGCCTGGGAGGTTGGATGGTGAAAGGTGGAGAGCTGGGAGCTAGACTCATCGCCTGTGTCCCGCCTCGGTTTTCCCACCTGACAACTGGGTACCATCGTTCTTGGGTCTGGGGCTGAGACACAGAAAAGGCACATGACTCCTCCCCATCCCCGAGCAAACCTTCACTGTGGCCCCCGCAAGGCCATCCAGGGCTGCTGAGATGGGGGTGCCAGGGAGAAAGCCCCTGGGGAGGGCTGCAGGCGCTCTGCACACGAACTCAGCGACGCCCCGACGCCCCGGAGCAGGGGCCTTGCCAGGGACCCCCTGTGTGGCCTTGAACAAGCTGCTTCACTTCTCCAGGCTGGTACTCACCCTACCCCACACCCCTGTCTCAGACCGCAGCTGCCTGGTCAGCGCCAAGGCCATGGCCCTGGGGGCCAGGGGACAGCCAGACCCCTGTTCCCATGGTGTCTCATCCCTTGCCAATATGGAGCTTTTTATAAGTCCAGGTGGAGTTCCAGGCTCTTGGCTTCAGGCTGGCCCAGCCCTGGCCATTGCGGGCCATGTGGGGAGCAAACCAACGGGTGGAACATCTCTCTCTCTCTCTCTCTCTCTCTCTCTCTCTCTCTCTCCCTCTCCCTCTCCCTCTCCCTCTCACCCTCCACCTCTCCCCTCCCCCAATTCTGACTTTCAAATAAATAAATAAGCCTTTTAAAAAATAAAAATAAAATCCCCATGCAACTCCATAGCTAGCGAGGCAAGGAGTCCGGGGCTGTGGTCTGTGGTGCGCGGTGACGCAGGCAGGGGCTGGATGCGGATCTCCGGCTGGCTGCGCAGCCCTGCCTGCCTGCCTGCGTGGCTGACTCGTGGTCCCCGGCCGGGCTCCCACAGGAAGGCAGCCCCCTGCACGTGCTGGCCCTCGACAGCCGGCCCAGCCACGAGATGACTGACGGGCTGGTGGAGGACGAGGCGGGCGCAGGCGGCGAGAAGCCTGGGGAGCCGGTGCGCTTCGGCTGGGTCAAGGGGGTGATGGTGAGTGGGGCACGGGAGGGTGGGGGAGACCCTGCACTCAGTTCTCACTCTGGCAAGCTGCCCAGGGCAGGGTCACAGTCCAACACAGGCCTCAGTTTCCCCTTCTGCCCAGCAACCTCAGATTTTCTCTGCTTTGCACTTCCTGACCCTAATTTTTATCCCTTAACCTGAGACCCAGCACAGGGCAGATGTCTGCTTGGCCATTCACTCGTTGTGTGGCCTTGGGAAAGTGACTTAACCTCTGTGTGCCTCAGTTTCCTCGTCTGTGAAAGGAGCATTCCACGAGTTAATAGAGGCACAGTCCAGGAAACTGTGCTTCTCTCCACAGACACCAGGGGGCAGCACGAAACACCCGAATCTGCAAGCGGTGTTTTCCTCTTCCTGATGGAAGGGAAGGAAGGGTTTGCTGTAGGGAAGAGAACCAGCAAGTGCCGGGACAGCAGAGTCAAGTGGCCTTGGCTTTGGGAGCCGTGATGGGAGTTTATGGAGGGGACCACATGGGATGTAGAAGAAACCTCCAGTGCTGCTCTGGGGCAGGTGGCCCAGGGCCTGGCATGGTCCATTTAGCATCCCAGGGAGTGCCTTGGAAATACCCACATGCCCGTCCCTCTAACCTCAGCTGGGGCCGAAGACCACAGCAGCCCCTCCCTCCGCCTCCAGCTTGGCCTTAAATCTGGACACGGAGGTTCCAGCCACTGGAGCTCCGATTTCTGCTTGTGTGTGGGGCACCGGCTCAGCCGAGCTCCCTCTAAATGCCGGGCCCCGGGCCAACAGCTGGCCACTCACTGGGGTCACGGCTGGGGCTGGACCCTGGGCTTGGAAGAGCCAAGCAGTGATTGCACTTGCACCGATCCCCTGGACTTGAAGGGTGTGAGGGTCCAAGTGGGTCCCTGGGTGCCCCTCACTCCCCTGCCCCAACAGAGCCAGAGATCAGAGCCTGCAGACGTGGATACCACAAAGCAAAGGTATCCCTTAGGCTGTGGTGCCCACCGCCATGCCCTGCCCAGGGATGGGCTTTGTCGGCCTTCGGGTCGCCTCTGACGCCCCTGTCCCCGCAGATCCGGTGCATGCTCAACATCTGGGGTGTGATCCTCTACCTGCGGCTGCCCTGGATCACGGCCCAGGCGGGCATTGGTAAGTGCCCCGCCTGGGGCAGGGCAGAGGCAGGGAGGCACGCTGAGTCCCGGTTCCCCGCCCCCGAGACCCTCAGGAGCAGGCCTGAAGTGGGGCTGCAGACCACAGGCCAGGCCCACTCCTCCCTGGTGCGACCTCGGGCCTCGCAGACGGCGGTCAGGTGCTGGGCGTGTTGCCCCAAGAAAGCCACTTTGCTTCTTGGAGCCAATTTCGTGAGCCAGGAAGCAGTGCTCTGGCCAGACACGGGTTCAGATGCCAGCTCTGTTCCATGCTATGTGCCCTGGGCATGTTTCCTAACCTCTCTGGGCCTCGGATTTCTCATCAGGAAGATAAGAGGCGCCACCATGGTTGGGTTTCCAGGGTGCAGGCGAGCACAGCTCAGCGTTCGGAACCCAGGATGCTCAGCGGGGGCTATTGCTTCATTCTGGATTACGAAAGGAGCGCACTTTCCTTTTTAACCCTCACCCTCAATTCTTTACCTGCTGGCTCCTGAGCGCCTGGACAGAGACCCATTTTTCAGATGAGAAAAGTGAGGCATGGGGAAGGGAAATGGCTTCCGGCATACGGTGAATTAGCAGGCAGACTCCAGCCCCTCGTGTGGCCCCTCAGTGGGGACATGCCTGGCTGAGGCCGGGGGTGCTCACGTCCCATCCCTCACAGTGCTGACCTGGGTCATCATCCTGCTCTCGGTCCTGGTGACGTCCATCACCGGCCTGTCCATCTCGGCCATCTCCACCAATGGCAAGGTCAAGTCAGGTAGGCCCCGCCCTCCAGTGTGTTCCTCCTGTAGGCACCCGGGCTTCACCCTGGGACTGGGTCTCTGGACCACCCCCTGCCCTATGGGACACCTGGCTGCTCCTGTGGCTCCGGGTGAGGGCCCCAGCTGCCTTCCACACCTCAGCGGCTTCGGTTACCTCCCGATCCTCAGCCTCTCCCTGCCCCAAGCCCGCCGCCTCCAGCTGACCCCTCTGCTCTCACGGCTCTGGCCCTGGCAGGTGGCACCTACTTCCTCATCTCCCGGAGTTTGGGCCCCGAGCTGGGGGGCTCCATTGGCCTCATTTTCTCCTTTGCCAATGCTGTGGGCGTGGCCATGCACACAGTGGGCTTTGCAGAGACTGTGCGGGACCTGCTCCAGGTGAGGCGGGGGCTGGGCCCCGGGCAGAGCGAGCCTGGGCAGCCCTCCCTGTCCTTTCTGCCCCATCTGGTAGGGCCCTCCTGCCTGACCCCTTGCATCAGGGACGTCTGATTTCTGTGAATGACAGTGACAATCTCATCAAATAAAGCCAGGTCCCACAAGCCCCTTCAGGGGTGCACGTGGCCTTTAGGGCCAGGGTCCGGGCCTGTGCAGCCGCTCTACGGGGGGACCCGAAAGTAGGGAAGGCACTGGAGTGTGCGGTTTCCCACCAGAGGGCACTCCAGACCTTAGGTGTTCCGAGGGTGGGGTCTGCGGGGGCGGGGGCTCCCAGGGGGCACCCAGCTCCCAGGGGGCACCCAGCCTGGCCTGTTTCCCCGCCAGGAGTACGGCACACCCATCGTGGACCCCATTAATGACATCCGCATCATCGGCGTGGTCACCGTCACCGTGCTGCTGGCCATCTCCCTGGCCGGCATGGAGTGGGAATCCAAGGTAGGGGGCAGGGGGAGGGGGCTCGTGGGGAGAAGCTTCCATGAGCCAGCCAGGCCCGAGGTCCTGCTGCTGTGACAAAGGGAGCCTGTGGAACTTCGTTTCTCTCGCACCCAGCAGTCCAGGCGCAGGTCTGCCTGAGCAGTGGGCTCCGGGGGTTGGGTACCCATGGCCCCTCCATCCCAGGGTGTGGCCCTTCTCCGCCTGGCCCACGAAGGCTACCACCACCATGTCCATGGGAGGGTGGAGTGGAAGGCCGTGGAAGTTGCACAGGTCCCTCTGGCTCATGTCCACTGAACTGAGCTCCATCTCACAGCCACGCTTAGCTGCAAGGGAGTCTGGGAAGTGCAAACTTTCTTTGAGCCATGTTTCCAGCCTGAAGGCAGAAGTTGGGTACTGGGGCCAGCTCTGTGGCACAGTGGGTTAAGCCAGAGCGCTATCCGAGTCCCGGCTGCTCCACTTTCAGGCCAGCTTCCTGCTAGTTCACCTGGGAAGGCAGTAGAAGATGGCAGGTGTACTTGGGCCCCTGCCACCCACCTGGGAGACCAGGACTGAGTTCCTGGCTCCTGGCTTCAGCCTGACCTGGCCCTGACTGTTTTGGCCATTTGGGGAGTGAATCAGCAGATGGAAGATCTCTCTCTCTCTCTGTAACTCTGATCTGAAATAAATCTCTAAAAGAGAAAAAGGCCTTAGTTCACTTCCGTATCTGTTGATCCTTGAATGAGCCAGCTGCCTTCATGGGTGATGAATGAATACAAGAGTGAGCGAGTGAATTAACAGAATGAGGGGCCAGTGCCAGCTCTTCTGTGGGGTGGGAGTGGGGGAGGGGGACTCCCAGCAGAGGAGGCACGAGCCTGACCCTGGGGTCTTCCCTCGCAGGCCCAGGTGCTCTTCTTCCTGGTCATCATGGTCTCCTTCACCAACTACTTGGTGGGGACGCTGATCCCCCCCTCGGAGGACAAGGCCTCCAAAGGCTTCTTCAGCTACCGGGGTAGGTGGCCGTGTCTCTGGGACAGGGACAGACTGTGTGTGCCTCAGGAGGGTGGGACCCCGCACTGCCCTGGCCGGGGGCTGCCGGGGAGCAGCCGGGGGGTGGGGAAGGCCCAGCCTCCAGGTGGCCCCGACTCAGGCCTTGCTGTTCCAGGGGACATTTTCGTCCAGAACTTGGTTCCCGATTGGCGGGGCGTCGATGGCAGCTTCTTCGGAATGTTCTCCATCTTCTTCCCCTCGGCCACGGGCATCCTGGCCGGGGCCAACATCTCTGGGGACCTCAAGGTGAGCAGAGTCCCCGCCCTCTCCTGTGTCCCGTGAGCAGAATTTGGCTCCCTGTCCTCGCAGGGTCTGGCTGGGACTGGGACCGGGGCAGAGCTTCCAGACTCCAGTCCAGTCCAATTCAGCCCAATGCAGTGCGATCCAAACCCAGGTGCCCCAAGCCCGTTGACTAATGCCGGCCAAGCCCCAGGCTCCAGGGGCACCCTGCGCTGGGCTGGTCCTCCCTCCAGTGCTGGGACTCAGCCTCCAGGGGAGACTGGCCCAGCTGGGCCTTTCCAGAACTCAGCCCTGTCACACCCACCTCTGCCCTGGGGTTCTCACCGCCTCCACGGTGGCAGGCTGCAGTCTGCCCGTCCAGGGATCCCTGGAGCTGTGCTTAGTATGTGCTGCCCGGTCCCTGTGCTGTGCTTGGGACTCCCCACGCTCGCTTCTTTCCCTCCAGACGTGGTGTTCCCCCTCCAGACACTACCCCCAGCATCTCTCCCAGAGCCACTGGACATCCTTCTGGCTCTAAGCTCTGTGCCCGGCTTAGCGTGTGACGTACTAGGGGCTCCGTCCCTGCTTGGGGACTGAGCAGTGCTGAAATGAGCAGACGCACGCGGTGCTGCACCAGGGGAAGAGGACAGACTGGTGGCCACAGAGGCTCCACAGAGACTTTAGGTAGCACTGGGGCTGGAGCTGGGCTTTTTTTTTTTTTTTTTTTTTTTTTTTTTTTTTTTTTTTTTGACAGGTAGAGCTATAGATAGTGAGAGAGAGGGACAGAAAGGTCTTCCTTCCGTTGGTTCACCCCCTAAATAGCCGCCATGGCCGGCGCTGCGCCGATCCGAAGCCGGGAGCCAGGTGCTTCCTCCTGGTCTCCCATGCGGGTGCAAGCACCCAAGCACTTGGGCCATCCTCCACTGCACTCCTGGGCCACAGCAGAGAGCTGGACTGAAAGAGGAGCAGCCGGGACTAGAACCCGGCTGCCCATATGGGATGTCGGTGCCGCAGGCGGAGGATTAACCAAGTGAGCCACAGCGCCGGAGGAGGAGCTGGGCTTTGACAGGCGGGAGAATCAGGGGTGAGGGGTGGGGCAAGGAACCCAGGACTGGGCTGGGAATCACGGCCGACCCTCCCCCCCACCTCCAGGCCCCTTCGGAAGGAGCTTCTTGCTGCCTTTTCTTACATGAATGGAGAATTGTGCATAGGACATGGTTTTGATGCTGGCCTGGCTCTGTCTGGCCTGGGGACTGGAGCGTTGGTCCACTCCAGATGTCCCCAGGGAGGGGCTGGCTGGGGCCTGGTGTGACTGCCCCCGGGGTTTCTGCAGGGGCTGGGGCTGTGCTCAGACACCCCAGCTCCCCTCTGAGCCCCAGGCGAGAGCGATACCCGGGAATCCAATGCTTCCTCAAGCTTCCTCCACTGCCAATGGGCCCAGTGTGCAGGCACCAGGGCCAGGCAGCCATCTCAGAACTGGGTAAAGCGGGCACTTTTGCTCTGTCCTAAGCACACTCAGGCCTGGGACCTTGGCTCTTGGACGTGGTCCTTGGCCCATCCAGTGGAACCGTGTCCTCGGCAGCGGAGCGGCTCCCAATCGTGGAGCCCTCACTTCCAGACCCTGGGCCTCAGGTGCTCTATCTGTAAAATGGGGCAATACAGCCCAGGCTGTGCAGGGTGCTGGTGAGGATTCAAGGAGCTCAGTTCATGTAAAGTGCTTAGAACAGCGCCCGGCACACCGGAAGTGCTGAGTTTGTTGTGATCCTGGTCATGTTTACATGACACAGAGAAGGAGGCCAAGCTCAGAGAGACTCAGAGGCCGAGGCCAGCCCTGGGCCGGTTTCCACAACCAAGAGCCCTCAGCTGCAGCATAGCCACTTTGTCATCCAACTGTGTCCATGTGCAGGGCCCTCTTCCAGCCCCTATTAACTCCTGCTAATGGGTGCTTACTGCTGGCACAGATGGGGAGACAGGCTCAGAGACGTTAAGGGGCTTCTCTCAGGGCACAGAGCTAGGAAGAGAAGGGCTGGCATGTGGACCGCGGTACACCTGCCGTGTGAGCCGGCCTCTGAGAGCCAGACCAAGGTGTGGGTGTCAGGATGGAGGTCGAGGGCTGGTGTTTCTGGTTCCTGTGGCTGCTGTCAGAAATCTCCGCCGACTGGCGACTTAAAACAGCAGAAATTCCTTCTTCACAGCCCTGGAGGCCAGAAGCCCACCATGTTGGCAGGAGCCGGGGAGAAGGCAGCTTCCGGTGGCTCCCCATAGTGGCGTCCCTGCCTGAAGTCTGGGCCTCTGTCCTCCTGTGGCCTTCTTCCCTCTCTGTCTCTCCGAGAGTCCTGGTTCCCATAAGGACACCTGTTGTTACCTCTAAGGCCCACCCTGATGCCGTCGTCGCTAATGACATCTGCAGAGACCCTATTTCCAAATAAGATCCATTTGGGGCCGGCGCTGCGGCTCACTAGGCTAATCCTCCGTCTGCGGCGCCGGCACCCCGGGTTCTAGTCCCGGTCAGGGCACCGGATTCTGTCCCGGTTGCTCCTCTTCCAGTCCAGCTCTCTGCTATGACTCGGGAGTGCAGTGGAGGATGGCCCAAGTCCTTGGGCCCTGCACCCTCATGGGAGACCAGGAGAAGCACCTGGTTCCTGGTTTCGGATTAGCACGGTGTGCCGGCCGCAGCGGCCATTGGAGGGTGAACCAACAGCAAAGGAAGACCTTTCTCTCTGTCTCTCTCTCTCACTGTCCACTCTGCCTGTCAAAAAAAAAAAAAAATCCATTTGGAGCATCTGAGCCGATGCAAGTCCTCTTCAACCCGCTGGGGGTAGGGTGGGAGGCTGGCCTGGTCTGTTGGCCTTGGGGCCAGGGACTCCGTGAGCACAACCCAGTGAAGCCATCCTGGCACACGGGGCAGGGCTGGCAGAGTCATGGCTGCAGGGCCCCCAAAGCAGAGGCCCTGGCAGACCTCAGGGCCCCCAGACTCCAGCCTCCCTCCAGCCAGGTGTCCCTGCCCCACCTCTCTCTGGCCTGCCCTCCATGGCACCTCCCCTGGCTGCCCCACTCCCGGCCTTGTCTCTAATCTGTGGTTCCACCTGAAGCCTGGGTTGTGGGCAGAACAGCCCGGGGAAAGCTGGGGCGATTTACAGACCGAGTTCTATGGAAGGCGTGGCCTTCTGTTCCGGTTTTGGGTCTGTGCTGGGGGAGAGGATCGGGTCTTGAACTTGCTGTAAAAATCCCAGCCTGCGTGGCGACACCAGGATCAAGGCCCGTAGCCCAGGGGCTGTGGACCTGGTTGAGGTCAGGACGAGAGCCAGGTCCTCCTCACGGCGCACTGCCTCAGTCTCCCCACCAGCCAAGTGGGGAGATGATGTTTGAGAAAGAGCCCAGGGAGGGGACCACGTGGCGTGTGTGCGTGAAGGTTTGTATTGCGGTTAGGAAAGCAACAGCGTCCTCTCGCGGATTGGAAGGACGGAGGTGGAGGCTCGTCCTCCGCTCCTGTGTGTGTGCTGCTGTGGGACAGACAAATCGCTGAGGGCTAACGTTTCCCACGTCGTGCGGGCTGGCGGTGAGCTGGGTCTGGGTCCAGCAGCCTGGATCAACTCCTGGCCCCAACATCCCTGGCAGTTGTTTTGTGTCACCCCGCTTACAGATGGGGGCTGGGGCTGGGAGCACGGCCCAGAGGGCCACCTGGAGCTGCCGCTAAGCAGGCTGGCCCCGCACCCTGCCATCCTGTCCCCACCCTCCCCTCCCCTCCAAGTGCCTGCAGCGGCCAGGTGTGGGGAGTGGGGTGTTCTCCCCCACCTCGGGCTCCGGATGGGGTCTTGGCCCTGTGATCTCGTGTCTGTCCTCTTCTATGTCCTCCCTCTCCGTACTGGAGGGGACTCTGAGGGGCCAAGGTCAGGAGTGCTGTCCCCCCCTCAGCTTCTACAAAGTTCGGGAGTCTGGAAGGAATCCCAGAGGCTTCCCAATGGCCACTCCCCCTCATCCTTCACTCCACAGGACCCTGCTGTGGCCATCCCCAAGGGGACACTCATGGCCATCTTCTGGACCACAGTCTCCTACCTGGCCATCTCGGCCACCATCGGTGAGTAGTCAGCCCCACTGCTCAAGGAGGGACTGGAACCAGCCCCTCCCCCCTTTGCAGTGTCCAAGGGGCTCTGACCACTGGCTGGAGCCGGAAGGGGAAGGTTTGACTCTCCCAGGGAGAGCTGGCTGGCAGGACATGGCGACTCCTGCAAGTGGAGCTCTGAGCCTCTCGGTCACCTTGGCCATGGCCTGAGCATCTCCATGGAGGGGGGCAGTTTGTGGTTGGTGGGAGCAGGGAGCCAGACCAGGCTTCTCCGGTCCTTCAGACCTTGAGTTTCCAGATTCAGAGATATGAGGATCTTGCCAAACAGATCACAGCTGCACCACAGGAAAGACGGTGATGACGGTAATGGTGGTGATGATGACAATGATAATGTTGATGGGGGTGAGGACGACGATGCTAGCCCCTGCCTTACCTCTGCCCAGTCCTCCACAGCCCTTATCACATTCAACCCAGGCATTGTCAAGGCCCTCAAAGTGGGGGCTCAGAGAGACTGCACGGTTAGTGCCTGCTCTGCACTGAGCCTGCCAGGTACACGTGCTCCCTTGGAGGCGCGCTGTTCCAGGATGGCTGAGAAACTTGGCCCCGCTCCCTCCACTCAGGTCTGGAGGCCCAGGTCTCTAAGGACACTGTGACCTTGGGCGGGTCCCTGTGCCTCTGTAAGCTGGGCCGACAACAGGATGGCGCGGGGCTAGTATCAGCCTCGCTGTATCAAGATGAGGGGAGCTGAGCCTCCCGCAGTGCCTCGCCCTCCTAGGACGTGGCTGGCGCTGCTGGGTGGGCAGAGGGAGGACACAAGGAGTCCTCCCCACCCCCTCCTCCCTCCCCTCAGGCGCCTGTGTGGTACGCGATGCATCTGGGAACCTGAACGACACGGTGACCCCTGGCTTGGGTGCCTGCGAGGGCCTGGCTTGCGGCTACGGCTGGAACTTCACTGAGTGTGCCCAACGCCACAGCTGCCGCTACGGCCTCATCAACTACTACCAGGTACAGGGCCTCGGGCCAGGCCTGTGCCGATGTAGCTGGGGGGCTGGGCCCCAGGCTTGCAGGAGAGCGGGTCAGAGCGCAGGTGCCACTCCTGCATCTTGCCCATCTGGGGGTGGGCGCTGGTATCCCCAGGCGAGGGTCTGAGCTCAGATGAGGGCTCAGGGACCCAGCTCCTGCCCGCAACAGGGACCAGGGCGCCACAGGCAGCGCTGCCAGCTCAGCCCCCCACTGTGCGTGCCCCTGAACCCCGTCCCTGCAGACCATGAGCATGGTGTCCGGCTTCGCACCCCTGATCACGGCTGGCATCTTCGGGGCCACCCTCTCCTCTGCCCTGGCCTGCCTCGTCTCCGCAGCCAAAGTCTTCCAGGTGGGGCCCGCGGAGGGGCTGCGCGGGGGTGGTGGGTCCCCGGGGACTGTGGCGAATCCTCGGAGGTGTCCTGTGACCGCGTTTCCCGCCAGGCTCCGGGCCTCGCCTCCTGCAGCCTGTCTGCTCTTGTCAAGTTTCCCCCCATGCGGTTCACCCCTCTTGTTTGTCCCCATTCCGTCTCCCTCGGGCTGTGGGGAGAGCACGGACCTCACAGAAACAGAAATCGGGAGCCAGATGGGGTGCGCGCCCTGCGGAGGCCGCGGCAGCCCGGGGATCCCGGGGCGGGGCGGGGCGGGACGGGGCAGCACCGCGGCCAGCGGCTGCCGGGGTGAGCGCGGCGTCTGTGCCCCCAGTGCCTGTGCGAGGACCAGCTGTACCCGCTGATCGGCTTCTTCGGCAAGGGCTACGGCAAGAACAACGAGCCCGTGCGCGGCTACCTGCTGGCCTACGCCATCGCCGTGGCCTTCATCATCATCGGTAAGAGGCTGCGGGGAGACGGCGGGTTCCGCTCCTTTCGCCCTGGCTCCACCCCCTCCCCCTCCCCTCAGGCCCCGCACCAGCCAGGCCTCGGGGTAACTCCTGAGGGGCGTGGCCCCACCTGGAAGGCCCCGCCCCTTCCCCCGGGGCGCCAGCCCTGCCAGGCAAGTGGAAGGGGGAAGGGACGTCACTTGCTTTCCCTGGTTTGGCCCCCAGGTGACTCAGCGGGGCTCCCCTCCGCCCCCACTCCCAGGTCGAAATGAACCCCAGGACTCCTTTGGAGCACAGACTGACGGCTCTTCGAGAGCAGGGTGGGCGTCCTGGCGGGTGTCTCCGTGAGAGCAGCTTAGCCTCTGGGACCTTGCATTTCTAGACCTCTTGGGCTTAAGGGGGGGGGGGGGGTGTGCCTTAGGAGAAAGCCCAGTTAACAGATTGCCTTTCTAAAATTCCTGTTTGTTTATTTTCATTTTATTTGAAAGGCAGAGAGACAGAGAGACATTTTCTATCTGTGACTCGATTCACTCCCCAAATGCCCACAACGGCCAGGCTTGGGCCAGGCCTGGGCCAGGAGCGCAAAACTCCATCTGGTCTCCCACACGGCGGGCAGGGATGGAATACCTGAGCCATTGCCACCTCCTTCCAGGGTGTGCGTTAGCAGGAAGCCGGTCAGAAGCAGAGGACCCAGGGCCCAAGCAGGGCCCTCTCGTGTGGGACGCGGGCACACTGAGTGGCAGCTCCACCCGCTGCGCCATAGCGCCTGCGTAATGTGGCTCTGCCACTGCCCATCCAGCCCCCTGCTATGCTCACGGAAGGCAGCAGATGGTGGTTGAAGTACTGGTGTCCTTCCCGCCCACCTGGGAGACCCGGATGGAGTTCCAGGCTCCCTGCTTCATCCTGGCCCAGCCCTGGCTGTTTGTGGGTATTTGGGGGAGTGAACCAGCGGATGAAAGGTTTTCTCTCTGTCACTCTGCCTTTCAAATAAATAAATAAATAAATAATTTTTTTTAAACAAACGTGTGACAGCCCCTGCCCTGGGCCTTCCCTAGCTCCATGGGGTCCACTCGCACCTTGCCCTCCACCCTTCTAAAAGCCAGCAGCTCACAGTTTACAAGACAGCATCCTTTTGTGCTTCAAAAAATGATGGGCCCAGTTCACAGATGAGAAGGTTGAGACTAACTGAGCCTTGGCGGCCTGTCTGGGGCCCCCCACCTTGTGGGAGAAGGTGCCGGGGAGTTGTCCCACAGGCTGCCCTCTCTTTCCCTGGGTCCCTGAAGCCGAGCTCAATACCATCGCCCCCATCATCTCCAACTTCTTCCTGTGCTCCTATGCCCTCATCAACTTCAGCTGCTTCCACGCCTCCATCACCAACTCCCCCGGTAAGTGCGCCCATCACCCTGCACGGAGACGGCTCCTAGGGGCGGGCGTCCTGGGGGGATGGGGTGGGATGGAAGGCAGGGGCGGAGGTGGGCAGCTCCAGGCCACCTCTCAACCTGACCCCCATTACAGAGAACATCCACCGGGAGACAGTAATAACAGCGGCTGTGCCGTGTGCTGCGTGCCCCGTGGGCACGGTGCGGGGAGTCGATCGGCATCTACAGTCTGCAGAGGGTTTTCTAGTCTCTTCTCTCACCAATCAGGAGTCTGATTCCCCAGAGAGGGAAGAGAATTGCCCCAAATCCCAGATGGGGCTGTCTCACACAGTGCTGCAGGCTGCACACTGCATAGCTCTAGGGGGCGTTGCTCATAGATTTCATAGATTTGTATGTTTATGATGAAACTCTTCTGGCAGCAAAGAGTCCTTATAAATGCTAGACTGATGATTTCTGGTTGTATACATTTGTGGAGTAAAAGGTGATATAATTTATGCATACAAGGTGGAATGGTTAGAAAGCAGTTAACATCTCTGTCGCCTCGGATACTTAACGTTCTTTGTGGTGAGGACCTTTGGCGATTTGGAAATGTGCAAGGTTCTGGTATTAACTGCATTCGCCACACTGCGATAAAACGTGAGGAAGTAACTGAGCTTCTGCCCAACAAGGCACCAATGAGCTCCCAATGGCCAGTGGGCCCGTTACCAGGCCAGGCTTTACTTAGGCCACGGTGTGCGTGGTGCCACAAGGCGGCTGTGGCTGGTGGCAGCCTGGGTTGGCCGATGGTGTGGGCTGGGGCAGAGTGTCCCTTTCCCTCCATCTTAGACATCCTGTGGCCCTGCCTGGCCAGAGCTGAGCCTTTGCTGTGTGGTGTAGCCTGTGCATATGGTGAAATGCCAGCCCGGGGGGGGGGGCATGTGGTCCTCCCCGGAGGACCAGTCCCAAGAGGCAGAGTGGATGGGGCCCTTTATGCCCACGGCTGGGGGGCACAGGCTGGACCCAGGTCTGGGCACCGGGGACACTGTCGCCCAGCCCCAGGCCAGCAACTCTGGCAGGAGGCATCTCCAGAGGTAGGGGGCATCCCCACTGACCTGTGCCCCCCGCCCAGGGTGGAGACCCTCCTTCCGATACTACAGCAAGTGGTCGGCGCTGTTTGGGGCAGTGGTCTCTGTCGTCATCATGTTCCTCCTCACCTGGTGGGCGGCCCTCATCGCCATCGGCGTCATCCTCTTCCTCCTGCTCTACGTGATCTACAAGAAGCCAGGTGGGTGCCCACCTCTCCCTCCTGGAGGTTGCCATGCGCCAGCTCTGCGCCCGCCATGGCTCCCTCTCATCCGTGCCTCCCCACCGGGCGAGCAGCCCAAGAGACCCACCTGTGCAGAGCCCACACCTGTGCTGCTCGGCCACCCCAGCTCCCGGGACCAAACAGTTCTCTGGCCAGGGTGCCCCCAGGGCTGCACAAGCCCCTTCCCCAGGGCCAGCCTCCCATGAGTGGTCACCTGCTGGTGTGCTCACCCAGGGCTCGGGGGGTGACCAAGCGGTGGCTGTTTGAAAGGACGAAGCTTGGACATGGGGCAGGGGTCTCCGTGCAGCAAGCAGGGTTCCTGGACATCGCTCCCACTGGTGTCCACCTGCCAGGTGCGCCCGCTCCCACAGGTGTCTACCTGCCAGGTGCGCCCACTCCCACAGGTGTCCAGGGCTGAAGAAGGCTGACAGTCCTCCCCACCCCCTTCCTCCATGTGGCTGGCTTCTCCTGGCCGTTTCACACCTTCCTCTCACCCTCCCTCCCCCAGAGGTTAACTGGGGCTCCTCAGTGCAGGCTGGCTCCTACAACCTGGCCCTGAGCTACGCCGTGGGCCTCAATGAGGTGGAGGACCACATCAAGAACTACCGGTGAGCAGAGCTTCTGGGGCACCGCCCCCGAGACCCCAGGCCTCAACCTGCCGCCTGACCTAGGCAGAGCCAGGGTGGGCCTGGCCCCACTCGGGGACGGGCCAGAGGTGGGGGAGAGCCATTCGGCCCGCAGGCCTGAGTGGGGGGGTGCTGAGCCAGTGGAGGGACCGCTGTCCCTCAGCATCCGCAGCAGGACGTGCACTACCATGGGGTGACTTGGAATTTCCAGCACGGCCATCCCAGAAGGCTGGGGGTTACCCGGCTCCTCAGGCCCTCTTCAATAGCAGCTCTGCTCCTTGACAAGGGTGATCACGCACCTGCCACTCCCGGCCGTGTCCCCTGCAGGCTCTCTGCGGGGACTTCAAAAAGTTCCTGGAAACCGTGTTCTATGACAAAGCTGGGCGTGACTTTTTCTTTGCCTTCGAGCCAAAATAAGCTTGTTTTCTACTTTCCCACAAACGTTTTTGAGTCCCCTTGGGTTTGTCACACTTACCGTGAGCCAGGTACCTCGCATCGTGCCCTGCACGGCCTCCTGGTAACCCCCACCCCCAGGCTCGCGATGATACTGACCTGGTCACAGACAGGGACAGCGAGGCCCCGAGAGTGCAGAGCCTGGTCATACAGCCGGTGAATGGCTGCTGCACTCTGCAGAGGCCCTTGGCCATGACCCTCTGCTGCCTCCCCATGCAGAGGCTCGATCCCCTGCTCAGGTTACATGGTGAGTTTGCAGGCGACTGGCCTGGGCAAGAGCACCGGTGGTCTGAGCAGAAAGGACAAGGGATGCCCCTTGGTGGGAGATGGCCATCAAAATTGCTGCAGAGGCCCCGGAAGTCACCCTGGAGTCACAGCCAAACAACCCCAAGCCTGCAGAGCCTTGTTTGAGGCCACCCGTGGCTCAGGGGAGACCTGGGAGGCGGTGGAAGCCCTGGGGCACCCTGGGACATCCAGATCCTGGGGTGGGGGTGGGGCTCTCCTGATGGCTCCTGCTCCTCTCCCTTCCCCTCTTCAGCCCCCAGTGCCTGGTGCTCACAGGGCCCCCGAACTTCCGCCCGGCCCTGGTGGACTTCGTGGGCACCTTCACCCAGAACCTTAGCCTCATGATCTGTGGCCACGTGCTCATCGTGAGTGCCCCCGGGCTAGGGGTGGGGGTGCAGCAAGCAGAGCTCCATGGGCTCCTCTGCTCCCCAGTCTCTCCCCTTTCCAGGCCCTCTCAGGCTTCTTCCCCAATGTGCCTGTCGCCTGCTGCCTGTCTCTGTATCCCCATGCCCACCCCCTCCCCAGGTCCTGTCACCCCAGCTCTGTAAAGGAACCTGGGAGGCAAGGTCTGGGTGCCGTGGAGCCCTTGGGGCAGCCTCCAGGGCAGGAGAGGGGCTGATGTAGGCTGGGGGGCGGAGGCAGCCCCTCATGACATCACCCACAGGGCCCACGCAAGCAGAGGATGCCAGAGCTGCGGCTCATCACCAGTGGTCACACCAAGTGGTTGAACAAGAGGAAGATCAAGGCCTTCTACTCGGACGTCGCCGCCGAGGACCTGCGCAGCGGCGTGCAGAGCCTCATGCAGGTGCTGTCTGGGACGGCTCGCTGCTCAGCACAGCTGGGCCTGCGTGGAAGACGCGCCTGTGTTGTGTCTCTGGGTGCGCTGATGCTGGGCCCCCGCAACTGCCGAGCTTTGATTTTCTTAACAAAGAATTTTTTACAATGCATGTTATTCATCTGAAAGTCAAAGAGAGAGAGAGATCGAGTCAGACAGAAGGACAGAGAGATCTCCCACCCTTGGTTCACCCCTTAAATGCTCTCAACAGCCAGGGCTGGGCCAGGCCAAACTGGGAGACAGAAACTCTGTCCCAGACTCCCCCATGTGGGTGCCAGGGAGCCAAGCACTTGAGCCATCACCTGCCACCTCCCAGGGTGCACACTAGCAGGAAGCTGGACTCAGAAGTGGAGCCGGGACTCAGAGCAGGTACTCATGGAATGTGAGTGCCCCGGAGTCTTAACTGCTGTGCCAAAAACCCACCCTGCTTTAATTTTTTAAAGACATAATTGACACACGTTAAGTTTGTATACGTAAACACCACCGCTCAGATCCAGATCTAGAATGTTCTGCTGGGAAATTCACTTCACTGTTCTCTATGCTCGTGTAAAATGAGATGTGGGAATAAAATAACAGTGTTCATTCCTGAGCCAACAAATGACAGTGCTTTTCGATACTTTGAATATTTTCCCCAATTTAAAAAAAGCATAGGGGTTTCTCTTTTTGGGGTTATAAAAATACAGGGGAGGGTATTGTGAATGCCACTTTAAAGCCATCAATTTGGTTATGTAAATTTCACCTCAAACCTGTTAAAAATTTTAAACATTCAAAAGAGAGAGAAATAGGAAAGATGAATGGATTCAATGACCCAGGCAAACTCTAGGCTTGACAGCCAAGGTCAAGGTTCTTGTTATGAGAAATAATTTGTTAGACAAGCAGGAGCTGGGATAATCCACAATGAATGGGACGTCCCAAGCCTTGGCCCTCCTCTCTCGCAGATGTGTCCAGGCAGAGATGGCCCTAAATGGGAGTGAGGGTGGGGGATTCACTCCTGAGCCCCTGTGGCATGACCCGGGGCACAGCTGGGGCTGGGAGGGCCCTGGCTGCCTCAGGAGGGAGCCCCGCTAATCCCCCACATCACCCCAACCCTGCAGGCCTCAGGGCTCGGGAGAATGAAGCCCAACATCCTGGTGGTCGGATTCAAGAAGAACTGGCAGGCGGCTCACCCGGCCACGGTGGAAGACTACATCGGCATCCTGCAGTGAGTGAGGGTGGGGCGGGGGGACCTGCATTCTGCTGATTTGGGCCTTGGACCCTTCCTGTGCCTGGGGAGCTGCGCTCACTTGCTCAAAGCTGGGGAAGAAGCAGGTTGGGGGTGTCATGGACACCACAGGCGGCAGGGCTTAGGCAAGCCACCCCAAGGGTGAAGTGGGCCAGCAGGGAGCAGTGGGGAGTGTGGCCTGCTGGGGAGGGCACAGCTGCTTGGCTGGGCCGATTGTGCCCAGACAGAAATGTGGGCTCAGGGTCACCTGCTCTGTCGCTGAAAACGTAGACTTTGAGGGTAAGGACGCTGAGGGCCCTGGGAGCTTCGGAAGCCTCTGGGGCAGGACAGTGACCCCAGGATGACTCCCGACCTGGTCACCTTCAGCTCTTGTGGGACACGGTGCCAGGAATGCCAGGCAGGAGGTGCTGCCTTTCTGCGTTGAGGCTGCCCAGGGAGGCAGTGTGCAGTCTGGTTAGGGCACCCGAGGCTGGGGGCAGGGGCGCTGGAGCCCACCTCCAGATCTGCTGCTGCTGCCCAGCCGCAGGTGGGGAGCACCCGTGTCTGCTGCCTCGGCTGCCGTCTGCTCATCCCCACGCTCCTCTCACTCCCACTCCCCTACCAACACATTCCAAGACAGGCACCTGCCCGTCCCAGTCCCCATGACTGGTGAGGACACTGCTTAAGCTGCTGGAGCAAACCCAGATGGCGGGCCAGGCAGGGCACACTTTCCAGAGACCTTGTAGGCATCCCGTGTAGACAGTTTACTGCAGGGGCGAGGCCACGTCTGTGCGCATGCCTGACCTCTGGTTTGTAATCTCAGCTGGATCATCCTGATCCTAGGCGGTCCTGCCCTCGCGTGGAGGGTCACTGGCAAGTGACTCCCCAGCAGTCAGCAGTTGCACCTGTGGAGTGGGGACAGTGACCTTGGAGGATTGCCTGAGTGTAGCAGGAGAAGGCCTGCGGGCTCCACGGGGCCACAGGCTGCAGAGCTCCAGGGATCCTGGGGGCTCTCCCGTTCTGCCCACACATTCTACCGATGGGGAAACTGAGGCCCTGAGGAAGGGAGGGGAGGAGGAAGGACCGACTCCGGGTGTCTGGTCTCCTGGAGCCAGGTCGCCTGCCTGGGGGGGCCGGGCCGAGAGAAGCCTGAGCCCCCCTCCCCTCTCTGCAGCGATGCCTTTGACCTCAGCTACGGCGTGTGTGTCCTGCGGATGCGGGAGGGGCTCAACGTCTCGGAGGTGATGCAGGCGCACAGTGAGTACGCAAGGACGCGCCGCGCCTGCTCAGAGCCCCCAGCAAAAACAGAAAGAGGGCGCCCGTTTGGCCGACTGGTTAAGATGCCCGTTAGGATGCCTGCGTCTCATATCGGGGTGTCTGGGTCCGTTTCCTGCCCCAGCGCCTGAGTACGGTTTCCTGCTAATGGAGACCCTGGAGGCAGTGGGAGGGCTCAAGTGCCTGGGTTCCTGCTACCACGTGGGAGACCTGGATGGAGTGCTTGGCTTTAGCTTCAACCTGGCCTAGCCCCGTTGTTGCAGGCATTTGGGGTGTGAACCAACAGGCGGGAGCCCTGTCTGTGTCTGTCTTTCTGTCTCTTAGATGAATAAGTAAAATGTAAACCAACAACTGGAACAGACCTCAGAAAGTTCTAGAACCTTTTGCTTTTTTTACGTGGAGAGAAGAGGGAACAATTAGTAAGGAAGCCACAGTGGCAGATTTCTAGAAAGCCAGCCCTTGATGGTTCCTCAGAGCCCAGCAGGTTTCCAAATGCAGAAAGCAAGGCCCAGAAAGGGGGAGTGACCAGCTTCCGGTGGGGCCGGTGGGGCCTGGGGGCAGACCCAGGAGTGGAACTCAGAGTCCCCCCCACCCCGACTCACGCTCAGTGCTTTCATAACCAGGTTGCATGAAGCAGGTCATGCAGAGAGAAACAGAGAGCAGAGGAGCCTGCCTGGCTGAAGGCCACAGAGACTTGGCACTGGGGCTCAAAGAGCAGTGCTGGGGCACGGGCGGGCTGTGTTTTACATTCGGAAGTCCTGAGGCTCTGAGGTTTGGAAGAGATGAAAGACATGGAAACAAGCGGAGAGCGGCGCTAGAAGTGGCAGGAAGGAGGCACTGGGGGTTTTGCAGACAGGGCTGGGTCTGGCCTCGCCCCCAGCCGCTGTCAGTCACCTGCACGCAGCCACTTTGCAGCGCAGTCACTGAGCTCAGACTGACGCTGCTGCAGGCTCTCGGGGTACAGCAGGGACCCTAAATCTGTCTGCCCTTGAAGATGCTCAACAAGCAGACTCCTGAGGAAGCCCCGGTGGCATGGGCAGGGTGCCAAGGTCACCAGGGGCCCCTCTTTTGCTGTGAGGGGCAGGGCTGGGAGGAAGGGGGCTCTCAGCTCAGGAGCCTGCTCCTCCAGCCACAGCCCTGAGGTGGGCATGAGCTTGACCTGTGAAGGAGCAGGAGGAAGCCTGATGTGGTGGAGAGTGCAGAGCCAGGGCGGAAGGCAGGGACCGGGTGAGGGGCAGGACTTTCCTGCTTGTGTTGGGGACCCTGAAATGTCCCCGGGGAGGAGAGCCTTGAGCAGGGCTGTCCCCCTCTGTTGCAGTTAACCCCACATTCGACCCAGCGGAGGACGGCAAGGCAGCCAGCACCGGTGGGGCCAGGCCAGCCGTCTCTGGCGCAGGTCAGCCACTCTGAGACTTGGGCACTCTCCCCTGGGAGACAGCTCATGGCAGGCCCCCTGGGGGCCTGGTCAAGGGCAGGCAGTTTTCACTGGAGCCCCAGGAGGAGGGAACCCATAGCAGGTGCAAGAGCACACACAGACTATGTGCTTCTGCCAATGCACTGCCCCAGGAGGTACTGGGACTCCCCTCCCCTCCCCCCAGTGCCCACCCAAATCCTGGAAGGGAGAAGCTGAGAGCACAGAGGGCGCGCTGGAGTGCTTCAGGCCCCAGGCCTGGCCTGAGAATCTCATGGTCAGCTTCAGAAACAGCCTGCACAGTGCTCCGGCCAGGCCTGCCCAGACGCAGGTGCACACCCCGGGTGATGGACGCCTGCCCACCTCCCGGGGCCGCAGGCCTGTTGGCAGGCGGCTGAGGCATTCGCCTGTGCCCTGTTCTGCTCTGACCTGCCCCTGTCCCGCAGCGGAGCCTGAGACGCTGGCGCGGGAGGAGCAGGCTAGCACTGTCTTCCAGCTGGAGCAGGGCAAGAAGACCATCGACATCTACTGGCTCTTCGACGACGGAGGTCAGGGTCCCCGCACTCCCCGTGGCCACCACCGCTCTGCACCTCCGCGTCTCTCGGCCAGTTCTCCCTGACAGCCTTGGGTCAAGGCCTCCAGTGGGACCCAGAGTCCAGCACAGAGGGACGAGGACCCCGGGGCCAGCCTGGCTGGGCCCTGTTCCTGGCCTCCAGCTTCTCTGCTATACAATGGGGAAACTTAAGGAAGGAGCTGGGGTGAACGTAAGACAGAATCTTCATGGGCCACAGGCACGTGACGTCAGTGGGGTAGACGGGCTGGGGCATAGTCTTCACTCACAAAGGGACACCCCTCTCCTGTTCTGAAAATGCGCCTGCCTGTTTTAGAGCCGTAGTGCAAGATCTTAGCCCCAGAGAACGCGGTACACCCTATGTGTCTGTGGCTGCTGTACCCTTGCACGCCACCAGCTGCAGGTTGAGAGTACTGGGGGGGACATTTTCATCTGTGTGGAACATGCGTCTGCCTTTTTGCTTGCTATTATGCCCTACGGTGTAACAACTATTCCCACGGCGTTGTCATCATACTGGGTGTTATGCGTAACCTAGAGATTATTTAAAGTCCATGGGAGGATGTGGGAAGGGTATATGGAAATACTTGATTTTATATAAGCTGCTTACGCATCCTTGGATCTTGGAATCCATGGGGCGGTCTTGGATCCAGTTCCCCTTGGATACCTAGGGATGACGCCACGCTCTCTCAGTGACAGCTGACAAAAGCTGGACACTCACTCTGCGGACCCCAGCCACCCCGTGCTGTACATGGGCTAACCTAATGTAGTCCCCAGGCAGGGATCATTATTACCAACCCCTCTCTACAATTAAGGAAACCGAGGCATGGGAGAGTCCATGGTGATGGTCACAGCTGGTCCTTGGTGTCGTCTGGGAAGACAATAGGGCTGTCACCTCCACTGGTCAAATTTTCAAGTTTGGAGACCTGTCCATAGCCTAGATTTCCATGTGCAATCCCCCCCCCCCACCAAGTCATTCAACTTTTAAAGAACATCACGCAGGCCATGAACTCTGTCCCAAGCAGCACCACGGGCCCCTGGGGTTTAGTTGGGTGTGCCCATTGTGCAGGTGGGCCAACTGAGGTCCAGACCAGGGAAGGGGTTTGCTAGCAGCAGCATGGGGTGAGAGCCGCCACAGTGCTCTATCCTGAGAGTGGCCTTCTCTTGGCTCCCGGGGATCCTCTCTACCAGGCCTCACCCTCCTCATCCCCTACCTTCTCGGCCGCAAGAAGAGGTGGAGCAGGTGCAAGATCCGCGTGTTTGTCGGGGGCCAGATCAACAGGATGGACCAGGAGAGAAAGGCGTAAGTGGGGAGGGCGGCCCTGGTGCCCCACCCCAGGCTGCTCCCTGCTGTCTCCCCACCAACTCCTGACCACCATCTCTGGGGCACCCGTCCCAAGGCCCAGGGCCGGGTCTGTCCAGGCCAGGCGGAGCTGGACAGGGCTCTGGGCAGAGCAATTTCCTCTCCATCGCAGACAGTGTTGTGGCTTCCCAGCCCCCTCTGATAAGACACAGGCACCTTGGTCTTTGCTATGATGGGCAGGGCTGGTAAGTTTTCAAACGGCAAATCTCTCCAAGGAGAAACCGGTGTGAAACAAAGCCTGGAGTGGGCCTCCCCAGCCCCAGAAATGATGTGCAGATTCAAATCCTCCTAGGAGTGTCCCCGAGGTGTGGGATGTAGACTAGAAACAGGGCAGGCAGCAGCACGGTAGCCTTTGGAGATAAGTGGCTGTTCCTTCTCCTTCCCTGCTGGGGCTGATGGCTTCGGGCCTGGCCTGTGCTTCTGCTGTAGCCAGAGCTAACTCCCACCCTGCCAAGCAGGCCTGGGCGCAGGGGCTGGCGGGCAGCGACACCTGGCCGGAATTAAGAGACGCTAGTTTATCCACAAGGGTTTTTAATGGTCTCCTCTTTCTGGCAAGAGATGCTGGCTTTTTTCAATTGTGATATAAATTGTGTTTTAAATTGTGATATAAAACTTCCTTTCAAAATATCTCTAAGCCAGAATGGGAGCTAATTGAAACAGGAGAGAGAGTAAACAGTAGGCAGGTGGCACGCAGGTGTGCAGGAGGCAGGAGCTGGGCAGGTGGAGTTGGGCGAGGTCAGGGGAGGTTGCAGGTGCAGCTGGAGGCCACAGGAAGGTGCAGGTCGATGGGGAGGTTTGCTCCCCGTCATGCAATCCGTAGCTGAAGACAGGAGTCCCTGCCCAGTGTCTAGTGCTCTGGCAGTGACCTTGGCCATGACACCCAGGTTAGGACGGGAGGGACCCCTGGCCTCCGCCACCCTCATCCTGTGCTGAGATTGCAGCTCCATGTGTACCTGGACGCCCTGCTCGGGCCACTGCCTCACAAGTTCAGGGAAACCCAGCCATCCCATATCTTGCTTCTCCCACCCTGCTAAGAACTTTTTCATCTATAGACCCCTTTGGAGCAAGGCCAAAGACAGTGTTGTGTGGGGAAAGCAGCCTATGACCTCGGAAGCTCCCACACGTCCCCAGACCACGAAGGTGGCATCCCAGTCCCAGCGTCCCGTCCCACTCTGGGTGGCAGCTGGGTCAGTGGGGTTAGCTCAGCTCAAGGCCGGGGCGCCGTTCAGTAACAGTGGCCTTCAATGTGAAGGTTACGAACACGCTGCCATGTCTGCTCTCTGCAGCTGCCTGCCCCAAGCCAGCCAGCCCCTGCTTGCAGCTTTGCTTTCAAAACTCCACGGCCCCAGTGGAAGAACCAGCAGTGGCACCTGCTGGCCCTCTGCCTGGCCACGCAGCCTTGTCTGCCCCTGCTGCCTCCCTCCCCTGCCCTGTCCAGCTACCCCTGACCCCCTACCCTGCTCACTTGGATTCCTTCCCAGGCAGGCGCCCCGGAATCATCTGGAGGTGGTCACCCACCCATGCCCGGTCTGGAGCTTCTGACTCAATGGCTGGGCCAGGGCCCAGGCAGCTGCAGTTTCTCAAGGCTCCTTGAGTGATTCCAACGCGGGTGCTCTCCTGCCCCTTTGCCCTCTAACGATCTTACCCGCGTGCACCAGCCAGCCAGAGTGCCACCTCCTCTGTGAAGGCTTCCCTGACTGCCTCACATCACAGCTAGGCTTCTCCTTGATGGATACAAAGTCCAAGCCACACTCAGGGCTGGCTCCTGCCGGTTCTGTTTGCAGTTCTCGTGTTACCTCCGTTTCTGTGACCACTCTTATCATTTCCGCTGTTCAGTCCCCCTTCCCTTCCTGCTCAGAGTGTGGGCCGTGAACCAGCAGCACTGTGTGCGCTGGGAGTTGGCTAGAAATGCAGAGTCCCAGGCCCCAGCCGGCATGCCGGGAGAGCCCAGCAGGTGTGGAGATGCATTCCGGTGTGAGCGGCCCTAGTGCAGCCTGGGCCATCCCGGGAGCCGAGTCTTGTCTTCCTCTACCTCCGAGTTAGGATGTCGGCTTGGTGAGGGCAAGGTTTGATCTGTCTTGCTGGCTGCTGTAGATGGCAGGTGCTCAGTGAAACTGGTTGAATGAATGAGTGTATTTAAAAAAAAAAAATCTTTGTGGCCTCCAGGATGGTTTCTCTGCTGAGCAAATTTCGACTGGGATTCCACGAAGTTCATGTGCTTCCTGACATCAACCAGAAGCCCCGGGCTGAGCAGTGAGTGTTCTGTGTGGGCATTCTGGGTACCAAAAAGCCAGCTGTGTGCCCTGCAGTGTCTCCTTTGCTGCTCTTCACATAGGCCCACCCGCCAGGCTCTGCCTCAGGGCCTTTGCATATCCAGTCCCATGGCTCCTGTGCCCCCTGCCCTGCGCCCAGCTGGCTTTGCAAGGATGAACTTCCTTCAGGTCCCAGAATGGCCCTCCCCAGCCCCACTTGTACCTTTGTCAAACTTCTGCTTCACGATTACTGCTTCTACCAAAGACCACGAGCCCTGTGAGGATGGGGAACGTAATGTAATTGGCTCACTGTTGGCAGGAGTTGGGCTTCAGAAAAGAGCTGCTGAGTGGAGAGGGTAGTGGGGCCATCCAGCTCGGTCGTTGGAGCGCCTCGTGGACGTCTGCATGGATGCCAGATCTAATGGTCAGGCTGAACCCCACACGGACGCCACCGCAGTGTAATGACAATGGCAGACGGCTTACAGCCTGAGCCGTGTGCCCCACCTCCAACTCCCTGCAGGGACCTGGTTCCCCCAGACACGGGGCCCTCCCGCCCAGCCTCCTGCCCAGCCTCCCGCCCTCTCTTGTCCCTAGCACCAAGAGGTTTGAGGACATGATCGCGCCTTTCCGCCTCAATGACGGCTTCAAGGACGAGGCCACCGTGGCCGAGATGAGGCGGGACTGCCCCTGGAAGATCTCAGATGAGGAGATCAACAAGAACAGAATCAAGGTGCAGGAGCGGGAAGGAGCCTGCTGGGGGCAGGGGCGCTGGGGGTCACGGTGCGGCCCCAGACCCCCAGGGCCATGAGTCCTCGTGTCCTAAGCTTCCGAAACCCTCTCTCCCCTCGACCTGGAACCTGCTGTGCCCTGCCAGCCCCTGAGGCGTCCTCAAGCCACAGACGCCTGGGCCAAGGGACACCTGGCTGTGGAGCTCCCTGCCGTCCAGCCTTGGCAGGGGACACGTGTCCTTCTGCTGGTTTGGGGTGGCCCTGACAGAAAGCGGGGGCTGCCCCCAGTCCTTCCCTCCTCCTCCCCTGTTCCTCTATGCCTGGTGGGAGGCACTCCTGGGATCAGTGTAAGAGTCAGATTTGTCCCTTGGGCCAGCCATGCCAGCTGACCTCCCCCCTTACCCTACAGATGCAGCCCAAGGCCAAGGCCACCTCCTTCTTAGGCATCACCTTCAGGACTCTGCTGAGGGCTGAGAGAGGGGGTGGGGACTTCTAAAAACCAGCTGCTGTGGCCTTTTAGGGCTTGGTGAATGCTGGACCAGCTGGGGCCGGGCTGGGGTCAGTCTGTTCCCTGAGTGTTCTCCACTGGGGGCGATTTTGCTGCCCCCACCCCCGGGATGGGGACTATTTGGCTGACTACTGTCAGCCTAGGGGCTGCTATGTCACCGGCAGAGGCCTGGGTGCTGCCCAGCTCCCTGCACAGTACAGCACAGCTCCACAGCCAGGAACTCTCCACTCTAAAGCGAAGCGGCCAGCATCGTTTCTGAACCATCTGGAGACAGGCCTTGTGGTTAGAAGAAGCGTGCCCCAAGCCGGCCCCATGCAGGCTTTGGGGAACTCCCTCATCTGGTGCCCTGGGATCCTGTCCCAAAGAGCTTGTGAAACCACCTGGCTTTTTGGCAAACGCTGGAGTGTAGGGTCCAAGAGAAGCTGTCCGTCGTCTATTACGCAGGAGGACAATGTCCTGCCCCCCCCCCCACCGTGTCTCCACACTGCTCTGCATAGGGGATCTCATTTGAGCCTCCCCAGAGACCCCTGCAAGGTCATTGTCACACCCATTGTATAGATGAAGACAGGATGTTCAGGGGAGCACCAACACCTGCTGAGGCGCTCTCTCTGCCAGGAAATCCCTAGGCTGTGATTTGAACCCAGGAGGGGCTCTCCCATCCCGCTGTCACTCCTGGCGTGATAATAAAGTCAGGCAAGGGGAAACCACGGAAGGCCTCCTGCAGGAGGCGCGCTTGGTGTGCAATCACTCTGGGGTCCCTTTCCTCCCTGGAAGCAGGAGAATCTAAACTAATGAGGGGGAAACAGAGGCGGGGGTTGGCTGCTCCCCGGGGCCGTGGCAGTGACCGCCTGCCTTCCCCGCCCCAGTCCCTTCGGCAGGTGAGGCTGAATGAGATTCTGCTGGATTACTCCCGGGATGCCGCTCTGGTTGTCATGTGAGTAGAACGCGGTAGAGGGCCGGCTGGCAGGCCAGCTCTGATGAGGGGCCCTGGCTGGGTGGATTCTCAGCACACGGCCAGGTCTGCATCCGCCCCACGCCCCTGGCCTGGGCGCCAGCTGGCAGGGGTCTGGGGCCTCCCATGTCCAGGGCATCACTGGCCGCCTCTCCTCACTGCTTTTCCCAGGTTTGCCACCTGTTCCTGCCTAACTCTGCTTGGCAAAGGGGGTGGTTCCAGCTCATTCCAGAAGGAAATTGATTCCAGATTGTTTGGGGAACGCCCCGCCCTCTGAGGCCATCGGCCATCTCCTCCTGAAATAGTAGGCCTGCCCCAGCCCCTGGTCCTACTGAACCTGTGTCCAGTCCGGAGCTGCCGGTGGTGTGTGTGAGCCAGGGCTGAGTGAGTGGAGGATGAGGTGGAAGGTGACGGTGGTCCAGAGAGGGTCTCGGCTGGCCCTGCTCTCTCTGAGGCCAGTAGGAAGGAGAATACGGCCATCCAAGCTCCTGGAGTCGGCAGTGCAGAGGGAGAGACTGGTAACTGGGAATTCCACAGGACAGCGGAGGACCTGCTGGACCTGTTTGTCCGTACCCCCGAGCCAGGACAGGCTGCACAGCTTCCAGGGCCTAGGACTGTCAACAGGTGCTAAGAATGCCAGCAGGTGGTCTGGAGAGAGGATGTGCTAGTGGAGATCAGAGGAACAGATTCTTTGCACAAGAAAGAATTCAGGTTTGAGACTGAGACAGAGACGGGGCGGGAAGCAAGGTATCGAGGTGTAAGGGGCGGGGCATCCGTCAGAACAGCCGGCGCCTCTCCAGATGGGATCTCAGAGTTTGCCTACTCAGTCAGACTGGGAAAGCAAGGTTCCCAGGGCTGATGCAGAGACCACACCTGGCAGCAGGCGGGCGGTGCAGGAAAGAGCTGAGAGCCAAGCCTGGGTCTGTATTCAGCTTGGGGCTTATAAGGGAAGAGACCAGTTCTTCCTGCTGTTTCTCCTCCTCCTCCTCCCTCCTCTCCAGGACAGAGGGTTTGCTGAGCGTGCATTAGGTAACCCCCCACCCCCACCCCCCCACCCCCCCACCCCCCACCCCCCCCCACCCCCACCCCCCCGGTTTCCCTGCTCATCGCTGTCAGCTGGGCTCCGGGCAGGGTGCCGGCCTCAGGGAAGGCTGTGAAGGTTTTACCGCCCAGCGCTATCAGGCTAAAGAACCCACTTGGTGCGGAGCAGGGAGGACTCTCATGGGGAGCCTCCCTGTGGGGCAGGCTGGGACCAGCTGTAAGTCACTGGGGTACAGGCAGGACTTTGTACTGTGAAATCCTGGGCGGCTTCCCACGCTGCTGCCTTCCTTCCCGCCTGGGCCTTGTTTTCCTCAGCCCCCCACCCCCACCCCCACCCCGCCCCTGGCTGATTTCCAGCTTCCTGGCTACTGCCCGCGGCAGGAGCTAAGCAGCCAGCCAGAGCGTGGGAGGCCTGCAGACCCCACGAGCATTCAGAGGACTCGGCCGTGGTTGCTCCACGCTGCCGAGACGGCGGTAACGTATCTGTGTCCGCCAAGGCGCAGAGTGCCGTCGGCAACAGGTGTGCTTAGCTGATGCTCAAACCGTGCCCCAGGCCCTGCGTCAGGGCTGGAGAATCAGCGGAAGCCTTCTGGGCGGCGCTCCCTGGGCAGCCACCAGACACCAGACAGCTGTCGAGCTCAGTTCTGGAGGCTGGGAAGTTTCCGTGTCTGGGTAGGGCCAGCTTCCTGGGCCTCCCCCGGGGCCTTTCTGTGGTGGGAGGTGCCTGCCGGGGGACATTCTGGGGCCTCCAGTGTAAAAGCACGAATTCCATTCTGAGGGCTCCACCCTCAGGACCTAATCACCCTAGGACGCCACCTCCTGATGCCACCACCTGGGGGTACAGATGTCACCCTGGGACTTGGGGGGACCCAAGTACTCCGCAGTAGCAGTCCTACTAACTTTTGGTCCCATCCAGCCACTTTGTATGCACCAGCGGGGGGGGGGGGGGGGGGACGGACAGAATTCTTAATGATCCCTAACACCCCGTCTCGTGGACATGGTTCTGGCCAGCAGATGGCGTCACAGCACAGGGGCCCGACGCTGGCCATTGCTCATCCCTCCCTGGCACTGAGCTCTGCCCAGGCCCCAGAGGCCACCGAGGCCAGCGTGCGCGTCCCCAGCAGGACGAGGGGCTCGCAGCCCTTCTCAGCCAGCGATTTCATTCCCAGCTGGGTGGAGCTCTCGCTTGCAACACTTTCCTGTGGGACTTAAGGCATTGAAGAGAAGCAGAGTCGGCCTGGTGACAGCAGAGCAGAAAGCCAAGCACAGAGCCCTCGGGAGCCCAGAGGTGCAGGCCGTGCACTGGCTGCACACCCAGGACGCTGGCTGTGCACAACCACGCTCCCAGGGGCTGGGGGGAGGGAAGGTTTTTTCCTACAAGGGAAGCCTATTGAGAACCAAGATAAAGAAAGGGGCTGGGCTTCCATGCAAGGCTTCCATACTGTCTGGCCAGCACCTCGCAGAGAATGTTTGCAAGACCAGGCTCACCCAGGGCGGGTCTGGGTCAGAGTCCATGACAGTGGCAACGGCTTCAGCCTGGATGGCTCCACAGACTTTTCCTTGGGCGGAGTCCATGGTGTGGGTGCCACCCAGGGTGCACGGATGTGCCAACCCCAAGCCTCAGGAGGGCCGGCTCCGCCCGGGGAAGCTGCGTTGCAATACATCTGACATTTAGTCCTCTGTGGGAGGGGAAGTCGGCTCCTGTCTGCCGCCTCGGTGTCTCTAAGTGTAACAAGGGAGTTCAGAGGAATCATTTCTAAGACCCTCTCTCACGCTGTGATCCTTGTCCTGAAAGTGAGGAATGTGATCCCAGGAGGTGACCATCTGCTCACACCTGTCCCTTCCAGCTCCCTCCTCCTGCCCACCGCCCCTGTGGGATTAGCTGATACAAATAAAAGAGCACATGGGAGCAGATGCCTGTGCCCGCCCCGCCCAACATCGGCAGCCGCAGCTGCTGCCCAAAGGGACCCCCCCACCCCTGGGAGCACGGAGCAGTCACCTCTTTGCACCGTTCATCTCCAACTTGGAGGCTCGGCCAGGGTTTCTGAAAGCTCACTGGGGGGTCAGCCTCATCAGAACCAGGGGAAAATTCGGATTCCTCAGTTCCTTCTAGATCCTGGACCGCAGTGGCGCCCAGGAACCTGCACTCCCTGGGAGCTGGGGAGAGCAAACAGCCTCCCAGCATCCGTCAAAGGATAGGATCACTCTGGCTAGCCTCTGGGGCCGTTTGCTAGAGCCGGCTTGAGTAGCACATGGCTGTTTGGCGACTACCGTGACTATCACTGCCGTGTGTGAGATGGGCTGTGCACACAGCCCAGCAGTCTCTGGCCGGCCTGACAACCTTCCTGCTGGATCAGACACCTCTTTTCTCCTTCTCCTCTCCCTCCTCCTTCTCTCTGCCCCCCCCTTTTTTTTGACAGGCAGAGTTAGACAGAGAGACAGAGAGAAAGGTCTTCCTTCTGTTGCTTCACCCCCCAAATGGCCGCTACGGCCGGAACGCTGCGCCGATCCGAAGCCAGGAGCCAGGCGCTTCCTCCTGGTCTCCCATGTGGGTGCAGGGCCCAAGAACTTGGGCCATCCTACACTGCACTCCCGGGCCACAGCAGAGAGCTGGACTGGAAGAGGAGCAACCGGGACAGAATCCGGCGCCCCAACCGGGACTAGAACCTGGGGTGCTGGCGCCACAGGCAGAGGATTAGCCTAGTGAGCCACGGCGCTGGCCATCTTTTTAAAAATTGATTTGAAAGGCAGAGAAGGAAAGATCTTTCATCCACTGGTTCATTCCCCAAATGGCCACAACAGCCTGGGCTGGGCCAGGCCAAAGCCAGGAGTCTGGAACTTCATCCTGGTCTCCCAGGTGGGTGGCAGGGACCCAGGTCCTTGGGCCATCCTCTGCTGCCTTCCCAAGTGCATCAGCAGGGAGCTGCATGGGAAGCAGAGCAGCCGGGACTCAAACCAGTGCTCCTATGGGATGCTGTGCTGTAGGCGGCGGCTTTGCCCACTGCATCTCAACGCTGGCCCAACCTTTTTTTTTTTTTTTTTTTTTTTTTTTTTTTTTTTTTTTTTTTTTTTAGGAGAGTCCTGTCTCAAAGCCAAGTGACTGTCATCAACATTGCACTTCATAGCCTGGGCCTCTATGGTACTTGAGGCATCGGATATTGTTAATTTTCAGAACTGTATTTTAACCATTTTAGGGATGAAGGAACAGCCTCTGTGGAGTTAAACAACTTGCCCAGGATCTCCGAGATGGCAGGTGGGGTTGGGCTCCCAAGCCTGGGACCGTGCTCCCAACGCAGGCACTGGTTCGCTCTAAGGCTGCCTTTCTTTGTGGCTAAGAGACCCAATTCTGAGCAAAAAATGCCATTGTTCTGGAGTGGCTTCAGTCCTAAAGATTAGCACCTCAGTCATGCACATCCTGCGAGCAGGATTAGGGCGCGTCAATGATTGGCAGCTGTGCCCTGGTCGGCTCTGGGCGCAGGAGGGAACATCACGCTGAAGCGAGCAAGTACACACCGCATGGGTGGTGACAGGTGTCCCCGGGTCCCCGACCAGGCAGACACCTGCTCCCCAGGTGACCTTTGAAGTCTCTGTATCCAGTCCCAGAAAATAATGGGGTGCAGGGGTCCTCACAAAGTTCACAGAGGAGCGAGAATTTGGCCCAGCAATTGAGATGCTGCTTGCAATGCCTGCGTTCCATATCGGAACCTGGGTTCGAGTCCCCATGCAGCTTTCGGGCTTCCTGCTAATACTCACCCTGGGGAGCAGCAGCTGACTTGTATTTGGGTCCTTGTCACCCGCTTCAGAGGACCTGGGTTGAGTTCTGTTCTCCTGGCTTTGGCCTGGTCCAGCCCTGGCTTTTGCAAATATGAGAGTGAACCAGCAGTCTCCTTCTGCCTTTCAGATAAATTGCAAATAAATTTTTTTTTAAATTTTAAATTCACAGAAACATGAATGAAAAGATAATGTGAACTTTGCATAAAACTTATTTTTTAAAAAAGATTATTTATTTGAAAGGCAGAGTTACAGAGAGGCAGAGAGAAAGAGAGGTCTTCCATGCACTGGTTCACTCCCCAAATGGCTGCAGCGGCCAGAGCTACACTGATCTGAAGACGCGAGACAGGAGCCTCCTCGTGTCTCCCACGTGGGTGCAGGGGCCCAAGCACTTGGGTCATCTCCCACTGCTTTCCCGGGCCATAGCAGAGAGCTGGATTGGAAATGGAGCAGCCAGGACTCAAACCGGCACCCACATGGGATGCCAGCACTGCCGGTGGTGGCTTTATCCACTAAGCCATGGCACTGGCCCCTGCGTGGAACTTTTAAAGTCCCTTCGTAATCCCTGCAAGGCATTCTCACCCTCTGGCGTGACGATGAATCAGGAGTTTGGTTTCAATATTCCCTCTTCCCTTTCCCTTGGATGCACTGGTGCCAGGACAGAGGCCTAACAAGAGGCCTTGGTTCTCCCGCCCCCTCGGTCCTCAGGACCTTGCTGTGTACAGGAAAGCCAGCGGCTGGATGGACTTTCGGGAGAGGCAGCTGTGTAGGGATCCGATGACCCTTCCCAGAGGGCGGGGGCGGTGGCAGGGAGCAGAGGATCCCTGCGTGGCTGGAGTCCAGGCTCTGCCCAGGCTTGCTCACCTCCTGCTGGGCTTGCAGTGTGCCCCGCCCCCCCTCCATGGCGCTGTGTCCTGGGTGGTCTGCTTTAGAGCTCGCTCACCTCTGAGGGGCACCAGGCGGTGAGGGACTTTGCCAAAGCCAGGACCCCCGGGGCAGCTTCTCTGACCCCAGCCCTGGGCTCCCCAGGCTGGGAAGGAGGGTGGAGCTGCTGGCCCCGCCCATTCCCCAGGGCTGCTTTGAGGTTTTGATGAAATCACAGCTGTGGCCGCCCTTTGGGGAAACAAATCAACTGTCAAGTGCACTTCTGTGTTAGATGCTGGGGCTTCAACTTCACACAGCGCCAGCTGGGCCCGAGAGATGCTGCCCTTCCTGGGAGCCAAGGGCCGGCAGCTGCAACCAACCCGGTACATTTTTGGAATTCTCGAGATGGTAGGAAAAGTTCCTTCCTGAAATCCCTAGGAAGACAGCGTTCCCAGGGCAGCTTGTTCTTCGCACAGCATTGCACAATTAGGACAAGGGGCCCTCCCAAGGCCGCGGTGGAGCCCTGCTCCCAGCGCCGTGCACACAGAGTGGGAGGCAGGCCAAGGACACTCAGCTGGATCATGTGAACACAGCACGTTGTCCAGGCCACAACGTGGAGAAGGAAGCCCGGCCTAATGTGGCCGGTGGGGGAGGGGGATCACTCACTTAGATTACACTGAGCCCAATCGTACTGGAAGCTGTTGCAGGCACAGGACAAAGCCGGGTGGTGGGGGAGGGACGAGACAGACCACTCATGGGCCAAGTGCACCTGCCAGTGGGGGAGACGGATCACAGATACATTGAAGATGCCTGTGAGATTGCAGAGAGCTCTGCTGGGTGGTGTGAGGACAGACACAGGTGGCCTGCTTCGGGGGAGAGCCATCACGGAAGAAGATGAATTTAGGCAGCTTGAGACCTGAGTGAGCCAACCAGGCAATGAGCTGGGGGCACTGCCTTCCAGGAGGTGAGAGCATCACTCGCAAAGGCCCTGAGGCTGAGGTAAGCTTGGCCCCCCTTTTTAAGGACTGGAAAGGAAACCATTGTAACTGTAGGGATGTGTGTAAGGCCAAGCATGGTACCAGGTGGGGTTGTGGGCCTGGTGGGGACCAGATCTTGTAGGCCTTGCAGGTGATGGCTTTGTTCACAATCCTCCTGGCTGCAGGTGCATTTTGAGTAACGCTTTGAAGGAAAGCAGGAAGGGCATCCTTTCGGGGTGGGGGTGGGGGTGGGGGGCAATAAACAGACCCGCTGCTCAGAAACTGGGCCTCGGCTGGGCTGTACAGGAGGTCCCTGGGTAACGAATCCTCTTCTCCCGCAGCACCCTGCCCATAGGCAGGAAGGGGAAGTGCCCGAGCACCCTGTACATGGCCTGGCTGGAGACCCTGTCCCAGGACCTCAGACCCCCTGTCATCCTGATCCGAGGCAACCAGGAGAACGTGCTCACCTTCTACTGCCAGTGACTCTGGGTGCGGCTGTCCCTGCCCAAAGCTGAGGCTGGCGGGACGCGTGGCAGCTCACCCGGCTCCAGGCCACGGGCATGAGGCTCATATCTGGCCATGCTCAGCGGTGGCATCCGATGGTCCAACTGAAGACGGTGGATTTCCCAGCTTTGGCGCCACCCCCCTGCCATGGGTCCTCTGGGCTTCGCTCTATGGGCTGGAGAAGTCACAGGTGGAATTGCATGGAAAATTTTCTGGAGGATCATAGCCCTTTTAAACGTTTCCTCTTGATTACTACTGATTAAGCTTTCAGCCTTTGATTTGTAGCAGGCTTGAGGGTGCTGGGGGTGAGTCTTGGAAGCTTCTACAGACCGTCCCTGCCGTGGGTTCCCGAGCCACGCCCCTTCCCTCCACAGTGGGGAGGGTGGGAGCCCCGCCCGCAGGGCTTGTAGGAGCTCCAGGGCTCAGGGCCAGTTGGGCCTCCACCATATTTCAGATCCCTGTACCCTTCCCTCCCTCCTCTCACTTTCACACTTTCTTGGCTGCAGCCCACCATAAGAAATACGCTTTACACGGAGACTTGGGACAACGGAAGCCGAAGTGTCACAGACAGTACTTGTCCTGGCATTGCCGATGCCCCTTAATGCAAATGTTTTTGATTCTATGTCTTTTACTCTTTTGAATGCTCGTTGCAATCCACTGAAATAATTTTTGGCCCCACGAAGGCACGGGGAAAATGCAGTCCGGACTTTTCTCTGTGCCTTGCATTTGTCCACACCCAGGGAGGCCAGCTGACTGCGGAAAAGGTCACTTCCGGGCACCTGGCAAGCCAGGAAAGGGAACAGACAAGCACAGCGGGAGGGTCATGAAGGAGTGGCCAAGGACGGGCAGGACCTAAGGAGCCTGGTGGCAGGAGCTGAACTCCAGGTTAAGGATGAAGGACAACAGTGTCAGAACCGGGGAGCCAGAGAGGGCTGGAAGATGGCAGAGGATCCGAGTGGGTCCCATCGTGGCTCCGGGCTGGGTGGAAGGATGGGGAGGGGAAGAGAGCCAGTGGCAGGGGCAGGTTGGGGGAGTGCACGTGGGATGGGTTGGAGCGGGAGAGAAGCAGGGGAAGAGGCGGGCAGGGCAAGGAGCTGCACCTGCCCAGGGAGTTTGCCCCCTTCCATCTAGCACGCAAGAGTGCAATGCATGTGAAGGGCACGACACGCCAGCAGGAAGGCGGATGGAAAGGGCATTCGCCCCTAGACATAACCCAGCAGTCTAGGGCGGAGTTGTTTGGTGACAGCACCAGCTTCCTGTGCCATCTTTGAGTCTCTACTGCACCCACACATTGGCTGTGTGGCCTCAGATGTGCCCTTTGACCTCTCTGGGCCTCAGTCTGTGAAATGAGAGAAGCAGGCATCTGGCCTGGTGGTTCAGACACCACTCCGGTCACCAGCATCCTGTGTCGGGTGCCTGGGTTCAAGTCCTCACTCCTCTCCTAATGTGCACCTGGGCGGCAGCAGGTGGGGGCTCAACCATTGAGTCCCATGTGGGAACCCTGTGTGGAGCTCCCAGCTCTGGACTATGGACTGGCCCAGCACCAGCTGGAGAGTTAGCCAGTGATGGCTGCACCCTCCCTCCTGCTTGTCAAACTCAATAAACAGAAACAAACGAATACATTTTTAAAAATTTATTTGAAAGACAGAGTTTCCTCCCCAGGTGGCCGCAACAGCCGGAGCTGTGCTGATCTGAAGCCAGGAGCCAGGAGCTTCTTCCAGATCTCCCACGCAGGTGCAGGGGCCCAAGGACTTGGGCCATCTTCTCCTGCTTTCCCAGGCCATAGCAGAGAGCTGGATCAGAAGAGAAGCAGCCGGGACTAGAACCAGCACCCATATGGGATGCTGGTGCTTCAGGCCAGGGCGTTAACCCACTGCGCCACAGTGTTGACCCCCAAATAAATATTTTTTAAGCATGGGCCAGAATAGGTGTCACCTGCCATTTGGCCGACTAATGACTGTGGGTGGCACAGCCTGATTGCCCACAGGTGCGGATGCAGCAGGGGAAGGGGACCTTGGGGGAAGGGCACACATTCTTCAGTTACCCCCCAACCCCTCCCTGTCCACCACTTCCCACTGCCCTGCTGTGTGAGCCTTTGGATGAGGGGACCTTGAAGCCTCTCTGGGTTATCATTTGGCCTCCTGGGCAAGGGGCAGGTATGAGATTTCCATCCGTGCTGCACCCACATTCCTGAAGCATGGAAACCTGCCCCCAGAGAGGTGGTCATCAGGCCCAGCCTCCAGGCACACTGGCCACTCCAACAGGGGCTCTTCACCCCTCTCCCTGGGATCTCCAACCCCCAACCCCCCCTCCCCCATCTCCCCTCGGCACTCCAGCCTCCAGATTTCATGTTCTCCCTCAGTTCCTGTCCAGACCTGTCACGGCTTTGAAAGAAGCACAGGACCGCCCATTTCTTGCCGGAGGGTTTACGGCGCTCCGTGCACCCGGGCAGAAAGTTGTGGGCCTCCTCAGCCCATGGAGAGTCCCAGTTAGGACTCAGTTCCCTACCAGGCACCTGCCTGGCCTCTGGAGTGTGGTGGGTTTTACAGAATGAGATTCGCTGGAAGAACCACCTGGCTGGGAGGCCCCCGAGCACATGCGAAGCAGTCAGGTTTCGCTTGTGACTGTGTATAGCTCAAGATGCCACAAAAAAAAAAAATTGCTGCTAACTTCAAGAGTGTTCCCGGAAATAGGGCCAGGAAAGCCCGGCCAGTGGCTTCGCTGGTAATCCCCCACCTGCAGCAAGGGACAACCCAGCACCCGCTTCCTGAAAGGGAACCAACACTGAACCATAACAAACTCTGTTTCTAAAAATACCTGGGGAAGAGACACCTGGCTGGGAGGCCACGGAGCAGACCGTCCTAGGGACAGAAAAGACCGGGGCAAGAAGGGACAAGTGTTTTTCATTCTAATTCCTAAGACAGTTGCAAAGAGGGAGCAAACACACAGGCCACAGGCCAAAATGATGGGAAAGTCTCTATAGGGAAGATGGCAGCTGAACTGGGCTTGACACGTTGGTTGAAGTCAACAGGAAGACGGAAGTGAGAGCGGGGCCTGGGAGAAGGCCTTCCAGTGGCACGAACTGCAGGGGCCAGAGTTGGGGCTGAGTTGCAGTTGCCTTCGTGAACGTGGAGGACAAGAAGCAAACCAGTGTTCCTGGAGTATGAGGGACACATCCATGGGAAGATGAGACTGGCAAAGCTGTGACACGAAGGCCATTAGGCTGAGTGGCTCCCAACCAATTCACCGGCGCTGCAGGGGCAGACCCACACTTTAGGATGCATGGCTGGACAGGACATGGCGGAGGCTGGAAGAGAAAAGGCGGGGCCCCGGGGAAGGGGCTGTGCAGAGCTTCAGCCCCAGGGAGCAAAGCTCAGCGCCCGAGAGGGGAAATGCCAAGGAGAGGGGGAAGGAGCAGAATCTTCCAGAGCTGGGAATTGCCTGGAAGGTTGGATGAGTGGAATTAGGGGCCCAGAAGTTGAGCCCGCAGTGAGGAGCACAGAGAAACTGTAACACAACAGACAGGGTCCCAGGCCCACCCTGGAAGGAAAGAGAGCCACTGGAGGTCCGGGTTTGCTGCTGTTAGTGGAGATGGCCGCCCAGAGGTTCTTGTCCTGGCGCAAGAAAGAATTCAAGCAGGAGGCGCAGAGGAGCGGCAAGCAAGGCCCCAAGGTGGAGTGGGATCGGGTGGATGGTGCCTCTCCGGATGGGATCTCACAGGGCCCGGTCGCTCAGACTGCGGCGAGCAAGCTTACAAAGTTTACAGGAAAGAATACACCCGACAGGCCAGGTGGGCACCTCATAACAAAACCTGGGAGCTGAGAACTCAGAGCGGAGCTCACAGTCTGTACCCAGGCCGGGCCTATAAGGGAACGGGGTCCAGGTCTCCCCGCTGCCCCTCCTTCCCCCTACCCCCTTCTCCTGGACAAAGGGTTTCCTGGTGTGAAATAGGTACAGCTCCTCCCAAGGTTTTATTACCCAACCAGACCGGTTAGCCCTCTTGGCTCTGGACAGAGAAGATTCTCCCGGGGTGCTTTTCTTGGGGGAAAGGCTGGGACCACCTGTAAGGTTACGGGGTACAGGCTGCACTTTGTCCTGTGAAACCCAGAGATGCTGGAGGCTCTGCTACATTCCTTTCCCAGGTGCTTCATGTTCCTTAGGCCCCTCACACACACAGGCTGATTTCCACCTTCCTGCCCCACAGTACTCTAAGTGCGAGGTGTCCGGAAGTGTGGGTCTGGAGCTTGGGAACAGCTCAGCATGTTCCGTTATTAGCCCGAAGCCCTTTCAGAACAGTGACCATGAATAGGCTTGGGAGTCACCCTCGTGCTCAGGGATTTCCAAGCCATAGCTTAGGTGGCATGGAGACGGGAAGTACAGGGAATGGGAGGGGCTCTATTCAGGGCCAGGAGGAAGAAGGGGCATTCAGGAAACAGCCTTAAGGAGCGTCAGGAGCCGGCACTGCTTTAGCAGGTTAAGCCGATGCCTGCCTCGCCAGCATCCCATACTGGCAATGGCTCATCTCCTGGCTGCTCCACTTTGATCCAGCTCCCTGCTAATGCACCTGGGAAAGAAGCAGAAGATGGCCCAAGTGCTTGGGCCCCTGCACCCATATGGGAGACCCAGAAGAAGCTTCTGGCTCCTGGCTTCTGCCTGGCTCATTACTGGCCATTGCGGCCACCTGGAGAGTGAACCAGCAGATGGAATCAACCTCTCTCTCTCTCTGTCTTTGTCTCTCTCCCTCCCCCTTCCCTCTCTCTCACCTTTCAAGTGGAGGGAAACCCAGATGGCACTGAGCCTCTAAATGTTAGTGGCTTACAGGCCTTTTACAAATATGCCTGTGATGGCCTTAGCTCTTCTCTTCACCGCACAAAAACTACCCCATCTGCGAGGCTACCCCCTCAGGCTTAACTTCCAGCTTCTAGGAGAAGGGGAGAGAGCAGAAGGAGCAAGCCAGCCCAGAGGGATGTGCTTCCCAAAGCCCATGAGCCAAAGGAGTCACACGGCTCCCTCTACTGCAAGGGTAGGGGGATCGGCTGCATATTCACCGAGCAAGGAACGTCTCTGTTCCCAGGTGGAGGTGAGCGGCAGAGAAGAGCGTATTTACAGGTCAGAAAGGAGCGCCTTCAGATGCACGGGGAAGAGTATCAGAGGGGTGGGAAGGTGACTCGAGGGAGAGGAAATGGTGCTGGACCACCAAGCTGTGGGGAAACTTTTGCCAAGCAGCAGGAAAGGCACAGGTGAGGTCGGGTCGCCCATGGGCACCGAAATCTCAGGACGCTTGCTCTCGTGACCCTTGCTGGTGGTGGTGTGGGATAGGCAGTTGCTAGTTTAGTCTGTCAAGCTGCAGGCCGCAAGCCTCCTACTTGTCAATCAAAATGTCCCCATTCCCAGCATGCACCTCCTTCATCTGGGACCCAAGGACTAGGGATGCCATGTCGAGCTCCACATAGAACTGCGGAGGTGCCGTATAATTCTGGGGTTGCTTCGTGCCTGGAGGGGCACCACTGCCTACTTCCTAAGAGACGCCAACAACTGGGCTCTCTCTTCTACTGAAGACCAGGGCTGGAGGTGCCGCACAGGTGCCCTTTCTCTCTCTTCTCCCACCCCTCCTCCTCTTGGGCAATCTTGGGCCCACTGCCCACTCATGACAGGCATGGGGCAACCCACACTCATGAGTGTATTTGTGTTCACTTTCTCACTTTTTAGATAAATTTGTTATCACTTTTTGCACCTTATATGTGTCTGCACTTAGAATGCTTGTCTGGGTGCAAGACAAGAGTCGGGAGTGAAATTAATATCCCTGGGCCATGTCGGGGTGGGGGGACTCCCAAGCACCAGGTCAGGAAGCAAAGGAGAAGGAGGCAGGGGACAGGTTCTCAGAGACGGGACCAGCCAAGCAAGAAGAATGGAAGCGCAAGGCATGACGGATTCAAAGAGGGTGGCAAAACTATGTGGAAGTCTGAGGTGGACATCAGACGTTGCCTGGTATGCCTGTATCCCACATCCAAGTGCCTCGGTTTGAGTCCTGGCTCCGCTTCCAATCCAGCTCCCTGCTAATGCACACCCGAGGAGGCAGCAGGTAATGGCGCAAGTATTTAGGTTCCTGCCACCCATGAAGGAGACCAGGATTGAATTCCTGGCTCCTGGTTTCAACCTGGCACAGGCTTAACCATTGTGGACATCTGGGGAGTGAATCAGCAGTTAGCAGCTCGCTCTCTCTCTCTCTCTCTCTCTCCCCTTCAAGAGTATGTGGAGTCCGGCGCCGCGGCTCACTAGGCTAATCATCCGCCTTGCAGCGCCGGCACACCGGGTTCTAGTCCTGGTCGGGGCGCCGGATTCTGTCCCGGTTGCCCCTCTTCCAGGCCAGCTCTCTGCTTGGCCAGGGAGTGCAGTGGAGGATGGCCCAGGTCCTTGGGCCCTGCACCCGCATGGGAGACCAGGAGAAGCACCTGGCTCCTGCCTTGGGATCAGCGCGGTGCGCCGGCCGCGGTGGCCATTGGAGGGTGAACCAATGGCAAAGGAAGACCTTTCTCTCTGTCTCTCTCTTTCTCACTGTCCACTCTGCCTGTCGAAAAAAAAAAAAAGTATGTGGAATGGCCACAAGCTGCACAGCTGCCTGCAGAAGCAGAAATGAGCTGTAGGTATTGAGAAGACTCGCAGGACTGGTAGCATGCGGGGAAGAATGTGCACGGGCGTGGGCAGCAGGGAGATGGGGACGAGCAGGGGCGGTTGTGACCAGTGTGTACACACATTTCACAGCCGAACGTTCTGGGGGAGTTAATGGTGTTGAGCACTGTCAAACCCTAAGCAGTCCACCCCGTGGCCATGAGCTCCATGAAGGTGGTGTGGGGGTGAACCTCTTAATTGTTGGGTGGTGGGGAGACTCAGACATCCCAAAGGAGAGCCCAGGGCAGCTGCAGGGTACACAAGTGGGTGGCTGTGGACCAGCGGGTGCAGGGGTACGTGACATCTTAGCTGCTGCAGAAGCTGAGTGACTGCACACCAGCCCCGAGGCCGACCACGTCTGACTCGTCCTCACAGCCTGCGACCCGGCACAGGGCTTGGCTCCGAGTACCAGGGCACTTCAACAAGTTCAGGGAAAATGGGATGAAAACATACATTTCTTTTGGCGAAAGAAAAAATTTTGAAATTCATGTGCTTTTTTCCTAATACGCAATTTCCATGAATTTTATGAAGACGGCTCACAGGCAATGATAAATGATTGCTGAGTGAATGGATGAATGAATAATGATGAGGTCATGGCAGTGGGCAGTGGGAGCTGAGTGGGGAAAAGATGGCGGAGATGGCGGTAAGCGGAGCTGAGCATGTGAGAGTGAGTGTGAGCCGCGAGCCAGAGCCGGCAGGGCAAGGGGAGAAAGACAGCTGGGAGCCAGGTAGGCACTCAGCGAGGTTTTGGGAGGCAGCCTTGGGGTCACAAAGAACCGGACTCCAGGGCTCGTTCCTACACACCCAGAGATGGACGTAAGCTTGGGGCAGGACAGGCCGACCTGATCAGCTCAGAGATAAGAGAACCGGAGGAAGGAGCGGACAGGCTTGCACAGGCTAGAAAAGGCAGAGGAAAAGGGCAGGGAATATGGGAGGGCTGAGCAAGCAGAAATGCATTCCTGGAGGAGAACTGCTAAGTTTGGGCATTGTCACCAGCACGCTGCCCTCGTAGCCATTTCCGTAGTCGTGTGCAGCTTTGCTGCGGTGCCAAATCAAGTCTGAAAGCAGTCTGTGGTGAGGTAGGGGAGTTGCTGGGGCTGGGGAAAGAAGGAAAAACTCAGACACCCTCAAAATTCCACCTAGGAGACAAGAAGCGTTCTGTGAGCATGAAAAAGGCACATGCAATTTAAAATAAAATTTTAGGGGGCCAGTGCTGTGGCGTAGTAGGTTAAGCCTCCACCTGCAGTGCCGGCATCCCATTTGGGCACAGGTTCATGTCCCAGCTGCTCCATTTCTGATCCAGCTCTCTGCTAATAGCCTGTGAAAGCAGCTATTATTAGGAGGTTGGCCCAAGTGCTTGGGCCCCAGCACCCATGTAGGAGACCCTGAGGAAGCTCCTGGCTTCTGGTTCCTGGCTTCAGGCTGGCCCAGCTCTGGCCGTTGTGGCCATTTTGGGTGTGAACCAATGGATGGAAGACCTCTCTTTCTGTCTCTCCCTCTTTCTATAACTCTGCATTTCAAATAAATAAATAAATAAGTCTTTTAAAGTAAATATAAATAAAAACAAAAATAAATAATTTTTTAAGTTAAACGCTGGACTGCAGTAGAATATTTAGATGAGGTCTGGCCAGGAAGCTGCGATGGGGAAAAGAATGTGGGCTTCTGAGGTTACCTGAGGCCTCGGAGTTCAGTCGTGACCTTTACTCTGGGTGCAGTCCTGGAGGGAAGTGTCCACCTGTCTCTTGTTTGCCCTGGAACCAGATCCAGGCGGTTGGGGAGAGCCATAACTCTGGAGCAGGATCCAGGGAGACCCAGAGAGAAGGCAAACATTCACTGTGTGACAGGTGAACAAGTCCCGTAGGTGCCACCCAGCCACCCTGGCCAGGGTTTACGTCTGTTTTGGAGGAAATCAGCAAGGATCCTGTTGCATGGAGACAACTACGATAGACAACTATGATAGACAGCTATGATATCGGGGTGCCTCCCTGCACTGGAGGAAAGGGTGGGGAATAGCTTCCAACAGCACGGAGCAGGCCGAGTCGCCTGTTTTGTTTCCATCGTGCTGAGAGTCATCACATGAAATTCATAATTCTGTTTAAAAGCCTGTGGCTCACTGGAATTAGTGTCCTCTCCATGCTGTGCAACCACCACCACTACCAGTCCTAAACATTTTCACCACCCCGAAAGGAAACCTTGGATCCATTAAGCAGTCCCAGCCCAGCACTAATCTGTTTTCCATCAGTGTGGGCTTGCCTATTCTGGAAGCTTCAAATAGGTCGTGTATGTGGCCTTTTGTGTCTGGCTGCTTTCACTTAGCACAGTGGCCTCAGGATCATCCACGTGGTCACAGGGATCAGTGATTCGTTTCCCTGGATGGCTGAACATATGGCGCGGTGTGGGTCCGGCACATGTCGCTCATCCATTCGCCAGTGGATGGACGCTTGAGTTGTTTCCACTTTGAGGGCTCTTGTGAATAACACCGCAGGCAATACTAGTGCACCAGCTTTTGTCTAAACTCCTGTTTTCAGTTCTTTTGATCTATACCCAGGTGTGGAATTGCTTGGTCATATGATAATTTTGTTTGACTTATCAAACAACACTGGGTCCACGTTTAAACTTTGTAGGGACTGAGTTTAAACATGCACCATGCAGCTTGATATCTCCCATTCGAGACACACTCAGGGATTCTCAAAAACCTGTTCAGGTAGGCCAGCGCCGCAGCTCACTTGGCTAATCCATTGCCTGCAGTGCTGGCACCCAGGGTTCTAGTCCCGGTTGGGGCGCCGGATTCTGTCCCGGCTGCTCCTCTTCCAGGCCAGCTCTCTGCTGTGGCCCGGGAGTGCAGTGGAGGATGGCCCAAGTGCTTGGGCCCTGCACCCGCATGGGAGACCAGGAGGAAGTGCCTGGCTCCTGGCTTCGGATCGGCGCAGTGTGCCGGCCGTAGTGGCCATTTGGGGAGTGAACCAACGGAAAAAGGAAGACCTTTCTCTCTGTCTCTCTCTCTCACTGTCCACTCTGCTGTCAAAAAAAAAAAAAAAAAAAATTCAAGGGCCAGCGCTGTGGCGCAGCGGGTTAATGCCCTGACGTAAAGTGCTGGCATCCCATATGGGTGCTGGTTCCAGACCTGGCTGCTCCACTTCCAATCCAGCTCTCTACTGTGGCCTGGGAAAGCAGTGGAAGATGGCCCAAGTCCTTGGGCCCACGCACCCGCATGGTACACCCGAAAAAGCTCCCTGGCTCCTGGCTCCTGGCTTCAGATCATCGCAGCTCCGGCCATTGCGACCATTTGGGGAGTGAACCAACGGGAGTGAACCAACAGAAGGAAGACCTTTCTGTCTCTCTCTCTCACTGTCTATAACTCTACTTGTCAAATAAATTTTTTAAAAATTATTTATTTATTTTTGTTTTTATTTATTTATTTACTTGGAAGACCTTTCTCTCTCTGCCTTTCCTCTGTGTAACTCTGACTTTCAAATAAATAAATAAAAATAAATAAGTCTTTTTTAAAAAACAGTTTAAATTTTCTTCTATTTTTAAAAAAATGTATGGGGACCAGTGATGTGTCCTAGCAGGTAAAATCACCGCCTACAATGCCGGCATCCCATGTGGGTATTGGTTCAAGTCCCAGCTGCTCCACTTTTGATCCAAGCTCTCTGCTATGGCCTGAGAAAGCAGTAGAAGATGGCCCAAGTCTTTGTGTCTCTGTACCCTCGCGGGAGATCAGAGGAAGCTCTTGGCCCCTGGCTTCAGATAAGTGCAGCTGTCAGCCATCTGGGGAGTGAACCAGTTGATGGAAGACTTCTCTATCTCCTTCTCCCTCTCCCTCTCCCACTCTCTCTAACTCTGCCTTTCAAATAAATAAATCAATCTTTAAAAAAGTGTATGTAGCAAGCACTTTTAAGAGACAAGTAGCATGATCATAAAATAATAGGGAAGTGGTTGTCACAAGTCCTCAAAGGCTGAGAACCACAGCCAGCGGAGATTCCTCCTTTGTTTATTAAGCCGAAACACTTCCTTATCACTGGACAGAGAGTAAGGCAGGATTTGCCTCGGGGCTGCTTCTGGTAAGGGAAGAAAGTGCTTCTGGCTTAGCGTGGGCAGGCACTGTAGGGGGATGGGCCTGGTGATGCAGAGCAGGATGCCCACTTCCTGCGCTGGAGAAGATGGCTAAAGTACATGGCCAAATCAAGACATCAGAAATGACCTCAGAAGGCGACGTTTCTGGCGGGAGTTGGAATTATTTTTTTAAAGACTTATTTTATTTATTTGAAAGACAGAGTTACAGAGAGAGGTAGAGACAGAGAGAGAGGTCTTCCGTCCACTGGTTCACTCCCCAGATGGCTGCAATGGCTGGAGCTGCGCGGATCTGAAGCCAGGAGCCAGGAGCTTCTTCCCAGTCTCCCATGTAGGTGCACAGGCCCAAGGACTTGGGCCATCTTCTACTGCTTTCTCAGTCCATAGCAGACAGCTGGATCAAAAGTGAAGCAGCTGGGACTAGAACCGGTGCCCATGTGGGATGCTGGCACTGCAGGCCAGGGCTTTAACCCACTGCACCACAGTGCCAGCCCTGGGAGTTGGAATTATTTGGGGGAGCTTTAGAAATCTAATAAAAATAGGAGCTCCAAGACAAAACACAGAAGTTCAGCAGGGCTCTAGCCACAGGCTTGTTTCAGATAAAACACGGGTACTGTCAATCACCTTTTGCTAACACCTGTTTGGCAGAGGCCCCTCCCAGAGTCTGAAGGCCTGGCTGAAAAATAAGATGAGGCTGGTGTCTTTGTCCCATTCTCACTTTCAGAATGGTCACAGCAGGGATGTCACATCATTATGCGTCAAGTCATAATATATATCATGTTATGGTCAAGTCACAAAGTGCCACAGACTCTTTATTTCCAGTTCCTGAAAGTCTCTCAGCTCATGGTCTTTCTTTGCCTGACCTTCTTGCAGGTGTATCTTTGGAGACACAGAGGAACACAGACTGAATGACTCCCTCATACACAATCAAACCGAAGTATCAGAGAGCAGATCAGCAAGGCCTGGGACCGGGAGGGATGGGCCAAAGGGGTTTCACTAGGAAGAGGCAGTAGAGAACTGCTTGGGGGGGAGGGGATACTCTGTATCTTGGTGGAAGTGTGGGTTACACAGGCGAATGAGTACACTTGCCAACTCTTCGAACTTACACACTGAACATCTTCGTATTTTACTGCATGTAAATTACATCTCAGTACCTGTTAATGAAACAATAATTTCAACAAGAGTTACTAGTTCTTCTGCAAGTTAAACTCTCTGTGCCTCAGATTCTCTAGATGAAAATCCTAATAGGAGCCGGCATTGTGGCATAGTGGATAAAGCTGCCACCTGCGATGCCGGCATCCCACACGGGCACTGGTTTGAGTCCCAGAAGCTCCACTTCCAATCCATCTCCCTGCTATTGTGCCTGGGAAAGCAGTGGAAGATGGCCCAAGTCCTGGGGCCCCATCCTAGTGTTGACCTACATTTCCTCTTGAAACCATCAGTCAGGGTTTCCTGGCCCCAAGTCTCTCCTCCAGTCTAATCCTGTTCATGTCCCTTCTAGTTCCCCCAAACTTCCATTACACACAAAACAAGGCCCAGGCTTCCAAGGGTCAACATTCAAAGTCTTTCCTGAGCTGCTCCCAAGGCTCCTTCTAGTTTCACTGACATTGACCTTGTTTTTATTTTAAAATAAGCCTTGTAGTTATGATCAAATTTGAACAGTGGTTCCCAAACCTAGCCCTTAAACCAGTACCCAAATGGACACATCAGGCTGCACTGTTGGGTCTCAAATGGAACACCAGTGTCCATCCTCCCTCCCCTCTGCCCCCACACACTTTCAAATCGAGGTGCAATGTACTGCCAGGTAAAGCAGTGTACACCTTGATCAGTTTTGATAAATAACCTCTGCCTGCGTCACCCACAGCCCTGTGAGGACACAGAACATTCCAACACCCCAGGAGTAGCCTTCAGGCCCAATGGTATGCTGAAAAAAGTTTAACACTGGCTCCCCAGGCACAAAAAAAGCTGTAATTTGTAGTGTTTGGTGGTCTCCCAGGAGTAAATCCTCCCCACGGCCAAGTGCAAGCTCTCAATGTGATATCAATGACAGTGGACCTGGGGAGAGACTCAGAATCCGTTTCTGTGAACCAGTGGGAGCCAGCTTCAGCCCACCACTGCCACTCCCCTCCCAGGCCAGCTGGGGCCACCACACCCCCAGGCAACACTCCTCTGTCTTCTGTCACTGGATGAGCAGTGCCAGAGGAGCATCCATTTCTCTCATGCTAGCATTTCATATGATTAGAATCATAAAACACAGGCAAACTTGCCTTGTCTCATTCTTGTGCTCAACATGGCTCTGAGAGTGAGCCTGTTGCTGATGCACGCCCAGTTCCTTTCTTTTTGTCGCTGAGCAGTATGCCATTCTGCGGGAATACGATGATTTGGTAGCCAACTTCTTGTGGATGGACATGTGGGCCATTCCCAGTGCTTGCTGCTGTCCGGAATACAGCTGCCAGGAGCCTTCTTGTGCAAGTTCATACACACGTATGTTTTCTTTTCTTTGGGGCAAATCCCTGCCAGCGCCGTGGCCAGGTTATAAGTAGGGTGTGTTTCACTCTATGAGAAACCCCAGACCAAGCCCCATAGAGGGTACCATCTGAACTCCTACCAGTCAGGGGCAAGTTCCCACTGCCCCATGTCCTCACCCGGCTGTTCAGTTACAGGAGTCTGCACTTTGAAATAAGGAGTTCCTTGAGTGACTCCGTTGTAGAGCCAGGTTCAGGAAACCAGAACAGACTGATGGCAGCTCTCTAAATGTCAATGGCTAACATTTATAAAGCACTTACTAAATATCTGGGTCTGTTCCAAAAGCTTTAGCAATGTGCCACCCTGTAAGGCTTACACCCTTTAAGTGGCTCTATGAAACAGATACGTTCTGCTTATAGTTCTTATTTTACAGAGGAGAAAAATGAGGTACACAGAGGTTAAGTAACTTGCCTATGGTCACACAGCTGGTAAGTGACAAAAGTTGGGTTTAAAAACAGCTTAAACAGCCGGCGCCGTGGCTCAATAGGCTAATCCTCCACCTTGCGGCGCCGGCACACCGGGTTCTAGTCCCGGTTGGGGCGCCGGATTCTGTCCCGGTTGCCCCTCTTCCAGGCCAGCTCTCTGCTATGGCCAGGGAGTGCAGTGGAGGATGGCCCAGGTGCTTGGGCCCTGCACCCCATGGGAGACCAGGAAAAGCACCTGGCTCCTGGCTCCTGCCAGGATCAGCGCGGTGCGCCGGCTGCAGCGGCGGCCATTGGAGGGTGAACCAGCGGCAAAGGAAGACCTTTCTCTCTCTGTCTCTCTCTCTCACTGTCCACTCTGCCTGTAAAAAAAAAAAAAAAAAAAAAAAAAAAACAGCTTAAACACACAGTTTCACCTGCCCTTAGCGACTCCGTAGACTCCATAGACAAAGTTCCTGGAATCCCATTGGGCTTTCTCAGTAATTGCTGCTGTGATTATTTTATTCAAATCCCAGACCAGACTTCAGCTCAAACCCCACCTCCTCCATCAAGTTTCCTCGGATTTCCTCACCTCTCCTGATCCCTGGGTGTGAAATCCCAAGTCCCTCAGATGGTCTTTCTGTTCTCACCTCCAGGACACCTGCAGGGCTGCTGCAGCACAGGCATACGGGCTTATCTCCTACTCCTGGCACCTTTGTTGACTTGCATTTAATGTTTTCCTAACTGTGCTAGAAATAGAATCACAAAGTCCTTTAAACAAGTTACCTCAGGGAGCAACAGCTCAAGAGGAACTCTTGGGGAATTGGGTACTCTTGTCCCTAGAGAAAAACATAGCCTTTTACTTTCTTTTTTTTTTTTAATTTTTAGAATTTAGTTGTAAGGCAGAGTTATAGACAGAAAGGAGAGACACAGAGAGAGGTCGTCTATCCACAATGGCCGGAGCTGGGCAATCTGAAGCCAGGCACCAGGAGCTTCTTCCAGGTCTCTCACGCGGGTGCAGGGTCCCAAGGACTTGGACCATCTTCTATTGCTTTCCCAGTCCATAGCAGAGAGCTGGATCGGAAGAGGAGCAGCTGGGACTAGAACCGGTGTCCATATGGGATGCTGGCACTGAAGGCAGTGCCTTTACTTTCTTGCAACTGAGTGCGAATGGATGAGCATTGGAGGGCCCAGAGGCTTGTCACTCCAGGCTAGGGGAGACCTCGATAACATGCACACTTAATTTCCCAATGAAGCTATTATCTTCTGCCTGGCTGCCTCCTCCAAGGCCTCTGCTTATTTTGTCTGGTTTTGCCCCATTAGGTAGCTTCCAGGTAATAACAAGACTTCCAGGTCATACTCAGTAATTCTCGCCCTTCTCAAGGGATGGAAAGCTACATAATTTGTGGGGCCTGGTACAAAATGAAAATAGAGGGTTTGTGTGTAAAACGGGTTAAGAATTTTAAGATGGTGGGGCCAGTACTATGGTATAGTGGGTAGAGCTGCTGCCAGCAATGCCGGCATCTCATATGGGTGCCCATCTGTGTCCCAGCTGCTCCACTTCTTATCTAGTTTCCTGCTAATGCCCTTGGGAAAGCAGCGGAAGTTGGTCCGGGTATTTGTGCCCCTGCTACACACACAGGAGACCTGGAAGAGCCTCCTGACTCCTGGCCGTTGTGGCCATCTGGGGAGTGAACCAGCACGTGGAAGAACTCTCTCTCTCTCTCTCTCTTTAATTCTGACTTTCAAACAAATAAATAGATGCTTAAAAATAATAATAATTTTTGTAAAGATCTATTTTACTCATCTTAAGAGCAGAGCTAGAGAGGGAGAGGGGAGAAGGAGTGGGAGGGAGGACACAGAGGCAGAGCTGGTTCACTCCATAAATGGCTGCAATGCCCAGGGCTGCGCCGGGCAGAAGCCAGCAGCCAGGAACACCATCCAGGTCTCCTACGCAAGGGCAGAGGCCCACAGATAGGGGACAAACCATTTCCTCCAAAACAGTGCTGACATTCTGACCCCCAGTGCCTATGCGCTGGAAATAGGGTCTCTGTTGATGATCAAATTAAGATGACGTCACCAGAGTGGTGACTGGTGTCCTCATGAAAAGGGGAAATTTGAACAGACACACAGTGAGGGAAGAGGGCATGAAACGCACACACACAACACAGGAGGATCCGATGTGAACAAACAGGAAGCCAGCGATGGGGACGAGGCACCCACCAGGCAAGGAATGCCAAGGCCTGCCAGCCAGCAAACTCCAGAGGCTGGAGAGCAGCCCGGAGCAGGTTCTCTCAGACATCAGAAGGCTCCGGGCCGGCGCCTCGGCTCAATAGGCTAATCCTCCGCCTGCGGTGCTGGCACCCCGGGTTCTAGTCCCAGTAGGGGCATCGGATTCTGTCCCAGTTGCTCCTCTTCCAGGCCAGCTCTCTGCTGTGGCCCGAGAGGGCAGTGGAGGGTGGCCCAAGTGCTTGGGCCCTGCACCCCATGGGAGACCAGGAGGAAGCACCTGGCTCCTGGCTTCGGATCAGCGCAGTGCGCCATTGGAGGGTGAACCAACAGTACAGGAAGACCTTTCTCTTTCTCTCTCCCTCTCTCACTGTCCACTCTGCCTGTCCAAAAAAAAGAAAAAAAAGAAAGAAAGAAGGTTCCGACACTGCCTACCACCTCGATTTCAAGTTTGCAGCTCCCAGAACTGGGAGACAAAAAATCGCCGTCGTGTAGGCCACCCATTTTGTAGTACTTTGTTGGAGCAGCCCCAGCTGGCCAATATGTCCCCTACCCCCCAGCTGAAGGCTCTTCCCACTACTCTCCAGCCCTGCAGGCTCCTACACATCTGGAAAAACAGAAATCCCAATAGGACTGGGGCAGGGATAGGGCCACGGCAATATCAGTCTTGTTTTCCAAGAATTTTTTCCTCCTCCACAGACAAACGGGAGGCCTCTGTGGTCACGTTCTAGGAACCTGTTCCCCTCTCAGCCCCAATGTAAAACATGTGCTGAGTATCCCATAAAGCGACTCTTCTCCCAGTGTCAGCTGTCACAATAAGGGCAATGGTCTTCACGGGTGGAACAGGCAAGTTCAGGGCCAGAGGCAAATTTGCAAGATGCCCGGATGCCCCCATGTTCTCAACCCAAGGAAGCGTGGGCTCTGTTTCTCCTGGGCAGCCAGGTGTTCTCCGAAACGGGTTCATCAGCAGTTCTGTGGGCCCAGGCCCCCGCAGCACAGGCTGCTGGGGGCCCCCAGGAGAAGGGAAAGGGGAAGTGGGACTTGGTGCTTGGGGGTGAAAAGGGCGGGGGTGTTGCTTTATGAGGAAACAATTTGCAGACACTGCCAAACTGGGAGTTGGCCAGGCTTGTGCTGCCCCCGCCTCACTCCAGTCCTCAGGGACCTTAAGCAGCCCGAGCTGGGGAGCCCCTTGTCTCCTCAGGGCCGAGCCTCCATCCGGGCGCAGCGCACCCCAACATGGCCGCCGAACCCAGGCTCCAGGGCTGCAGCCGCGACTCCGGGTGACGCAATGGCCGCTGGTTGCATCAGCCGTGCCCGCGGGTTTGGCCCGCCCCGCTGCCCCCCGGATCCGGACGCCGATTGGGCCACGTTGGGCAGTGACCCCCGTCTCAGCCAATGGGCGACAGCCACAGAAGAGTCTGTCCGCAGAGCCCGGGCGCGGGCCGCCTATAAAAGGCGCCTGAGGCGGGGGCGCGCGGCCCAGAGAGTTGAACAGTCGTTGCGGATCTTGCCGGTGCGCCGCCGCCTACCTGGCATCTGGGAGCGCCGCCGAGCCTACAGCTCCGCCGCCATGGAGCCCGAGCCGGAGCCCGAGCCCGTCACGCTGCTGGTGAAGAGCCCCAACCAGCGCCACCGCGACTTGGAGCTGAGCGGAGACCGCAGCTGGAGCGTCGGCCACCTCAAGGCCCACCTGAGTCGCGTCTACCCCGAGCGCCCGGTAAGAGGGGCCCCGCCTCCCCCTTTCCGGGAGTCCCTCCGTGCGGCAGCTCCCCCCACGACGGCGGGTCCCCTCCTGGGCACTTCCCCCAGGGCCGAGGTCCCCTCCCGCCGCGGGCGCCCCTCTCCTTGCCCGGGAGCTGTCACCCACAGGGTCTGGGCCGTCTTCACCCCGCCTTTCTGACGGGCTGCTGGCTTGTCACTCACTCCGCCTCCCCCACGTCCCCAAACCCACCTCCCCAGGCCTGGCTCCCCCCACCCGAGCCAGGCCGCCGAAAACAGCAGTTTGACCTTGGCTGAGCTACGTCACCCTCCAGTCCGTCCTTTGCCCCAAAAGACCCAGGCGACTAAGTGTTCCTAACCAGGCCTGCGCCCTCGGCATCCAAGCAGGAATCCGTGCTGCGCGCGGCGTCTTAGCGGGGAGGGGACCGTGCAGGTGCCAGCCCGGGGCCCTACCCAGAGACCCGGGCAGCGCCCGGGCGCCGTGCGCTTGAGGTCCCACGCCCAGAAGAGGACGTGGCTCTTCCCTCGCTGCCCACCTTCCGCCCGCTGGCCCGCGGCTCCTCCCCGTCGCGCGGGGCTCCCCGCTGGTGGCGCAGGGAGGAGCCGCGGGCACTGGGCGATGGAGCCGGGAGCCAGGCGGGAGGAGTCGGCCCGAGGCTGGTTTTCAGACCCGGGCCCCCCCACCCCACCCCGTTTGGGGAGCTCTCCTTGCTTTGTTTTGGTTGACGCATCTGTCAACATCGCCCTTAGCGCCGCCCTCGCGCCCCGCCACGTGACGCGAGGCCGCCGCGAGCCGGACCTTCCTGTATTTACTTTGCACTCGGATGTTGCGTAAGCGTCGGCCGGGTTGCTCGCTGCCCACCACCCTGTGATCCTCCGTGGGGCAGGAGGAGGGCCGACCCGTGGGAGCGCGCGTGTCCTCGGCGCCTTTTCCTTCCTGGTTGGGAACGTGGACGTGGACTGCCCCTCGGACCTGTGGTTTTTTGGCCTGTGTATCCCGTCACCTCCCGTTCCCGTGGCCTTTGCAATTCACCGCTTGCCTCTCCAATTTCTTGGGAGCTGCTTCCAGGAAATGAGGTGGCCTCGAGGTGCACAGATAGGCGAGGGGCAGGTGCGGAGCATCACTCCCCTGAGTGTGACGACCTCAGAAAGATCTGTCATGTGAACACATTGGTATTTACAAATTACTGCTGGAGCATGCTCAGCATTTGTTTTCTGTAGTATAAAATGGTATAATGTGAGACTTCCGACTTTAGAATAGTTAACATTTAACTTTTTTGTTAGCTTTTATTTTATTTTTTTAATACTGTTTGAAAAAGTTATAGAGAGAAGGGGGAAGAAACAAAGATCTTCCATCTGCTGCTTCACTCCCCAGTTGGCCCCCACAGCCTGGGCTGGGCCAGGCCAAAGCCAGGAGCTTCATCCGGGTCTCCCCTGGGTGTCGGGGGCTCAAGCACTTGGGCCATCTTCCACTGCTTTTTCTAGGTGCTTTAGCAGGGAGCTGGATGGGAAGTGGAGCAGCTGGGACTGGAACCAGTGCTCATATGGGATGCCAGTGTCACAGGCCCCTTAAGTCAGTTCTTTTTCTTTTTTGTTGATTCAGGCCTCGAAAAAGGGGTGGGGAACAATTCAAATCCACAAGCAGCTGTAGTTTTGACATCTTCTCTAGTGGTTGAACTCTTTCAAATAAATACATTAAAAAAAAAAAAAAAAGAGTTACACAGAGAGAAGAAGAGGTAGAGAAAGAGAGAGAGGTCTTCCACCGCTGGTTCACTCCTGAATTGGCCGTAACGGCCGGAGCTGCGCTGATCTGGAGCCAGGAGCCCTTCTGAGTCTCCCACACAGGTGCAGGGGCCCAAAGACTTGGGCCATCTTCTGCTGCTTTCCCATAGCAGAGAACTGGATCGGATGTGGAGAAGCTGGGACTCAAACCGGCGCCCATATGGGATGCCAGCACTGCAGGTGGTGGCTTTACTCACTATGCCACAGCGCTGGCGCCACGGTTGAACTCTTAAATAAAATGCAAGGCTCCACATAATACAGTAGTAGTTTACAAATGCACATATATAGCATTTGCCTCTGACATCAGCCAGAACAATGATGAACACAGCGTCCATCAGATTTCTTTGTTAAAAGAAGTCCTGATGCACGTAGATAAGAAGGTGCTATTTTTTCCGGTGTGATTTTAAGCAGCTTGCTTTATAATTCTAGGCTTTTGAACAAGAACAGCTTCATTCAAAATCTTGCATTATTCTGGCAAGAGTAGGTGGAGGAGTTGGAGACCTCCAGTGTACTGACTGCTGTGTTATTTGAGGCCATTGTTTTTAAGTATAATTTAAATGGAGTTAAAAATTTTAGACTGGCGCCGCGGCTCAATAGGCTAATCCTCCGCCTTGCGGTGCCAGCACACCAGGTTCTAGTCCCGGTTGGGGTGCCGGATTCTGTCCCGGTTGCCCCTCTTCCAGGCCAGCTCTCTGCTGTGGCCAGGGAGTGCAGTGGAGGATGGCCCAAGTCCTTGGCCCCTGCACCCCATGGGAGACCAGGAGAAGCACCTGGCTCCTGCCTTCGGATCAGTGCGATGAGCAGGCCGCGGCGGCCATTGGAGGGTGAACCAACGGCAAAGGAAGACCTTTCTCTCTGTCTCTCTCTCTCACTGTCCACTCTGCCTGTCAAAAAAAAAAAATTTTTTTTAAAGTGAGGTGTATGAAGCGTGTGGAGTCCCCACAGCTGTAGATTCACTGGCGTAGAGAAGAGAGGGTTGGACCGTTGACTCTTTAGCAGTGGTGACCTGGGCCAGTTTCTCAGACTTTGCCCCCTAAAGTAGGGGCAGGAGGTCCCACAAGGTGTGGTATGTCATGTTACCCACACAGCATCTCTGTAATGGAGAAATCTTCTGTGAGGGGCTTGTGCTTAGCATTGCTTCCTGTTGTGTTGGGGCGATGGTAGGTGGTTTTGACGAAGGCTGACCTTGGGAGTACTCTGAGTTCTCTCTGAGACCAAGCCTAGTTTTGAAGTTAGTTGCTATAGGAGCCCCAAATAAAATTTCTGGTTTTCGTGGTGCAAACCCATTTCCCTGGTAGGTAGGATGTCAAGTGTGCTGCCTTGGGTTTCGTGGGCTGCAGATAATTTGTCATCCTAAATTTATTTGCATATTTGAGATCAGTTTAAATTTAAGCACTTTCTGAATAAAAGTTGTGAATGTGGGGCCTTTGCAAGGTGTTTTCCTGTGAGGCTGGGGGAAGTGTGCACACTGGGGTCATGGTATGAAACAGTTGACTCTGTGCTGGAGCGGTGCAGGAGCTAAATGCTGACCTCTGACCCCTTTTCTCTCCACGCTCAGCGTCCAGAGGACCAGAGGTTGATTTATTCTGGGAAGCTGTTGCTGGATCACCAGTGTCTCAGGGACTTGCTTCCAAAGGTGCGTCCCTTACACTGTAACTTTGGAATGCTTTTAGGCGCCAGCAGCCTGAGCGCAGTCCTAAAGTACCTCCTCATGATTTTTAGCAGGAGAAACGGCATGTTTTGCACCTGGTGTGCAACGTGAAGAGTCCTTCAAAAATGCCTGAAGCCAGCACAAAGGTAGGTCGGCTTTCTCTGATTGCAACAATTTGTTTTCAACTCTGAAGGGAGAAATGCAGGAACTTGGAGAACACTTTTAAGAGAGATTTTAGAGCATGTGCTGGAGAGTGGGCCAGAGCCGAGGTGGAAGTGTGGGAGTCAGGAGTGTGACCCGACCTCTGGGTACTGTGTGTCCAGATCACTGAATCAGCAAGGCACTTGAAATGAAGGTGGTAAAAATTGTGCCCACAAGTTTCTTCTAGGGAATCGTTAGTACTATAAAGAATAAAAATCTGAGTATATTTCCTTTGGAAATTCTCATTGTGACTATTTATTTGGATAGAAAAAGGCCACAGTCTTTGTCACGTGATCTGTGAAGATTTATTTTTATTTGATAGAAGTGTTTGTTTTTCATTTCACAATGTTTATCGGAATATACAGTATCGATATTCTAATCATGTACTCTTAAGTTTGTATTACAACTATTTTTAAAATTTATGAATAGAGTATAGGAAATTCTCTTTCCTTTCATTTTCTGGCTGCATTGTATTTATAAATCCTAGTCAAATTTAGTGTCTTAAGTTACATCTTATGATGCTGAACTTACTAACTCATCAGGAAGTTTTCTCAGCAGTGATAACCTCATTGGAAGGCTTTAGTGAAACTGCAGTGTAATTACTCTGGGGAAAGAAAGTATGGATTTTTAAGGATCCATGTATTTAAAATTGGGTTGAATGAATTTCGGAATATTTTTTACATGACATTGCCTGTTTAATTTTGTCTGGTTTAGAGGTGGGGGCGGGGCCATTCACAGCAGAGTGATTGCAGGATGGTTGCATCACGGCCTTTGTTCTGACCAGCACCTTACTTACGCAGGTTGCTGAGTCCACAGAGCAGCCCCCTGGTCCTAATCAGGGCCAGCATCCTGGGGATTCCGCAAGTGATGGCCTAAGGCAAAGGGAAGTTCTTCGGAACCTTTCTCCCTCCAGCTGGGAGAACATCTCCAGGTGAGTGTTCTCATTGAAGAATAAGATGTGTTTGCACCTGTGTGGTCAGAGAACAAAATTTGGCCTTGCAGAGGATTTCATTTTAAAGATACCTTATTTAGCTTTTCTTTGTACACAGCCATTTAGGGAACATCTGAAAAGGCAGGACATGCCTGTCCAGAGAGCGTAGGCATTTTCCTCGCCGTCATGGGTGTGTTTCCTGGTGTTGCCCTTGGGATAGAACACTGTGCGGCTGCTTGCTGAGAGCCCTGCGCTTTGTGTATCGTAACAACGAGGGCAACGGTGAAGGCGCTGAGAAGCGTCCTGCCAGGATGCTTAGAAAAGAGGTTATTACTATTTTTTAAAAGATTTATTTATTTGAAAGGCACAGAGAGAGAGAGGAAGAGAGATCTTCCATCTGCTGGCTCATTCCCCAAGTGGCTGCAGTGGTCAGGACTGGCCAGGAGCCTGGAACTCCACCCTGGCCTCCCACACGGGTGACGGTCTTATCATTGTCGGCCCCCATATTTTTAGAACAATTAGAGCTTTGCTGTAGAGCAGAGATCAGAAGTGACTGGCCGCTCTGAGGTTTAGATTTGACAGCTGTTGGAATACCTCATAAAGTACCTGTGGGAAAAATAATATTGTTGACTACAAGTTAAAATTCTTTAATTCTCTAGTTCTCCCACCTCCTCTTCCTAGTAGTTTTTATCCTCAGTTTTTGATAAAGGCAGATGTTTGAGGAATCGGACTTTTTTTCCTTTAAGATTTATTTATTTTTTTGAAAGTCAGAGTTGCACAGAGAGAGGAGAGGCAGAGAGAGAGAGAGAGGTCTTCCATCCATTTGTTCACTCTCCAATTGGCTGCAACGGCCAGAGCTGTGCCTATCCAAAGCCAGGAGCTTCCTCCAGGTCTCCCACGTGGGTACAGGGGCCCGAGGACTTGGGCCATCTTCTACTGCTTCCCCAGGCCATAGCAGAGAGCTGGATTAAAAGTGGAGCAGGCGGTCTCGAACCAGTGCCCATATGGGATGCTGGCGCTTCAGGCCAGGGCGTTAACCCACTGCGCCACAGTGCTGTCCCCATGGCTTTTTTTTCTTAATGAGAATTTGGAATATACAAAAGTAGAGGGAATTACATAAGGACCCCACATAACCATCACCCAGGCCCCAGTGTTGCTCCTTTCCCTTTTTTTCTTCATGCATTAGAAGTAATTCCTGGACATCCTGTCATTCTGTCCCTATATACTTCAGTAAATAGCTGTACGAAACATTTAGTTGGGTGGGAAGTATCACTGTATCCCTAAATCTGTATATGTGAAATGCATGAATGTTGTTCACCTTAAAAAAATTTAGCAGGAGAAAAGAAAAATTGCTGGCGTTAGTTGAGTTTTATATGTATGTAAGTTCAGCATACATAAAAGATTATTCTTAAATAAACCTTGTTATCTATAAAAAGAACCATTTAGTTTCCTTACATATTTGCAATGCCATCATGATTAGATCTTACAAAATTTTGAAAAGGACCTCATCTAATTTTCATGCATTAGAACTTTTTTAATGATCAAAAAGTGTCAAACTAAGACCTTCTGTTTTAGAAATTCTCTGGATATGGGGTTCAGTAAAAGACTGTCAGCATATAAACTGGATACCTTGTTGGATAGACGATTTAAAGTGGCCTCTCTCATTCTGGCTGTTTAGCATGAGAATTGAAGCTTATCTGATTGCTTGAATTTTACCATATTTAGACTTGTTGATTTCATTTAAAATATGTTTATTGAATAGGCAGTGCATATACCTTTGCTTACAGATACAAGTTGACCAGCAGGAATGAACACGTAACATGCTCCTGATTTTCCTGCAATTCTGTTATAGTTTCAGTTTGTGAAAGGGAGGGAGTTCACTGTGTAGGAAGCACAAGGCCAAAGAAGAGAGTCCCACCTCCCCTGCCCTAAGCAGCTGGAGCTGTGTTACACGATTGGAAAAGCATGAGTTTGACGTCAAACAAAATAAGTCTCAAATCCAGGCCTGCTACTAGCTCAGCGACCTTGTGAAAATCCCTTGTATTCTCTGAGCTGTGCTTGGGCTCCCTTCTGTAAAATGGGAGTGCAGTCCTTCCCCACATGGTTACTGGGGATCCAGTGACCTGGGCAGGCTGCTAGGTGGTCAGTAAGCAAGCACAAGTGATGTCCCCTGCACAGGAAACTGCCCCAGGACACATCTCCCAGGAAGACAGAAGTACTTCCGGAAAGACTTTGGGAGAAATGTGGCTTTTGAGCTGCTCTCTGAAGGGTGCACAGTGGGTTTAGATCTGCAGTGAGACTCAGCCAGTGAGTGGGGCTCTACCTTGCCAGAGAAGGGTCAGCTTGTTGGTACTTCCGTGCACAAGACGAGCAGCCGCCCCCTGTTGGTGACATGATGGGCGCCTAGTGCTGGGCGAGGGAGCTGGTTTTCCTGGGGGCTCTAGAACCTGTAGAGGGCTCTGCCCCTCGGCACTCTCTGTGTTGCATTAACACAGCCATCTGCCACATGGCCACCAGGAAGCCCGTTCATTTGGCTGTCTGATTGGAATTCCTGGGAATAAACTTAGTTTTCATTTATTCATATTCAACCAGTGAGTTGTTTTTTGGTTTTGTTTTAAATCTGCATTCAGGCCTGAAGCTGTCCAGCAGGCGTTCCAAGGCCTGGGGCCTGGTTTCTCTGGCTACACGACATATGGGTGGTTGCAGCTGTCCTGGTTCCAGCAGATCTACGCCCGGCAGTACTACATGCAATAGTGAGTCCTTCCCACTAGACTGCATGTGGTCGTGACTCTGGGGATTGTGGGTGACCCCATGCATGATACCTGTGAAGTTCAGAATGAAGGGAGGAGTGGCTTTTCATCTGTTTCTGCAGAGCCCTGCTCCGTCTGGTTCTGTGGGTGGGATGGACTGTGATTGACAGCTGCTGCCGCGTCTGTGAACTGATGCAGGCTGTTTGTGTGATACATTGCGAATGACATCATTTAGAAAGGTCTTTCCAATTGGTGATATCTTTAAAGTTTTGTGAAACTCAATTTGCTGCTACACCCTAATTTTGTAGTGGCCTTCATGTTTAATTCCACGTGAAATTTACCATGTAGTTTCTCTTAGAAAATACATTTATGGATAAGGAGTGTTAGAATTTCTTCACTAAGTTAAAGAAAACTCAAGCATGCCTGTACCTATGTATAGTTCTTAGTAGTAAAAAGACCACTTTATAAATAAGGCTGTAAGAACCACAGTCTTCACAGTGCTTTGCTCTCAACAGTATCTGCTTCTGTTATTTTTATTTTAGTTTGGCTGCCAGTGCTGCGTCAGGGGCCTTTGTCCCACCACCAAGTGCACAAGAGATACCTGTGGTTTCTGCACCTGCTCCAGCTCCTATTCACAACCAGTTTCCGGCTGAAAACCAGCCAGCCAATCAGAATGCAGCTCCTCAAGTGGTGGTTAATCCTGGAGCCAATCAAAATTTGCGAATGAATGCACAAGGTGGCCCTATTGTGGAAGAGGATGATGAGATAAACCGAGACTGGTTGGATTGGACCTATTCTGCAGCTACATTTTCCGTTTTTCTCAGTATCCTCTACTTCTACTCCTCCCTGAGCAGATTCCTCATGGTCATGGGGGCCACCGTTGTCATGTACCTGTAAGCAGAGTTTCTTTTGCCTTTTCCCTCTTTTACTACAAATTGCACTATATTGTGACTCAGATCAAGTATAGATTTCGCTCTTTTCTGAGCAGTCTCTCCTGTAGTCAAAGGAAATGTGTTAAAATGGCGTGTCATTCTGGGACTTTCAGTGCCTGGCTGTGGGCTGCCACACAGGCTGCCACTGTGGCTAGAGGAGGGGCCCGGAGGTTCTAGAGTAAATCTCACTGTGAAGCTAAGGCCGCCTTTGATGTGCTTCCTTTGCAGGCATCATGTTGGGTGGTTTCCATTTAGACAAAGGCCGGTTCAGAACTTCCCCCCCAATGATCTTCCTCAGGAGGCCGTGAACCAGGACCCCAACAACAACTTACAGGTATGGAGTCTGCTGGGGCCCAAGTGAGCCGGGCGCAGTGTGCCAGGCTCAAGTCCTCACACACTGGGAGTCCAGCCTGTGGCTTTCATTAGACTAAACATTTCTTTCTTTCTTTCTTTCTTTTTTTTTTTAAATTATTCTTAGAACAGCAGCTGTTTTTAAAACATTGAAGGTGTCATAAATCCAGCTATTTCTGTCATGTGGCAGTTGGCATTTTTGCATATGTAAATGATTTTTAAACCCATAATCTGAGTGTTCAGTGGTCTGTCACAATGTGTTGCACCTGTGAAGCTGATGCTAGCTAGGTATTCTAAGTGGGAGCTGGAGAAGCAGCCTGTCACTAGGTTCCCTGGAAAATAGCATAATAAGTCCGCAGAAGTAGAATTTCTGCAAGGTGGATTCATGCAGGATCCTTAAGGATATTTTCTTTCTTTCTTTCTTTCTTTCTTTCTTTCTTTCTTTCTTTTTTTTTTTTTCAAGATTTTATTTATTTGAGAGGTAGAGAGAAAGGTGTTCCTTCCGTTGGTTCATTCCCCAAATGGCTGCAATGGCCGGAGCTGCACTGATCTGAAGCCAGGAGCCAGGTGATTCTTCCCGGGTCTCCTGTGTGGGTGCAGGGGCCCAAGCACTTGGGCCATCCTCTACTGCTTTCCCAGGCCACAGCAGAGAGCTGGACTGGAAGAGGAGCAGCTGGTACTAGAACCAGTGTGCTTATGGGATGCTGGCGCCACAGGTGAAGGATCAGCCACGGTGCCGGCCCCAAGGATATTTTCATAATACAGATTGTCTCCTTAGTGTGTTTTTGGAACTGTGGGTTTCCATTTCTGACTTCTTACAAGACAGCCAAAATAAGATTATTCACATTTAAGAACTAGTTCATGTCTAGATTACCAGGTTACTCTGGGCGGACACTTTCTGCCAGCACAGGTGTGCTGTGGGAGTGTGAGGAAGCCCTTCCCTGCGTCCCGCCTGCCTGGCTGCTGGGCCTCGGGTGCAGGGATTTCTGCCCACTCTTGCCTAGCGCTGTCCGGTAGTCCTCAGAGCCCTAATTGCTTTCCCTTCTGTGTCGTTACCTGTAGGAAGGCGCCGATGCTGAAAGTGAAGACCCCAACCACGCCCCTCCAGGCAGGGGCGTGCTCGGCGACGAGCAGACCAGCCCTTCCTTCGTGAGCACAGCCTGGCTCGTCTTCAAGACTTTCTTTGCCTCTCTTCTTCCGGAGGGCCCCCCAGCCATAGCAAACTGATGCTGTTTGCACCCTCCCTGCTGGAGGCTTTGACAGGCATGGACTGGATCATCTGACTCCAGCTGGGTCTCCTCACCCGGACAGGACAGTGGCACAGAGCTCCCCAACCCCACAGGCTGATGATACGCTTTTGTGATCAAGCAAAAGCAGAGAGTAAGGCGTGAAGCCCTGGTGGAAATGGATGAACAAAGAATGTCCAGGGTTTTCCGTGTCTGTGTTCTGAAGAGCTTTAATATACACTGTATGTAGTTTGATAGGCATTGTAAGTAGAAGGCATTAGGTGTTGCATGTTTGTGCCTGAGGAACTTTTCCAGATGTGTGTGTCTGCATGTGTGTTTGTACATAGACGTCATAGATGCAGAAATGGTTCTGCTGGTACGATTTGATTCCTGTTGGAATGTTTAAATTACACTAAGTGTACTACTTTATCTAATCAGTGAAATTGCTAGACATGTTTTAGCAGGACTTTTCTAGGAAAGACTTATGTATAATTGCTTTTTAAAATGCAGTGCTTTACTTTAAACCAGGGGGAACTTTGCAGAGGTGGAAACCTTTGCTGGGTTTTCTGTTCAATAAAGTTTTACTATGAATGATCCTGGCAGAGACTCATGGTGTCCTGGCCCCTTGCTTTGTGTCTGTTGTCACCGGGTGGTCAGACTGGACTTGCTGATTTAAAAGGCGGCCTCAGTGCTCTTTGTAAAAGGGCTGTTTGTGCCATTGAAGGATGACAAAGTGAGGTCATGAAAGTTTAATTTACCAAGAATATACCTATGTTTGTCCCCGTTTGCAGATTTAAGCATTACTGGCTTGTATAGAAACACATGGAAGTTAAATTCCCCAAATTTAAAATCCTTGGTATTTAGTTTCTTCCACCTTGGCAATTCTACAGGAGTTTTACACTCAAATATCACGATTTTGTAAACCGAGCTGATCTGAATGATTTTTTTTCTTTCCTTTAAGTATGAATTTTGACATTTTTTTAAATCCTCACTGTACATGCTTTTTTTTTTTTTTTTTTTTTTTTTTTTAAGATTCATTTATTTGAAAGCCAGGGTTACACAGAGAGAGAGATCTTTCATCTGCTGTTTCACTTCCTAAGTGGACACAATGGCTAGGGCTAGACCAGGATGAAGCCAGAACCTAGAACTCCATACTGGTCTTCGACAAGGGTAACAGGGGCCCAAGTATTCAGGCCATCTTCCACTGCTTTCCCAGGCACATTAGCAGGGAGCTGAATCAGAAGAGGAGTGGCTAGGACGCAAACCGGCGCTGTGGGATGCTGGTGTAGCAGGTGGCGGCTTAACCTGTTGCACTACAACATTGACCCTGAGACGCAAAGTTTAGTATATTTTCAGACGAGTAATACTATGAGAGAATAGCAAAGGCTTGGTCAGTGTTCTTTTTCAGAAAGTGAATTGGCCTTCTGTGTCATAGTTGTGATTATTCCAATTAACCTTTCCTTTACATTAAATAAACATCCCTTTGGCAATTTTATATCAAGACACTGGGTAGACGGTGTTTTACATATGGTTGCGCTTACAAAAGCTAGCAATGGTGATGACGCCAGGAGTTAAATTGCAAAGGCTTCCAACACTTGCATGCCTGCAGACCAACCACCGTCAGCAGTCAGCGTGACTGGCAGATTGTAAAGGCAGACTTGCTTCATGACAGAATGGCCTGGGACTGGAGTTCAGTGTAGCAGGCCAGGAAATGGGTGTGAAACAATAGGGAACCGGAAGGGGGGGGTCCCAGCGGGAGCTCCTGCCCACAGCTGATTCTCAGCGTGTTTGAGAGTGAGGTCTGAGTGGGTTATGAAAGCAATCAGGAAGAGTTCCTAAAGTTTGGGGTGGAAAAGACTCGCTCTTCAGAGGTGAGGCCGTCACCATGGCGAGGGGTGGCTGGTGGTTCCCACCTCATGGTTCTAAAGGAGCCGAGCCTTGTCCCTAAACTATTCTGCAGGCCCCAAACAGTGCCACCCGGTTCCAAATGCCTTAGTTTGACTTCAGTGTCCTAAGGTGTCAAATATGTGCCACCCTGAACTGTGTCCTTTATAAAGGCTTGATTAGGGGCAGCTAATAGTGATATTGTGTATATTGCTATTCCCACATCGTGCCATGGACGACTGCGGAGGAACCAGTGTGGCTACATGAAAACGGTCCCTTAAGTTCTGTTCCTCCAAGAACCATTCTTGGCACCAAAATCTGTTTCAGTCACAGTTCTGCCAGAGAAAACAGAGCAAGAAACACTGATGTCACATCATAGGGGTTAACTAGGCAGGTGTGAAATCGTGGGGCAGCTGGGCAGGAGTGGCTACTGCAGTCCCAGGCTTAATTTCTACCTCCTCAGGAAAATCACTCTGCTCTAAGGCTTTAGGCCTTTCAACTTAGAAAGAATCGGGGCCGACTTGTGGCATAGTGGGCTAAGCTGCTGCCTGCCCACTGCCTGCAGGGCTGGAATCCCATATGGGCACCGATTCAAGTCCCAGCTACTCCACTTCCCATCCAGATCCCTGCTAATGCTCCTGGAAAGCAGCTGAGGGTGGCCCCAGTGCTTGGGAGCCTGCACCTACGTGGGAGGCCCTGTTGAAGCTCCTGGCTCCTGACTGGTCTGACCCAGCCCTGGCTGCTGCAGCCATCTGGGGAGTGAACCAGCAGATGGAGGACCGACCTGTCTCTCTCCTCCCTCTGTCTCTCAGGAGTGAACCAGTGAATGGAAGATATCTCTCTCCCCCTGTGTGTGTGTGTGTGTGTCCATCTCTAATTGCTTTACTAAAAACAAGTATAAGTATGTGACCTGAAGTGCCCATCGTGAGCTGGTCGTAAAGTTGGGTAGGCACAGCAGCGCTGTCATCAGATGAAGCGGCGTAGATGGGATAGGGCCCCAGTGGGCTATGAAGACCAAGTCACATGAAAAAATACCGCAGATGCCCATGGTCCCCACCCCGCTCCACCACCTCCCCTTTCCCAGGCTGCACCCAAGGCCTCATGGAGAATGTCCCGCACGGTTGACAGGGGAGGAGAAGACTCGGGTCTGGTTCTCCGATGGTTCTGCGTGACATGCAGGCATCACCCAAGAGTGGACAGCTGCAGCTCCTTTCTGGGCTAGCAGAACTCTGAGAGGTGCATGTGGCTGTCCACCATGGCTGGACGGAGAAATAGCCAGAGGTGCAAGTGGATGCTGAATCATGGCTGTGTGTGGCCTGGCTGGGCAGTCAGGGACTTGGAAGGAGCATGATTAGAAAATTGGAGGCTGGGGGGCCAGTGCTGTGGCACAGTGGGTTAATGCCCTGGCCTGAAGTGCCGGCATCACATATGGGTGCCAGTTCGAGACCCGGCTGCTCCACTTCCAATACAGCTCTCTGCTATGGCCTGGGGAAGCAGTAGAAGATGGCCCAAGTCCTTGGGCCCCTGCACCCGTGTGGGAGACCTGGCAGAAGCTCCTGGCTCCAGGCTTCAGATTGGCCCAGCTCCGGCTGTTGCATCCAATTGGGGAGTGAACCAGCGGATGGAAGACCTCTCTCTCTGCCTCTCCTTCTCGCTCTGTGTAACTCTTTCAAATAAATAAATTAATTAAAAAAGAAAAAGAAAATTGGAGGCTGGGAAAGAGGTGTATAAACAGACTTCTCTGAACAGGCAAAGGACATGAAGACATTTAGGTCCCATGTGAATGCCTGCTAAAGTGGCAGCAGAAGGAGATTTTAAGAAGCAAGGGAAGGGCCGGCGCCGCGGCTCAATAGGCTAATCCTCTGCCTGTGGCACTGGCACACCGGGTTCTAGTCCCCGTTGGGGCACTGGATTCTGTCCTGGTTGCTCCTCTTCCAGGCCAGCTCTCTGCTGTGGCCCGGGAGTGCAGTGGAGGATGGCCCAAGTGCTTGGGCCCTGCACCCGCATGGGAGACCAGGAGAAGCACCTGGCTCCTGCCTTTGGATCAGTGCAGTGCACCACGGCAGCCATTGGAGGGTGAACCAATGGTAAAGGAAGACCTTTGTCTCTCTCTCTCTCACTGTCCACTCTGCCTGTCCAAAAAATAAATAAATAAATAAAGAAGCAAGGGAAGAGGATGACCGTGTTGGGTGGATACCAGACAGGCTCTTTGCCCAGCCACTCCTGCCTGGCAGCAGACAGGTGATGCCTGGGCCCAGCACCTTGGACATCCACTCACCGAAGCCACCTCGGCTGCAGCCACTGCTGAGTGCCCCGTGTACGAGGAGCTGAGACCGAGGCTGATCCCTGACCTGGCACCACTCAAATCTGAGGGAGGTCAGCCAGCCGCTTGGTGGAAGGTTTATTACACCAGACTGTCTCCATCATAGGAGGAGAAGGGCTTTGTTTTTGTTGTGATGGACGCTTGACGTGGATTGGCCTTCCCTGCTTGCAGTATCACACCTTGTCCATCAACAACACACCTTGTCCGTCATCATGGTATCGCACACAGCATCGCTTCTAGCCAGGGAGCTTATTCACAGCAAGTGAAGCGTGGCAGCGGGCCCTTGAATATAGTGTCTGCTGGTTTATCATGGTTCCCGTTGTACCAGGTTGAACAGTGTCTACCAAAATTTACATTCCCCTGAAATCCAGGAGCATGACCTTATTTGGAAACAGTGTTTGCAGATATAATCAAGTTAAGATGAGGTCATACTGGCCTGCAAAACGAGGAAAATTTGGACACAGACACACACACAGTGGGAAGACAGAGCAGAGACGGGGGTTGTACTGCCACAGGCCGAGCACTGCCAGGACCGCCAGCAGCCGTGAGAAGCCACAGAGCCAACACGCGTTCTTCTGTCCTAGAAGGAGAACGAGTGATGCTTGGATCTGTAACTCCCAAGCCCCAGAACTGGGGGAAAGCAGACGTGTGTTGTATCAGCCACCTCGTTCGCGATCATGGGTTCTGGAAGCCCAGAGAACCTAACAGACCTGTTATCCTGAGGCAGCCGGCTCGGCGGCACCGTGGAGCAGCCCCCTGAAGACAGGGCCAGTGCTCACCAAGCACAGACCTTGCAGGCCTGGGGCTCTGCGCACACTCTACGTCATCCTGGTCATCCATGTTCTGCCTCTCCCGGGACTCACAGGTCCAGGAACCAAGGGGTGAAATGGGAGCGGTGCCCCTCACCACTACCCCTAGGGACCCACTAGCTCTGCCGGTCCAGAGGTCTGTGCTCACAGTGGAGTGTATTCTTTTTCCCAGACTTCCATAAGACAGTTCCACAAATGGGGTGGCTTCAAACAGCAGCGACTGATTCTCCCCCAGTTCTGGAGGCTGGAGATCTGAACTCAAGGTGTTGGCAGGGTGGCCTCCTGGGGGCTCCATGGCAGCGTCTGCCTGTGCCCCATCCCCAGCTCGCGGCGCTTGGCAGCCATCCTGGATGCTCCTTGGTTCGGAGCTGCGTCACTGCAGTCTACACCTCCATCTGCCCTGGACCCTCTTCCCTCGCCTTCTGGGTCTCTGCCTTCACATGGCTTTCTTATTTGATTTACATGCAAGGACCTAACTCCCCAGTAAGGCCAATTCTGGGGTTCTGGGTGGGCACGAACAGGGTAGGGAGACACAAGCTCACCCCACAACAAGGAGGAACACTTGCAGCAAAAGACACAGCAGTAATTCCCCCTGGCTGGAGGTGGAGACTGCCTCCTGGCTGCTTTGAGCTCCTGGTGCTTGGAATGAACAGGCAAAGGAGGGAGGCTGGCGGGACTGCCCCGGCTGTCGAAGGAGGAAGCCGGGTACCCACCACGATGCAGGCAGGGGCGAGGTGTCTGGAATACAGTGGTCCCCTGGGTGTTTGTCTGTACCACAGTGCCCTGTGACTCAACCACAGTGGCCCAATGGCATTGGCAATGAAGGTTTGGGTCATGCCACCAGGTAAAGACCCACCTGAGGACCCCACCTGAGATGTGTGCTGAGGGCGAGAGGAATACGGATTAGGCAGTGGAAAAGGGTGGTTACGAATACTGGCTACAACCACGCAGCTGGCTTCAGAAATGAGAAATGCGTCTCTGATTTTATTGTGAGCACCTTACACAAACCCCTCTGTGGTATACCCAGCAGGGGAGGCTCTGGTCCGGGCTGTCTGGGAAGGCGCCACCTTGTGGTGGTGCTGGAGGCAGGCAGGCCCCCGGTTTTGTTCTGATGGCAACCCTCCCGCTGGGTTTGTCTGGGGGCGGGGTGGGGGGCAGTTGGTCCCCAAAACCCAGAAGGTCTGCAGCAGGGAAGGGCGGTGGAGGCGTGGGCCCTGGGGAAGTTACGTCACCAAGCTCCTGCCCCCTCGTCTATGACAAAGACGCCTGGGACGTGAAACCGGCTCAGCCGCCCACATTGGTCACCAGGAAATAACTGTGGGTTTTCCAAAGACCACCCAGAGATGGCAGTGCCAGACCAAGCCAGATGGAAGAGCTGTGTTTTAGCAAACGTGATATTTTTAAATGTATTAGATAAATGCATTTTTCCATTCAAAGGGATGATGTAAGAGTCCCTTTTTAAGTACAGTTGAGTGAAAAGGCAAGCCACTTTATTTTTAACTTTTTTAATGATTTAATTTTCATTTATTTGAAAGGAAGAATTACAGAGAGATGGAGAGAGGAGAGAGCGAGAGCTCACTTCCAAGTGCTGATTCACTTCCCCAGATGGTCACAAAGGCCTGCGCTGGGCCAGACTGAAGCCAGGAGCCAGGAACCCCATCCTGGTCTCCCACGTGGGTGGCAGGGGCCCAAATACTTGGGCCATCTTCTGCTGTTTTTCAAGGTGCATTAGTAGGGACCTGGATGGGAAGCTCTAGGTCTGTTCTGAACACTGCCAGTCCCCCAGGATCATCCCCCCATCAAAGAGAGTGAGTCCTTGGGGGTCCCCAAGGCAGGCATCCCAGGGCCTCAGGTGTCCCCACATCCAGGACCACCACCTGCCTCCGACCAGCACAGACGGGGAGTGTGGGGAGCAACTGGGAGCAACTCGGACTAGACTAAGTTACTGGAATTAAGACTTATTCTATGCATCTGCTCTCCCACAATATGGCGCTGAGAAGGGAAACAGCTTCTACACAGCTGCCTCCAGTTCAACCAATAAACTGTGGGACCTGCTCCTGATTGGAGGAGAGCAGCGTACTCGGCATGTGGGTAGCAGAGTTGGGATTGGTGGAAGAGGACTATAAAGGAGGAGAGAGACAACATGCACCAGGAACATCTAAGGGGAACACCTGTGCAGCCCCCGAGAGAGCCGGCCGGCGGTGTGCTGCTCCCCCGTGGAAGTGGGGAACGTGGCAGGGGGAACCGCCCTTCCACGGAGGTGGAAGGGACGGTAGCCAACCCGGGAAGAACCAGCAGCAAACCCGGGGAGGGCCGAGCAGACAAAAGAACAGCGCAGGGTCCTGTGTCGTTCCTCCATGAAGAGGGGGAGCGACATAATGGTGCCGTGACTCGGATATGAAGCCTAGGCAGGGCTTAGTGTCGTTCCTCCACGAAGAGGGGGAGCGACAGGGGAGCAGCAGCCCAGGACCAGCCCAGCGGTGGGAGCAGGGCTGGTTGAACACCTGCTGGCACTCCTCCTATGCACACACCCTCACCGAAGTCCCACTGTGTGCCAGGAACTCGCCTCTGCGAGACGGGCCACACCCTCCACTGCCGGCCTTGGAGGACCATTCCTCATGGCTACAGATGGCAGGCATGGGCAGCGGCTTCCTCCCAACCTGAAGAGGATGTGGCTAAGGCGGTGACTTTGGGCAGGAGCGGTGCTTCTGTAATTCTCACAGCCACACTGGGAGTGGGCACGGCTCCTGCATTTACAGTTGGATACACTGAGGCTCTCACCCAAGTCACACAGCCAAGGAAGCTGTGTACAGTATCTACTCAGAAAAGATTTGTAAATATGACCCCACTTAAAAGTAGTCTCAGGGCCCTGGGCTGTGGCACAGCAGGTTAAGCCACCACCTGTGATGCCGGCATTCCATATGGGTACCAGTTCGAGTTCCGGCTGCTCCACTTATGATCCAGCTCCCTGTTAATACACCAGGGAAGGCAGCAGATGATGACCCAAGTGCTTGGGCCCCTGCACTCACATGGGGAACCTGGATGGGGTTCCTGGCTCCTGGCTTCAGCTTAGGCCAGCCCCAGCTACTGTGGCCAATTGGAGAGTAAACTGGTGGATGGAAGATCTCTCTCTCTCTCTCTGTTTCTTTAACACAGCCTTTCTAATTAACTAATTAATTAAACATAGTCTCCATCACAGAGGAGCAAAGTGCTGTTTCGTTTTTTTTTTTTATGAAAATGCTTCTTTTTTAAAAAATTATTTATTTATTTATTTATTTGAAAATGAGAGTTACAGAGAGAGGAGAGACACATACATCCATGGGTTCATTCCCCAAGTGACCACAATGGCCAGGGTTGGGCCAGGCTAACCAGGTCTCCCACATGAGTGCAGGGGCCCAAGGACTTGGGCCATCTTCTGCTGCTTTCCCAGGTGCTTTAGCAGGGAGCTGGCTGGAAGCAGAGCAGCCTGGACTTGAACCCGTGGCTCATATGGGATGCCGGCGTAGCAAGCGGGGCTTAACCTGCTGCACCACATACCAGCCGCTAGGTCAAGTGTTTAAAGGGCCACAAACCAAGGTGGGAACAGCAGTCATCATGAGAGAGGTGGGCGGGATCACTGGATTATGAATTTTTTCTTTGCTTGACTGAATTCTTTTCTCTGCTGAGCGTGAATTATATCCGTAATAAATTTTTAAAAAGATTTATTTATTTATTTATTTGAAAGGCAAAGTTACAGAGAGAAGGAGAGACATTTTCCATCCGCTGGTTCATTCCCCAGATGGCCACAATAACCGGGCTAGGCCAGGCCAAAGTCAGGAGCCAGGGACCTCCTCCAGGTCTCCCACATGGGTGCAGGGGCCTAAGCATTTGGGCCATCTTCTAGGCCATCTTCTGCTGCTTTCCCAAGCGCATTAGCAGGGAGCTGGATCAGAAGTGGAGCAGCCGGGACCTAAACCGGTGTCCATATGGGATGCTGGAGCTGCAGGCTGTGGCTTAACCTGCTGTGCCACAGCACCGGCCCCTTGTAATAGATTTTTAAAAGTATAATGAAAGAAAAGATTTTTCAAAGAGGCAGGGAAAGGCAGACTAAAATACAAGATCAACTGTATAAATATAGACAGAAGTGAGACAGTTTTAGAAGTCTGGGCCGAGAATTAGAGAAAGCTTCCCAGAAGAGGTGCTGTTAGAAGTGGCAAGGGAGGGGGCCGGTGCTGTGGTGCGGGGGGTTGCAACCTCAAGAGCATCTGAAACAGCCAGCTGGAGAGATGGAAGGCAGAGGCGGTGAGTCTCCATGTCAACTTCACTTTGCGTGCAGCTTGTCCCACGGTGATTCATTCGTGTTCATTTCTAACAGCCGCTACATTTAAGAACTAACGTGCAAAGTCCTGAAAGTTTAACCAGGCCCCTCTGCCCTCCTCCCCCGGCGTGCAGCTGCCCCTTGGAGCGCCGCAAGCTCAGGTCACTGATCTGCCCCTGTGATGCTGGGGCCTCCCTCGGCCCTCAGTGCCAGGCCAGGGTGAGGTCTCCGTGTGCCATCCAGCTGGCTGCCCCTCATCCTGCCTCTCGTGGGCCCTGAGGCCAGCAGTCATCTGCTCTCTGTGCTAATGACATCACTCCACAGACGGTGGGGGTGGGAGGTGAGAGGCAAGAGCTTCGTCCTGGCTCATCACTGTGGGCCAAGGTCAGGGGCCACCTGTGGCAATGGCCCACTCGCTGGCAGAGTCTGAAGGAAGCCCCGGGCCGTACATGGCCAGGGACTGGGAGCACACGCGTGTGCATTGTGCATACGCTCCCCACGTGTTCTGGTCTCACTCCCTTTCCTTTTCTTTTTTTAAAAGATTTATTTATTTGTTTGAGAGGTAGAATTACAGATAGAGAGAGGGAGAGACAGAGAGAAAGGTCTTCCATCCACTGGTTCAACCCTCGAATGGCCAGAGCAGCTGGAGCTTCGCTGACCTGAAGCTAGGAGCCAGGAGCTCCGTCTTAGGCACAGACCTACGGGCAGCCGTTTTCAAGTGTGCAGTTTTGTGGCGTTAAGTACATCCATGTGGCTGTGCCTAACAAAACTCTGTCCCCAAGACGGCGGTCCCCTCCCCGTGCCAGCTCTGGCCGCCCCCATTCCATCTCCCACCTCTCGAATCTGGACCACAGGTGAGTGGGGGTCCACATAGCTGACATCACCCAGCAGAAGTCCTCAAGGTCTCCCGGCAGGTGGTGGGCTTCAGAGTGTCCTTCCTTTGAGGACCAATCCCGCCCCACGCCCCACGCCCCATGCCCCATGCCCCACGCCCCGCGCCGAGTCTGTCCACACTGTGTCTATCCACTCTTTTGCTGATGGACTCTCTGGCCGTTCCTGCCTTCTGGCTGCCGTGAACAATGCTGCTAGGAGCGTCTGTGTGCATACATCTGTGTCTGCCTGTTTACTAAATGTTACACTCTTAAAAGGCAGGGAGTGGGGACTGGTGTCTCCTGTCTGATGGTTCACCTCCAAATGCCCACAAGAGCAGGAACTGAGCCAGGCTGAAGCCAGGAGCCTGGAACTCCACCTGGGCCTCCGCTGTGGGTGGCAGGGGCCCAAGGACTTGACCCACCACCTGCTGCCTTCCAGGAAGCTGGAATCAGAAGCAGATTCCGGACTTGAACCCTAGGCACTCAGATACCAGCGGCGGGAGTCCCAAGCAGCATCTTAACCACTGCGCCAAATGCCCGCCCCCTTCATTTTTATTTTTACAAATATTTCATTGACCTCTGAGTTTTCCTGGCATCCCTTAAACTCCGTGCGGCAGGTGAGCGCTCTCGCTCTCCCTAGTCCCGGCTCTGGTTTGAGGAGTGGCCTGAACCTGTCACAGCAAGGGGCAGGTGTCCTGAGTTGTCTCCCATCTTATCCTTAAAACTTCACAAACGAGAACCGAGCACACCTGGAAGGGGCGGTGCCAAAGCGCCACGGGCGCCACCTGAAAGACACCCTATCAGGTACGGGGCAGTCAGGCCCAGGTTACGGCACCATGGTCCGGTCCCAGCCCCACGCTCACTCCCCCCGGGACCCTGGGGTGGTGCGGATCCTGCCACCCACGTGGAGACTCACCCTGAGTTCCTAGCTCCAGGCTTCAGCCGTCGCTGGCATTAGGGGAGTGAAGCAGTGGATGACAGTGCCCTCCCCTCCCCCGCCTCTCAAGTTAATTAATTAGTTCATTAAATAAAGCGATGTGGAGGAGGGGGTGTGTGCCAGGTTATCCTGTGGCCCAGCCCTGTCCCTTCCCTTACCAGGGCGCCACGTCTCCCATGTGACAGAGGGGCTGCTGTGTTCCAAGGTCCTTGTCCTCCGACTTTGTTACCCTCGGAGGCTGGGATCGAGGCACAGAACTGCCAACGTGGAGTTCAAGTCCTGGCTGTGCCTCGGTGTGTGACCTGGAAGGTGCTGCCTCTCTGTTTGGTCTGAGAAGCAGGGGCTGTGCCGGTACAGGGAGGGTGCAGATGAAATGAGACAGGGACCACGGATGGAGGAAGGAGCCCAAGAGGCGGACGCCGCCGCTCCGTGGAAAATTATTCAGCCCGGCAAAGGAACGGAGCTGGTGCAAGAAGCCAGGCACGGAAGCCCATGCTTCACCTGACTCCACCGGTGTGAGAGGCCCAGAAACCAGAATCCTCAAGACAGGAAGCTGACAGGCAGTGAGGCACGGGGCTGGGGCGTGGGAAGGTGGGAAGGGATCAAGTGGTATTGGGTCCAGGGTTTCTTTTCAAGGTGGCAGGAATGTTCTGGAACTAGGTGGATGGTTGCACAACATCCTGAATGTACTAAACACCACCGAGTCACACGCTTTAAAATGGTGAATTTTTTTTTAAAGATTTATTTATTTATTTGAAAGCCAGAGTTATATATAGAGAGAAGGAGAGGCAGAGAGAGAGAGAAAGAGAGAGAGATAGGTTTCCATCCACTGGTTTACTCCCCAGTTGGCTACAATGGCCAGAGCTGCGCTGATCTGAAGCCAGGAGCTTCTTCCAGGTCTCCCATGCAGGTGCAGGGACTCAAGGACTTGGGCCATCTTCTACTGCTTCCCCAGGCCATAGCAGAGAGCTGGACGGGAGCAGCCAGGTCTCAAACGGGTGCCTATATGGGATGCTGGCGCTTCAGGCCAGGGCATTAACTCACTGCACCACAGTGAATGGTGAATTTTAAATGAAGTGGTAACTTTAATTCCACCAAAAGGAAAAGGGCTAAAGGAGAGAATTCTTTTGAAAATGATGACGATGATGAAGTTTGTAAGAGTCCATGACACAGGGTGCTAATGAGCTCTTCTGGCTTGGGCTTTGGGTTTGATTGCTTTGCTGATTTTTCAATTCAATCTCCCTCAGGCCTCTCCCACCTCAGGTGCCAGGTGCTGGCTCCCGGGCTGCCCCAGGAGCCAGGGCCTGCCTCCCTCCCCTCTGCACAGTGGTGACCGGTGACCGCTAGTACCCTAGCCAGGGGCACCCTCGGTCACTGCCCTCCAAGCCCCATGAAAGGAACACAAACAATGACCAGCAGGACAATGGCCAGCAGGAAGTCCCCGTGAACCCGCAGAGGTGTTTTCTGCATAGTCAGCAAAACTCTCCAGGCAGCTGGGGGCGCCGGGCCGGCCAGGGCTAAGTGGCTCTCCTGCAGCCTGCTCCCTGGCGAGGCCGGTGGGCAGGAGCTCATGCAGCCGAGGGGCGCCCGTGGTGACTGTGGGTCTGAACCCTTGGGACTGGGGGCCCAGGAGCCATTTTGGGCTCCGAGCAGGAACAAGCCCAGGGCTGGGGTCACTCGGAGAGAGGGCTCAGGGAGCCCACCCCACCTGCCTCCTGCTGCACTCCTGCGCCCTGCCTCCCTCCCCAGGGGCTCGTTGGCCATTTGCTCACGGCTGCCGCAGAGGCACTGGGACTCCAGTGGTGGATAACCTTCTCTATGCTGTACCTTTGGGAAAGATCACACAGCCCACGACTCAGCATTCCAAAGCCACAGAAGGCCCCGGCCCTTTCCCCAGAGCCCCAGGTCCTCCAGGAGGCTGCCAAGGTCCTCCAAGGCTTGGTGGGCACTCAGAGCTGTTTTGTGCACATTCAGCAAAGTCTGTATGCGTATATAGGAGTCTTTATGGGTCCACCCCCTTCCTCTCTGTGGATGCAGAGGGCAGGGGTCAACAGGGGGAAACAGACTCCGAGAGAGCGTGTGACCAGCGAGGGCCCACCCTAGCTGACTCCCAGCCCAGGGCCCCAGCCCGCTCTGCCTGGGTTCAGGGACCTGTGAAATCCTGTGCTAAAGGGAATGTGACTGTGGATGGCCGCTGGGCGCTTGCCAGGGCCACAGCCAGGGCGAAGGATAGGACAGCTGTGCGACTCCTGTCTTTAGTGCTAACGCCATGTTTGTAATCCTTCTGGTCTGATGGGCTGCTCTTCGGAAAAGAGGGCTGGGGCTGCTATTTATAATGCCATATAGGTCACTGCAGAGTTTAAGGCTGGCCCTGATGCCCATCACCTGTGTCACCCAGAGATAGCTGCTCATCTCAGAGAGTGGCTCATCTCAGCCCAGACCCCTTGCTGAGAAGCAGAGATCAGAGGCAGTAGCTGCTTAGGGGGAGGTCATGAGAAGAGCTTGACACAGTGCCTGGCATTGCCTACTCCATCCAGCAAGCATCTGCCATGCAACTACTACGTGCTACGAAGCACCTATAATGCGAGCATACAACGCACAGCCGTGAGTCTGGCCCGGGGTGCTGATGGCCTGGAAGAGTCCTGGCCAGAGCTCAATGAACAGTGGGTTCTATGGTTGGGAAGTGGGAAGGGGTCCCGTGCTGGAAACTTGGTCCCCAGCGTGGTGGTGGGAACTTTAAGACTGGGGTCAAGGCCAAGATCATTGGGTTGCGGGGAGTGGCCTTGGGAAGGATTGATACCGGTCTCGGGAATGAGTTCTCTCAAGAGCTGGCTGTTATGAAGCACGGTCACTCCGTGGGCTTGGTCCCTGCTGCACGTGGCCAGTTCCCTGTCTCTCTGCCACGCTGTGACCCAGCCAGGAGCCACCAGAGTCATGAGACAAATCAACCTCTTGACAAAGGATTCCGCTTTGGTGTTGCTATAGCAACACAAACCAGACTGCTGGTCCTGGGAGGAAGGGGGTGAGATCATTGCAAATGAGCCCCGGCACTGGGCCTGGGAGAGGAGGGGCAGCCTGGCGCTTGGTAGGTGCTTGGTTAAGTATCCATGGATTGAGTGAATGTGATGGGGAACCAAAGACTTGCCCAGCCCCATGCCGCAGAGGTCAGCCTTAGATGGGCAATATGCATCACTGTGCAGGTGCTCCTTTTAAAAAAAATTTTATTTATTTTTATTTATTTGAGAAGCAGAGAGAAAGGAGAGGGGGGGAGAGAGAGAGAGAGAGAGAGAGAGAGAGAGAGGTCTTCCATCCTCCGGTTCACTCCCCAATTGGCCAGAACGGCCGGAGCTGCACCAATCCAAAGCCCGGAGCCAGGAGCTTCCTCCAGGTCTTCCCACGTGGGTGCAGGGGCCCAAGGACTTGGCCATCTTCTACTGCAATAGCAGAGAGCTGTATCAGAAGTGGAGCAGATGGGACTGAAACCGGAATTCATATGAGATGCCAGTGCCAGTAGGCATTGGATTAGCCTGGGAGTCATGCTCATAGCCAACCCAGCTCCTGTCTCTCTGTGTGCACTTGGGATTGGGTTTAAGGAGGCACGTTAAGCCCTCCAAGTGTCCCTGGGGCCCCTATGACATGCCCGGTGAGTCTGTCTCCTCCTTTGGTGTGCACCTGTCACCAGCTCCCAGGCTGGCAGAATGGTCCAGGCACCCAGGAAATTCCGGCTCCTGGCAACTGTAACAATTAAGAAAACTTGCAGGGTTGGTACTTTGGAATAGCGGGTAAAGCCGCAGCCTGCAGTGCTGGCATCCAGTATAGGCACCAGTTCAAATCCCTGCTGCTCCACTTCCAATCCAGCTCCTGCTATGGCCTGGGAAAGCAGTGGAAGAAGGCCCAAGTCCTTGGGTCCCTGCACCCATGTGGGAAGACCTGGAAGAAGCTCCTAGCTCCTGGCTTTGGATCGGTGCAGCTCTGGCCATTGTGGCCGATTTGGGAGTGAACCAGCAGATGGAAGACCTCTCTCTTTCCACCTCTCCTCTCTCTGCGTAACTCTGCCTTTCAAATAAATAAGTAAATTTTTTAATCTTTTTTTTTTTTTGACAGGCAGAGTTAGTGAGAGAGAGAGAGACAGAGGGAAAGGTCTTCTTTCTGTTGGTTCACCCCCCAAATGGCTGCCACGGCCGGTGAGCTGCGCTGATCCAAAGCCAGGAGCCAGGTGCTGCCTCCTGGTCTCCCATGAGGGTACAGGGCCCAAGCACTTGGGCCATCCTCCACTTCCCTCCTGGGCCACAGCAGAGAGCTGGACTGGAAGAGGAGCAACCAGGACAGAACCGGCACCCCAACCGGGACTAGAACCTGGAGTACCGGCGCTGCAGGCGGAGGATTAGCCTAGTGAGCAGTGGCACCAGCCTAAATAAATCTTTTTTAAAAAAACAAATTTGCAGGGGCGCTGGCACAGGAGCCTGGGATGTGCCCCCAGGGGAGGCTTGGGTGGACAAGGCAGGTGGAGACTCCCAGGGAGGGAAGTGGGCGAGAATCTCCACAGAATGCCTTGGACAGGATATCAGGGCTCTTGAAAGCCCACCAAAGCCTCCCCCCTTTTCCTAATTGAGTTCTAGTTCGTGCACAGCCGCAGGCCCTCGGGTCACTGTCGGGCAGCGCCGCAGAAGGGAATGTCCTTACTTTACGGCTGTTGTATCATGGCCTCTTCCTATTTACTGCAAATTGGAGATAAAGTTTATTCTTAGACACCTTTATTTACAGGAAAAGGAAAAAAAGGGAGCAAATTCAAGAAAGAGGATTAACGAAGCAGTTATCAGGAGAATGTGAGAGACGGTCAAACGGGGCGGGCGGAAGTGGGGTGCTCTGGCGAATGCCCTGCCCTGGACCCCAGGGCAGGCTGGAGGGGCTGGGTGGGAAGCAGGCGAACCCCCGGAGCCAGGAAGACCCTGCAGCGGAAGTGCCTCATGTCCCGTGGGGGTGGGGAGGACATACAGGAGCCCAGGTCGGGCAGCCGGGGCCACTCGCTGCTGCTGCTGTCTGTGAGCGATGTTTGCCGCCACGCTCCTGAGCCTGGCCTTGCTGGGCGGCGCCCTTGCCTGTCCCAAAGGCGCCTCCTACGAGGCTGGCATCGTGTGTCGCATCACCAAGCCCGCCCTCTTGGTGTGTGAGTACGGGGTCCATGTCTGCCCTTGCCTCCGGGTGTCTGGCCACGGCTCTTTCCAAGGAGCCAGCCTGTCTGGCAGCCAGCCCTGAAGCGGGGCTGCCAGCTTTAGCCCGGAGAGAGGTGTGTGTGGCAGGGAGATGGGCGGAGCAGGGCTGTCACCCCTCCTGACTCCCCTTCAAGGTCAAGCTCTTTGCTGAGAAGGGCCTGGCTGGGCTGCAAACGGCCAAGTGGCTCTGTGTGTAAGGTGGGGGGCATGTGTTTGCTTGGGACCCAGGGTCAATCTGGGGTTTGAGTTAAAGTTCAGAGCACAGCCAGGGTTGGGGTCAAGATAGGGGGCAAAGGTCAGGAGGTTAGCGTGTGTTTGGTGTGCAGGGGTCATTCTTTGGCCAGAGTCAGGCACGGGCTGAGACCAGGCCGGGAGGGTCTGTCCCCAAGTGCTGTGTGTCTGTGGTCGCAGCTCGCCTGGGCTCTCCAGGTCTCCTGGTTGTGCTCAACACAGGGGCCCAGGGGTCTAGAGCAGAGGCCCAGGGCTCCAGGCTTGGGTAGTACTGGGGTTCACTGCATGGTTTGGGGGAGGCTGGGGTTGGTGCGTACCAGGTTCTGTTGGAAGAGAGGCCTGGGCTATGTTTGTGCCAGAGCTCAGTGCCCCCCGAGTCTCCCTCACACCCAGAGTGAGGCTTTGCGGACACACCACAGAGAGGCGGAGCCATGGCCAGGGCTGCCCTGCCTTCCAGTGAACCAAGAGACGGCCAAGGTGGTCCAGACGGCCTTCCAGCGCGCCGGCTATCCGGACGTCAGCGGCGAGAGGGCCGTGATGCTCCTCGGCCGGGTCAAGTACGGGCTGCACAAGTGAGTGGGGCCGGCGGCGGGGTGTGTGTGTGTGTGTGTGCGCGTGTGTGTAGGAGCCCACGGGGGAAGGACGGCCAGGAGAGCTCTCCTCCTGACCTGGCGTCCTACGTCCCACCCGCCGGGCCCCTCCCCATTGCCCAGGGGGATGCATGCATCTGATTCTGAGACCAGTGAGGCAGGTAGAGAGGCAAAGGGTCCCCTGACCTGACTTGGGGTGTCAGCAACAGCCCAGGGCCGGCTATGGCCGGGTGCCTGGACAAACGACACCTCACGAGAGCTTTCTCTTATCCCCTCAACCGCCCCCACTTAACCCACAGAGAAACAGCAGTTCAGAGAGGCTGAGCAGCTCCGAGGCCACACAGCCACGCAGGCAGGTCCAGGCACCGACCTGGGCTCCCAGGACACAGCCACCTTCCTGGAGCCTGGGTCCCTGTCTGTGTCCATCCGGGGCCCCAAGGGTAGGGCAGACACTGTTCAGGGACCTGATCTTTGTCTTAAAACCAACTTCTTCCCTAATCACTGCCAAACACAGGCTTCACGAGATGGTTGTAGGCACTGGAGGCTGTGAACGTTTTAGAGCCACCAGGGGGCGCTGGTGGTACTGGAATGCTGCTTTGTCTTCTGTAAGAAAAGCTCCTGCCGCTAGGGGGCGGTGTCCTAGAGCCGGCTGGCGGGAGTTCAGGGAGGGCAAAATCCCTCCCAAATCAGCGATAATTCAGTAAGACAGGATTCCATTCATGAACAGGCTGAGTGTCCCTCATGCAAAACCCTGGCACCGGCAATGCTTGGCGGGGGGTGAGATTTTTTTGGATCTAGGAATATTTGCATGTACTGGGGAGGGGACCCAAGTCTACACACACAATTCGTGTGTGCCGCATGGACACCTTACAACCGCCGCTGAGGCTATTTTCAGCGCACCTGCTCTTTAACTGGGACCTGGCACAGGAGGCCCAATGTGGCATTTTCCACCTGCAGCGTCATGTCCCTGCTCGAAAAGCTCTGGACCTGGGACTTCAGGGATTTGGGGTTTTTCAGATTAGGGGACTCCAGCTGGATGACTGGAGACCCTGCAGGAGCAGGGTGGGGCAGAGAGCTCCAGCGTGAGCTTCAGCGTGCTGCTGAAGATGCAGATGGGCGCAATGAGAATGGGTACAAAGCTATTCTCTCTACAAGGTCTGGAGCGGAACTGAACAGAGAGAGGGCGGCACGAGGTCTGCCTGGAGCCTTGTTGCTGAGCCCAGCATGTCCAACAGCTTATGATGGGGGATCGGGGGTAGGACGGGTCCAGAGTCAAATCCCAGCTTCACACAGGCCCTTGGAAGCCACGAACCTCTGCTCAGGTGGCCCAGCCGTGGCGGCCACCTCAGAGGTGGCTGAGAGGTACACCCTGTGCACAGTGCCTGCCACTCAGTGCAAGCTCGGCACAGCGTAGCAGCTCTTGTTGTCTCATAGTCTACGCTCTCAAGCCAGGTCCCTGCTGGCTAGTGTGGTGGCGGGATGGAGAGTCTGACCGTATCCCACTGGCCTCCCTCCCTCCCCCAAGCCCTGCCTTCTGGGCCTGCCTGCCTGGGGCTCCTTGCAAGGCCCACCTCTGGCCACACACCTGCAGGTCCCCCCGACCCAGGTCCTTCCTGACAGCAGGCCTGGCGCTCCTCTTTGTGTTCAAGGCTCTCCTGGGCCCTGCTGAGGCCACTTCTGAGCCAAGCCACTGTCTTCGGAACTCCCCGCCACCCTGTGTCACCTCCTCGGGGAAGCCCTCTTGTCTTGGTTTCCTGGTTGCTACCCTAACAAATGAGCATGAGTTTAATGGCTTTAAACAACACAGGTTTATGACCTTAGGTTTTGAAAGGTTAAGAATCCAACACAGGTCTTGCCAGGCTCACGGCAAGGTGTGTGCCTTCTGGAAGCTCCCAAGGGGAACCCACTTCCTCTCCTCACCTTTCCAAGCTTCCAGAGGCGCCCACAGGCCTTGGACTGTGGCCCCCTTCCTCACCTTCAAGGCCTACAAGGCTGTCGCTCTGGCTGCTCTTCCCTGGTCCCCTCCCCCGGGGTCCTCTCCACCCTGGCCCCGCACCGCCAGCACCCCGCACACTGTCAGGTGCATGCTCGCAGGTTCTGAGATTGGGGGGTGAGCATGGGGGTGCTTATTCCATCCCCCACACCCTGTCCTGTTCCCTAGGCAGAGGTGGGGTCCTGCTCCTTGGGCTTCCTGGCTGAGCCGCTTTGGTGAGGGCGCCTCTCTCTGTCTGGACTCGGATCCCGGGGCAGGCCCTGCGCAGTGCAGGTTGGGTAGCAGGTGTGTGCCCCTCCGCAGGCTGCTGAGGCCCCGCCGCCGTCCACTTGTTCCCTCAGCCTCCAGATCAGCCACCTGTCCATCGCCAGCAGCCAGGTGGAGCTGGTGGACGCCAAGACCATCGACGTCGCCATCCAGAACGTGTCCGTGGTCTTCAAGGGGACCCTGAACTACAGCTACACGAGCGCCTGGGGGTAAGCGCTGCCGCCCGCTGGCACCCCACGCCTGGGCTGCCCGGCACCGGACGGCACGACCAGGGCCTTGGTTTCCCTTTCGCAGATTGGGCATCAATCAGTCTGTCGACTTCGAGATCGACTCTGCCATTGACCTCCAGATCAACACAGAGCTGAGTGTGTGCCCAGTGTCCTCGGGGCTTCTGGGGTTGGCCTCAGCAGAGAGGCAGGCTTGGGCAGAGGGAGGGCTCGGAGGCCACCGGGGGTCTGGCCCGGCAGGCCTACAGAGCAGGGGGAAGCCCAGGGCTGGTCCAGCTCCTGGCTGGCCCGGGCAGCCCTGGGTACCAGCCGGGAGCCGAGGCTGCACCGACACACTGTCACGGTCTCTCCACAGCCTGCGACGCTGGCCGTGTGCGCACCAATGCCCCCGACTGCTACCTGGCTTTCCATAAACTGCTCCTGCACCTCCAGGGGGAGCGCGAGTGAGTACACAGCCGCTGGGGCCCTGCTGCTGCCCGAGCCCCTCCTGCCAGGGTCCTCGGCCCCTGCAGGGGGAGCAATACCCTGGGCGGGGTCATTACCATCCCCTCCCCCTCGATACACCCTCCTGATCCTCACTGACAGTTACTGAGCACAGACTAGGCACCAAGCACCACTCCAGGTTCCAGCCCAAGCATGTAGATTCTATCATTGTGCCCATTTTCACATGTGGGTAAACTGAGGCAGGAAAGGAAAACCTGTTTCTGCTGAGTGTATCCTGGATCCCAGGCCACACGCTCATAGCTCAAACTCCCGTCAAGCAAAGCAACTTACTGAGGACACACAGTTTGCCAGTGAAGTGGGAGCAGGGTCTGAACCCAGCATCCTCTGCCCCGGGATCCCTGCTCCTGCACCCACTCCCCGCCGGCTTCCCAGGATGAGGCTCTTGGCTTGGTCAACCCCCTGTGTCAAGGCGTGGTGAATAGCCCCATTGCTCGGGGAAGCATACTGAGGCTAGGGGAGACACCCAAGTGGTCCAACAGCCAATGGCAACCCTGGAGTGCAGGAGGGCCCTGTGGGTGGGGGCTGGGGAGGAGGCCTCTTTCTGCCCCTGGAACAGACAGGGGTGGAACTGGACTCCAGGCCTGTCCGTGTGCATGCTTGTGGGGCTGCGGCTTAACCCCTTGGGAGCTTAGTTTGCTCATCGGTAAAGTGCGGGTGACAACAGCACCTACCCCACAGGGTGACTGTGAAATAGGGACTGGGTCCTCCCAGGGAAATGTCAGTTGGCAACATGGTGGATGCTCGGGGTCTGAGGCTTCCTCTGAGCCTCAGTGTTCTCAGCTGTGAAATGGGGATAATCACTGCTACCTCCTGACGAGCGGAGTCCGAGGCCAGCAGAGCCCGGAGCAGCGCCTGGGCGGAGCTCACGGTCCTGCTCACTCCCGCAGGCCGGGGTGGCTCAAGCAGCTCTTCACAAACTTCATCTCCTTCACCCTGAAGCTGATTCTGAAGCGACAGGTGAGTGAGGCTGGCTGCGCCCCCTGTGGCCCAGGCTCACGCCCCTCCCTGGGAAAACACCACCTCCCACCTTCCCAGTGTGGCCAGCCCGCTGTGCCCACTCCCAGCGCTGCCACCTCCCTGCAGCTGGAGGGAGGTGCCACCCTGCCCCTCCTCTGTCCCCTCTCCTGCCCGTTGAGTCACCTGCCCTGTCCACCCCAGGTCTGCAAAGAGATCAACACCCTCTCCAACATCATGGCCGACTTTGTCCAGACGAGGGCCGGTGAGTGCGCATGCGTCTACGGGCACTGGACGGCCAGGAGGGGGCGCCAGAAAGTCCGGGAGGTCCTGTGTGGCCTTGGGACTGTCACTCCTCCTACTGGTAATTAGCTGTGGTCAGGATACGGCAGGAGTGATAATGGCCACCACCCTACAGGGTGGCTGTGAGAATAGAGTGCAAAAAAGTTCCATAAAATGCTGGAGAGCGTCAGCCTTCATGACGGTGTCACGGCCACCCGACGCTGCTGGCACCGAGCAGGGCATCCTTTGCATGTGAACGAACAGTGAACACGGGTGGAGGAAAGCAGCTCCCTACCCAGCCAGAGTCTCTTCCCCCCTTTCCCGTGAGGTCTTGGGTTAAGGGGGACTCTCGTGCAGAAGAAACTCCCTCAGGACTCGGTTTTGTCATCTGTGCAATGGGCACGGCCCTGGATCCATGGAGGAGAAGGTGGTGTCTGGTCCTGATGGTAATGGCAATAGTGACAGCCGTCATTCGCTGGAGTCCCCACCTCCCAAATCCTAGGTTTCCCTCAGCCATGGGCTCCTTGCACTGCCCCCTTCAGAATAAAGAAACTAATCGATGGAGGAGAGGGGCCGCCCCCCCAGCCAGGAAGTGGAGGAGCTGAGCTTGAACCTGAACCCACGATGGCTCCCAAGCCACGGCTCCAGCCACAGTGCAGCACTGTCACGTGGCTGCTGTGCCCGTGGCCGGTGGCAAGGGAGGCGGTCAGGCGGGAGTGTGTGCCTGGCTGGTTACTCCCTGGCACACGGTAGGTGCTCAGTGACCAGGGACAGTGTGAGAATGGGGAAACGGGCTCTCTGGGGGCGTTAGGAGGGGAGACTGCAGGCAGCAGTAGGGCCTCCCGGGCTCCTGCTCCTGTCCAAGACGCAGGCGAGGGGCACAGTGTGTTGGCCCGAGGGGAGTGGGAACCCCGCCCACCCCCAGGGCGCACGTGGTGCAGGGACTGTGGGGCTGTGCTGCTGTCAGTGGGATGCTGATGTGGGGGAGGGAACCGCCCAAGCCGCCCAGGAATTCAGGAGGGGCTGGGTGGGCAGGGGGTTTCACCGAGGTTGAGAACATGAGGACGTGGCTCCTGACGCAGGCCCGAGGGAGGAGGCAGGGAGCGAGGCCCAACCCCTCCAGCCTCACTCCTTCCCTCGTGCGGAAGACCGCTGTCCGTGGGCAGAGGCCATGCTTTTGTCAATAAAGCTTTATTGGAACACAGCCACATTCCACTCACAAACACAGTGTCTGGGGCCACTTTGGTGTTGCAACAGGGCCAATCCTGGACTATTTCTTACCCAGTCCTCTAGACAGAAAGTTTCCTGACCCCTGGTGGAGCCATGGACTCCAGGACAGACCGATCCAGTGCAGGGGGACTCGTGTCTCTCCTGGGAGAAGCTTAGGAAGAAAGACACAGCACGATACAGCTAGTCACTGTAGCACCATGGTGGAGGCTCACCCACCTTTACTGAATTAATCCCGTCAAATACTCACAGGGCCCTGAGATCCAAGCTGAGGTGAGGACAGGCTGCTGTCCCGTCCCCTGACACTAGGGGGCAGAACTGGGGCAGCGGCCCATTGTGAACCAGTCTTGCTGAAGAGCTCCCGGGAGGCGGGGTCAGCCAGGCAGAAGTCCAGGGAGCACTGGGACTGGAGGTGGGGGCACCTGTCGGGGTTGAGGGGGCTGCAGCCTCAGGGCAGCTCTCCCTCTGATGTTCCATCTTGATCCTGACCACGCCCCTGTCCCCCCACTCCCGGCAGCCAGCATCCTCTCAGATGGAGACATCGGGGTGGACATTTCCGTGACGGGGGCCCCTGTCATCACAGCCACCTACCTGGAGTCCCATCACAAGGTGAGAGTGGGGAGTGGGTGGGGGCTCCCCTCCCTGGGTGTTCCTCGGGCCAGGTCCCTACCCGTGCCCTGGATAGCAGCCCCCATCCCCAACCCCAGTGAAGCCCAGCGTCCCGTTGTCACAGCTCTGCAGGGCGTTTCCTGCTGGGACAAGGAAGGTAGCACAGCCTGCAGCTGGTGTGTCCGAGCCTCTGAGCAGGCACCAGGGTGCTCACTCTGAGGGCCCTGCAGGGGGCGCTATCGCCTAGAGGACTGCGTGGCGCCCATGATCCTGCACAGCAGTGGTTGGGGGCATTGCGGCCCCCCTGCAGGATCGGATGAACACAGTGGCCCCCTCTTCCTGAGGCTGTAAGGAGACTCAGAACTCCAGCAGCTTTGCCAAGATGGGCGCTTGCTTCCCTTGCAGAGGGGTCCGAGCGTGTGCAGTCCCGAATGGAGTCGGCGCCCCCATGGTGTGGGCTGTGCAGGCTCCTTCCCTTGCGTTGTTCAGCCATCACCCCCAACCGTGGCCTTCCCCACCACACACATGGGCCGAGATAGCTGAGCAGACTGCCCCACCCACTCTGGATCCCATTGGCCTGAACCCGGTCACGTGGTCATGCCTAGCTGCAAGGGAAGCAGAGAAATGTATTCCAGGTGGCCACAGCCCTGCTACAAGTTGGGTGTTGCAGAACTGAGAGAGAGGGGATGGGATGTGGGGGACAGCCAGCCGTCTCTGGGGTGGAGTTTCTCAGAAAAGTGAACAGAAGGCCCCTGTCCTGGTGAAGCCCCATCACAGCCCCCAGGTTGGGTGGTGGAGGAAGGCTGGGAACCGGACAGTGGCTCCAGCTGCCTGGGCTGTGTGGTCGTGGGCTGTCTCCTCCCAGCCAGGTGGGGGGGGGGGCAGGGAGCGCGAGGGCCGTGGTGCCCAACTCCTCATTGATGTTCCCTGGGAATATAGCCCCGCATCTGCCTGGGTCACCTCGCACACTGCCTGGGACACGTCACACGCTTGGGCAGTGTGCATTGGGTGAATGACAGCCCAGCCGGGAGAAACCTGCCTCAGCTTCCCCAGCTGTGCCTCAGGCCAGACGCTCTTTCGAAGGCTCCTCCCGCGGGGCCGTGGGGAGGGCGAGGCACGGGGCCCAGGCAGCCTCCTGGCTTTCTCCAGGGTCACTTCACGCACAAGAACGTCTCTGAGGCCTTCCCCCTCCGCGCCTTCCCGTCTGGTCTCCTGGGGGACTCCCGCATGCTCTACTTCTGGTTCTCCGACCAAGTGCTCAACTCCCTGGCCAGGGCCACCTTCCAGGAGGGCCGTCTCGTGCTCAGCCTGACAGGGGATGAGTTCAAGGTAAGGGGGCGGGGTGGCACTGCTGGGGAACTTGGGTGCACATGTGTGGGTGGGAGGGAGGCCCTCTGGGTGGGGACAGAGGAGCCCTAGTCCAGCCAAGTTGGGGTCGTACGTCCAGCCCTTACTGGGGCCTGCTGTGTAGTGGGTGTGAGACAGGCAGGTAGCTGGGTGGATGGACAGACAGTGGTAGATACAGACCCAGCACCCGCCAAGCTCAGAGAGGGAAGGTAACATACCCAAGATCACACAGCTTGTAAGAGATGGTGCCAATGCCTCACTCGGCCCCTTCTGCTGAACTAAAGCAGGTTCGGTGGTTCTCAGTTCATACCTTAGTTTGAACAGCGGGGAAACTAAAGGCCCCTAGAGGCCTGGCCAAGGCCATGCAGTCTATGTGAGCAGGGATCGGAAGCCAAGGCTTCAGCCAGGCCAGGGGGTCCCTGCTCCACACCCTGGCAGGAGCATCTCCGATCTCCTCTAGGGCCTGGGGGTTGGGCTTGGGGAGGGGTCTGGTTGCACACTCTGTCCACACTCTGTCGCTAGAGTCTCCTTAGGGTTAGGGTTAGGGTTAGGGTTAGGGTTAGGGTTAGGGTTAGGGTTAGGAGACTGACTTTCCCACCCACTTCTACCCCCTCTCTGTCTTTAGAAAGTGCTGGAGACCCAGGGTTTCGACACTAACCAGGAAATCTTCCAGGAGGTAACTGCTCTCTGCTCGCCTGGGGTCTGCCCCTTGCTCTCGGAGCACCCTCCCCTCCCCTGCACCCCCGCCAGCGCCAGCAGCGACGTGGGCAGCAGCTCCCCTGAGCCCCGTGAGGCTCTGAGCCAAGGGCCGCGTGTGCCCCTTCATTCAGTGCTCACAGCCCTCTGAGCGGGGCGCCCTCATGATCCCCATTTTACATGCAGGGACACGGAGGGAATGATGGGCTGTGTTCCATGTCCCTGCTCCATCCCTCGGGCCATAGGGCCTTGTGGGGGCTGGAACCTCAATGTCCCCAGCCACAGGAGGTGACCACAGATAAGCCCTGATGCCAGCGCCCACCTCAGGCAGGCTCCTGCGTGTCGTGGCCTCTGCCTGCTCTGCCCACTGGCGATGATGTCCATGATGCCCTCGATTCAAAGTTCCATGGGGAATACACAGTCCCTACCTCAGATGCCTACCCGAGGGAGGTACCCACTTCCCACCCAGTGGAGCCACAGCCCACACTCTGCGTCTCTGAGACACATCGGCTCCAGTCTTGGCTGCCAGCGCACCCTCCTCTCCAGGATTCCCTTTCATCCTTTAGAGCTCAGATGTGTATCCAGTCGCACCCCTGTTGGATCACTGATTTATTGCCAAGAGGTCTCCTTGAGTCCAGTACTGGACGCTGTCCACAGGAGGTAGACCAGCACGCCCCAGCACACTGGCCACCCTGCACTGGGCATGCTCCTTCCACCCAGTCTTTGCCGCGCGGCTCCCTCCGGCCAGCAGGGGTCATCCTCCCCACTTTCCCATTGGATTCCTCAGGGACGGCTTCCCCATCTCCTGGACGAGGCAGATCCCCCCTCCAGGGCTCTTGTCCCCTAGCTGGGGTCTCTCTCCTTGGCTGAAACTTCACATTTAATTCCGGCATCCTCCAACAAGGACTGTAGGTGGAGACCATGCATACTCTGCACCTCCCAGCCCGGGGGTAAGACTGAGTCAGCACTCCAGGTCTGTTGTTAAGTAAAGGCAACAGCGACACCTTCCGGAGGCTCCTGTTCTAAGCCCTTGGATTATCTCCTTGAGCCTCATCACCCTGGAGGCAGGTCCTGTCATTGTCCCCACTTTACAGATGGACAAGGTGAGGCACGATGGCTAGGAGAAGGGCCAGACAGGGCCAGAGCCCCCATCTGGGAAGTCACCGGCAAATAAGGAATGAGCAGAGCCTGGTCTCGGGCCTGAGCCCCTGCCCCTGCCCCAGACTACTTCCTCTTTCCCCAGCCCCGGGACTGGGGTCAGCTTTGCCCTCCCATCTCTGAGGGCAGGGGCTGCACTGGTTCTGATGGGCCCTGTCCCCACACGGGACCTCTGTGTGCCTCAGCTTTCCAGAGGCCTTCCCACCGGCCAGGCCCAGGTAGCCGTCCACTGCCTTAAGGTGCCCAAGATCTCCTGCCAGAACCGGGGTGTCGTGGTGTCTTCTTCCGTCGCCGTGACGTTCCGCTTCCCCCGCCCAGACGGCCGAGAAGCTGTGGCCTACAGGTTTGAGGAGGTGAGGCGGGTGCCGGGGAGGCAAGGGCGGCTGGGAGGGGGGGGTCTGGAACCTCCCACGTGTCTTGCCACCCCTGCTGCGACTGCTTGTTCCTACAAAGTCACACAATGCAAACGATGTGGGGGACACACAGGGTTCCAACAGATTCGGCAACGTTTCGTTTCCTACTTTAGTTTCTTTTTCTTTCTTCCTTTCTTCCTTTCTTCCTTCCTTCCTTCCTTCCTTCCTTCCTTCCTTCCTTCCTTCCTTCCTTCCTTTCTTTCTTTCTTTCTTTCTTTCTTTCTTTCTTTCTTTCTTTCTTTCTTTCTTTCTTTCTTTTTCAAGGTTTGTTTATTTGAAAGGGAGAGAGAAGGGACAGAGGTCTTCCAGCCACTGGTTCACTCCCCAAATGGCCACTATGGCCAGGGCTGGGCCAAGCTGAAGCCAGGAGCCAGGAACTCCATCCGGGTCTCCCATGTGGGTGTGGGGGCCCAAGCACTTGGGCCATGCTCTACTGCTTTCCTGGGTATATTAGCAGGGAGCCAGATTGGAAGTGGAGCAGTCAGGATTCAAACCGATGCTCGGCTGATATGGGATGCCAGCCTCCCAGGCAGCGGCTTAACTTGCTGCACCACAATGCCTAGAATAAGTTTAGATTTGAATAAAAGTTGTGAAGGTAACAGAGCTCCCATCCACCTATCATCCAGCTTCCCTGGTTGTCAGCATCTCTTGGAACCACGCTCTACTCTTCATAACTGTAGCTTTTTTATAAGAAAAAATTCCTAACAATTTTGTATTGTTTTATTTACTGAGTTTTTCATTGTTATTTAAGACTCTGCAAAGTTCGGAGGTTTTGTTTAAGGAAGAAAAAGATTCCATTCACAGAGTCAGGCTGTATTTAGGCGGGGCCATCCCAAGAGGTCTGGGGACCCCTGCCGTGGAGTCTGGCCTGTGGGATAGAGACAGGACTCCCCTCTGAACACAGCCTGGGCAGGTGGGAATTTGTAGCAAAGGAGCCAGGCAGGAGCCAAGGTGTCGAAGATTACCGAGAGGAAGGGGTGGGGGGCAGTCTGGCCAAGCAGACCTAGCAGGATTCATGGCAGTGGAGACTGAGGCACCCAATCAGACACCGGGGAGTGGGGGCGGGGCAGGTGAGAAGGCATGCTTGCAGAAGCGCTTTCTCAGGGTTCTCACAGGTGGTCTTAGGAGAAGGTTCTGGAGTCTGATCAAAGCAAGGACGTCTGGGCCCTCCCCAGCAGGCCCCTCCCAGCAGGCCAAGTCCTCCACGCCCCGGCTGCTGAAGACTTCCCTTCCTGCCTGTGAATCCAGCCAGGTCCCTACGTGTTGAGCCATGGGCAGGTGTGGTCTGGCAGCAGGGAGAGTGAAGCAGGGCGGCTGGGGGAGAGAGCTGCTTGGGGCTGTGACAGGGTAGGGCAGGCCGTGGGGACCAAGCAGCCAGAAGGAAGCAGTAGCAGGTGCACAAGACTTTGAAGTACAAAGTGAGAGGAGACAATGTGGCAGGGTCGCTGGGTTGGGGACATGTCCAGCTGAGCCCGGCAAATATGGCAGAGTGGGAGTGGCCCTCAGAGATCAGCTGGCCCCACCCCTTCACTGTTCAGAGGGACTGCAGGCCTGGAGCCACTGGGACATCTGATCCAGGTCACACATCTCATCGTACACCTGTGCTCATTCGTTCATTGTCTTTTGTTTGTTTTTTTAAGATTTATTTATTTATTTGAAAAGCAGAGTTACTGAGAAAGAGGAGACACAGAGAGAGGGAGAGAGAGGGAGAGAGAGAGAGGGAGTCTTCCATTCACTGGGTCACAGCCCAAATGGTCACAGCGGCTGGGGCTGGGGCTGGCAGAAGCCAGGAGCCTGGAACTCCATCTGGGTCTCCCCCATAGGTGGCAGGGTCCACTCACATAGGCCATTTTTCTGCTGCCTTCCCAGGTACAGCTGGAACTCAAACCAGTGCTCATAAGTGATGCTGGCTTTGCAAGCGATATCTTAACCCGCTGCATCCTACCACCGGCCCCATTCATTCAACAATATCTACTGAGTTCCTAGTCTGAACCAAGCCCATATGGTTTCTGATACCGTGAACCTTATAGTAAAATGGCCAGCGATAACAATAACTAACTAGCCAAACAAAAAAACAATATAACCTCTAATTTTGCCTGGTCCTATGAAAGAAAAATGGGTGGTCAGGGAGGGTGCCTCAGCAAACTGTAACTCAGCATCAAGAGGCTGTCTGAAAGGTTTCTAGTGCAGGGGGTCTCAAGTAGGGGTGCACGTCAGACCCACCTGGAGGGGGTCAATAAAGCACAGATGGTGGATGTCCTTGGGCCCGAGAATCTGCATTTCCAGCGCATTCCCTCCCTCGTGGTGCTGATGCTGTGCTGCCCTTGGAGTCCATCTCGTGCACTTGACCTCTAGAGTGTGAAAGGGCAGACCAAGCCAGCTGCCAGCAGAGCCTGCTGGAGTCGGGCTTCCTTGTGGAGGTGGAGGAAGTGAGCCATGCAGGGAAGTCCTGGACCACACTTGGTTTTGAACAAACAGGAAGAAGTGACTGGGAGTGTGGATAAATCAGAAACCAGGAGAGGAAGTGTCCCCGTGGCCTCATAGATGCTAACCCAGAGCCTCAGGTGCTGGGGGACTGCCCTCCTTTTGCAGGAGACCGCCAGTCTTGCCTGGAGATTCCAGGCCCCGGGCTGCTCCTGCACCATCTGGAGCCCCAGGGAGTGGGGTGGGCAGGCTTGGGGGTCGCCGTCTGCTTTGGGCGGGCCCCTCTCACGGTGACCCTGGTTTCTCTCCCCAGGATATCATCACCACCGTCCAGGCCTCCTACTCCCAGAAAAAGCTCTTCCTACACCTCTTGGATTTCCAGTGCGTGCCGGCCAGCGGAAGGGCGGGCAGCTCAGCAAATCTCTCCGTGGCCCTCAGGTGTCAGGCTGGGGCCTGGGCTTTGTGGGGAAGTGTGCCTCCTTCCCGCCAGGACTCACAGACCAACTATTGGGGGACAAAGCCCCTCCCCAGAGTCTTGATTACGAGGAAGGGGCACCATGAAGAATGGGGTGGGGGCAGGCCGGGCAGATGGGAGGGGCCGCCTGAGCTGGGGCCTGGGAGTGACAGCTCTTTGCCACAGGAGCTAAATTTCAGAAGCCTTGGGAATCACCCCTAGAGGTTCTTTTCTGGAGCCCAACACAGCCCCACATTCTCACCCCTTACTCATTTCAGGACTGAGGCTAAGGCTGTTTCCAACCTGACTGAGGTAGGTGGCCTGGGGTGGTGAGTGCTGAGGCACCTGGCACCTTACAGAACGCAGAGGGCCCTAGGGAAATCAGGCACCGGAGCACAAGGAGTTAGGCCAGAAGCTCCCCCCTGGGTCTCTCATGAGCCTTCTCCCTGCGGTGCTTGTTGGGAGAAAGCCTGAATTGCAGCCCTGGGAGGGTGGTGGTGCAGGCTGGGGTTAGGGGCAGAGAGTCCTGGCCAGGTGGTCCCGCCCTGGACCGGTTTCCCCTCCATGGATCCTAGCCTCCACCGGTGCAGGAGGCCGGGGAAGGGGAGGGATGTGGAGTGCTCGCGCACCCAGGCTCCGCGGCCAACCATGCCGTGGGTCCTGTCTGTGCTCCTGGGAGCACTCACCGTGGGCCTCTGATCGGCAGAGCCGCTCCGAGTCCCTGCAGAGCTCTCTCCGCTCCCTGATCACCACGGTGGGCATCCCGGAGGTCATGTCTCGTAAGTGTGGGCTGGAGGGGAAGGCAGAGGCGCCGGGCCCGATGGCGGGTGGCACAGGGCTCTCACTCCACCTCAGAGGCCCCTGCCAGGCAGAGCAGTAAGTGCGAGACCCTGCTGGTGGCAGTGTGTGCCCTCGGGCTGGCTAAGCCACTTCCCGGTGGGCACCCCCTGATGGCACCCTAAGGTGGCCAAAAGAGTGGCCAGCGGAGCCCTGGATGTGGCCTCAGCTTCCCTTTCTTTAAACTGAGAGCGTTGGACTTGACAATCCCCAAATCCCTTTAGACCCTGACGCTGTCGGACATCTGTCCGTGTAGGGAGATGCCGTATCCGGGGTGAGCCTTTGGCCCCCTTCCCCACCACGTCCACTGATCTGGCCGTGTCCTCCCTTTGGGTGACCGCTTGGCCGTGTGGCTTCGGGAGGGAGGAGAGGGGTGGAGACGGAAGGTAGCCTGGCTGGGGGTCTTGGCCACTGTGGGGCCTCGGGCTTCCGCAACTGCACTGCAGAGCTGAGACTGCGGGGGTGGGCTCAGCTGTGTTTCTAGAACGCCGTGCTGAGAGGCCGCTCTGCGTGGTCAGAGAGCACTTTGACAAAGGCCTGCCCAGGGAGCACCAGCTGCCCGCCACGTTCCCCTCCTATCAGGCAGATTCAGCCAACTCAGGGCGAGTGGCCACTGCTTGAGAGGGTGTCAGTCTGCGGACAGAGTTTCTTGGAGCCAGAGTGGCAGGTCCTGCCCCCAGGTGACCTCTCCTGTTCGCCATCCCTCACCCTCTCTTAAGTCAAAGTGAAAGAAATATTTAGGGAATGATGGCCCACCATCTCCACCCTCCCCACCCACCAACGGGCACCTTGGGCCTGGGGGCAAGGCTGACGGGGGCTCCCTCGCCTACCCCAGGGCTCGAGGTGGCGTTCACAGCCCTCATGAACAGCAAAGGCCTGGACCTCTTCGAAATCATCAACCCCGAGATTATCACTCTCGATGTGAGTGCAAAGCCCCCTGTCGGCCCGTCTCCCGGGAGGGCGGCCCCTGTCCCCGTGAGACTGGCAGACTGGCAGCCGGCCCAGCCTGCCCTTCTCGCCCCTGACCTAGGGCTGCCTGCTGCTGCAGATGGACTTCGGTTTTCCCAAGCACCTGCTGGTGGATTTCCTGCAGAGCCTGAGCTAGGAGGGAACCGGAGACACAAGACACACTGACGTCTCCGCCCATCGGGGTGGAGGTCAGGGAGTGGGTGGGGGGACAGGCGATGGCTCCCAACTCCTTCTGTCCTGAAGACCCCTAGCATGAAAGCAGCATACCCTGGGCAGGCATCTGGCTAAGCGGCTAAGCCGCTGGTCAGGACACCTGCGTCTAGGGTGCTCCGGATCCCAGCTGCCTGCTAACGTGCACCCTGGGGAGCAGCCGTGCTGGTTCCCGCCAGCCACATCGGAGACCCAGACTGAGGTCCTGGCTCCTGGCTTTAGCCTGCCCAGTGAGTGGCAGCTAAATCTCTCTGGCTGTCTCTCTCTGCCTCTCAAGTAAACGAATATCTCAAAAACAGGAGAAAATGGGATTACAAGATAAATTTTTAAAAATGCTGTGCCCAAGAGCTGGGGGAGGGGGAAGGGGTACTTTTTCATGGCGGGGAGACTGGGAAGTGAGGCAGGGAAGGGACCTGCACCTTTGCTGAACCAGTGTCACAAGGCCAGCCCAGGCTGGCTACCCTCTCTCAGCCCTTCCAAGGCAGCTGCTCCCAACTCCTTGAGCTCTCCAGTGCCTGGAGGATGAAATCCAAACCTCTCACTGCGGGCTTCAAGGTACTCCCGACTTGGGCCCCTCGATGCCTTCCCGACTCCTCTGCCATAACCCAGAAGCTTCTGTCCCGTCTGAACAGCCCCTTGGCTGACAGGTGCCCCTGCCCCCAGCCCTGCAGAGCCTCTCCCGCCCTCCGAGGCTGGGAGGGATGCCAGCTCCTCCGGAACTCTGTGACAACCACTCACGCACACACTTGGTCCCTTCCAAGTTCACACTGCTTCCGCCTATGCTCATCACTCGCGGCCCTGAGCTTGGTGGGACTACGGTGCAACAGGGGAGCTGGCAGGCTGCCAGGTGACCAGGACACAAAATGACTCCATCAGGGGCCTCAGGAGTCAGTAGCAAAACCCAACCCCGGAGCAAGCTGGAAAAGGGGACATGCCTGGGATCACAGGATGGCTGAGTGGGAGGCTGTGGGCCAGGCTGGGATGCTGGGGCAGGATCCAGGCCCAGTGCTCTGCAGGGACCTCCCAGAGGTGTTATCGGGACCACTCCACGCCAGCCTACCTCCCACTCCTGCCCACTCCAGTGGGCTCGGATACAGTGTTCCCACTTCGACTGGGGAGGGACCTTGATGGACAGCAGGATCCCACCCCAGGGGAGCTCACCATCGGTTTGGGGCCCAGGGAGGGATGAGTGGGCAGTGCAGGAGGGGGCGATAGTGCATGTGGAAGGCTGCACAGGAGTTGGCCAAGTGGACACACGGACAGGGTGGGGCCAGAGGGAGCGGCAGCTTGGGTTCGGAAACATGGGGCAGGCACGCATCCACGCACTGGGTCCCTGGCTCCGTCATCACACTCCATGATCAGCGCCCCCAGATAACGTGTGCTGTCTCTGAGCTCTCTGCTCAGAGGCCCAGGGGCTGGGTCCTCGATGCTGGTGGCGTGGAGTGGCCATCCCTTAGGTCAGCAGACGGAACCGCTCAGACCCTCTCTCTCCCCTCTCCCCATCACCCGACTTTCAGCCCTTTGCCCACCCGCCACCCGAGTCCCTCTGCGGATCTGACAAGCTTCTGATGTGAGCTGTCACTCGCTCTCCGCATGTGGTTCTGGTGCTGGGCAGGAAGTGGAGGAGGCTGAAGATAGCTTCAGAGCCCGGGTCAGAGGGGAGGGTGGGGGCGCTCGCAGAGGTGAGGCTTCCGGCTGAAGGGGAGATGGAGCCTCTACAGAAGCCGGTCAGACCTTAACGTGGAAGAGAAACCGTCAGGAGCCCGTCACCAGCCTCCCTGTTACACGCCCATTGCGTCTCATTTCCCACATTCGGGCTGTGGCATAACACGATCTTCCCACCCGCTCAGCCTCGGGCGATGCCGGTTCCTCTGTCTCCAGTGTGTGCAGAAAATCTCTCCTGTCGCCTTGGCCAGGTACGACGGGGGACACACAGCATGTGCCAAGTCCCTGGGGTAGGAGGAATCATGGCAGATTCAAGAAACATCCAGGGAGGCGCTGAGAGCAGAGAGAAAAGGGTGGGAGACAAGGCCAGGACGGGAGGCGGGGTCTGCATTATGGAGCCGGTGAAGGGGCCTGGCCTGGGTTGAAGCAGCCAGGAGGCGAGCACTGGGGTGGAGCTCAGCAGTGGGGTGCGTTTCAGGTCTGGAAGAGTGCAGGGGAGGGCACCGTCTTCTGGGCCTGGTTCCTTCCAACTGGGCCTTCTTAGGCCTCTCTCTCTTCCTCCCACAGGGCCCAGAGCAAGGGTCTGACTCCCAGGCACTGGGAGGGGAGGGGCCAGCTCCGAGTCCCCCCAGAAAGAGCACACTAGTCCCTGAGTCCAAGGTGGGAAGGCAGGCCTTGGGGCGTGGACTTCAGGGAGGAGCCACACCCACCCAGGAGTGCTCCCCGAGGGGCTGGGAGACCAAGGCCCTCCCGTGAGGCTGCAGGATGCCATCAGGACGACCCGGCGGCCCCTTCTTGGGACAGATGCTTGTGCCACCACAGTGGCAGGCAGCAAAGTCACTTGGAATCTTGTATGCTGCCAGCCCAGCTGGGACCCCAGAAGACCCCGAACAGAATGCAAAGGCAGCCTCCTGCAGCCTCAGGTCTGTGGAGAGTGGTCCCCAGCTCTGAGCTGCAGGGACGTGCACGCCCTGCGCTGACCGGGGAGAGCATGTGGCAGGAGGGCAGAGGCTTGTCCCGGCTACTCCACGTGGGCCCAGGAGCTCTGACAGAAGCTACCTCCAAAGAAGCCCTCCGTGCCCAGTGGGGTCCTGGCCCTAACCCAGCCAAACCCTGTTCCCAGGAGGCGGGGCTTGGTGAAGTGGTTAACACAGCCATATCCCATCTCAGAGTGCCCGGCTTCAGGGCCCAGCTCCGCTCCGAATTCCAGCTTCCTGCTAATGCAGACCCTGGGTGGCAGCAGTGATGGTCCAAGTACTAGGGTCCCTGCCACTGGCATGGGAGACCCAGATGGAGTTCCTGGCTCCTGGCTTCGGCCTGGTTTAGTCTCTGCTTTTGTGAGCATCTGGGGAGCGAACCAGTGCATGGGAGAGCTCGCTCTCTCACTCTCTCAAGTGAAATGAATACAACTTTTCAAAAACCAAACCTATTCCCAGCAGGAAGGACAACCCTGCTATTTCCTCCAGGGAGAGGCAGCTGGACTTTCCAGGCCAAGGCCCTGTGGGAGGAAGCACATCCTGCCACTGGCTGCTGGCCCAGGGAGGCTGGGGCTCAGGGCTTTGGAATCAGGCCTCAAGCAAACGGGAAAGTATAGGGGAAGGCCTGGCCTTCAGACCTGGGCACGAATCCCAGCATGTCCCCACAACCAGTTCTGCCATCCTGGGTCCCTCTGGGCCTCTGTCTCCTCCTCTGTCCATGGGGTGATTCCAGTACCTTCTGTGTGGGGTCTGGGAAGGACTGGCTCAGGCCAGAGGTAGCCTCTCTCCCATGGTGCCCAAGAGCAGGGGCTCAGGGGCTGGCCTGCCGGGCTCTCAGTCTCAGCTCCTCTAGCTGTGTGACCTCTGGCATGCTGGCAGCCTCTCTGTGCCTCTGTCTGCTCACCTGGAAACAGGAGAGAACTAGATTGTCCTGAACACAGCAGGAGCGAGCCCAGGTACCTGGAGCAGTGTCCAGGACGCCCTGAGCACCCCGGGAATGCCCAGTCTTGGCCGTACTTCCGTGAAGACACACAGCTCATGAGGGAAGGGGAGCTCCCGGGCAACATGCATGGCATCAGCCCTAATCTGGGTCACCAAATTCTCACCTGCAGCATTATTCCCCCGACCCCAGGGGCCTCAGGGCCATCCAGGGGGTTGGCCAATGTGACACAGCCAGTTTTGGAGAGCAGGACTCAAACCCAGGATGTCTGATGCTGATGGTTGTACTTTTTTTTTTTTTTTAAGATTTATTTATTTAGGGGCTGGCACTGTGGCGTAGTGGGCCCAGTGGGTAAAGCCACTGCCTGCAGTGCAGACATCCCATATGGGCAACCAGTTCAAGTCCCGGCTACTCCACTTCCTGTCCAATGCTCTGCTATGGCCTGGGAAAGCAGTGGAAAATGGCCCACCTTGGGCCCCTGTACCCATGTGGGAGACCCGGAAGAAGCTCCTGGCTCCTGGCTTCAGATTGGCCCAGCTGTGGCCATTGCGGCCATTTGAGGAGTGAACCAGAGGATGGATGACCTCTTTCTCTCTCTGTAACTCTGCCTCTGCCTCTCTGTAACTCTGCCTTTCAAATAAAATAAGTAAATATTTTACTTATAAGTAAATATTCAAATAAAATAAGTAAATATTTTATTTGAAAGGCAGAGTTACAGAGAGGTAGAGAGAGAGAGAGAGAGAGGTCTTCCATCCACTGGTTCACTCTCCAAATAGCCACAACTGCTGAGGCTGGGCTGATTTGAGGCCAGGTGCCAGGAGCTTCTTCCAGGTCTCCCACGTGGTGCAGGGACCCAAGGACTTGGGCTGTCCTGTGGTGCCTTCCCAGACGCATTAGCAGGGGGCTGGATTGGAAGTGAAGCAGCCGGAACTTGAACTGGTTGCCCGTATGGGATGTCTGCACTGCAGGCAGTGGCTTTACCCGCTACGCCACGGCACCGGCCACAATGGTTGTACTCTTGACCATAACCTTGCAGCAACCTCATGCCTGTACCACACCCACAGACACTCCTGGCCTGGCGGGGAGGGGCAGAAGCGGTCTGGGACTGGCAGCTGCTCCCAGGTGCAGCTGTCAGGGAGTGGGTGGCAGGCTTCCCAGTGCAGAGCTGACCACAGGACAGCAGGGGGCGCTCCCACTCCCAGGCCCAGGGCAGTAAGCCAGGGTAGGGACAGCAAAACTGAAGGGGCCTTTCAGCACAGCCTGTGAAGGCTTCCTCCAGCCCCCGTGTCCCCCACTGCCCTTCCGTCCATCTCTCCCGCATCTCGCCTCGGGCAAGCTCCTTCACCTCTTGCCTCTGGGAGACTCAGTTGCTCATCTGCAAAGTGGGGCAATACCTGCATCTGTGTTTTAGGGTGATGGGAGTGTCAGAGCGTTTATTGCCGGTCAGCCGGCGGGAGCTCAGAGAACAAGCCTGACTGTTGCTATCCCATTCCCTCCTTTCCTCCTGGAGTGCCCCTACCCCAGGCGAGGAATCAGGACCCCCTGGGTTCTGAGTCCCACCCCACCCTCCGGGACAGCAGCTCCCCTTTCCTCCAGGGAGGCGCAGAGAGGGGAAACTCCCGGGGTTCCCTTGCAGGGCTCTGGCCACCCGCCCACCTGTGCCCCGCAGGTCCCTGGGGCTGTCCCTGGGTCGGCACCTAGATCCCCTGGGCAAGCGCGCGAAGGCAAAGGCGCCGCTGCGGGCGGGCATACCTGGCCGCCGTCCAGGCAGCCAGCGCCCGGCCTGGCACCCCGAATCCACGTGATTTCTCGGCAGCGGCCGCGGGCTGCCTGCACTACCCAGGCGGCGCTCTCGGCGTCTGCTTTCAGTTTCGCGCAGAGCAGAGCGCGGAGAAGCTGGAAGCGCGGAGGCTGAGTGTTGCCGGCCGCCGCGGGGCTGCGGGGCTGCGGGACTGCGGGGCTGCGGGGCCGCGGGGCTCGGGATTCGAATTCTGCACCGAGAGGCCGTGGAGCAGGAGGTGCCGGTGGCCAGGTGAGCGTCCCGTGGGTGTCCGTCCTGTGCACTGCCAGGTGCACCATCCGATGTATGGTCACTGGGGCGCTGGGGGCTTTGGAGGATGAACTGAGTGGGAGCCACAGGGCGGCAGGTCAGGGTGTCGCCCAGGTGTGGGATTTGGGACACGGCACACCACTCTCGTCACCTCCTGGAGTCTCTCTCTCCTCACTTTTTAATTTCGTACTGCTTTTCAAAGAATTATATAAGTCGCACTGTTCATTAAGTGCAGGTCAGACTTTTTAACCGAAAAATAATTTGAATACCAGATATTTTTAAAAGATTTTATTTATTTATTTGAGAGGTAGAGTTACAGTCAGTGAGAGGGAGAGACAGAGAGAAAGGTCTTCTGTCCGTTGGTTCACTCTCCAAATGGCCACAACAGCTGGAGTTGTGCAGATCTGAAACAAGGAGCCAGGAGCTTCTTCCGGGTCTCTCACATGGGTGCAGGGGCCCAAGGACTTGGGCCATCTTCTACTGCTTTCCCAGGCCATAGCATGGAAGAGGAGCAGCCTGGACTAGAACCAGCGCCCATATAGGATGCCAGTGCGGCAGGCGGAGGATTAACCTACTGCGCCACAGCACCGGCCCCCCGATATTTTTAATAGAAGAAATAGAGCTAAAATGAACCAATGAACTCGCAGGGTTTAATACAAAGCCCGGTGGATCCTGTTGGCCTGGACAGTCATCAGCCCTGCAAACCTCACCCTGGAAACTGAGGCACAGCTGGCAAATGTCGCAGTGTCTCAGCCCAAATGTTTCAGAACTAAAAGATGAGTCTTTCAAACCTCCGCCACAATACCATTAGCATAGCTTCCACAGGGTCACAGAATTGCTTAGGATAGACTCGATTTCTAAAGAACATTGTAACTTCATAAGTGAGAGGTTGAATACACGGTGTGTGTGTGTGTGTGTGTGTGTGTGTGCGTGCGTGTGTTTGGGGGGTGGGGTGGTTTTGTTCCTGGCACTTTGTGTTTTCTGTGCAGTTTTTGGCTACTTTTCTCACTGAGGCTGGACCTGGAGTTTGCTGGGTGGCCATCCCAGAAGGTTCGAGAAAGCCTCCCCGTTGGCACCGTTGGCATCCATTTTATGCGCTGGGGTTCTACGTTTCCTTTGTTAAAGTTTAGGGGCTTTGCTAGCTTTGGTCTCCTACAGAACAGCAACTCCCAGGTGGGGCGTGTAAAGCGGATATTGGGGTTCTCTGCACTCCCCATTCAGCGTGCTTTCCTCAAGCCAACTGACCTACCACCCCACGGGGCACTGGTTATGCCTGCTGCCTTGCACCGGAAGCAGCCGCACCCGGCATGGCAGGCAGGCAGCGAGGTGCTGTCCTTGCTGGGTGATCGTCCAAGGCATCTCTTGGAAGCTCAGTTTCTCATCTGTAAAATGGGCATGAGATGGCATCCTTCAAAGTTGATTCGTGGATTCAGTGAGATGGGGAACACCCAGAGCTTGGTCAACCTTCCGCGGCCGCACAGTGTGAGAAGCGTTGTGTTCATGATGAAGGCAGGCAAGCAGAGAGCAAAGTTCTTTGGAAGAGTTTCATGGTCTGCGTAGCTTGACTCCCAGAGCAGATACAGACAGAGGTGTCTGCAGATCAGCAGGGCTGGCGCGGCCTCCTTGCACCCCAACAATGCCCCTTCTCCTGAAGGAAAATTCCCCTCTGCCATGGGTTGAATTGTGTCCCAAAGAAAGATAGGCTGAGGTGCTAACCCCCAGTGCCTCCAAATGTGACCTTATTTGGAACTAATGTCACTGCAGATCTAACTAGTTCAGATGCCTGGATCAGGCAGCCTCCTAACCCAGGACGACCGGTGTCTCGGCCTGGTAGGTGAGATACACGTGCGGGCAGTGGCAGAGATCGGAGCAGGGCCTCCATGAGCCGGAAACGCAAGGGTTGCTGGCCACCACCTGCAGCAAGAGGCACAGGCAGGCTCTGTGTAGGGCCTGCAGAGGACCCAGCGGGGAGGCAGGCAAGCGCTGGTTCTATGTGAGATAATCATGCTTGTGTAGCCCACGGGCAGCGTGGGTTTCCTGGGTCCTGGGGAGCTGGGTGAAGTTGCCTCTGCTTCTGCTCCGTGGTCATCCTCGCACCCTGCCTGGCCAGGCATGGAAGCAGCAAGGGCGCTCCTTCATCCCGCCTGCTTTAAGCCTGAGTGATAGACCCAGAGAGATCTTCCATCTGCTGATGGAAGCCCCATGTGGCTGATACGGCCAGGACTAGGCCAGGCCAGAGCCAGGAGCCTAGAACTCCATCTTCTGGCTGCGTTCCCAGGTGCATTAACAAGGAGCTGGATCAGAAGTGGAGCAGCCGGGACTCGAACCAGCACTCATACAGGATGCCGGTGATGCAAATGGCAGCATAACCCGCTGCACCACGGCCCCGGAGCCTCAAGCCCGACTCTTTAATGGGACTCCATCTCCACTCCGTGAGCCGCACCAGTCTTCTGATAAATTCTCAGGCACGGCGTGTTCTCCACAAAGGTTTTTAGCTGCGCTTCTGGCTGGGGTGCTACTGAGACCTGGCGGAGCAGGAAGAGACACGGAGTTCACACTCGAGACCCCGCACCACAGTTCCATTTACTTCCAGTTGTTTTCTCCGCGTGTGGATTCCTATTTTTTAATGGCCTCATAAGTTAACACAAAAATGGAATCTACCTTTTAAACAAAATAACGTGGAATTATGTGTTAAAGGAAAGTTAAATCCTGTGATGTTTGAAACACTGTTTACTGATGGGGCTGGTGCTGTGGCGTAGCGGGTAAAGCCGCCGCTTGCAGCGCCCGCATCCCATATGGGCATGGGTTTGAGACCCAGCCGCTCCACTTCTGATCCAGCTCTCTGCTATGGCCAGGGAAAGCAGTAGAAGATGACCCAAGCCCTTGGGCCCCTGCACTGGCGTGGAGACCCGGAAGAAGCTCCTGGCTTCAGATTGGCGCAGCTCCAGCTGTTGCTGCCATTTGGGGAGTGAGCCAGCGGTTGGAAGCCCTCTCTTTCTCTCTCTGTGTAACTCTGGCTTTCAAATAAATAAATAAATCTTTAAAAAACTATTTACTGTTTAGTAGCTAATACATTCATATAGTAAAAATATTTAAAACACACAGAACTGAACTGACTTCACGATGGCTTGAGTTAAGATTGTTTGACTTTTCAACGGTGCAAAACCAAGTTACAGTCCATAGAAACCTTCACAGCTTGAAACTTTGCCTGGGCGAGCCATCTGGAGCACGATGCCCTCGCACAACGCCAGGAGGCAGCACAGGAAACCACATTCCCCGGGTCAGCCCCACAATCACACCACAGTGTCCCGTGTTGCTGACCCACGATGGTTACAAGGTCAGGTGTATCAAGTTCATTTTCAGCTTATGATGGGCTTCTTGGAACATAACCCCTGGTGAGTCGAGGAGCGTCTGTGTCTCCCAGCCACCCGGGGGCCCTCTGCTGAGGCAATCAGTGCAATCAGATGCTTGTGTCTCCCTCCATAGCTAGTGTAGGTGGCCTTTAGCATTGCAGGTATGTGCGTGTACACTTACACACGCGTGTATTTCTCCCTTCTCACACGGGGCACTATGAGTAAGTTCATTTTGATGGAAAAAAATGTTTTGAAAGCCATGCTTATGAGGGATCTTCAAAAAGTTCATGGAGGGGCCCTCCCTCTCTCTCTCTAGAACTATGCCTTTCAAGTAAATAAAATCCATCTTTTTTTTTTTTTTTTTTTTTTTTTACAGCCAGAGTGGACAGTGAGAGAGAGAGAGACAGAGAGAAAGGTCTTCCTTTACTGTTGGTTCACCCCACAATGGCCACCGCGGCTGGCGCACTGCGCTGATTTGAAGCCAGGAGCCAGGTGCTTCTCCTGGTCTCCTATGCGGGTGCAGGGCCCAAGCACCTGGGCCATCCTCCACTGCACTCCCGGGCCACAGCAGAGAGCTGTACTGGAAGAGGAGCAACCGGGACAGAATCTGCCACTCCGACTGGGACTAGAACCCGGTGTGCCGGCGCCACAGGCGGAGGATTAGCTTATTGAGCCACGGCGCCAGCCCTAAAATCCATTTTTTTAAAAAAAGTTCATGAAAGGGTTGAATGTTTAGCACAGTGTTTAAAATGCCGCTTGGGACACCCACAACCCATTCTGGCTCTGCCTCCTCATTCCAGCTTCCTGCTAATACACACCCTGCAAGGCAGCAGGTGATGACTCGAATAGTTGGGTCCCTGCCACCCACATGGAGGACCTGGTCTGAGTGCCCAGTTCCTGGCTTCAGGCTGGCCCCGCCCTTTTGAGGAATGAACCAATAGATGGGAGATCTCTCTGTCTCTGTCTGTCTCTCTCTCTCTCTCTCCTCTTTATGAATTAAAAAAAAAAAAAGTTCATGGCATCCGGCATTGTGGTGCAGTGAGTTAAGCTGCCACCTGCGATGCCAGCATCCCCTATAAGCACCACTTTGAGTCAAGCTGTTCTAGCTCTGATCCAGCTCCCTGCTAATGCACTTGGGAAAGCAACTGGAACATGGCCTAAGTGCTTGGGCCACTGCCACCCACATGGAAGACCTACATGGAGTTCCAGTCTCCTGGCTTTGGCTTTGCCCAGCCCTGGCTGTCACAGCTATATGGGAAGTGAACCAGCAGGTAGGAGATTTCTCTTTCTCTTTCTCCCTCCATTAGTCTGCCTTTCAAATAAACAAATAATTATTTTTTAAAATGCTTTACAACTGATTTGATGATGATAGATGCATTTTTTTAAAAAAAATTATTTATTTATTTTATTTGAAAGGCAGAGTTAGAGAGGCTGAGAGAGAGAGAGAGACAGAGAGAGAGGTCTTCCATCTGCTGGTTCATTCCCCAGATGGCCACAATGGCCAGAGCTGGGCCAATCTGAAGTCAGGAGCCAGGAGCTTCTTCTGGGTCTTCCGTGTGGTTGCAGGAGCCCAAGCACTTGGGCCATCTTTCCCAGGACAGAGCAGAGAGCTGGATTGGAAGTGGAGCATCCAGGATTCGAACGGGCACCCATATGGGATGTCGGCACTGCAGGCGGTGGCTTTACCCACTACGCCACAGCGCCGGCCCCAGTAAATCTTGTTTTTTAAAAGTTCATGAACACTGGCACACCGGATTCTAGTCCCGGTAGAGGCGCCGGATTCTGTCCCAGTTGCCCCTCTTCCAGTCCAGCTCTCTGCTGTGGCCTGGGAGTGCAGTGGAGGATGGCCCAAGTCCTTGGGTCCTGCACCCACATGGGAGACCAGGAGAAGCACCTGGCTCCTGGCTTCGGATCAGCACGGTGCGCCGGCCGCAGCGGCCATTGGAGGGTGAACCAACGGCAAAAGGAAGACCTTTCTCTCTGTCTCTCTCTCTCTCACTGTCCACTCTGCCTGTAAAAAAAAATTTTTAAAAAGTTCATGAAAAACGTATATTATGAAAAACTATGCATGAATTTGAAATTTTTGACACCAAAATAAACATCTTTTATTCCATTTTCTGTGAACCTTTTCAAGTCCCTGGTATATTATATGTGGCATTCTCAATCTTGGTTTGTTTGTTTTTTCTCAGTACAGTTTGGAAGTCTTTCTATATCAAAACAGAAAAACTGCCGTAGTCTCTGCAGGGCTGCGTGGTGCTTGGTGGTGTGCCTGCTCTGTCCCTGGCTGCACGCTGTGCTCTGTCCTGTCTCTTGCTATGTGCCGGAGGAGTATCCCGGGGCTGGCATCACTTTTCTAGGTAGGAGTAAATCTTGAACACCGAGGAGTGAATTTGCAAGGCCAAAAGGGCTCTGCAGTTTGAACTTGGATGTGCATGGTAAATGGCCCTTCTTAAGTATGATTCACACCCAGCGCCTGCATGGCAAACTGCAGGCCTGCCACACCCTCCCCAGCGCAGGTGCTGTTACCCGGGTCCAGATTTGCATATCTGGGGATGAATAATACAGTCCGTTTCTCACGTCTCTGACTGTGGGTGAGGTTGGACATCATTTCAAATATGTGAGGGCCACCTGAGCTCCTTTTCCATAAACTGTTCACATCCTTTGTCTGCTTTTTCATTGGTTGATTGACCTTTTTGCTATTGAGCTGTGAAAGCACTTTACCTAGTGAGGACGCAAATTCTTTGCAAGATGCAGAATATGGTGATGCTGTCCTTTTCAACGGTGGGAACCTGTGTACAAGGTGCTTGGCAGGAATCAGGACCTGGGGTGCGGGTGGGGACAGACCACTTTGACGGGTCAGTGTGTGGGAGGCGAGTGCTGTATTTGCTCCAGAAGACATGGGGCGGGGGGAGGGAAACGGGAAAAGGCGGTGGGGCCCCATCACCCTGGGAGGGCACTCCCAGAACGTCTTAGGGGTAGGACGGTGGATGGGCATCGTCGGTCCAGGGCTGCCCGCCACTCTGTGTAAGGGGGTCCCAGCATGGCTCCACTCCTTCGACTGTGGGCCCCACTGGCACCAGTCTGCAGAGCTGCCACAACATGCCACGGCCTGCTTGAGGCACTGGGCCATGGCTGGGAACACAGCCCCCACCCCGTGGAGCTGAGTGCCACAGAGACAGACGTGTAGCACGGAAACACACGTGTGTGATGTGGCGCCGCCTCCGGCTGCACTGCAGGGAAGGTGGCCGGAGCAGGGGAGAGGCCAGGCATGACTTTGCCATAAGGTGCGCTTGGGATACTGGAGAGAAGACTTGAGCAAGGAGCTGTGAACCATGATGGCGGCAGGAGGAGGAAGAGGGCAGAGGTCATGGCAAGAAAACAAAAGAGAGAGAGAGGAGGAGAAGAAGGGGGAGAGGGAGGGGGAAGGGAGGGGAGGCGAGAAGGAAAGGTTGTTGAGAGTTTGTTTTTGTCCTCAGAAATGCTTCCTGGGAGTGAATTTTTAAGAATATTTTAAATTTTATTTATTTATATTATTTATTTTTATTTATTTTATTTTTATTTATTTTATTTTTATTTATCAAAGGGAGGGAGTGGGATGGACTCCCTCTGTTGGTTTCTCCCCCAGCCTGCAATAGCTGAGGCTGGGCGAAGCTGAAACCAAGAGCTGGAAACTCCACCCAGGCCTCCCACGTGGGTGGCAGGGCCCCAACTACTTGAGCCATCACCTGCTGCCTCCCAGGGTGTGCACTGGCGGGAAGCTGGGCACCTGGGCACGGTTGGAGCCTGTACCATGACCAACCCCCTAGAAGTCCCTTGCCCTGGTGGGTCTCTGCCCCTGGTGGTGAAATGGAGGGAGCACCACCCCTTGTGGAATTGATACTCTGAGGCCAATATATTTGCATATATGTGTGTGTGTGTGTGTGTATATATATATATATATATGATTGATTGATTTGAAAGGCAGAGTTACAGAGAGGAAGAGGCAGAGAGAGAGAGAGAGAGATCTTCCATCTGCTGGTTCATTCCCCAGATGGCCACAGTGGCCGGAGCTGCGCCAATCCAAAGCCAGGAGCTTTTTCTGGGTCTCCCATGCAGGTGCAGAGGCCCAAGGACTTGGGCCATCCTCCACTGCTTTCTCAGGCCACAACAGAGAGCTAGATAGGAAGTGGAGCAGCCAGGACTCAAACTGGTGCCCATATGGGATGCCGGAACTGCAGGCGGCAACTTTACCCACTATACCACAGTGCCGGCCCCTACTTTTATACATATTTATTTGAAAGGGGGAGAGACCGATGGACAGAGAAATATCCTAGCTACTAATTCACTCCTCAGATCCCTGACATAGCTGGGGCTGGACCAAGCCAAAACTAAGAGCCTAGAACTTGAATCCAGGTCTCCCACATGGATGGCAGAAACCGAAGTCCTTGAGCCATCACCTGCTGCCTACAGGGTGTGCATCAGCAGGAAACTGGAGTCAGAAGCAGAGCCGGGACTTGAACCCGGGTGCTTCAGGGTGGGCTGCAGGCATCTTGGGCGATGCCTTAACTGCTGCACAGAACCCCTGCCTCTGAGGCTCAGATGCTGTCCAGGCTTCAGAGAGAAACCGCTGGCTGCTCGTGGGTCTGCAGTGGTCCCCCCCAACCCCCGAGGTGCTGAAGGTGTGCTGTGCAGTCGGGGCTTCAGAATCCTCTTACTGAAATGCACAGCTCAGGGGCCAGCGCGATGGCATAGCAGGTAAAGCCACCACCCACAACGCCGCCCCCCAGGTGGGCTCTAGCTCAAGACCCAGCTGCTCCACATCCGATCCAGCTCCCTGCTGGTGCACCTGGGGAAGCAGTAGAAGATGGCCCACATCTCTGGCCCCTGCACCCACCTGGAAGACCCAGAAGAAGCTCCTGGCTCCTAGCTTCGGCAAGGCACAGCCCTGGCCATTGTAGCATTTGGGGGGCATGAACCAGAGGATGGAAGATCTCCTTCTCCTCTCTCTCTCTCTCTCTGTAACTCTACCTTTCAAATAAATTTTAAAAAAGAAGAAAAGAAATGGGCAGGTCAATACTTCCCCAAAGAAAGACCCCCCCCCCCCAAGCAGGAATCAACAGAGTGATCCTCGGAGGTGTGTGGGCTTGTCACTCAGTTAACTAGAGTCATAACACGAGCAAGCTCTTCTCTTTTTCAGTTCTCTCCAATCCTCCCTGACTAGTCAAGGCCTCAATCGGTGGAGTCAGGTGTTGCGCTGTGAAACCTGGCTCCTCCCTGATCTCCTTTGCAACAAGGGGAGGCCAGGTCTTGGGTCGGAGCCTCCGGCCGGCAGCGATTCCCAGCTACGATGCAACAGTATCATGTTTTCTGGGATCCTGGAGCTTTGTTTGGGGGTTACTTTCAGTGCATGGCAAACAATACTTTTAAAAAATAAAGGTAAAAGTCTAGAAAAGGAAGGCCTGGCATTGTGGCATGGCGTGTTAAGCTGCCACCTGCAACACCAGCATCCCATATGAGTCCCGGCTGCTCCACTTCCAATCCAGCTTCCTGCTAATGCACCTGGGAAAGCAACAGAAGATGGTCCATGTGCTTGGGCCCCTGTCACCCATGTAGGAGACCTGGATGGAGTCCCAGGCTCCTGGCTTCAGCCTGGGCAAGCCCAGGGTATTGCAGCCATTTGGGGAGTGAGTGAACCAGAGGATGCAAGACTTTCTCTCTCTCTCTCTCTCTGCAACTCTGTATTTAAAATAAATAAATGAATCTTTTAAAAAAAGACTTTAGGTGCACACTAGATTAATCCTCCACCAGTGGCACCGGCATCCCATAAGGGCACCGGGTTCTAGTCCTGGTCGGGCCGCCGAATTCTGTCCCGGTTGCTCCTCTTCCAGGCCAGCTCTCTGCTGTGGCCAGGGAGTGCAGTGGAGGATGGCCCAAGTGCTTGGGCCCTGCACCTGCATGGAAGACCAGGAGGAAGCACCTGGCTTCTGGCTTTGGATCGGCGCAGTGCACCGGTCATAGCGGCCATTTGGTGGGTGAACCAACAGAAGGAAGACCTTTCTCTTTGTCTTTGTCTCTCTCTCTCACTGTCTGTAACTCTACCTGACAAATAAATAGATAAAAATCTAAAAAAAAGACTTTAAAGAAATAGTATTCTGATTCTAAAACACTAATCCCTAAAAAGTGAGACTGAGGAGAAACTATTACATATTTTTCAAATGCTTAGAACGTTCCAATTGGGCAGAGCTTATATTTGTAAGTGGAAAAAACGAAGAAGAAACCACTGCAATGAGAATGTAGTTCTGAGCGAAGCTGTTTGTTGACAGCAATGCCGGGTTTCAGTTAGGAAACAGCCTCACGTGGGTTCAGCGTGGGCTCGGCTTTGGTTTTGTTTTGAGAGGCAGAGAGACAGAGACGGAAAAGACAGGCCCACCTGCTGGATCTGGGCACTCGATCCGCTCTCCCATGCAGGAGGCAGCAAGCCAAGTACTTGAGCTGTCACCCAGGTCTGAGTTAGCAGGAAGCTGGAGTCAGGAGCAGAGCCAGACGCAGGTGTCTTCAATGCTGGGCTAAATTCCTGCTCTCGACGTAGGTTTTAAAGCCACATTTTGCTTCTGAACCTCAGAGCCTTTTTCTTCCGCTGCGCGACAGAAGGAAAGATCTGCTTGGAACGGCTCAGTGAGCACCCAGTGGGGAAATGCAGGTGGGACGGGGAGCACCTCAGCAGGGGTTCCCTGCGTGGACCGTGGACTGGCTGTGTCCCTTCATGGCTCTGTGCATTTCCAGCAAGGTCTCCAGCTCCCAGAATGACCCTCTGAGGCAGATGCAAAACCATCACCCCATTCGCACTTGCAGGAACTGTGGCACAGAGAGGTGAAGGAACCTGCCCAAAGTTGCCCAGCACTGTTATCACAGGATCTGAACCTAGGCTCTTATCAACTCCCCAGATCCTTATGAGGTGGTCCATGTAGACAATACCCTGCTAGAGGGCAGGGACCTGCCTGGTGTCCCCCAGAAAGTCAGCTGGGGCAGGGGGTGCAGAAGTGAGGCTCCAGCCCCCACCCCGCAGGCCCTGCTTCTGCACCTGTCCTGTGTGCCTGGCACTGTTGGCCAGGATGGGAGGGAGCGGCTCAGAGGTCACCCTGCGAACAGAATGCAGCATCCAGCTGCAAAGGGCCCAGCTTTCCAGTCGCTGATCTGTCTTGTTTCACTTAAAAAACGAAGAGTCCATTTTATTTTAAAAAATGTGTTTATTTATTTATTTATTTGAGAGGCAGAGATGGACAAGAGAGAGTGAGATAGAGAGTGACAGAGAGAGAGAGAGAGAGCGCTCCCCTTCAGTGGTTGACTCCCCCAGATGCCCATTAGGGGAGCTAGGAACTCAATCCAAGTCTCAAGCAGTATGCATGTATGTATGTATGTATGTATGTATTTATATTTATTTACTTGAAAGAGCTAGAGAGAGGCAGACGCAGAGAGAGAGAGAGGCAAAGAGAGACAGAGAGAGACAGGTGTCTTCTATCCACTGGTTCATTCCCCAGATGGCTGCAACAGCAAGAGCTGCACCAATCTGAAGTCAGGAGCCAGGATTTTCTTCCAGGTCTCCCACGCAGGTGCAGGAGCCCAAAGACTTGGACCATCTTCTACTGCTTTCCCAGGCCACAGCAGAGAGCTGGATCAGAAGTAGAATGGGCTGGCGCTGCAGCTCAATAGGCTAATCCTCCGCCTGTGGCGCCGGCACACCAGGTTCTAGTCCCGGTCAGGGCGCCAAATTCTGTCCCTGTTGCCTGTCGCTCCCCGTCTTCGTGGGGGAACGACACAGGACCCTGCATTGTTCTTTTGTCTGCTCGGCCCTCCCCGGGTTTGCTGCTGGTTCTTCCCGGGTTGGCTACCATCCCTTCCACCTCCGTGGAAGGGCGGTTCCCCCTAGCCACTTTCCCCACTTCCGCGGGGGAGCGGCACACCGCCGGCCGGCTCTCTCGGGGGCTGCTCAGGTGTTCCTTCAGATAGATGTTCCCCTTAGATGTTCCTGGTGCATGTTGTCTCTCTCCTCCTTTATAGTCCTCTTCCGCCAATCCCAACTCGGCTGCCCACACACCGAGTACGCTGCTCTCCTCCAATCAGGAGCAGGATCAGCTCCTGGAGGTCATCACTCAAGTTGGCAAGAGGCAGCTGCGTAGAAGCTGTTTTCTCCTCTCCCAGCGCCATATTGTGGGAGAGCAGATGCATAGAATAAGTCTTAATTCCAGTAACTTAGTCTAGTCCGAGTTGCTCCCCACAGTTGCCCCTCTTCCAGGCCAGCTCTCTGCTGTGGCCAGGGAGTGCAGTGGAGGATGGCCCAAGTACTTGGGCCCTGCACCCCATGGGAGACCAGGATAAGTACCTGGCTCCTGCCTTCAGATCAGCACGATGCGCCGTGGCGGCCATTGGGGGGTGAAATAATGGACAAGGAAGACCTTTCTCTCTCTCACTGTCCACTCTGCCTGTCCAAAAAATAAAAAAATAAAATAAAAAAGAAGTAGAATGTCCAGGACTTGAACCAGTGTCCATATGGGAATACTGGCACTGCAGGTGGTGCTTCACCTGCTATGCCACAGCTCTAGCAGCTTTTTTTTTTAAAAAAAAAAACCTTCTAATTAATAAGTATAAATTTTATGAGTACATCTTTAGGAATACAGTGATTATTCCCACCATATCTGCCATTCCACCCCCACTCCCACCACACCTCTTCCTCTCTCTCCCATTCCCAGTCCCGTTCTCCATTAAGATTCATTTTCAATTAACTTTATACACAGAAGATCAACTCTATACTAGGTAAAAATTTCAACTATTTGTACACACACACACACACAAATATTAAAAACTGAGAGCAAGTTTTACAGTTGAATCTCATAGTACGACTCATTGCGGACAGAGGTCCTGCATGGGGAGTAAGTGCACAGTGACTCCTGCTGTTAATTTAACAATTAACACTCTTATGTTTGGCATCAGTGATCACCTGAGAGACTTGCTATGAGTTGCCCAGGCTATGGAATCCTTTTGAGTCCACACTCTCCATCAGTATTTGGACAAGGCCATAGGCAAAGTGGAAGTTCTCTCCTCCCTTCAGAGAAAAGTACCTCCTTCTTTGATGGCCCCTTCTTTCCACTGGGATCTCACTCACAGAGATTCTTCATGTAGAACATTTTTTTTATCTGCCACAGTGTCTCGACTTTCCATGCCTGAAATGCTCTCATGGGCTTTTCAGCCAGATCTGAATGCCTTAAGGGCTGTTCTAAGGTCAGAGCGCTATTTAAAGCGATTGTCATTCTATGAGTCTGCTGTGTGCACTGCTTCCCATTTTGGAATATTCTATCATTTTTATTTCTATCTATTATTATTATCAGACACTCGTTCTTATTTATATGATCCCTTTAACACTTAATTCTATCTATATGGTCACTTTAACACTTAACATGGTCAGTTTAACACTGAAGATGGCATTTTTACCACCCAGCTTAAATAGGAATAAGCCAGTCCCAAAGGGACAAATACCATATGTTCTCAAGCAACATCTTTTTTTTTTTTTTTTTTTGACAGAGTGGACAGTGAGAAAGAAAGAGAGAGACAGAGAGAAAGGTCTTCCTTTTGCCGTTGGTTCACCCTCCAATGGCTGCCGCGGCCAGCGCGCTGCAGCCGGCTCATTGCGCTGATCCGAAGGCAGGAGCCAGGTACTTATCCTGGTCTCCCATGGGGTGCAGGGCCCAAGAACTTGGGCCATCCTCCACTGCACTCCCTGGCCACAGCAGAGAGCTGGCCTGGAAGAGGGGCAACCGGGACAGAATCCAGAGCCCCGACCGGGACTAGAACCCGAGGTGCTGGCGCCGCAAGGCGGAGGATTAGCCTAGTGAGCCGCAGCACCGGCCTAAAGCAACATCTTAATCCCTGCACCAAACACCTGCCCCACAGGGTCTCTTTCTTGTCAAGGCATCAATGCCATTCACAAGGGCTCCACCCTCGTGAGCTAATCTCCCAATAGGTCCCGCTGAGGGCTCAGATTTCAGCACGGGAACTGGGGGGCACACAGCATTCAGTCCCTAACACTGTGTTCCAGCTGTGTTGCTGGGAAATGCAGTTGTAGATGCACGTTAAGACTTAGAAGCAGCAGATTAAGCCTCTGCTTGGGACGCCTGCATCCCACACGGGAGTCGCTGGGAGTCACCGGCTGAGTCTGGGCTGCTCCACTTCTGATCCAGCTTCCTGCTCATGCACCCGTGAAGGCAGCCGCAGCTCACCCAAACAGGAGCTCAGGATGGAGATCTGGAGGCCCTGGCGGAGTGAATCAGTGCATGAAGATTCTCTCTCTCTCTCTCTCTCTCTCTCTCTCTCTCTCTCTCTCTCTCTCTCTCTCCCTCCCTCCCTCCCTCCCCCTCTCTCCCTCTATCACTCTCCCTTTCAAACAAATAAATCTTAAAGAAAAGGGGGATGGAGGGAGGGAGGGAGACTTAGAAGTCGCTGATGACTTGCCCCACGGGGTGGGCAGCTGGTTTCCAGCCACAAAGCAGAACCTCTGGTCACAGGTGCCTCCTTTCTCTTTCAGCCTTTCCTGTCCCCACCTCTACTCCCAAACCATGCACAGTTCCCCCATATACTCAGGGCTGGAGCCAAGGAGGGGATTTCCAAGCCTCGGTTTTATTTTCATTTTGGCACAGGCATGCTGAGCCTTGGGGGGGGGGGGGGGAGCTGGCAGAGCCGCTGAGCTGCTGCGGCCTGAGGTGCCAAGGAACACTGCTGAAGAGGAGCCCCAGGCGGCTGCCCCCGGACACGCCCTCGGGGTCTCCGTGTGGACACGGCTGCTGGGTGGCCTCTCAGAGGGCGGGAATCCCTGGGCCCTGGCTTGCGGGTGGAGCAGGGAGCCAGGTGTAAGGGAACAGGAGCGGAGGGGAGCTGGAGTCACCTGCCGCCTGGCGCAGGGGTCCGGTGGGAGCTGGGGGGCTTCCGGAACAGTGCCGTTCCTCTCCCAGAGGCTGGCTGCAACCGGCAGGCAGCACGGCCTGCGGGGCTGGCATTTTCTCAAAATCCCCCTCCCCCAACTCTGAAATTGCAGATAACTTGGGAGCCCATGGCCTGGGCGATCGTGGCAGAGGCCTGACACACTCGCCAGCTGGGAGACTCTTCGTCCAGGGCTCCCCAGGCCGGCAAGAGGAGGGCGTGCCCGGAACCCCAGGTGGCCTTGGGTGGGAGTGGGAGGCTCCTCCCGCCGAAGGACACCTGTGCTGAGGGGGCGGTGACTCTGACGTCTGAGAGCGCCCCCTGCGGGCCGTGGCGGGAGGGCACTGAGTCAGGGCTGGTCCTGCCTTTGCTTCTTATTCACTGTGAGTGCCAGCAAGGCCTCCCCTCTCCCGGCCTCAGTGCCCACCTTTTTTTTTTTTTTTTTTTTTTAATAAGATTTACTTATTTATTTGAGAGGCAGAGCTAGAGAGAGGCAGAGGCAGAGAGAGAATCTTCCATCCACTGGTTTGTTTCCCAAAGGGCCTCAACAGCCGGAGCTGGGCTGATCCAAAGCCAGGAGCCAGGAGCTTCTTCTGGGTCTCCTACGTGGATGCAGGGGCCCAAGGACTTGGGCCATCTTCTACTGCTTTCCCAGGCCATAGCAGAAAGCTGGATTGGAAGTGGAGTGGCCGGGACTCGAACCAGTGCCCATACGAGATGCTGGCACCGTGGGCTGGGGCTTTCACTCGCTGTAGCTCGGCACGGCCCACTAGTTTGCCCATCTTTGAAAGTGTCATGGGGGTGGGTGTTTCTCCTGGGGCTGGTGGAGCCCCAGCTCTGCTCCTGGTTTCCAGCTTCCTACTGACAAGCACCCTGGGAGGCAGCAGGTGATGGCTCAAGTATTTAGGTCCCTGCCAGCCATGTGGGAGATCCGGTGCAGTACCTGGCTCCTGGCTTTAGCTTGGCCAGTTTTTAGCTGTTCTGGGCATTTGGGGGTAAACTAGCAGATGGGCGATCTCTTCTTTATTGCTTCCTCATATATAAATGAACAAACAAAACCAAGTAAATGGGCTCCCTGGTGTCACCAGCCCTCCCTCGGGAAGGCAGGGCCCTGGGTTCTCTGGATTCAGAAAGGCCCGGATGCCTGTGTAAGCTCAGGTGCACCCAGGCTCCCGGAACCCTGACCTGTCCACCTGAGCAGCCAGCCCTGCTTCCTCTTTGAGGCGTTCTGCCTCCACACCTGTCGTTGCTGTCAGGACCGGGGACACCGCTCCTCTTGCCCCAGGAGCACCTGTCATTTCAGATCCTGAGGTTGGCGTTGGCAGCTGTTCTATGCTGTCTCGTCTCCCTCTTCTGTCCTCTGTCCTCCCAGCCTGATCTTCTCAGACAGCCTCCGGAAGCAGCTGGAGCAGCTGATCCAGGTTCTCCTCTGCCATAGCCGTATGCCCTTCCTCGTGGTTGTTGTTGTTGTTTTTTTTTTTTTTTTTTTTTGACAGGCAGAGTTAGACAGTGAGACAGAGACAGAGAGAAAGGTCTTCCTTCCGTTGGTTTACTCCCCAAATGGCTGCTACGGCCGGCACTCTGCGCCGATCCAAAGCCAGGAGCCAGGTGCTTCCTCCTGGTCTCCCATGTGGGTGCAGGGCCCAAGGACCTGGGCCATCCTCCACTGCACTCCAGGGCCACAGCAGAGAGCTGGCCTGGAAGAGGGGCAACCGGGACAGAACCTGGTGCCCATATGGGATGCCGGCACCGCAGGCGGAGGATTAACCAAGTGAGCCATGGTGCCAGCCCCATGCCCTTCCTCTTAACCCAAGCCTGGAGAGCCAGGAAGGGGGAGAGATGAATGGGAGAGCAGCCAGGAGGGTGTGACTCCCACACCACCCCACACCTCCCCCACTTCCTTCCTCGCACCTGGGCCCTGGCTGGGGTCATGGGGAGGACAGCAGCCCAGTGCTCATGGTGATGCCAACTGACGTGGACACGAGTACTGGGGACCATGCCTGGGACGCCCTATACCCATCTCGCAGCTGCCACGCCCCGTGTAGCAGCCACAAACACCTGCACCCTTGTCCAGAGGATGCCCTTGGTCCATGGGCATTGCCCCACTCAGAGGGGCCCGGCCCCAGCCCCTGGCCAATGTGGAGCTGATGTGGAGCCGGCAACCCTGGGCCCTGGCCTCCTGGCATGACAATCTGGGCACGTCGCTCAACTCCAAGTTCAGGCTGCAGCCAGGCTTCTCCTGAAGCCGCACTGTTGGTGATTTCTTCCAACAGCACGTCCTGCTCTTCTCACTGCTCAGTGAGAGTCCTTCTGGGACTCTGGCCTAGAACATTCCCCCCTTGGGATGGTAGTTTTAGGTGTCAACTTACTGCATGAAAGAATCCCCCAGAAATCAGATAAATATATTTTAAAGACGTATTATTTATTTTGAAAGTCAGAGAGAGAGAGAGAAATCTTCCATCTATTGATTCACTCCCTAGATGGCCACAATGACCAGCACTGGGCCAGGAGCTTCATCTGGGTCTCCCACATAGGTGCAGGGGCCCAAATACTTGGGCCATCTTCTGCTGCTTTCCCAAGCAGATTAGCAAAGAGTTGGATTGGAAGTGGAGCCGCTTGGACTCGAACCGGCACCCATATGGGATGTTGGTATCACTGCCAGCAGCTTTACCTGCTACGCCACAGCGCCGGCCCCTCAGATAGGCATTTAAAGCCCAGAGTTATAAGCAAATGATGCTAAGAGTGTGGAAACTTAATCCAATTATGGTGTTTGCGAGGCGGGCCTAGTGGGAGTGCCCTGGGGAGGGGACTGTCCCGAGAGAGGGGTCTGGCTGTAACACCTGGGCGAGGCCCAGCTGCTGTGTCTCCTCTCTGGATCGTACACGATCCACCTCCACCTGCACTCCACCGTTGCGCTCACAGCACCGTCCTGGACTTGAACCTCCAAACCTGGGAGCTAAGTCACATTCTCTTTACAAAGTTCGTTTCCCCAGGCATTTTGTTGGGGTGATGCAAAACTGATTGACACAACCACCAAGAGGCAAAGTCACCCGTCCAGGTCAGGGAGCCGGGAGCCAGTGGAGACCCTGCCCCAGGGCCAGTCCCCGGCCCTGCCTCGAGCAGTCCCCAGCCCTGCGGGGACCAGGGTAACTGACACAGAGCAGCAAGGAGAGAGGGCTCAGGGAGGGGCAGCGCTCCCTCCGTGTGGGGAGGCAGCAGGCACTGCAAATTGAGCCGGGTGTAGAAGGAAGTTTGCAACGTGGGGGAAGGGGGAGAGGTGCGAGGCAGAGCGAGCCGCGTGTGCAAAGCAGGGATGGGGAAAGAGAAGGGCGAGGCGGCCAGGAGCAGTGTCTCAAGGGCAGCCTAGCAGTTGCAGGAAGCAGCCAGGAGGGCCAGGAAGCAGTGTGCTCATCCTCGCCTTTGTATAGACCACAGTGGCCCCCTGTGGCTCTCGCCTGGAGGTTGCAACAGAAATGAGGCCACAGCAGAGCTGAGATGGAGAAGGAGCTCTGGCTGTGCGAGGTGCTTTTGTGCACTTGTGGGTGCACGTGTGCGTGGGTGCACGGGGGCTAGCAGCGGATGGCTCTCCCAGCAAAGGGGACGGCAGGGCCAAAGGTTGGGGGCCGCAGCGGGGTCTGGGTTCGATTTCTCTGCTCCCCTTTCTCACCTCTGCGACAGCAGAACTGCCCAGAGGGGAAAAACCCCAAGAATGCAGCAGTGAGGTCCGTGGGAAGAGGCCATCTGGAGAAAGCCGGAGCCAGCAGGGTGGGCTGAGCCTCCCTCACGGGTCCCTCAAATCAGAGTGTCCCCCGCCCCAGGCCTCCACTGCGCCCTCTCGCTGTCTGGACCAGGGGCGGCAAGAGCACGGGACTGCGACACCCCCTGCATGGACCCATCCCCCTTTCCAGGTGGAGTCCCTGGGTGTTTGCCTTCCTCGGAGCCCTGGGCTTGGTTTCACTGCCGCAGGGGCTCCGGTGGGTGGGTGGGGCACCCTGGGAGGTGACGTCTCAGACTCAAGTCCCCAGGGCGCTTGGGCTGCGGTGCAGATGTGAGGGGGGAGAGCGCGCTTGGTGTGGTAGCAGCAGCTGCTCTCCCTTGCTCTCTGAACTGTGTGCATCTGGGAACAGGCCAAGGTGAGCCTGGGGCTCCCACGTATCCCAGCCTGCCCGTCCTGCGTGGAGAAGCAGATGGAAGCCCCATACCTGAGACCATCACTCTTTGATGGATACCCCCGCAACAAATAAATAGGAAATTTGCATCGACAGCCCATATAACTGAGTTAGTAGATGTATGAGGGTTTTAAAAAAAACAGAAATGAAAGTTCTTTCGGTGCAAAAAGACTTTGAAACCAGGCTCAGTTTTTTTCATCACATAGTTTCCAGGAACTTGTTGAAGAGCCAACATACACAAACACTTTTTTTTTTAATTTGAAAGGCAGAGTTACAAGAAGAAGGAGGGAGAGACAGAGAGATCTTCCATCCTCTGGTTCACTCCCCAAATGGCCGCAGAGCCAGGAGCTTCTTCCAGGTCTCCCATGTGGGTGCAGAGGCCCAAGGGCTAGGGCCATCTTCCACTGCCTCCCCGGGTGCATTAGCAGGAAGCCGGATCAGAAGGAGAGCAGCCAGAACTCCAGCCGGTGCCCCGATGGGATGCCAGAGCTGCAGGCGGCTGCTTAACTGGCTACACCACAATGCTGGCCCCTCATAGTCAACTTTTAAAGATGGATTTTGAGGGGGCTGGCACCATGGCACTGTGGGTTAATCCCTCACCTGCAGCGCCAGCATCCCATATGGGCTCCGGTTCTAGTCCCGGCTGCTCCTCTTCCAATCCGGCTCTCTGCTGTGGCCTGGGAAAGCAGTGGAAGATGGCCCAAGTCTTTGAGCTCCTGCACCCACGTGGGAGACCGGGAGGAAGCTCCTGGCTCCTGGCTCCCGGCTCCCGGCTCCAGATCTGCGCAGCGCCCGCTGTTGCGGCCATTTGGGGACTGAGCCAACAGAAGGAAGACCTCTCTCTCTGTCTCTTCCTCTCACTGTCTGTAACTCTACTTCTCAAATAAATAAAATATTTTTCTAAAAAAAAAAAAAAGATGGATTTTGATGACACACACACTTGATATAAAGTTCTAAAAGTCCCGCCCCACCCTCAGACAATTGCCTTTCTGATGCCTTCAAAACCTCCATGTGTTTGTAAACATACACGTTTTGATTTTTCTTTCCACAAATGTAGCATGTCCCATGCACCATTTTGCCCTTTGCTCTTTTTTTTTTTTTAAACTTATTGTAGGGCCGGCGCCCTGGCTCATTTGGTTAATCCTCCGCCTGAAGCGCCGGCATCCCATGTGGGCGCCGGTTCTAGTCCCGGTTGCTCCTCTTCCAGTCCAGCTCTCTGCTGTGGCCTGGGATAGCTGCGGAGGATGGCCCAAGTGCTTGGGCTCCTGCACTCTCATGGGAGACCAGGAAGAAGCACCTGGCTCCTGGCTTCAGATCGGCACAGTGCCGGCCATGCAGCCATTTGGGGGGTGAACCAACGGAAGGAAGACCTTTCTCTCTCTCTCTCTCACTGTCTAACTCTATCTGTCAAATAAATAAATAAATAAATAAAACTTATGTAGTGGCATACTGGGTAAAGCCACCACTTGCAGTGTTGGCATCCCATATGGGCACCGGTTTGAGTCCTGACTGTTCCACTTCTGATCCGGCTCTCTGCTATGGCCTGAGAAAGCAGTGGAAGATGGCCCAAGAATTTGGGCCCCTGCAACCACATGGGAGATCTGCAAGAAACTCCTGGATCCTGTCTTTGGGTTGGCCCAGCTCTGGCCACTGTGGCCATTTGTGGAGTGACACAGCACATGGAAGATCTCTCTCTCTTTCTTTGCCTCTGCCTCTGTAATTCCGCCTTTTAAATAAATATATATATCTTAAAAAAAAAAAAAAAAAACTATTGGCCGGCGCTGCGGCTCACTAGGCTAATCCTCCGCCTAGCGGCGCCGGCACACCAGGTTCTAGTCCCGGTTGGGGCGCTGGATTCTGTCCCGGTTGCCCCTCTTCCAGGCCAGCCCTCTGCTGTGGCCAGGGAGTGCAGTGGAGGATGGCCCAGGTGCTTGGGCCCTGCACCCCATGGGAGACCAGGAAAAGCACCTGGCTCCTGGCTCCTGCCATCGGATCAGCGCGGTGCGCCAGCCACAGCGCGCCAGCCGCGGCGGCCATTGGAGGGTGAACCAACGGCAAAGGAAGACCTTTCTCTCTGTCTCTCTCTCTCACTGTCCACTCTGCCTGTCAAAAAATAAAAAATAAAAAAAAAAACTATTGCATCTTAGATACCATTCCATATCATTCCATAGACTTTCTTTCATTTAAAAAGATTGATTTAGTTATTTTGAAAGGCAGAGTTAGAGTGAGAACTACCCATTGGTTCACTCCCCAATTTGCTGCTAGAGACCCGTCTGGACCAGGCCAAGTCCAGGAGCCAGGAATTCCATCTGAATCTTCTACATGGGTGGCAGGGACCCAAGCACCTAAACTTAACCTAACATAACCCACTGCCTTCTCGGACCCATTCACAGGAAACTGGATTGGAAGTGGAGCAGCTGGGATTTGAACCAGCACTCCGATATGGGATGCCTGAGTTGCAAGCAGTGGCTTAACCTGCTGGAGTCACAGCACCAGCCCCTACTTCTTCCTTTCAAATGACATCACAGGAGTCCACTGTGTGCCTGCACCAGGAGGTGTTCTCTTTGATGGGCATCTAGATCTTTTCCAAACTTTTGTTATTACAAGCCAGGCCACATTAAGTACCCCTGGACATCAGTCACTTTGCACATTACCAGTTTAGCTGTAGGTTAGACATCTGGGTATGGAATCATTAGGTGTGGTTACAATGTTGGTGGATAGACTTGGATCTGTTTGCATCCCGCAAGCAATTAATTCATAATTAATTCACTATTAATTCACAATTTGGCCAACTATGTAAGACCTTTGTGAATCTAAGAGCTAGAAAGTACTATCTCTTTTTTTAAATTATTTATTTATTTGAGAGATTACAGACAGTTGAGAGAGAGACAGAGAGAGAGAGAGGTCTTTCTTCCATTGGTTCACTCCCCAGATGGCTGCAAAGGCTGGAAATTCGCTGATCCGAAGCCAGGAGCCAGGAGCCAGGAGCCAGGTGCTTCTTCCCAGTCTCCCATGCGGGTTCAGGGGCCCAAGCACTTGGGCCATCTTCTACTGCTTTCCCAGGCCACAGCAGAGAGCTGGATTGCAAGAGGGGCAGTCAGGACTAGAACCAGAGCCCATAGGGGATGCCAGCACCACAGGCGGAGAATTAACCTAGTGCGCCACAGCGCCGGCCCCAAGCCGGCCCCCACTATCTCATTTTTAGTCTGAATGTATATTTCTTCTTCTTCTTCTTTTTTTTTTGTTGTTGTTGTTGTTGTTGTTGACAAGTAGAGTGAGAGAGAGAGAGACAGAGAGACAGAGAGAAAGGTCTTCCTTCCATTGGTTCACCCCCCAAATGGTCACTGTGGCCGGCGCTGTGCCGATCCAAAGCCAGGAGCCAGGTGCTTCCCCCTGGTCTCCCACGCAGGTGCAGGGCCCAAGCACTTGGGCCATCCTCCACAGCTATCCCAGGCCACAGCAGAGAGCTGGCCTGGAAGAGGGGCAACCGGGACAGAATCCGGTGCCCCAACCAGGACTAGAACCCAGGGTGCTGGCGCCGCAGGCGGAGGATTAGCCTAGTGAGCCGCGGCACCGGCCCTGAATGTATATTTCTTTCATTTTGTGTGAGGTTGTAAAGCTTTCCTTCTATTTAAGAGCCACTGGACTTTCTGTTTTTATAAACTTTATGTTCTTTGCCTACCTTCTTTTCAGTTCCTTGGTCTTTTTATTATTGATTTGTATTAACTCGATATAATCAAAACTCTTATAAATTTGTGATCTAATTTGCAGATATTTGTCCAATTTTTCATTTGTCTCTTGGCCTTATTTGTCATATTCTTTGGCAATACAAAAATTTTAACATATATCTGGTCAATTTCAGACAGTTTTTCTTCTATGATTTCTGAAATTTGGGTCATTTTTAGCAAGGTCCTTTCTACTCCAAAATTATTTTTTAATAATTTTCCTTATGTCTTGTGCTTAAATTTTTAAAAACTTTTTGTTGTGAAATGGAACACATAAAAATATACCAGTAATTAATGTACAGCTTCATGAACTGTCACAAACTGAACCTATCGTCTTCTAGTATTTTGGCTTTTATTTTTTTCTTTTAAGATTTTAAATTTTTAAAAATTTTTCATTTAAATTTTGGCCCCATCTAGACTTTATTTTGGTATGATATGTGAGATAGAAATCCATTTTTATTCACAAATCACACTTCTGAAGTGTTTATGGAATATTATAAAAGTTGTCATATGCCAGGCACAGAAGGAATCTTTCATATCCCCAGAGCATGAATTACATAAAGCTTATTCTGCCTGTAGGAAAACAAAGCAAGTAACAACAAGGGTTAAAAAGGACAACTCAACTCTATTACATGGCTCCGGTCCAGATTAAAATTCACCTAATTAGTAATATAAATTGGCCCAAGGTGGTGTTTTGGCTCTTGCTTTGTTTTGGTTTTTGCTTTTCAAAATGAAAAGGCTGAAACAGCCTGGGCCGGTGTTGACTCAGCAGGGGGGTGCTGCCCGGGACACCCACCCCGACGGCACCGGCGCTGGGCTCACGTCCTGCCTGTGTCTCCAGTTCCAGATTTCTGCTCCTGAGCAGCCTGGGAGGTGGCCAGTGCCGGCTCAGTGGTGGGGCGCCGGTCACCGAGGCTGGAGATCTGGACTGAGTGCCAGGCTCCTGGCTTCTGCTGTTTCAGGCATTTGAGGAGTGAACCAGCAAATGGGAGATCTGTTTCTATTTCTGTCTCTCTCTCTCTGTCTTTCAAAGAAAAATAACTAAATAATTTTTTAAAGAAATCAAACTTCCCTTTAATTTAAAAAAAAAAAAAAAAACAGAACCAGGGCCAGCATTGTGTTGTAACAGGTTAAGCCTCTGCCTGCGATGCTGGCATCCCTGGCTGCTCCACTTCTGATGCAGCTCCCTGCTAACACACCTGGGAAGGCAGCGGAGGACGGCCCCAGTGCTTGGGCCCCTGCACCCACCTGAAGAGCAGGATAGAGTTCCTGCATCCTGGCTTCGGCCTGGCCAGCCCCAGTTGTTGCAATCATTTGGAGAGTGAGAGAGATGGAATCTCTCTCTCTCTCTCTCTCTCTGACTTTCAAATAAATAAGTCTTAAAAATTATATATATATGTAAATTTCCAAAAGTTAATGAAAACATTTGGAAAAAACCTACACAATGAGGAAAATCTTAAAGTTATCAAGTTTGATTTTTGAAAAAAAAAAAAAAAAACAAACAAACAAAGAGAGCGAGCGAGCAGGTGTTTGGCACGGCAGGTGAGACTGACACCACCCGGGACACCCACAGCCCACACTGGGGTACTGGGTTCCTGTCCTGGCTCTGCTTCATAGTAATGAGCACCCAGCAGGTGATGGCTCCAGGACTTGGGTTCCCGCCACCCCGATGGGAGACCCAGATTGAATTCTAGGCTCCTGGCTTCCGCCTGGCCCAGCCTTGGCTATAGCAGGCATTTGGGGAATAAACCAGCAGATGCAAGATCTCTCTGTCTGTCTGTCTTTGTCTCTCTCTGCATCTCTCTGTTCTTCAAGTAAATGATAAATAGACCAGGTTTAAATAGTAATAAAGTCATTTGAAAACCACATACAAATATTAAAGTCGTAAGTGGAATAAAATATTTCCCCATAGGTAGAATTGATTGTTGAAGGTTGATACTCAGCCTCTGTGGCACCTGGGCAGCCATGTGTCTTCATTTACTGCCTTCCTGTTTCTGCTTCTGTCTTATCGTTTCACGTTATTTAGGGGACTTCCATTTTTTGTGAGTCAACCGCAATAATTTCCTATGCTTACTCATAGTGTGTTTCTCTTTCATGGGCATTGAGGAAATGTCTGTTCTAGTTCTTAAAAAAATTTTTAAAGATCTTATTTATTTATTTGAGAGGTAGAGTTACAGTGAGGAGAGACAGAGAGAGAGAGGTCTTCCATTAGCTGGTTCACTCCCCAAATGGCCACAATGGCCAGAACTAAGCCAATCCGGAGCCAGAAGCCAGGAGCCAGGAGCTTCTTCCAGGTCTCCCACATGGTACAGGAGCCCAACGACTTGGGCCAATTTCTGCTGCTTTCCCTGGCCACAGCAGAGAGCTGGATCGGAAGTAGAGTAGCCGGACTCGAACCAGAGCCTATTTGGGATCCGGCACCACGGGTAGAAGATTAACCTAGTGTACCACAGCGCTAGCCCCTGTTCTAGTTTTTAATGTGATTATTTTTTTCTTCAAAATCCATGGGTTAAAGAGCTTGAATGGTGCAAAGTGCCCCCCCCCCAAAAAAAAAAAAAACACATACACAAGGTAAACGCTCTTGTCCCCTTGTCCCCAGACGGAAGCCTGTCCGGGGTTTCTTGAGTTGGTCTATGTGTGTGCAAGCGTATGTTTGTGCTGAAAACACACACATGCCACAGCTTGTTTTTTTTTCTTAAGATTTATTTATTTATTTGAAATGCAGAGTTACAGAGAGACAGAAACAGAGAAAGAGAGAGAGGTCTCCTATCCGCTGGTTCAGTTCCCTAGTGACCGAAACAGTTGGGGCTTCCGCTGAGTCTCTCACGTGGGTCCAGGGGCTCAAGCAGTTAGGCCATCCTCCACTGCTCTCCCAGGCCCTAGCAGAGAGCTGGATCGGAAGTGGAGCAGCCAGGACTCCAACCAGCACCCATATGGGATGCCAGCACTGCAGGCCAGGGCTTTAACCCTCTGCACCACAGCACCAGCCCCACCACAGCTTTTTATTTTTAAATATGTATTTGTTTGTTTGTTTGTTTGTTTATTTGAAAGGCAGAGATACTTAGAAAGAAGGAGAGACAGAGAGAGGTCTTCCATCCACCAGCCCATTCCCTCAATGGCTGCAACAGCCAGAACTGGGCCAGGCCAGAGCCAGGAGTCTCCCTAAGGTCTCCCACATGAATGCAGGGGCCCAAACGCTCTGGTCATCCTCTGCTGCTTCCCCAGGTGCACTAGCAGGGAGCTGGATCAGAAGTGGAGCAGCCAGGACTCAAATCGGTGCCCATAAGAGATGCTGGCACCGCAGGTGGAATCCTAATCCTCCATGCCACAGCATCAGTTCCAGGCCACAGCTTTTTACAATTCAAACTTGTTTAATAGTAAACTGTGGAGCGCTTCATGTCCTTTCTTTTGAGTGGCTGCTTTCTATATGTATACCATAGTTGGTTTCCTATTTGCCTTCTTTCCCGTCTTCTGCCCCTATAGATTGTAGTTAGTATTCTTGTGGTTGTCTGCAAGAATTCTGACTACCTAGATTGGAATCCTGGGGGCCTTGGGCGAGTGACTTAGCCCCAGTTTTCTCACCTGTTAAGCAGAGATACCGTAGGGACTCACCTTGAAGGTTGTAGTGCAAAGAGGAAAGGAGATGGCACAGGAGAGCCTTTGGCTCAGTTCGGCCCCTGCGGGAAGCGCTCATGAATCTAACACTTAGAGACTTCTTGCCTTGTGCCACGTCTGTGCCAAGAATTTTAAAGGAAAACCTGCCTGTCCTAGAGCCTCTGAATAATAATAATATTTCTTTGCTACATATACAAGAGATCTCGCCGTGCCAGTTCAACAACGGCTAGGCGGAAGGACACGTGCATCGTGGTTCTTTAGATAGCGCAGGATTTCCTCTGTCTCCGATTGGATTCCTCCATAAGCAAACCCCGAGACAAACATGATCGATCGCCTCTCAGGGAGGTGAGCCAAGAGAACCCCAGTAGGGAAGTGGAGAATCAATGGAGACGCGAAAGGCGAGGCGCCCAAACTTGCCAAGCAAGTTAGCGCCTGGAGCTTCATCCTGCAGGGGGACCCTGGGAGCCAGACCTGCACTCACCTCCCCTGAGAAGGGAGGGGGCTGGGGTGTTTGTACACCAACTCTCAGCGCGCCTTGGCTGAGCGGGGGTGGGCATTCCTGGCCAGGAGGCTGGATCCCAGCAGAGGGGCCACATGCTGGGGGCTTGGTGAGCCGAGCGCACTCAGCAGAGGTCTGAGGGGGTCTGGGTCGGGTCCCAGGGCTGCCTGCTACACCTGCCAGCGGGATTGGAGCCAATGTTTATCCTTCCAGCACAGGAGAGAAAGACTTGTTTCTCACTGTCCCGAGTGTTGTCTGCTCTTTGGGTCTTTGGTGACAGAAAGAAACATTTTTCTTTAAAGATTTATGTATTTATTTATTTTTTATTTGAGAGGCAGAGCTATAGACAGAGACAGAAAGAGAGAGAGAGAGGTCTTCCATCTACTGATTCACTCCCCAAATGGCAGCAATGGCTAGAGCTGAGCGGATCCAAAGCCAGGAGCCGGGAGCTTCTTCCAGGTCTCCCACACAGGTGCAGGGATCGCAGGACTTGGCCCATCCTCCGCTGCTTCCCCAGGCAGATTTGCTGGTTCACTCCCCAGTTGGCTGCAATGGCCGGAGCTGAGCCTATGTGAAGCCAGGAGCCAGGAGCTTCTTCCTGGTCTCTCACATGGGTGCAGGGGCCCAAGGATTTGGGCCATCCTCTACTGCTTTCCCGGGCACATTAGCCGGGCGGTGGATCAGAAGTGGAGCAGCCAAGGCTTGAACCAATGCTCTGACACAGGATGTTGCTACCAGCACTGCCTCCTGCTTGGAGTGGTTTTAAGCATACAGTTGGCCCTCTGCATACAGTTGGTTCCTGGTGCTGGATTCACACTGCAGATCAAAAATATTTTTTAAAGTTGCATCTGTGCTGAAGATATACAGACTTTTTTTCTTGTCATTATCCCCTCAATACAGTGGAAGAACTATTTACATAACATTTGTGTTGTATTAAAAATATTGAAAATACTGAGTATTAAAAGTAACCTGGAGATGATTTAAGTGTATGAGAGGATGTGCATAGGGCATTTGCAAATAATCTTCCCTTTTATATAAGGGACTCGGGAGTCCTGGAAGCAATCCCCCCTACCAAGGGAGTACTGAGTATTCATAAATTTAAAACACAGGGCCGGCATTATGGCATAGCAGGTTAAGCCGCTGCCTGTGACACCAGCATCCCATATCAGAGCACCAGCGCAAGAATGCGGGAAACGGCTCAAGTACTTGGTCCCTTGCCACCTATGTGGGAGATCAGATGGAGTTCCAGGCTCCCAGCTTCCGTCTGGTCCAGTCTTGACCACTGTGTCGGGGAGTGAGCCAGAGGATGGAAGATCTCTCTCTCTCTCTCTCTCTCTCTCTCTCTCTCTTTCTCTCTCTCTCCTTCTGTGCCACACTGCCTTTCAAATAAATAAAATAAATCTAAAAAAAAAAATACAACACAAGTAGATTTGCCCCCTTACCTACTGTCATCTCAGGTCCTTTGCTATATTTTCAATGCAGTTATTTTTTCCCACGGTAGATCCGTTAGAGTCATTGTAAGACTAAAGACTAAGAAAGCTAGTCTGTTATACATGGTACACTTTTCCCAGCTTTGTCACTTTCATTTTGTTCATTACGGTTTTTTCTACATGGATAATTATCAATAGTGATCATGAATATTTTAGTCTAATATATTACTTTATATTGCAGTACTTTTTTAAGATTTATGTATTTTTATTTGAAAGTCAGAGAGAGGAGAGGCAGAGAGAGAGAGAAAGGTCTTCCGTCCGATGGTTCACTCCCTAAATGGCTGCAACAGCCAGAGCTGCACCCATCTGAAGCCAGGAGCCAGGAGCTTCCTCCAGGCCTCCCACATGGGTGCAGGGGCCCAAAGACTTGGGCCATCTTCTACTGCTTTCCCAGGCCATAGCAGAGAGCTGGATCGGAAGTGGAGCAGACAGGCCTCAAACCGGCGCCCATATGGGATACTGGCGCTTCAGGCCAGGGAGTTACCCGCTGCACCACAGCGCCAGCCCCTGCGGTACTTTTAATAACTGTTGAGGTGTAATGTACATGTCATAAAACCCACCGATTGTAAGTGTACAATTCAATGATGTCTCATACATTACAACCTTCCCAATTCAGTCTTGGACTATTTTCATCACAGCCCTAGAGTTTCTCACACCCATTTAGAATAATTCTGACTGCTGCCGCCGGATCCAGACAACCACTAATCCTGCTGCCGTCTTTTCCTGGCATCTCATAGAGATAGGTCTTGTGGCTGCCCTCTTCGTGTGGCATAAACTTGGTTCCTTTGTGCTGTTGAATAATCTCCCAATGCACCATATTCCCTGTTTTGTTCACCTGTTCATGACCTATTGGGCACGTAGGTTGTTCTTTCTTTCCAACTAATGTGATCCTACTGGTCTGAACAGTCACAGACAAACTGTTGTGTGGGAATGTATTTTCCTTTTTCTTGGGTGTAGACCTAGGCGAGGAATTGCTGAATTTTATGGAGACTGCATGTTTAACATTTTGGGGAACTGCCAAGCCGTTTTCTCAACTGGCTGTGCCATCTACATTCCCCCCACCCCACCCCACTGGCCACGTCCTCCACACCTGTCTGCCTTTTCCATGGTAGCCATTCTGTGTGAGCCTGAGATACTATGCAGTTGTTTTTAATTTTCATGTAGAAACTTTTAATTTAATTACTTTATAAAACCGATTCATTACGTTTCAAATGCTGCATTACCATGAATTTTGATGACATTTCCCTGTCTTTTTTTCTCAATATGATCAATTAAATAGGTTTTTTCCTAAGATTTTATGTGAATGGCAGAGTGAACAGAGAGAGAACGAGAGACACACACAAAGAGAGAGATGTTCAATCCTCTGACTCACTCCACAAGTGACCCCAGTGGTCAGGGCTGGCTGGACCAGCCTGCAGCCAGGAGCCTGGAACTCCATCTGTCTCCCACGTGTGGCAGGGGCCCAAGCGCTTGGGCCATCTTCCACTGCCTTCCCTGGTGCATTCGCAGGGAGCTGGATCAGAAGCAGAGCAGCTAAACTTGCATTGGCGCTCTGATGTGAGACGCTGGCAACACCAACGGCAGCCCCAATAGTGAGTTTTAAGTTAGTGTGGGCTCTATTTCATTGGTTAATTTTTTCTTTTTTTTTTTTTTAGATTATCTATTTATTTATTTGACAGGTAGAGTTATAGACAGTAAGAGAGAGAGAACAGAGAAAAGTCCTCCTTCCATTGGTCCACTCTCCAAATGGCGCAACGGCCAGAGCTGCACCGATCCAAGAAGCCAGGTGCTTCTTCCTGGTCTCCCATGCAGGTGCAGGAGCCCCAGGACTTGAGCGATCTTCTACTGCTTTCCCAGGCCACAGCAGAGAGCTGGATTGGAAGAGGAGAAGCCGGGACTAAAACCGGCACTCATGGGATGCCAGCGCCGCAGGCGGAGGATTAACCTAGTGTGCCACGGTGCCAGCCCCTAATTTTATTCTATCTTTGATCCAAGCACCCCAAACTTCTAAAGATGCTCACTTGAATTTTTTAAAAGATTTATTTATTTGAAAGGCAGAGTTACAGAGCGAGAGGGAGACACACAGAGAGAGGTCTTCCATCTGCTGGTTCACTCCGCTAGTGGCTCCAACAGCCAGAGCTGAACTGAAGCCAGGAGCCAGGAGCTTCTTCCGGTTCTCCCACGTGGTTGCAGGGGCCCAAGGACTTGAGCCATCTTCCGCTGCTTCCCCAGGCACATTAGCAGGGGGCTTGATCAGACGTGGAGCAGCCAGAACTCGAACCAGCACCCATATGGGATGCCAGCTGCAGGCAGTGGCTTACCCCACTACACCACAGGGCCAGCCCCCTGATGCTCACTTTATTATACACCATATTATGTTTGTAAACTTCTCATTATTGCCTGTCCCTCCCAACAAATCATGTTTTCCTATAATTGTCTTCAGTTCTCTCTTTTTAAGTCTCATTCTAGTTTTAAATATTTGTGATGAAATACTTGAGGCTGGGCCGGCGCCGTGGCTCAACAGGCTAATCCGCCTTGCGGCGCCGGCACACCGGGTTCTAGTCCCGGTCGGGATGCCAGATTCTGTCCTGGTTGCCCCTCTTCCAGGCCAGCTCTCTGCTGTGGCCCAGGAAGGCAGTGGAGGATGGCCCAAGTGCTTGGGCCCTGCGCCCCATGGGAGACCAGGAGAAGTACCTGGCTGCTGCCATCGGATCAGCGCGGTGCGCAGGCCGCGGCGGCCATTGGAGGGTGAACCAATGGCAAAGGAAGACCTTTCTCTCTGTCTCTCTCTCTCACTGTCCACTCTGCCTGTCAAAAAAAAAAAAAAAAAAAGAAATACTTGAGGCTGACACACACTGGTCCTATCTGCCTATTGTCCTCTAAGTGACTGTTCCTGTCACCGTGTCAAGTTCTCATAGGCGTTCACCGTGACTCCAGCGGCACGGCCCCATCCCTCTGCTGGCTTGGAAACTTCTCTCGGTGTCGGTTCTGCAGAGGCCACGGGCTTACACGGTGGACACTTTCTCCGCCGAGCTCTGGAGCCCCAGCTGTAGGACTGGTACCCTGTGAGGGCTTCCTTTGCGGTCGGCACACTGTACCTTTGTCCTCCGGTGGGGGAGAGAGCGAGCGAGCGTGAGCAAGCTTTCTCCTGCCTCTTTGTAGGAGGGCGCCGATCCCATCGTGGGGTGCCACTCTCGTGCCCTCATCGCCTCCCCAAAGCTCCATCTCCAAACACCCAGGACCGTGAGGATTCAGGCCTCACTGTGTGAACCTCGGAAGGATGCACTCGGTCCACAGCGAGTTTATCTCCACTCCTTCGTGCCTCTCCTCATTTCCCAATGTCATCAACCCCCCGGGACCTCTCTGCCTGTCTTAGTTCTGCCTATGGCCCTCGTGTCCCTGGCAGTACTTGTGTTAGGTTGTGCCTTCCTCGTGTGGCTTGAGCCGGGGCTGGCGGGGGACTTCCTGCTGACTCGCAGGTGGATGAGAGAGCGGGCGCATACCCGTGGCCTCCCCGCCTTTTCCCTGGCTGGGAAGCCGGTTGTTTCCTTGTCTGCTCCGCGTGCTCAGGCCGGGTCCCTGAAACAGAGCCCCGGAACCTGTGCTGATTGTGCTTTTGTGAGGCAGCTTTTGATGCCTCTGGGTTTTCTCTTTACGACAGTCCTCACTCTCAGATGTTTAAAAACTTCCCAATGTAGTAAGAAAGAAGGCTGCAAATCCCACCCCTTTCAGGGCCAGCACTGTGGCATAGCAGGTAAAGCCACTGCCTGCAGTGCCAGCATCCCATGTGGGTGCCGGTTCAAGTCCCGGCCTCTCCACTTCCAATCCAGCTTTCTGATATGACCTGGGAAAGCAGTGGAAGATGGCCCAAGTGCCTGGGCCTCTGCACCCATGTGGGTGATCCAGAGAAAGCTCCTGGCTCCTGGCTTCTGATCTGCCCAGCTCCAGCCGTTACAGCCATTTGGGGAGAGAACCAGCAGGAGGAAGACTTTCTCTCTCTCTCTCTCTCTCTCTTTGCCTCTTTGTAACTCTGCCTTTCAAATAAATAAATAAATCTTAAAAAAAAAAAAAAACACCCTTCCAGGGTTTTATATTTGGGGGACGAGTTGGCGACATCTATGGTGAGGATTATTTAATTTTCACCTAAACAAAGCAACCGGGGTGGCCCTGCTGGATTTGCAGGGCTGCTGTGAGGTCTCGAGCCGCTGGAGGGTGAACATCGACGGCAGAGGAGGAAGAGAGGCCTCTTCTGGGGCAGGAGTGGCAGGAGTTGGCACCAGAGAGGGGTGGCCTGGCCAAGGCAGGGGGCATGGGAGCCGCGGCCAGGAAGTAAAGAGCTGCCCGGGAAGCCTGGGGATAGCTTCTGCGTGCCGTGCCCCGCAAGTGTCTCCTGCAGGCAAGGCCAAGGGCAGGCAGCCTCCGTACAGCAACGCTCGGGAGTTAGGGATAGTGAGGAGAGCTCCCTGTGTCCTCTTTCCTCAGGGGTCTACGCTCTGAAAACAGCCTATGGATCCAGCCCGGGGGCAGGATGGGGCCCGGACACTCATGAGCCCCTCGGCATGGGGACCCTGGAGCACCTGCCGTGAGCCAGGAAGCCAGGTAGGTGACCTTCTCTCCACTCGGCCTCCTCCTTCTCCCTCCTGTCCACTCCTCCTTCCCTCCTCACCTGCTGCCTCTGTCCATGTGGACCCGCTGAGCACCCCCACCACGCCGGGCCTGCCGTGGCCACCTTTCAGCGTGAGAATGAAAATCACAGATGCGGAAGATCAGGAAGAGCCTTGGACAGCGCCTGCCTGACCTTTTATCCACGGCGTGCCTCGGGGCCAGATGGGGGAGAGACACGCTCAAAGCCCTGTGGTGGCGCCCTGGCTGGGGTCAGCTGCAGCCTCTGAGTCCCCAGGGGACTTTATAATGACAAAGGGTGGTCTCTCCCGCCCTTGCCCCTCTCCTGCTGAGGATCCACTGGGGGCCCTGGTCCACACCCCCTCTCCTAGACCCCAGCTGAAGGAGCAGCTGTGACCCAGAGTACTGGTGGTCCCTGTGACGGAGGACAAGAAAGAGCATGAAGAATCGCACGTGGGCTCTTCAAATGTCTGCCCGGATATGGCGCATGTCACTTTTGATCAGATTTCAGTCCTAGAGAGAGGAGAAGAGGGTATCTGTGGACAGCCCCGGGGCCGCCCACAGAGAACCAGAAACACAGCTGGGATCGGAGCCCTGTGTCCTGTCTCTGGGCCAAGGATCTGCCCGCTCTCATCCCCCGAAGTCAAGGCAGTTTCCCACGGAGGTCTCCGTGACTCCACGACGAGCAGTGTGCTCTCCCCCAGGGATGGTTTTTCTTAAGAGCTCAATGTTTTCCCCCAAGGTGATTGGACACTGATGGTAGAAACAAAGGCGTTGGGTTGGACCCCCTGGAGGATGAAGGCCATCTCCGGAAGTCACCCCATCCAGGCCCAGATGATGCCCTGATGTGCAGCATGGACTGCGGACGCCATAACCCAGAAGAAGAGTGAGGCCGGCCCTGGTCACAGCCACATCCTTTTGCCAACATCACACGAGGTGGGTGGGCTCGCCCTTGGCCGGTGACCGCTTGGGCATTTCCTGAGCCAGGAAGTCAGAATCTCAGTTCTGACACCGGCTCTGCCCTGAACTTGCTCATGGCCTTGTTAGCCTTCCTTGGCCTGAGTCTGTGCATGTGTTGGGGAGGATGGCGATTCTGCCTAAGGTCATGGCTGTGAGCACGCTCCATGAACTCTATGCCTGAGTGAGGAGCTACTGGCATCAGGAGCACTGGCCAGAGTGTGTGGGACACACAAGCCCGGGAAACAGCAGGGAGGTGGGGAGGCTGCCCCCTGGGTGGGCCTCCCACTCTTTTCAGAGTTAAAATTGTAGCCCCTGGGGTTAGAAAGGTGAGCCAAGCTATATGAAGTGCCTGCTGCAAGTGAGTGCTTTCCCAGCGTTTGCTACCATTGCCGGGGAACCAGAGCCAGGCGTCATCTGGAAGTGTTACAGGAGGTTCCACGCCTCGGTAGCTCACCGTTTACTTAGCCCATCCCCAGTTGTTGGACATGTAGGTTGCTTCCAGTGTCTAACTGTTTTAAATACTCATGCAGTGACCGCCTGTGTAATTGAAACTTGTATGCACAGCCCAGGCTGTCTCCGAAGGTTAGAGGCCTAGACGTGGAACGGTTGAGTCAAAGCGACTGCCCCTTGCCCTCTGTGGGCGCTTGTACCCACACCTGTGTGAGGCTGCAGTGTGGAGGAGAATCTGCTCAGAGAGTGGATGAGGTTTGTGTAGCTGGACGACAGGTCGCTGTGACAGAAAGGCTGAACCTACAATGCTTTGAACAGGATAGAAATGTGGGGGCCTGTCGTGTAATAACAGGCCGATGTCAGAGTCAAGGGCAGGAGGGCAGCTTTACCCTACACCTTCTTCAGCCCTGGCTTCTAACCTCACGATCCCACATGGTTGGCCAGTGTCACTTGGACATTCCAGCCAATAGGAAGGCGCAAAGAGGGACAGACAACACTTCCACTCACATCCCATTGGCCGAAGCTTCATGACAAGGCCACATTTAACTACAGGGGAGGCTGGGGAAATAAATTCAATCCTAGATGACCAGGGAATATTCAAGGGTTTTAGTCCTAAGGTAGAAACAAGAACAGGGACCGGCATGCTGGCATAGCGGCTTGAGCCGCCACTTGTGACACTGCATCCCTTATGAGTGCCGGTTCACGTCCCGGCTGCTCCACTACAATCCAGCTCCCTGCCAGGGTGCGAGGGAAGGCAGCTGAGAATGACCCAAGTGCTTGGATTCCTGCCACCCACGCGGAGGACCCGGATGAATCTCCTGGCTCCTGGCCTTGGCCCAACCCAGTTGAAGCCATATGGGGAGAGAACCAGTGGATGGAAGCTCTCTCTCTCTCTCTCTCTCTCTAACTCTTTCTCTCTCATTCTGCCTTTCAAATAAATAAATACATATTTTTTAAAAAAAGAAAAGTAGAACAGATTTTCGGGGTACAACTTGTTACCTCTGCCATGAGATTAACTCAAGTACAGAGCAGCACAAATGAGCCACGGAAATGAGAACAAATAAAGCGTCCTTGGCTGTCCATGCATGGGGGGCCAGGGGAGGAAGGAGGTCATTGCAGGGAGCCACGATAGAGCTGTAGGTGGGGCAGGGAGCAGAAGAACCCTCCCCAGGGCAGAGGCGTCAACACCCCATGCAGAGGCCACTTCCCTGCCTGTTTTCTGCTGCTCGGATGTGGGAGGTGCCCCCTTGGCTCTCCCACAAGCTCGCTTTCCCCCAGCTCACCTGCATCTCCTGTCCCTGCAGAGCTGGCTGCTCATGGACATTGCTGGAATCCAAATGGGCAGCGGGAATACATGGGACTGGCTCGTGCAGCTGCTCAGCAAAAACCCAGAATGGCTGAGCACCAAGGTGAAGTTCTTCCTGCCCAACACGGACCTGGGCTCCAGCAGCGAGTCCCCAGACCCTGCACAGGGCGTCACCCTGCAGCTCAAGCTCCTGTGTGGCCGAGGCCTGGCCACCTGGCGGTCGTTCATCTACTGTGTGTGCATGGAGCTAGAGGTGCCACTGGAGCTGGAGGTGCTGCTGCTGAGTACCTGGGGCCACGAAGAAGGTGAGGGCCCGAGGGGCCAGCCCAGCCCTCGCGCCTGGGAAGCCCCGGGAGGCCCGGGACCCGCCTGACTCACACCGACAGGGTGGGCAGGGCGTGTCCTGTTTCTGCACACGTCCCAGAGCAAATCCCTCGGTGCGGTGAAGACATCTGAGGCCTGGGGGACCCTACCCCAGTTACTCAGGGACGCCCGATGCAGAGAGAGAGGGGACCCAGTGACTCCTTCTAGCCAGAAAATTCCAAATCGCTGCTAAGAAGCCCCAAGGGTTTCTGTGTGAACGTCACAAGCAAAAGTCACTCTGTTCGGTGCAGTGGGCATTGCTTGAGTGCCTTCTGTTTGCATAGCACGGAGGGGAAACACAGGACATCCTTGGAGAGAAAATGAGAACTCACTCAAGAATGACCACAAGGCGGAGTGTGGGCACATGCCATATAACTGCACGCACAGGTGCACTGGGCATATGCTGGGATGCACATACATGCACTCATGCAAGTGTGCACGCGTGCAGGTGCACGCACACACACACACATACACACTCACTAGCAGCTTCCCCCCACAGCTAACTGTGTTAACTTTCTTTCTCCTGGCAGGGACCCTTCCCGGTGAGATGAGCCCAGAGCAGTCACCAGGGGTCCCTCAAAACCCCACAGCACGTCAGTCCTGTCTTGCAGGGAACCCCAGCCCTCTGGGAGTTGGTGATCTAAGCTGGTCTGGATCGCAGCTCCACCACGGTGAGCCTGGGGCTGGGGCCCAGAAGGCTGGGCCGTCTGCAGGAGCCTGGGCTGGCTGGGTGCAGCTCATTCCCACAGGCCATCTGCCTGGGCCCCAGACCCCTCCCCACACCGCCCAGTCCCACCCCCCTCGTCCTCTGAGACTTCCTAGGCTTCTGCCTGTCCTATTGCCCATTCCCAGGGATCTTACCTGGAGCCCCTGGGAGAGTCTGCAGGCCCTAGCCCTCAGCCACCTCTGCAAAAACCCCTGTCTGGCTTCACCCCCTCAGGACCTCATGTTCCAGGACTCCAAGCCAGGCCCCGTGAGGGAGCCCTCACCGCCCCTCCCCATGCAGAGACCTTGGCCTTGACACAGGCCCGTGACATGCTGTGTATGTGTGCGGGAGCCTCTGACCGATTTCCCGGTGGAGGCCGGGGGAGGTCAGCCATGCCATAGTGACCACCTCAGTGACTCATGGGCCACCCTTGTGCTCAGAGCCCTTCTTCCTGCAGCAGCCTCGGCTGTCTAATCCCAGCTGTGCGTGGCCGTCAGTGCCCACGTAGGGACCCCCACTGCCCAGTCTTGCAGTCCAACAGGCCCTGGCCCCTTCTGACCTTTGTCCTGGCGGCCGGATGGCCAGGCCTCCTTGCAGTTTGGCCCATAAGTGCCTCATTAATATCGGCCTTATGGAAATACTGAAATCCCTTAGACCGGTTGCACAGCCTCCTTATAACTCTTCAGCAACTAAACGGTCAATACCTGGCTGAGCAGAGGAGCCCTGGACCAGCTCCAGGGGCTGTTCTGATTGGTCAGCACTGCCCACTGCAGGTGGGTCCTTCTAAAAACTTCTGCTCCTTCGAAGTCCTCTTGCCTTTCCTCCTCCTCTTCTTTCCCTCTCTGCTTCTTTCCTTTCCCAAACTTCCAGAAAGGCCTTAGAGCATTGTTGAGAATCCATGCAGCAGGACAAGCACTTCTATAAGGACCATGCGGGGAAGGGCTGGAATGCGGGTGAGAAGGAAGGAGGTGGTGAAACCCACTGACACAGGAGGGAGGCAGGGCTCACGCCTGGCCAGGCCCGGGCAGCTTCACTTTGACAACCTGGTGTGGCCTCTGCGGAGCCTGGTCCTTCCCTGGGGACAGTCAGCCTCTTAGGGCTTGGGGCTGAGTGTTCCTGGGGCCTGCTCTCTGCATCCTGGAAGGGAGACCCCCAGGAACCCCCTGTGCAAACAGAGGCCTTTAGCACTGCCCACCTTCTGTCTGCCTGCCCCTAGTGGGGAACAGAGCTCCCCGAAGGCGCTAGGCAGCCCATCAGCCCAGGCCCTCAGGTGCCGGCACCCCTTCCCTCACTCTCCCAGGCCTCAAGCGCCCTCATCACAGCCCTGGGCCCTCACCACAATGGAAGCACTGCAGGAGACAGCGGCGAGGTGAGTGCCAAGGTGGGCAGGTGAGGCCTGGAACCAGGACACACAGCCGGACCCCACCCCCTGCTGGCTCCTCTCCAGGGGCCCAGGGACTCTTAGCTTCCAAGCTTCCAGAAAAGGGGAGAGGAGGGCCGGAAGTCCCCAGTGGGTGGAGAAGGCTGGGGTGCCCAGGAAGGGCCTCCGCCATCAGACTGCAAGAATGCCCACCGGCACTCAGCCCGAGCATCCGGGCTTTCCCGGGGATTCCTGCATCTTGAGGGTCGTGGAAGCCCTCGGTGGATGAACAGCTGACCTCAGGCCTGGACCCTCATTGGCCAGTTTGGGGATGAGTGGGGATGAGGACTCCTCACGCCTGGGAGAGCCTGGCAAGGCAGAGGCCCTGGGAACTCACGGGGAGACACGTGGCTGCTGAGGGCAGCCCAGACAGAGGGAGGAGAGGGCTAGAACGTCTCCCATTCGTGACCAGATGTCTGGGGTGAACCTTGTTCTCAACCAGTTGTCCCCCTCCCTGGAAGCCCCACCACCCACTGCCACCAACTGTAGGCATAGCTAGAAGGTTCCAGTCTGTGCCCCAAGCCTTCCCTGGGGCACCTGACACCTCCCAACGTCCCAGGAATTAAAAGCTCAACACCTGCCATTCAGGAGCAGATTGTTCAGTGCCTGGGCCCCAGGCTCACATCCGGGGCCTTGCAGAACTGAAACACAGCCGGGGGCGGGGGTGGGGGTGGGGCAGTTCTCAGACATCACAGGAGAGAGGCTGCTCCGCCTGTCCCCTCGCCACCTTCCTGAAAACTTGACGCCACTCCCACTGTGCAGAAAACGTGGAGCCAGGACCCAGGCTCACGCGCTCCTCCTGCCAGTGGTGGAGCCAATCCCTTCCGGGGACTTGCCACCTCCTCCCCAACCCTGCACGCATACACAGCCAGGGCCTGCGGCTCCCGGCTGCCCGGTCCCGGGCTGAGGGCTCCTGCCTTCATGCCATCTCCTTGTTTCCCGCAGAACTGGCCCAGAGGTACCTGGAGCTCCTGAGGACGTCCGTCCAGGAACACTATGGCAGCGGGCCCCCCAGCTCAGGGCAGCACCTGGCCTCCCTCCAGGCCTACATTCCTCCCATCCTGCAGTGGAGCCGGGCCACGACGCCCTTAGACCCTCAGAAGGGGGCTAACTCAGGGGACCCCAAAACGGAAGATGGCACTGATGTGAGCATCCAGGACCTGTTCAGCTCCAGGAGCCACAAGGGCCCGCGGGTGACAGTGTTGCTGGGCAAGGCCGGCATGGGCAAGACCACGCTGGCCCACCGGCTCTGCCAGAAGTGGGCCGAGGGCCAGCTGCACCGCTTCCAGGCCCTGTTCCTGTTTGAATTCCGCAAGCTCAACCTGATCACACGGCTCCTGACGCTGCCCCAGCTCCTCTTTGATCTGTCCCTGAACCCCGAGGCGGAGCCCGAAGCTGTCTTCCAGTACCTGCAGGAGAATGCGAGTCGGGTCCTGCTGATCTTTGACGGGCTGGACGAGGCCCTGTACCCCTGCTCTGGCAGGGAGACCGTGGACCCGCACAGCCCAAGGCCAGCCCTCGCCCTCTTCTCTGACCTCTGCCGTGGGACCCTCCTGCCCGGCTGCTGGGTGATGGCCACCTCCCGCCCAGGGAAGCTGCCCACCTGTCTGCCCACAGAGGCCGCCATGGTGCACATGTGGGGCTTCGATGGGCCGCGGGTCGAGGAATACGTCAGCCACTTCTTCGGTGAGCAGCCGTCACGGGAGGCGGCCCTGGCTGAGCTGCGGGCCAACAGACAACTCCAGAACATGTGCGCGGTGCCCGCGCTGTGCCTGGCCGTCTGTCTCTGCCTCTACCACCTGCTGCCTGGCAGTGCGCCGGACCAGTGTGCGGCCCTCCTGCCCACCGTGACGCAGCTCTACATGTGCATGGTGCTGGCCCGCAGCCCACGCAGGCCCCTGCCAGCCACAACCCTGCTGGGCCTCGGGGAGGTGGCCCTGAGAGGCCTGGAGGCCAGGAAGACCATCTTCTACGTGGGAGACATCGCCCCACCCCTGTTGGCCTTCGGGGCCGCCCACCACCTGCTTACCTCCTTCCGCATCCGCATGGGGCCTGGGCACTGGGACACGGGCTATGCCTTCACTCACCTCAGCCTGCAGGAGTTTTTTGCTGCCCTGTACCTGATGGCCAGCCCCAAGGTGGACGAAGACACCCTCGCGCGCCACATCACCCTCAATTCCCGCTGGGTGCTGCGGACCAAAGCTAGCCTTGGCCTCTCCGACCACCTCCCCACCTTCCTGGCCGGCCTGGCCTCCCACGCCTGCCGTCCCTTCCTCAGCCACGTGGCACAAAACGACGAGGCCCGGGTGGGCGCCAAGCAGACTGCAGTGGTGCAGGTGCTGAGGAAGATGGCGGCGCACAGGTTCACAGGGCCGAAGGTGGTGGAGCTGTGTCACTGCGTGGCGGAGACCCAGGTGCCTGAGTTGGCCCAGCTCACGGCCCAGCGCCTCCCCTATCAGCTGCCCTTCCACAACTTCCCACTGACCTACACCGACCTGGCCGCCCTGGCCAGCGTCCTGGAGCACAGGGCTGGCCCCATCCACCTGGATTTCGAGGGCTGCCCACTGGAGCCCCACTGCCCCGAGGCTCTAGCAGGCTGTGGACAGATAGAGAATCTCAGGTGAGTAAGGGAAGGAGAGATCTTTGGGGAGGCCAGCCAGCCTGGCAGAGCCCTGCTAAGGGAGACTGGCGAGGAACCTGGGGCGCCAGAACAGAGTGGCCCCCACTGCCCCTTAGCCCTCGGGAGGAGTCGGGGGGCTCCACGCCTCCACAGGACTTCTAGAGTCTGGTTGGCCCTCTGCTTGTGGATTCTGGAAGCTCAGATTCTCTCTGTCTATCACAGCCTGGAGCCACTGATCTGTGCTGTTACAGGCTTTTGACCCTGGGTAGGTTCCATGCCTCTCTCAGCTCCAGTTTCCTCGTCCCTCAAGTGGATCCTGGCCAGCCCCTGGCTCAGAGGGTGGTTATGAGAACGAGGTGGGATAATGCATGGAAACCTTTATTAGCACGGTGCCTGGGGCCGGGCAAATGTGCTGCCCCACTGGAGAAAAGCCTGGGCTGCAGGCACAAAGAAGGCTCCCCCGAACAACTGGGTCGTGATCATTGCGTTCAACAGTGTAGAAGTTCATTTCCCGCTCTTGGAAGAGTAAAGGTTTAGGTTGGTGGAATGGCTCAGCTGCGTGCAGCCCCACAGGGGCCCAACTCTCCTTACTGCTCCCTGAGTCCCTTGGGCATCTTATCTGCACAATCAAAGCTGGGTCATGGACCACCAGTGCTCTGACTTGGGACAAGGGAAGCAGTGAGCATGGTAGCAACACATCCAATGTGTTAGAGCTCAATTCTGTCAGTGAGAACGTAGTCACGTGGCCACTGAGCTGCAAGGGAGGCTGGGAAGTGTCACCCCTGGCTGGAAAACCATGTTCCCAACTATAGCTCTCTCTCTGCGGGTGCCGTGGGGAATAAATTCTTTCAGATGTAGTGTCTACTGTCACCTGTATTGGTTATATGACAACTGCTACAACTACTCTGTTAAGCCCCATCTGTCAGAAGAGGGGAAGTGCTGGTCTCTAAGCCTTGCCCCGTGCCCGGGACTAATGCTCGGCCCCTTGCCTGTTCCCCGGGCAGCTTCAAGAGCAGGAAGTGTGGGGACGCCTTCGCAGAAGCCCTCTCCAGGAGTTTGCCGACCCTGGGGAACTTGCAGAAGCTGGGGTGAGCCAGGACTCGGAACCACAGAGGGGTTTCAGCTGCGGATGCCTGCAATGCTCCCACCTCCTCCCAGCCCTGCACAAGGAAGGTTCCTGGCCCACCCTCCTCCCGCCTCTATTCCTCCCCACCCATCTTTGCTTGTCCTGTAGGTTAACAGGAAGTAAGATCACTGCCCGAGGCATCAGCCACTTGGTGCAGGCTTTGTCCTTCTGTCCACAGCTGGAAGAGATCAGGTAAGTGAGCTCCAGGAGGGCCCACTGGCTGGGGGCTGGGCTGGGGTCTGCCTATCCCATCAGGGTCTGACGAGCAGTTTTTCAATGAGACCCAGAGAGGGAGGCATCAGTCCCAAAACTGAGTGGGGCTGAATCCCAAAGACTCCAGCACAGAGCTTTCCTCATCTGATATTTTGGGCTGTCTGGGAGGAGCATGAAGCCCCCTCCTCTCTTTCTGTGACTCTGGAGAAGGGGTAGCCATGTGTGAACAGGCATCAAGCACTGTGGAGTCTCATCATGCATGAAACAGACATCTTACATCCATGCACACGCGTGTCTGCACATGCACTCACCGCTCCAGTGTACAGCCCCGCAAGCATCTTCATCCGTGTTCAATGCCTGAACACGTTAGAGGCAAGCGCATACTAACGAACTAAGCACATTCATCCCCAAAATACTCTTGCCCACTGCCTGGGGCTGGGTTGTTCTGGGGGAGGGTGTGGCCAGCAGCTCTCTGGCAGGACCACCGCTGGCTTGTATAACCTCTGTGGGATTTAGGAGAGGCAGGCAGAGGCAGCCCAGCACTAGGGCACGGCACCTGTTGGGTGTCACATGAGCTGCACCACAGTCCCTATGCCCCCTCAGCTGTGTATCTTTGTACAGCGATCCCTGTGGTGGGGACAAAGGTTTGGAAATATTGAACTCGGCACCACTTACTGTGCTTTCCCAGCCTCTCAGAGTGACCTTCCTCTCTTCTCCCACCACCCACCTTGGCTCGCAACCACTCTCCCGCCTTCAGCTCATCTGTTCCTCCAGCTAGGAACCCAAGCAGGGCCAGTTGTGGGCACACTGAACAGGTGGGGAAAGTGAGGTCAAAGGAGGGTGTGCTTGCCCTAGGGCTTTGGGTGAGTCAAGGTCAGAGCTCAGGCTGCATTTGGCAACTCCAGCATCCAAGTCTTGGCCTTGCTCAGCACCTGGAGGCCAAGTCCCTGATGAACTCAGGCCTCCGGCCCACCCCAGACTGCCCTGGGGGCAGAGGGCTAGGAGTCCTCAGCCCACACCCTAAGGCCTGCACACCCTGTCATCTTGAGCCCCTGGGCCAGCAGGCAAAAACTCCCCCACAGGGAAAGACATGAGGCCAGCACAAGGCTTTTCCTCCTACTGAGCCTGGGAGACGCCAGGACACAAGTCGCCCACTTTTCTGGATCCTCTGTCCTGTGTTCAACACCTGAGAGTGGCTATGACTGTCACTTTCTTATGGGGGTTTCTAAGTGGCCCAGCCCCTAGGCTGAGCACCTGCTCCTGGGTCTCCCCGCAGTTTGCACGACAATCAACTCAAGGACCAAGAAGTGCTGGGCCTTGTGGAAGGGCTCCTTTGCCTTGCCCTGCTCCGGAAGCTTGAGTATGTAGTATTCCACCCCCCACACCCCCAGCCCAGTGCCTCTCCCTGCCTGAGTTACTCCTTCCCTTGAAAATTAAAGGAGGCCTGGGACCCATGGATGGGGGATTCACGCCAACCCCTCTTTGCCCCATCACGCAGCCTGAGCCGCAACAGCATCTCTGTGTCAACTCTGCTGTGCCTGGTAAAGGCGGCGCTCACATGCCCTACCGTCAGAACTCTGCAGGTCAGGTGAGCAGCAGAAATGGGACCCTGACCTTCAGGGCTTGAGGAAAGAGGAGGGAGAAGTGGGGGCATGGGGGTGGGGCTAGTCTGCGAGATCTATGTGAGTATGCCCGAGACTGCCTCTCACAACTGTACCTCCAGAAGCTGGCTCAGGCCTGGAGCCCGGCACTCACTAAGTGGTAAATGAGTGGGTGGAGCTCAGAAAAGAGTAGGCGCAGGTCGCTGCCCATGGTGCTGAACATCTTTGTGTGAATCACCGGACGTGTTAGGTTGCACGTTTCCTAATCTTAAAATGCTCCGAACTCCTATTAAAACAAAACCCTCAGCATTCCTAACTCTTATTGCATTTCTTATAAATTGTTTCCTGACTTTCCAAAGCAGGACTTACCAAGCAATGAGGTAGGATTGTACATGCCTGATTTGGAACATGTTTGCCAGTCCTGTTTGTTTATTAAAGATTTACTTTATGGGGGCCAGCACTGGGGCATAGCGGGTAAAGCCGCCACCTGCAGTGCTGGCAACTCTTATGGGTGCCAGTTCCAAACCCGGCTGCTCTGCTTCTGATCCAGCTCTCTGCTATCGCCTGGGAAAGCAGTGGAGAATGGTCCCAGTGCTTGGGCCCCTGTACCCATGTGGGAGACCTGGGAGAGGCTCCTGGCTCCTGGCTTCAGATGGGCTCAGCTCTGGCTGTTGTGGCCATTTGTTGAGTGAACCAGTGTATGAAGATCTCTCTGCCTCTGCCTCTCTGTATTTCTGCCTTTCAAATAAAATATTTTTTTAAAAAAGATTTACTTTATATTTAATTGAAAAGCAGAGATACAGAGAGAAACGGAGAGAGAGCGAGCATCCATCCATTGGTTCACTTCCCAAACGGCTGCAACGGGTGGGGCTGGGGCTTCCAGGCCAAAGCCTGGAGCCTGGAGCTTCATCCGGGTCTCCCATATGGGTGGCAGGGGTCCAAGCACTGGGGCCATCTTCTCTTGCTTTCCCAGATGCATTAACAGGTATCTGGACAGGAAGTGGAGCAGCAGGGACTCGAACCTGTACCCATATGGGAGGCAGCAGCTTAACCCACTGTGCCACAGTGCTGGCCCCACCAGCTCTATCTATCTGTCAATCACAAGATCAATGCTATCGCATACTTGGGGCAGGAAGGGGTGTGCAGGTAGAGGGTGGAGCGTGGGTTTCTTTTCAGTCCTCAGGTTTCACGGCTCTGTGTCTGACCCCGCAGGGAGACAGACCTCATCTTCCTTCTGGCCCCATCCGTGGAGACAGCTACGGAGCTACAAAGGTAAGAAGCAGGGCGGCATGGGGCTGGGCCCATTCCGAGACGCCGTCTCAGTAGCAGAGGGGATGAGAGCACAGGCGAAACTGGAATGGGGGATTCTTCCCGCTACAGTGGCTTGGAGAGATGAGTTACTGCTCAGAGTCAGCAAAGGATTTTATCTTCCTCTGACGTTCGTGGAACCACATCTGGGCCCTGTGGTGAGGGGGTACCCCCAGAAGTCTCAGGGGAAACCAGACCTTAGGGGGCACATGGAGATGCTGGTAGACTGGCAAAAATCTGGGAAAACTCTGCCAACTGCAAAAAGGGGGGGGGGGGCAATTATGGTACCCACTGCTCAGAGTTGCCCAGAGAATTAAATGAGCGAATACATGTGAAATGCCTTGAACACTGCTGGGATGCAGCCAGCAGTTGAATTCTGGCTGCTGCAGCCATGCGTGGATTCCCACGTGGCCGGTCTCGGCTGGGCGAGGAGTGCGAAGCTGCCTTCCTCTGCACGAATGTTCGGCTGTGCTCCCCTGCACTCCCCTCTGGCTGGAACTCAGACAGGTGATGTCATGCGTCCTCCAGCAGGCTCCTTTGCTGTTCTGGGCCTCAGTCTCCTGATCTGTACAATGGCCCAGTCAGACCAAGTTGCTTCCCCCTCTGACTGTCTAGAGTCGTGATGCCCAATAGGACAGCCACTAGCCACATGTGCCTGTTTAAATTTAAATGAAGAAAAATGAACATGTCCCCTCTTCAGTTGCATTAGCCAAGGGAAGAGGCTTGGTCCATGAGACCCTGGACTCCTGAGCCCAGGCTGATGTCTGGTTTGTTCTTGCCAGGGCTCCAGACCTACAGGAAAATGTTAACTGGAAAAAAGAGACTCGGACCAGAGGCCTGGCACTCAGGTACATCCGGGTGATACGTTGCCTTGAGGAGGATGATGGGTTACCTAGGGGAGAAGGGTTCCTTCCCAGGGGAGGGGCCCATTTGATGCAGGCACCCTGCCCAGGATCATCCAGCTACCAAGAGGTATGGCCAGGATTAGACCCCAGGTGTGTGTCCTCCTGACTCCCCCAGCACTGGAGCGGACATGGGGTTGCCTTTCACCCTGAGCTCCTCTGTCCCCCACCCCTACCCCAGGCTCCAGAAGTGTCAGCTCAAGGTCCATCATGCTGAGATGCTCATAGCCCTGCTCCAGGAAGGCCCTCCCCTGGAGGAACTGGAGTGAGTATCCTGGGAAACACTGGGGCAGGGGACAGGAGGGGGAGTTGGGCACAATGGGCAGGGCCTCCCCTTTGGGTGGGTGGCGGGGTGAGCAAGGCGGCTTCATGCAGAACGTGGGGGAATCAGACAATTACATCAGTGGCTGAGTGCGCAGCCAAGGGCTTCCCTTCCATCGTCTTCTCCCTCGGCGCACACATCCCTGTGACGTCACACTGTTGCTGTCCACCTTTCATAGAGGAGGCCATTGTGCCACAGAAAGGTCAATCTGCTCACGGTCACAGGTGGGAGGAGCCCAGGCCGGGGGCGGGGGGAGGGGCGGCTCCCAGCCTTGTCCTCACAGCCACTGCCGCCTCTGTCGCGGAGACGTGCCCCACCTGGGTACCCTGCTCCTTTGGAGAAACTCCCAGAGTGTGCGGCTCCTAGCAAGGCCGAGGAGAGTGTGGGGTTCGGGGGGCGCCCCCCCAGGGCAGTCAGTCCCGGGAAATCTGCTCACGGCGTGAGGGTAGAGTGAGGGAGGCCACGACCAGTATTGAGGTGAGCGGCCCCGCCAGGGGTGACATGATTAACATTCACTTATGGGAGTGATGCTTTCGCTGGAGCCAGCGAGGGGCTGCGTAAGTGCCAGCAGTGGGCAGAGCTCCAGCCCTGCAGCCCAGGACATCAGGCCCCTGTGTCTCAGCCTCTCAGGGAACCAGCTGGAAGACGAAGGCTGTCGACTCCTGGCGGAGGCTGCACCCCAGCTGCACATCGCCAGGAAGCTGGAGTAAGTGCCTACCCGAGACAGACAGGGCCCTGCAGAGCCCCAGCTGGCCCCCGTGCCCACAGCCAGCAGCAACGGTGCTGGCCCGCTGGCCACTGTGCCCGCTGCCAGAACCGGCAAAGCTGAGACGGTTGGACCACGCCTTGCCTTTGCCTCTGCCTGAGCCCCCGTCTTAGTTCCAGTCACTTCACCCCTGTGCACACATGGACTGTGTTGTGGAACATGCGTGTGGCCCAGCAGTGCTGTTCCACTTGGTCCATGGGTCAGCCCCAGAGTGGGGTAGATGGGCGTTGGGCTGTTGGATTGGGAGGCGATGTGTTAGGGTAGGGGTACCCTTCCATGGGGAAAGACAGCTTCCTGAGGTGGCGAGAATCCTTGAGGGCCCCTGTTAGGGACCCAGGAGTGTTGCAGCCAAGCGGCTGCCGAGCCATAAGCGGGGAGCCGGAGCTGGGTGAGATGGGGACCTTAGCACCTGCTCATGGCTGCCTCCCTCCTCCTCCCCACAGCCTCAGTGACAACGAGCTGTCTGTGGCCGGAGTGTCCCATGTGCTACGTGCTCTGAGCACCTGCTCGACCCTGACAGAGCTGCACATCAGGTGGGAGCCCCCCGTGGCCCACTGTCACCTACCACTCCCCAGCCCGGAGCTCTGGGCTACCCCACCCTGCTCTTGACAGTCAGGGCCCTGGGAACCCCTGGAAGAATCCACTGGTGCCCTGCTCGGAGCCTGCTAGAGCCACTGCACCTGTTGTCAGCACGTGTGGGCGCTGGATGCTCACCACTTATGCCTCCCCTGGACGACTGCCCTTGGGGGGTGGGAGCCAGAGAGTGGCCAGTGGCAGAGCAGGGGGCCCCACTCTCCAGGCCCCTTGCCGCAGGTAGCCCAAGCTTTGTTGTGCCCTGTGTGTTCCAGGGCTCCCCTGGGATCAGCACCTGCCCCATTCACCTTCCCTCAGGCCCTTACTGGTTCTGCGTGGAGCAAGCCCCCAGCAGGTGGCATGTGCAAGTGACTGTTGCAACGGGACCCCTGCCCCACCCACAGGCCTTGTTGGGCCGCACCCCAACCCAGCCCAGAGCACCCCCTGCACGTGGGGCCACAACCTGGCTGAGGGAGGAGGGTGTCAACATCGAGAAGGCAAAAAGGACTTTTTCTGTCAACAAGCCGCCTGGAAACAAAGCCTGCTCTGGCGATGGCTAAGTCTGCCGGACCTCCGAGTCGAGAGCTCAGGCCCCCGTGGGCTCATGGGAAAGTCAGTGCCCGCGGCTGCCGCTGGAGGCAGAGCGATGGCACCTGGGAGGCCGCTCCAGGCCACGGTCAAAACCTGGCAGCCTCTCACCCCCTCGCCCCTCTCTTCTCTCGGCAGCCTGCTGTGCAAAACTGTGCTCCTCACCTTTGCCCACGAGCCAGAGGAGCAGGAGGGAGCCCAGGAGAGGTAGGGCCCCAGCTCTGCCCCCACGCAGCGCCGCCCCCTCCCTCACTGCCACAGCTGCCAGGAGACCTAGCCGCCTTGACAGGGGGTGCAGCCCTGAGGGGAGCGGGTCACAGGACATACTGCCCCCACCCAGAGAGCCCGGAGGTGTAGGCTGCAGGTGGCATCCCAGGTGGGGCTGACGGAGCCAGAGAATGATGCCAGGGAGATTGGGGTCCTTCCTCCCAAACCCAGAGGACTACCTGGCCTGTAGCTCTGACACTGGTCAGAACTTCCTGCTCCCTTTGGCACATGGACCCTGTGGGAGGTGTTTGCCTCCACCAGGGTGCCTTCCCAGATTGCCCCAGCTCAGCATATGGGTGGTCTCAGCTCTCTGCTCCTTGGTGTCGGTAACAATCAGGGTCTGAACTATTGAAGTCTTGGTTAGAGCTGGGGCCAGCAACTGTGCTGGCGATGAGGGTGAGGAGGAGGAGGAGGATGGTGAGATGAATGACAACAGCGGCCAAGTTAATGGAGCACTTACCGAGTCTACACCAAGCCCTGAACTAAGGCAGTTTACACAATTCTCCCAGTGGGAGGTTAAGTGATTTGTTCTGGGTCACACAACCAGGATGTAGAGAAGTCAAATCAGTACCAAAGCCTGCTGGCTCCCGGCTGAGGACAGAGGCGGCCCGGTCGCGGGGAGGCGGGGTTGGACTGTGTAGGCATGGGTGAGATGGTGGCTCCGCTGGGTGTCCCTCCAGGGCGACATTTCTTGACAACCTCAGGTCCCAGATGCCCGCTGAGCTGCCCATGGGCCCCCGGAGGATCAGGTAGGGCATTGGCTTCTGAGTCCTGTGTGCGTTTCCTGCCTCTGCCCTGAGCCCCGCGGGCTCCCTGGAGGGCACCATGACCTGCTGTGTCAGGGAGTTTGATGTCACTTCCCCTCTCCTTTGGCCCCTGCCCAACCCACCCCGGATGGGGAACACAAGGCAGCCCCACAGGTCACCTTCCCTGATACAAGAGGAGTTGGGGCGCTCTGGGTGGGGGAGGGAAGCATTGGGCCCCTCCTCTCCTGATCCTGGATCGTCGATGCTTCTCTCTGTTGTTCTGTCTGTCTCTGTCTGTCTGGGTGCCCCTGTCCTGTAAGCCTGGCTCTCTGCCTGTGCCGGGGGCGGCGGATGGGCCAGGTGCTACAGGGCAGTGGCTTTGCCTCCCACAGGCTGGCTCACAGCGGCTTCCAAGCCAAGCACCTGGAGCCGCTCTGCCGAGCGCTGGGAGAAAGCCGCTGCCTCGGTCCCCTGGGCCACCTCGAGTGAGTGCTCGCCGGCTGGTGGCGGGGCAGGTGGGGCCGGGTTCATCCCTGTTGGGAAGATGTAGGTCAGCAGTTCTTTCTCCACTGGAGAACCTAGTGGAAGTGGGGACTCCTACTCCCAAAACCAGGGTCCCTCACGTCTAACACCCACTGAAGCCTACCCGCGGCTCCCCAGGGGCCCAGGGACCTCAGGAAAGAATCTGGGGGTGGGGGCATCCCAGCTACCCCACATGAGAGCTACTGGGATCTGGCCTGGCTGCCCCAGTTGCGTCCCCAGTTTCCGAAATCCCTTCCCTGCAGCCATGGGACAGTGCTGATGCCAGCTGCCCTGTGCGCATGTGCACACACACGCACAGGCACACACACGCACACAGCTGTTAACTCTTTCCCCTTGCAGCTTGTCAGGCAACGCTCTGGGGGATGAAGGTGCCGCCCTGCTGGCTCAGCTGCTCCCAGGGCTGGGCCCCCTGCAGTCCTTGGAGTGAGTAGCGGGGTCCTGAGCAGAGTCTGGGGGTGGGGGTGGTGGGGGTCAGGAAGCCTGCTGGCCTCTCCTTCCTCCTGGGGCTGCACTGAAGATGTGAAGACCTCCTCGTCCTGCGTCAGGAGGCTGTGCTTGGCAGAGCCGCCCACGTGTAGATTCTCATTCAGAATCTGGTTCAAGGTTTCACTTCTTGCACCCGTCTCGGCGTCTCTGCACAGGCTCCCAGGGAGCCACCTGGGGCAGGGCAGGCCTCGGTCGTGTTGGGGGGACCAGCAGGTGATTAACAGCTGGCAACCATCAGGGCCCAGGGTGCAGGGTCCCGGGGTGCAGGGAGGGGCTCTGATGGGCCTGGAGCAGGGCAGGCAGAGGACCTGGGTGCAGAGGACACCTTCAGCGGGTGCCCAGAGCTGCTGCGGGGCCCTGAGCACCTGCCGGAGCGAGGAGAGGTGTTCGGTGTGGGAGGGAGGCTGGCAGCCCCCAGCTCTGCCTGCAGCAGGCCCCTGGTGCTCTTGGCTCCCACATCACCCCCCACCTCTGGGCCAAAGTGAGAGGAGCCCAGGGAGACGTCCCAGGCCCTGGGCCCCTGGCTGGCTCTGCCACTTCCCTACTGTGTGGCCCTGGGCGAGTTCACCACCTCTCTGAACCCCGGGGAGCCTGCTGTGGCTGAGGAGCCTTCCTGCCCCGGAAGTCCTTCTCTGGGACGCTGGCAGGCGAAGGAGGAGGCCTCCCTTCCTGTTCACAGCCAGCACCTGGCAAGAAAGGCAGGGCTTCCCTCGGCAGGCAGAGGCTCTGCCCACTGAGCGCCGGGCACATCCCTGCGTGGCCTTGTTAGTTCTGTTTGCACCAGGCTGACCCTGGCCCCGGGAAGGTCCCCTGTGCCTGAGGAGCTGACATTAAATGGCAAACAGAGCATCGTGCCAACTGAGAGGCCAAAAGGGCAGGGAAGCCTCCCGTGTTTTTGAACAAGAGGCCCCGCTTCCTCATTGTGCACTGCGTACTGACCTTGCTTCACAGGCAGGGAAACTGAGGCCCTGCCCTGGCCCAGACACCCTCCTTAGTTCTTCCCAGACCGAGGGAGTCGTGAGTTCTAGTCTCAGCTCTGTCTCCAGCTGTCTCGTTACTCAGGCAAGGCCTTGCTTCTCGCCGGGCCTCAGTTTCCCTCTCTGTGCAAGCAGGAGGCGGAAGCAGGCTCGGGGTCCTGTTGTCTGGAGCCAAGGGCAGCCCTCCCCTGCCCTGTACTCTAACCACAGGAGGGCAGATAGAGCCCTGGGTGGCCTCCCTCACTGTCGCGCCTCTGGTCTGCAGCTTCAGCGAGAATGGCTTTTCCCTGGACGCTGTGTTCAGTCTGGTCCGGTGCCTGTCTACCGTGCAGTGGGCTGCCCACTTGGACATCAGGTGGGTGGGCCTCTCTCCCCCAACTCGGGCCCTCATCTCTCATGTTCTCCAAGCACCCCGCTTAGGGCCTTAGGCGGTTCCTGGTCCAGTGAGCTTGCAATGGTGATGCTGATGGAAGGGGGGGAGGGGGAGGCCCTAGGGCCACTCAGATTTCTCCAAATGCACCATGGGCCACATCCATCCATGTTCCTTTCCTCTGGGATGTGTCCTCTGAGAGTTTTAAGCAAAACGGGAACCCTCTGGAGGCCACTGGGTGCTCAGGGACCTGACTTAATTGTGGATGATGAGCTGATGAGAATATAGAGGGAAAGGCACAGGCAGCCCCGCCAGCCCCTACGCGGGTACGTGGAGCATCCATGGCACAGGGGAGAGTGCTCCTCCCCTTCCCCATGCATCCGCAGGACTGGGCTGTGCTGTAGCACGTGGACCAGGCTTGGCTACTTGGAGTGCATCCTGGATCCTCTCCATGCCTCAGTTTCCGCATCTGTAAAATGGAGCTGAGGATTCCTTCCCTTGGTTTTATTGTGAGAGTCAAACGTGACGATGTGGGCGGAGGGCTTTGCAGGTGCCTTGACAGCCGAGGCTGCTGGGAAGGCAGCCTCCTCCCCAGCCCCCCTTCACCTGCCACATGGGCCCTTGCTCCTGCCTAGGAGGGGGTCCACGCCCTTTCTCAGGCGGCTGCCTCCGTTCTTCTTGCAGCTTTAGGAGTCAGCGCATCCTCCTGAGAGGTGATGAGCCAGGCAGGTGAGCCCTGGAGGTGGTGTGGGCTTCCCTCCCCTACCCGCCAGCCCCAGACCCCTGCTGACCGAAGCCTGCACCCGGGGTTAGTCGCTGCTTAGTTCTGCCCCTGCCTGCCCCTTCGAAACAGCACTCAGCTGCTTTCAGTCTGCCTTGGATGAAGTCAACACAGGTGGGAGGGACGCAGACTCCGAGCAGGTGCTCCCAGTTGCTGCTGTGTGGGAGGGGCTGGGGGAGCAGTTGTGGTTCTGCGACTCAGGACCCTCTGAGCCTAGAGCCCCTGCTGTCTTAGCGCCGCTCAGACAGGTGTTCTCGGCTGCCGCCTAGTAGGCACGGGAGTCCTGACCCAGACCTGGGGCGCGGGCGGAGAGGGTTTGCAGCTGGTGTGCACGGAGGACGCCCTGCCCTCCAGGCGGGCTGAGTGAAGCGCTACCCACGGCTGGGAGGTGGCTTCCCCAGCCAGGGACTCTGTTTCTAGGGACCCTCTGGCTTCTTGTGGCAGAAGAACGGGGGCACAGGGAGGCAGAGTTGGTGTGGATGCCAGGCTGGTGGCCAGAGACAAGGGGCCTGTCCTGGCAGCCCCCACGTGGACAGAGAAGCTGCTGGCTTCTTGCACTCTTGCTTCTCTTCACTGGGCCTCAGTTTCCCCACCTGTACAAAAGAGGGGCTGGGCTGGGGTCTAGAGACTTGGTGGTCTCTAGGCCCCCTCCCAGAACCCAGAACTGCTGAGGCTGGGAGCCCAGTGTGGATGACTTGAACTTTCCTTCCCAAACCGCTTGCCCACCCCAGGGAGGTGCTGGCTGCCGGCCCTCTGCCAGACTGCTCAGCTGGAGCCCAGCTGCCGGGGTTCAGACCGCGCCACGGCCCCAGAAGCTTTCGGTACGGCCTCACGGCTTCTCCTTCGTGGGCGGGTCTGAGGGAAGAGAGCATTTGAACAAGGCGGGAGAAAGAGGGACCAGTGGGAGGGCTGCAGCCCCCAGTGTTCTCCGTAGGGAGGGGACTCCAGGAGCAGGACAGCGCAGCACTCCCTGGGCTGGGGACAGGGAGACGGTTTTCACCTCGGGCCTCCTGGGTTGCTGTCTGCTTTAAGGGCACCCATCGTCCCGAAAGAAAAGAGCTGCCCTCTCCTCCAATGTCTTACCCATCCACAAGAAAGCTGGTGGGGGTCAGCATTGTGGAGGAGTGGATTAAGCCACAGCTTCCAACGCCGGCATCCCATATCAGAGCGCTGGTTTGAGTCCCGGCTCCTCCCTTCCCATTCATTTCCCCGCTAATGCACCCAGGAAGGCAGCAGATGATGGCCCAAGTGCTTGGCCCCTACCACCCATGTAGCAGATCCGGATGGAGTTCTTGGCTTCAGCCTGGCCCAGCCCTAGCTCTTGTGGGCATCCGGGGAATAAACCAGTGGATAGAAGAGTTTCTCTTTCTCTCTCTCTCTCTCTCTCTCCCCACCCCCCCATCACTCTGCCTTTCAAATAAATAAAATAAATCTTTAAAAAAGAAAGAAAGGGGTGTGGGGAAAGGCTTTCGTTGGAGGCTGTCCCAGCTCTGCCGCGAGGGGCTCCTGGGACGCCCCCCTCCCCTGAGAGAGAGGCTGGGGCCTGGACAGAGTCGCCGCGGCTGGGCAGGGGGACGCAATCCAGCGTGGCCAAAAGACAGGAAGCGTGGAGGTGCATGAGGCCCTGAGGAAGGCATGTCTCTTTCCGCCTGTGGGCAGTGGGGAGCCACAGAGGGGTTTACGCAGCAGTAGAGCTGAGACACGGGCGGCGGTCCCCCGGGAGCCCCGCTGTGGCTCCCAGCGGTGGCAGAGGAGAGCAGCCTGCAAAGGCAGGAGCCTGTGGCCTACATGGGAGAAGGAGACAGCTGGGTCGGGCAGGAGCCCTGGGCCGTCTCTCATCCCTGTCCTGCCCCTTCGCAGCCTCAGCGAGTGTCAGCTGGAGCCCCCAAGCATCACCTGCCTCATCGCGGCTCTGCAGGAGTGCCCAGGGCCACTGGAAGTCCAGTAAGTGATGGGGGCACGGCCCCGCGAACCAGGAGAGGGTGCTGGGAGAGGCCAGGTGAATGTCCCCAGCTCAGGGCCCCATGTGCTTCCTGTACAGAGACACGGCTCAGTTCTCACCTTCCCCATCCACTCAGCTCCCCAGGGGCTCTGCTGGCCGCACCCTTGGGGCCCCATCTGAGTCCTTGACCAGGGGCTGCCTTGGAACCAGGAGTCTCAGCTCTGCCCCTGGGAGCCACCTGACTTCGGGCAGGGGGTTTTCACTTCGGGCCTCCTTATGGTCATGATGACCTAAAAACAAAAAAATCCAAGGCAAAACCAGTGTCCCCTAGACAACCTCTTCCTCTCATCACATCAGCGCTGTCCCCTGTCCACTTGGCATTTGCATATTCGGTTTGTACCTACAGCTTGAGTATCATCCAAAATGCATGGGACCAGAAGTATTTCGAGTTGTTTTGTTTTTTTTTCCGCATTTTACACTATCTGCATATGCCTAATGAGGTTGAGTGGGGCTGGGGCCCGAGCGTGTGCGTCACTTAGACCTTGCGTGCGTGGCTTGAAGGTAACTTTATGCAGCTCTGGTGCGCCTGGGTTTTCACCATGCGGCATCCCCTGAGACAGCTGTGGGGTTTTCCACTCGTGCTCACAAAGCCCCACCCGTGAAGCACTTCTCATTGCGGATTTTCGGACTCGGGCTGCTCAGCCTGTGTGTGCAGCTGCCCACGGGCTGGGGCTACAGTTTCGCTGCCATCACACCTTACGTGTTTTCTGTTTTGCTGCAATTTCCAGCTCCCTTCTGGCACACCATCCCAGTCCTTCCAACAAGGTCCTCCCTGTTGAGCCCTGTGGGTTTCCTGCCTGTCACCTTCTCCAGGTGCAAACGCAGGCCAAGAGGGGCGGTGCTTAGACGTTGTTGGATAGCCCATGTGTGATCTCTGCCGCTAGCTCTAGTCTCACTATGACGTGGCTTTCCCTGAACTTCAAGACACGTGGCTCCCATTCAACAAAACAAAAAGTTTTATTGGAGCTGGTGTTGTGGCGTAGTGGGTAAAGCTGCCGCCTGCCATGCCAGCATCCCACATGGCCACCAGTTTGTCCCGGCTGCTCTACTTCCAATCCGGCTCCCTGCTAATGCACCTGGGAAAGCAGAAGACCCCTGCCACCCATATGGGAGACCCAGAAGAAACTCCTGGCTTCAGATTGGCCCAGCTCCAGCTGTTGTGGCCATTTGGGGAGTGAACCAGCAGATGGAAGTTCTTTCTGTCTCTCCTCTTCTTGCTGTCACTCTGTCAAATAAATCAATGAATCTTTTAAAATAAGATTGGTTGGCCGGCACCGTTGCTCAATAGGCTAATCCTCCACCTTGCGGCGCCGGCACACCGGGTTCTAGTCCCGGTCGGGGCGCCAGATTCTGTCCCGGTTGCCCCTCTTCCAGGCCAGCTCTCTGCTGTGGCCAGGGAGTGCAGTGGAGGATGGCCCAAGTGCTTGGGCCCTGCACCCCATGGGAGGCCAGGATAAGTACCTGGATCCTGCCTTCGGATCAGCGCGGTGCACCTGCTGCAGCGTGCCGGCCGCGGCAGCCATTGGAGGGTGAACCAACGGCGAAAGGAAGACCTTTCTCTCTGTCTCTCTCTCTCTCTGTCCACTCTGCCTGTCAAAAAAAAAAAAAAAGATTGATTGATTTGAAAAGCAGAGTGACAGGTAGAAAGGGAGAGACCGAGATCTTCCATCTGCTGATTGGGCTAATATGTATATATTGGCCCCTATAGCCCTATATATTGGGCTAAGGCAGCATTCTTTCCTTAGCAAGTGTGTTCCTGGCCCATGCATCTCCTGGGCACATGGAGAATCCCGCTAGCCCGTTGAGTTTGGGAAATGGTCTGTGTGAGCCCCTTGGAAACTCACACCGCACAGCAGCGGCCAGTCCAAGGCTCCGGGAAGTCCCACAGTAAAGACAACGGCTTCATTTGGCTTAGCCCAGGTCTTTCCCAAACTCTCCCTTCCTGCAGCCCCAAGGCTAACTCAAGGATCCAGCACGGGGAGGTGGGGAGATGTTCCGGGTCACTCTGGTCGGGCCCTGTCTCCAGGCTGTGGGGTGATACTCCTGGCTTTTCTGGAAGGTTCCTTCACCTTATTCAAATGCTTTGTTTCACAGATTGTCCTGTGAGGCCCTGAGCGAGCAGGGCCTGGAGACGCTGCTGTGTTGCCTGCCCCGGCTCCCCCAGCTGCGGCTGCTGCAGTAAGACTCAGCTTCCATCCCCTGTTCCCTGTGCCTGGGACCTGGAGGCGCCCGCTTCTCAAAGCCCACCCCTTTTCCCCCACGGCCCCTTCCCGTGGCTGGTTCCATTCTTTCTTGCCTGGTCACAACTGGGGACTCAGATCTGCTTCTAGCTGTACTCAAATACTTTGTCAGCCTCCAAGGGACTTATGTGTCCCCTCTGGGCCTCAGTTTCCTCATTTGACAAATGGGCTTGGTATTTCCCAGCCCCTCCCCAGGATTGGAACTCAAGCAAGACAGGTGCAGAAAAAGCCCCCTGGAGAACGGAAGGCCTGTGACCAATGAGCTCTCATGATCTCCCCACCCACAGCCAGGCCACCCGTGTGTGTGTGGGGGGGGGGGTGACACACTTTTTGAGAGGTCATCATGTCATTCATTTCACAGTGTGCCCCACGGTATTTAAAACCCTCTTTTCTAATTTCAGCTCAGTTAGGATTTGAAAAGGATTTTCTTTAAATATTCCTCAAGCAGGAGAGAAAGCAGCTGCAGCTGAGATAGAAATTGAATCATCATATTAATGACAGCAGCGCAGGTGCTAAGGCCAAGCCCCTGTCGGGGGCCTCAGGTGGCGCCTGTCATCTCCAGCATCTCACTTCACTGGGGTCTGATGGAGAGGGAGAGAGGAGACAGTTGACAACAGGTGCAAAGCAACACGGGCCACCCCATGGCACCCACAGTGGCCCCACAGTGCCCAGGGAGGGCTCCTGGCCGCAGAAAGTGGCAGACCAGAAAGGAGTTTCTCTATACCTGTCCCACAGCATCAGCCCGTACCTCCTCATCTGTCCTTGGAGTCGGGTGGCCAGCCTGACCCTTGCCAGGGCTTAAACTTTGTGTTCCTCAACCCATAGTGGCCATGCACCTGCAGGGAGCTGCAGACACAGCAGAGAAAAACAGGAAACCAGGGACTGACATGTCAGAGCCCCTCTTGTAGTAGAGGGGGCTACACAGTAAGCAAAGTACAATCAAGTAAGAGGAATGCAGCCTGCCATCAGGTGTTTTCCCAGGTGATGGGGAAGGAGGGGCTAGCGAGGTGATTGAGAGGATGGCTGAGTTATCAGGGCTGCTACCTGGAGGAGGAGAGGGAGCCAGCCTTGGGGAGAGCAGGAAACCACGTTCCAAGCAGAAGGAGCAGAGAGAGTGTGTGGGCGTCCCCCTGAGGCCTGATTGAGCCCCATGACTTCCAGGAACAGCCTGCAGCACAGTGGCTGATGGGGTGAGTGCTAGGGAAGGAAGTGGAGAGAGATGGGCCAGAACCGGCCCACAGTGCCTGGGAGCCCCAGCCCGGAGCTTGGGTTTTGGTCCAGGAGAACTTGAAAGGCTGAGGAATGGTGTGGCTTTGCCAGGGTCAGTCTGCTGGGTGGCGAGGCCTGGAGGAGCTGTGTGCAGGCAGGGGGTGAGACGTGGGGGGCTGCTGACTGGTTTGGGGGGGTGCGAGGATGCAGAGAGAATCTCGGCTGGTGGAGGGTTTGTGGGGCAAGGGAAACTCAGAGGTTAAGGAAGCCCCCAAGGACAGGACAGCCTGGTCTCCCTCTCGGGGTCATTGCGAGGCCTGGCGAGTGGAGGTGTGGCTGCTGCTGCCCTCCGCTCAGGCTCAGGACACGCCCCCGTCCCCATGCTGCTCACGGCGCCCGTTCTCTCAGCGAGGACTCACCTGTGGGATCCGTGCTGTGGGTGACACGGCACGCGCGGGCATCATGCAGAGAGTGCCCAGCTGGAGCTCATTAAAGCCTCCAGCACCCCGAGAGGAGGGTCTCACGTGGTCAGATGAGGAAACGGGGCTCAGAGAGGCTATGTGACTTGCGCAAGGCACACAGCCAGTAAGCAGAGCTGGGCTGCAGACCCAAGTCTGCCCCCCCACCCCGAGTCCCGTTGCATCCCCCCTGGGCTCCACGCCTTTCTCCTTATTGCTGGCTGAGCTGCCGGCCCTCCCAGGTTCCTTGTCCGCTGATCCTGCTTGGCTCTGCCCCCGTCCTTCTCAGGCTGAGCGAGACGGGCCTGACCCCCAGAAGCCCCTTCCTGCTGGCCGAAGTCTTCAGCAAGTGCCCGCAGGTTCAGAAGGTGGAGCTCAGGTGGGCATCGCCGTGGGCCAATCAGGAGTAGCGTTGGGGGGTTGGGGCCTGGAGTCATTGGGTGAGTGGGCAGGATGAAGGCGATAGGACGCAAGGTAGAGACTAGTTTCTGGAGGTTGGGGACCTGCCCCCCTGGAGTTCCTGGGGCTGTGTCCAAGGGTGGCTGACCAGGTGCTGCTGTGTCTCCAGGTCCCTGCGTCATGCGACACTGCTCTTCAAGTCTAGCGAGGAGCAGGGAGGGGTATGCTGCAGGTAAGCCCCCCTGAATGGTGCCCTGGCAGCAGGTGGGTGTTGGGGGCCAGAGCAGAGGCCAGGCTTCCTGCCACAGGGTGTTTCCCTGGAATGACCCAGCACAGGGACCTGTTTAGCCCTCCACGAAGAAACACAAGTCCAGAGAGGGCTGTGCTATGGGGAAGCACAAACAGAGTCTGCATCAGCCTGGATCAGCACTCAGAGGGCCCAGGGCTATGGTGAGGGCTTCACAAACCGCCCACTGGCTTCTAAGTCCCAGTCCACAGGCGCCTGGGACATGGACAAGGTGACCTTGGGCAAGCCACCCCACCACTCTGATCCTCAGCGTCTGCAGCTGCAGGGGGCGCTACAATATCAGAGTATTTGTGAGGAGAAATAAAGCAGGTGCACAACATAGGGTTCTCACGGGTGCCCCTGCCCTTCCCAGCCAAGTCCTGGACGGGTGCTCGGTGGGTGGCTCAGGATGACGGGAAGGAAGACATTGCACTGGGGGGTGGGACAGTGGGGCGAGAGGGCAACCTCTGAATGCAGGGATGATGTTTCTAGTAAGCATTCGATGCCACTGGCTCTCCATGAGACCTCAGGCCAGCCCCTTCCAGCTGCGAAATAAATGAAATAAATGAGAAATAGAATAGCTGACATTTACAGAGAGCTGCCCTTCTGCTGGCCTTGTGCAAATCAGCCCGGATAAGCCTCCCAGCTGTGGTCACGCAGCAGGAAGGGGTGGAGCTGGGACTTGACCGCAGGCCGTCAGTTGACTGCAGGCCGTCAGTCTGATTGCGCTGCTCAGCTGCAGCCCTTCGAGCTTTTTCTGTAAAAGCCTCGGTAGTGAACACTGGGGTTGTGCAGGCCAGGCAGTGTCTGTGGCAGCTGCTGATTGAATCGGGGTTCGTGACTCTGCAACTCGAATCTCCTATAACGGTTGTGTCATGAGACATGATCTTGGCTTTCTTTCTCAACCATTTGGAAACCTAGATGCCATTCTCAGCTCGCCGGCCCTGTAACAACAGGAGGCTGAGAGCCGTGGTTGAGCCAAGACCTAGCCCAACGGCATCCTGACTTGATAGTTTCCAAGTCCGCATTTTCCAAAACACAGGACACAGGCTGGGAGGGGTGACTTTTAGGAGGCTAGCTCCATGCCGCTGGACCCCCTTGGTGAGATTGCTGATTCCCCCTCCTGCCGAGGGCCAGGGGTCCCCGCTGGCTGCCTGTGTGTCCTCCATACCTAACACTTGCTAAGCTCCCTTTTTAACAGAGAGCCTTCAGCAGGTGTCAATGTCTGCCCTCAATTTTTTAAAAAATTTATTTCTTTAATTGACACATAAAAATTGTACTTATGGGCGTCCATGTGATGTTTTGCTGTACGGATACATGGTGTGACGTCCCATTGGAGTAAGCATAGTTATCTCCTCAAACATGTGGCTTCAGTTTTCAAAAACTGTTTTAAATTTTTATGTATTTGAGAAGGAGAGAGAGAGAGCAAGAGAGAGCGAGCGAGCAAGCAAGCGCGAGCTCCGGTTCACTGGTTCACTCCCCAATTGCTCACAGCAGCCAGGGCTGGGCTGGAGCCAGAGCCCCGGAGGTGAAGTCAGGTCTCCTGCTTGGGTGGCAGGGACCCAGTTACCTGAGCCCTCACCTGCTGCTTCCTGGGCTCTGCACTGGCAGGGAGCTGGGGGTGGGATCCCAGGGCTCCGAGACGGGACGCCTGCCCGCGGCTTCTGTGCACCGTGTTCCTGTTCACTTGCATTCTCGTGCCGTGCTCTGTGCAGTGATGGTTTTCCTTCTAAGTTATCGATACCAAGTTTCCTTTCATAGTAAATGTATTTGGTAAAGAGAGTGAGGTGGTTTAAAGAAAATATGAAGTAAATAAGACTCTAATAGGGAATTTAGGAATATGGAAAAGTGAAGAGGAGTAATGGGGATAAAAATGTAATATATTGAGCTTAGGAAATTGCTGATTTCAAGATTTTTAAAAATTGCTCATTAGCCATAGCCCCTTCATTTATCATATTATGTGATCTCTTGTTAGCCTCTCGAAGGCAGACTATTGCTTTAAATCCCAGCATTAGGGGCTGGCGTTGTGCAGTGGGCTAAGCTGCCGCCTGCAACACCAGCAGCCCGTATCAGAGCACCAGTTCGAGTCCCAGCTGCTCTGCTTCTAGCCCAGTTTCCTGCTAATGGACCTGGTAAGGCAGCAGATAATGGCAAGTGCTTGGCCTCTGCTACCCACATGGTGCACTGGGATTGAGTTCCTGGCCACAGGAACACCTGCTTTGACACCTGCTGAAGGCTCTCTGTTAAAAAGGGAGCTTAGCAAGTGTTAGGTGTGGAAGACACACAGGCAGCCAGTGGAGACCCCTGGCCCTCAGCAGGAGGGGGAATTAGCAACCTCACCAAGGGGTCCAGCAGCATGGAGCTGTTGTAGCCATTTTTAGGCATGATTGGCAGATGGAAGATCTCTCCTGCTCTACCTTTCAAATACACAAATAAATAAATCTATCTTTAAAAACAAAACCAGCATTAGTAGCTCTCATCACCCTTATTCTCCCCTACCCCACCTGCTATGTCTGTTAGGGGGAGGGGGACAGGGAAGGGAGGTTCTAAACCTGAAAATGAGCTGTGGTTCAACTTGAACTTGATCCAGAATCGTCTGGAGGACCTTGCCCCTGATTCAGTGGGTTTGGCTGAGGTCACAGAATTAGCATCTCAAGTTCCCAAGGGATGCTGATGTGGCTGGGGTTGGGGCCACAGAGGGAGCCTGTGAGCCCCAGTGGGGTCTGCTGTGGGGGTGGGAGCCATGGGTGCTGGCTGTTCACAGAGGATGCAAGCTTGGGTGGGGTCTCACCTGGAAGTTCAGAGGCAGCGCCCTGGCCTGGCCAGGTAGAGGTGGTTCAAGTCCCCCTGCCTGTGCCCCCGCTGATCCCTGCCCTGCAGGTTCGCCGGCTGCGGCCTCACCCAGGAGCATGTGGAGCCGCTGTGCTCGGTGCTGGGCAAGCGTGAAGACCTGTGCCAGCTGGAGTAAGTGGGGGAGGAGAGGACGGGAGGCGCTGGGAGGGCCGAGTGTGGGTGTCCACTGTGCCGGTATGCTGGTGGTGGCTTTCTGCAGCTCCCAGGACCGGCTGTCGCAGCGTGCCTGGGACCCTTGGTCACATTGTACTTCTTATCTTTTCAACTTATTTTTTTTTAGAGCTTATTTAAAGGGGCCAGTAGCTTGTGGTACAGCAGGTTAAACCCCCGCCTGCAATGCCAGCATTCTACATGGGCACTAATTCTAGTCCCAGCTGCTCCACTTCTGATGCAGCTCCCTGCTAATGCACCTGCGGGAGCAGCAGAAGATGACCCAAGTGCTTGGGCCCCTGCACCCATGTGGGATGTCTGTACAGCGTCCCTTGCTCCGGGCTTCAGCCTGGTCCAGCCTTGGCTGTTGTGGCCATTTGGGGAGTGAGCTGGGGATAGGAAATTCTTTCCCACGCTTGTGTGCATGCTCTGCCTTTCAAATAAATAAACTGGATCTTAAAAAGAAAATAACGTTTACTTTTTAAAAAGATTTTTATTTATTTGAGAGGTAGGGTTACTGACAGGGAGAGACAGAGAGAGAGGTCTTCCATCCACTGGTTCACTCCCCAAATGGATACAACTGCCAGAGCTGTGCCGATCCGAAGCCAGGAGCTTCGTCTGGGTCTCCCACATGGGTGCAGGGGCCCAAGGACTAGGGCCATCTTTCACTGCCTTCCCAAGCCATCAGCAGAGAGCTTGATCAGAAGAGGAGCAACCAGGACTCGAACAGGTGCCCATTTGGGATGCTGCCGCAGACAGAGGCTTAGCCACGTAGCCACAGTGCTGGTTCCTCATTTACTTTTTTGAAAGGCAGAAAAACAGATAAAGAGAGACAGAGAGATAGAGAAAACTCCTTCCTCTAGTTCACTCCCCAGATTCCCACAGCAACCAGGACTGGGCCAGGCCAAAGCCAGGAGCTTGGAACACCATCCAGGTCTCCCGTGGGCGTGGCAGGGACACAAGCATATGGGCCGTCTTCAGCTGCCTCGCAGGACGCACAGGATGAGCAGGGAGCTGGAATCGGGAGCAGAGGAGTCAGGACTGGGACCAGGCACTCCGAGAGGAGCTGCAGACATCCCAAGAGGCATCTGAACCTCTGTGCCAACCACCAGCCTGAAGGCTCTCACCTAGGGCGTCCCCGTAGCCAGCCCCACTCCCACTGGCATGGAGCCAGTTTCCCGGAGGCCCTCGGCCTCGTGATGATAGAGGATGCTCAAGCTGTGCTGGCAGACGGGGATGAAAATGTAGGGAGGGTGGGGTGCCTGGCAGGTGGTCACAGCACCAGATGCCTTTGCCTGAGGAGGGACTCAGAGCCAGCCAAGTAGGGATGTGCAGGCTCTTGTGTTGTTGAGAGGGTAGCCCCCTCATGGGTGGAAAATACTAATAGCTGTCATCCATGGAGTGCTTTCCCCACTATTCTTTTTATACATGTTCTTTTATCTTTCGACCAACCCTAGGTACTACTGTTGTACCCATTTTACAGATAAGGGACTGAGGCACAAAGCCTTTAAGAGCTTGCCAAGGCCACACAGCTAATGCAACACGGAATCTTAGCTTGCCATCACTGGGAGTCTAGTACCCGTGAGAAATAAAGAAAACTGTCTACCAAAAAAAAAAAAAAAAAAAAAAAAACCTCACAATTTAAATTCATATTATGATGTAGCCAAAAAAGAGCCACGTGGCTGATGAAAATGATGAATTTCAAAGATGAAAGCGATATGTCTTTCAGCTTTAGTTTTGCATTGTAGGGGAAACTTTTTCTTACATCATGACAAGCCAATTTTTAAGTGATGGTTCTCCAGACACGCCTAGGAAGCATCAAAGATGAAGACAGAGAATTAGCTCACCAGGGCACTCGGGCTCCATTACCTCTACCAGTGTAGCCGGAACCCCAGAATGCTACAACGAAGAGACATAAAAGGGGCTTCAGGTGTAGCATCTGACACCACATTCCCAAGTTAGCAGAAGAAATCTGCGCGGTGAAGGCCGCCTCGGAACATTGTCCTTTTTCTCGAATTGACTCTCACTCAAAACCGAGTCTCCCAGCCGGTGCCGGCATGAGCAGGGTGGAGGCTCACTGCCGGCTTTCCTCCAGCTCCTGCAGTCTGCTCAGAGCTGCACAAGCCCCTGGGCAGATCCTGAAGGGAAGCCCAGGGCAGGCTCAGCGTGGTGCCGTCCTGGTGATGGCTGCCAGCGGGCATACGGCAGTTGGTGGTAATTCTGGCTGGTGATGGTGGAGGTGGGCACGGAGGTGCTGAGTTGTGCTGGCAGTAGCATGGTAATGTCAAGTGGCAATGACAGTAGGCACAGTGGCTGCGGTCCCCGAGGGCCAGCAGAGCTGGAAGAGGCACATCTGACCACCCACAACCCCTCCCTCCCTCTCGCAGCCTCTCTGCAAACCTGCTGGGTGATGACGGCCTCAGACGCCTTCTGGAATGTCTGCCACGCATGCCCATCTCAGGATCGCTGGAGTACGTGGGAAGCACTCGGGACAGCTGCTTTTGAGAGCATTCCTGGGGGACCCCAGAGGACAAGGACCAGGAAGGGAAAGGAGCCGTTCTGACCTTAACCCCCCAGCCTTGAATCCCGTCCTCTTTCCCTCATGCTCACATGGGCAGAGCCCCCGGCAGACACCCAAGAGAGACTGCAGTCCGTGGCAAGGTGGCCCTGCTCCCTCCTGTACCCCTGCAGCCAAGCTGGCCCCAGGGCAGTCTGTCCCTTGTAGCTGATGTGGCTGTAGCACCCAGCTCCTGGGCCATTCTGCCCCTGCCACACCTCCCACCCAAGCTATAGTGCACACACTTGGAGATGTCCCCACAGCAGGGGGAGGGAAGCCATCCACACCCTGGCCTGAGCTCCCAGCGACCTGACAGCCCCAGCCAGGGGCTAGGCAACTGGGCTCCGCAGTCTGGGAGTCCCTACCCTAGACCAGGCAGCAGCAGGTATAGCTCCAGAGGTCTGGCGCCTGTGCTGCCTGTGTGGGGACAGGGTCCCTTCTGACCCTCCCTCTGGGCCTCAGCGTCTCCATCTGGACAGGGGAGGCTCAGCCTGGACGTGACAGCTAGAGGGGAGGTGAGGGGGTCGGGCAGGGCTCTGTGGCGTCCCCACCCCATCTTCAGCCTCCTCTTCCTTCTAGCCTGAGTCACAACAGCATCTCCCAGGAGAGCGTCCTGAGCCTGCTGGAGATGCTGCCCTCCTGCCCACGTGTCCGCGAGGCCTCAGTGAGGTAAGCAGGTGTTAGCGCCGCTGGCTGATGGTAGCAAAGCAAAATCCTACCCCGTGGCCTTCTGTCTGCGTGACTTGGGACAACCTCGCTGGTCTCTGTGTCCCTGGGCTCCCTCACCGTGGGATCCTAATTCCCACCCCCGATGCCCGAGTGCCACAGGGACCAGGGAGGCCCTGGGTGCAGGGGAAGCCAGGATCACCATCCTCAAGAATCCCCCGGACGGTCGGCAGGGGCCTTTCCTGCTGCGGCTCCCACCCTCCCCTGCCTCTCTTCCCTCTCTGTCCCCTCGGAGTCGAGGAGGCTGGCTCACCAGCACTCATCCCTACCCTGCTCTCTCTCACTGCAGCCTGGGCTCTGAGCAGAGCTTCTGGATTCATTTCTCCAAGCAGGAGGAAGCTGGCAAGATGCTTAGGTAGGTGATCCCTGGGGGGCTGCGGGGGGCAGGGCACAGGAAGGGAGGGGGCACGGAGGCTGAGGCTGCCCCGCAGCTGCCTCCCCATCTCCTCCTTCAGACAGCGCCCTCGTGTTCCCTGCCTGGCCCTGGTGCCCCGGGTCCGCCTCCGATGCCCCCACACCCCAAGCTGGGCATTCTCACTGTACTTGTGCCTCTTACCCATGACCCAGCTATAAGTCTTAATGCCTCTGAGTGTCATGGTCAAGATTCTGAAGCCCCCCGAGAATGAATCTTGGGTCTCCCGTGTTCCAGCTGTGTGACCCTGGACAAGTTATGGAACTTCTCAGTGTTTCAGCTCCTCATCTGTGAAATAGGGATAACAGCTCAACCTATGCCTTAGGGCTGCTGTGAGGAGTGAAGGAGTTAACATGGCAAAGTGCTTGGAAAGGGCTCGGCTGATTAGTGTGCTGTGTCAGCTACCATCACCACCACCGTCACCACCACCATCACCACCAACACCAACACCACCATCACAATCACCACCAACAACACCATCACCACCACTAACAGCAACAACACCATCACCATCAACACCACCACCACCGTCACCACCACCATCACCACCAACAACCCCAACATCAACACCACCACCACCACCATCACCACTAACACCAACACCACCATCACAATCACCAACAACACCATCACCACCACTAACAGCAACAACACCATCACCACCAACACCATCACCACCACCATCACCACCAACACCACCATCACCATCACCATCACCATTGCCATCACCATCATCATTCCCATCACCATCACCGTCATCATTCCCATCACCATCACCGTCATCCCCTGGCAGCGCTGGGCTCTGTCACCGCCACTGCCTTGAACCACTTCCTCCCCCTGTCTTACTTCAGCTGGGAACTGGTCCCCTGCTTCTGGCCAGGCCTCCCCCAATCCATTCACCTGAGAGTACCCAGGAGGGCCTTCAAAACCCATACCTCTGACCATGCTACCCTACTGCTCTAACCCTTCCACTGACTCCCCCTGTCCCCAGAAATCAGTCTAAATTCCTTAGCCTGCTCTTCGGCCTTACAGCCTGACCTGGCTGTCACCTCTCACCGTGTTCTTCCCACCCCAACACCACACATATCTGTACCACAACACCTGTCTGCACAACACAGCCACCACTTACCACACTCACACTGCAGCCCTCTGGGGCACCCCTCTCCTGATGAGACACCCCTTCCTCTGCCCACCCTGGGCACTCAGCCTGGCATCTTCTCCCCACCTTTAAGATACAAATGCCCCCCCACCCCGTAAGGCCACACTTAGATGCCAGCCCCTCGCGGAATATTCTGAGCAGCCCTGGCCCCACCAAGGTGAAGCCGTGGCATTATGCTGGCCGATTTCTTCTGCTGTCTGTGGCCACCTGGGGCCAGGTGCCTGGAGGGCAGAGCCAGCGCTCCTCAAGGGCACCCTGATCGGCAGAGTGAGACCGCCCGCATCTTACTGGCTGCTGGCCTTCGCGCTCATCACCCAGCCGTCAGTGGCCTGATCCGAGTCACAGGAGACACTGCAGGGGAGGCAGCCGAGGTGCCTGGGGCGGGCTCAGGGTCCAGGAGTCACTTAGACCCAACACTTTCCTGAGGGTCGGGGGTGGGAGCTGCACGAGGGTTCAGGAAGCTCCCGGAGCAGCAGCCACATCTTGGGTCTTTCTCGAGCCCTGGTGTGGGCCTTGGCTGTTCTATTGGGGCTACCCAGCAGGCCCTGGGAGAGCCTGGGAGGGGGCAAGAGCAGCAGCCCCTGGGCCTCACCAGGCTCTGCCCCTTGCTTCTGCCCTCAGGCTGAGTGAGTGCAGCCTCCTGCCAGAGCAGCTACCCCGACTGGCCTCTGGCCTGAGCCAGGTCCTGCAGCTGGTGGAGCTCACGTGAGTGACTGGGCCCAGCCCCTGGGGACAGCTGAAGGTCCGGGCCCCCAGCCAGAGCCACCCCAGTGACCGCCTGTTGTCCCCAGGCTGAGCCGGTGCTGCCTGGGCCTGAAGCAGCTGAGCGTCGTCCTGCACCTGCTGAGGCATCCAGCGGGGGTGCTCAGCCTCAGGTATCTCCTTGCTTGCCCTTGGAGAGGGACGGGGGGCGGGGGGGGGGCGGGGCCTGGAGTTTCTACACCCAGAACCTTGCTGCGGGACCCACAGGGGACCCTGTCTGTCCTAGAGGCAGCCCCACGCACACAGGGAAATCGGCGTCCCCAGGGTAGGCCCAGTGCTTTGGGGTTTAAGAAACAAAAGAAGATTCCTGAGGATGCCCACCTGGGAGGAAGAGCAACGTAAAACAGACCTCGGGTTTGCATGTCCACCACCACCAGGTCACACCTTCCGAAAGAAAAGGAGACTTTTTTAGAAAGCTTTTATTGGCCGGCACTGCGGCTCAATAGGCTAATCCTCCACCTTGCAGCGCCGGCACACCGGGTTCTAGTCCCGGTTGGGGCGCCGGATTCTGTCCCGGTTGCCCCTCTTCCAGGCCAGCTCTCTGCTGTGGCCTGGGAGTGCAGTGGAGGATGGCCCAAGTGCTTGGGCCCTGCACCCCATGGGAGACCAGGAGAAGCACCTGGCTCCTGCCATCGGATCAGCGCCGTGCGCCGGCCGCAGCGCACCAGCCGTGGCGGCCATTGGAGGGTGAACCAACGGCAAAAGGAAGACCTTTCTCTCTGTCTCTCTCTCTCACTGTCCACTCTGCCTGTCAAAAAAAAAAAAAAAAAAACTTTTATTTAATAAATATAAATTTCATAGGTACAGCTTTAAGAATATAGCAATTCTCCTCCCCATACCCGTCCTCCCACCCCAACTCCTGTCCTACCTCCTACTCCCTCTCCCACCCCATTCTTCATTAAGATTCACTTTTAATTATCTTTATATACAGAAGATCAACTTAGTATATACTAAGTAAAGATTTCAACAGCTTGCACCCACACAGACACACAAAGTATAAAGTTCAGTTTGAAGACAAGTTTTACCATTAATTCTTGTAGTATACCTCATTAAGGACAGAGGTCCTACATAGGGAGAATCCTGTTGTTGATTTAACAATTGCCACTCTTATTTATGATGTCGGTGATCACCCAAGGCTCTTGTCATGAGCTACTAAGGCTATGGAAGCCTTTGGAGTCCACAAACTCTGTCAGTATTCAGACAGAGCCATAAGCAAAGCGGAAATTCTCTCCTCCCTTCAGAGAAAGGTACCTCCTTCTTTGATGGCCCTTTCTTTCCACTGGGGTCTCACTCACAGAGATCCTTCCTGTAAATCACTTTTTGCCACAGTGTCTTGGCTTCCCATGCCTGAAATGCTCTCATGGGCTTTTCAGCTTTAAGGGCTGATTCTGAGGTCAGAGTGCTGTTTAGGGTGTTTGTCATTCTATGAGTCTGCTGTGTGGACTGCTTCCCATGTTGGATCATTCTCTCGAAAAGGAGACTTTTTAAAACCTAGTGCTCCTGTGGCCTGGGTCGCACTGTTGTTTGTGTTTGCTTCACCTCTGGCTTTGGCTCACATGTTTCAAGTCCTCACAGAGCCTCATGCCTAGCTGTTTCCCTACAACTCAAAGACATAGGATGTTTCCTACATAATCACATCTGGTTAGGGCACTTCAGAGACTCAGCAGCAGCTCCGGAGCGTCCTACATTCCCTGGTCTAATGTGAAGTTTCCCTGTGGCCTCCTAAGGGGGCCGCTGGGTCCCTGGATTCATGTGCGGGCAAGGTGCACCTCGGTGCGGGGTGCCACGGCCACTGCAGGGCATTTAATCCCCACCCTCTGCATCTCCTCCTCCACGTCCAGGATGTCCACCGGGCCTACTGCGGTGCTATCCACCACCTGCCAAGGTTGTGCAGCTCGGCCCCGTCACCCTGGCTTCCCTGTAGGCCGGAAATCCTCCAGGAAGACTGGGGGAGATCCAGTTCACATATTTACTCCCCAGAGACTCATTTCGGGGACAGGACTTGATACCTCAACTTGCAGCCCGTGACAAGGCTCTCGGCACCCAGTTCCTCCCGGAGATAGCATTTCTAAAACTTGCTGTAAAATACGCGTGACGCAGTTTGCCACCTTAACCACTGCTGGACGTGAAAGGTATTCAGTGTGGCCAGCGCCGTGGCTCAATAGGCTAATCCTCTGCCTGCGGCACCAGCACCCCAGGTTCTAGTCCCGGTCAGGGTGCCGGATTCTGTCCCGGTTGCTCCTCTTCCAGGCCAGCTCTCTGTTGTGGCCCAGGGAGTGCAGTGGAGGATGGCCCAGGTCCTTGGGCCCTGCACCCGCATGGGAGACCAGGAGAAACACCTGGCTCCTGGCTTCGGATCAGTGCAGTGTGCCGGCCGCAGCAGCCATTGTGGGGTGAACCAATGGAAAAGGAAGACCTTTCTCTTTGTCTGTCTCTCTCACTGTCCACTCAGTGTGTTCCTGTCATACAAGCAGCCTTGCAAAACTCAAACTCGTTCCATGCCTCCCCCTGCCCCCTCCCCCAGTGCCTGGCAGCCACCATCCTACTTCTGTCTCACAAATGAGACTTTTCTGGGTACCGTATCTGTCCTTTTGTGACTGCCTATCCCGCTTAGCAGCCTATCTTCGAGGTTCCTCCACGCGCAGCCTCCCTTTTGAGCGCTAAGTAGTTCTCCGCAGGACGGCCGTACCCCAGTCTGGCTGCTTCTGTCGCTAGCCTGTTGCGACGCCTGCTGCTGTGACCCTGCTGGTACAAATACATCTTCAAGTCCCTGCTTTCAGTTTGGGGGAGGGGGGTATGTCCAGAACTGCTGGATCACCCAAAATAACATGATAAAGTTCCTCTCAAAATGATATACTCCTTCTAGAAACTTGTCGAAAATCCAAAAGAACATAAAAAAGAAAACAGTGCATCAGAAAGAAACCCACATAACTTTAAACAGGAATATTTTAAATAACTCTTTTCCTCTGATTCTAAATTAATGCAAACACACCACAGAAAGTTTAAAAAACACAGAAAGCTAAAGAAATGAAATAAGAAGTACTAATGAGACTCATCTAAAAAACCACCATCAACATTTAATAGATCTTCCTTATCTCTTTCTCTTTCCAAGTTTTGTTTAAGATTTATTCTAGGGCCAGCACTGTGGCACAGCAGGTTAAAGCCCCAGCCTGCTTCACCAGCATCCCCAGCAGTGCCAGTTAGAGTCCCAGCTGCTCCACTTCCAACCCAGCAACCTGCTAATGTGCCTGGGAAAGCAGTAGAAGATGGCCCAAGTCCTTGGGCCCCTGTACCTGTGTGGGAGATCTGGAAGAAGCTCCTGGCTTCAGATTGGTGCAGCTCCGGCCCCTGCAGCCATTTGGGGGTGAACCAGTGGATGAAAGAGCTCTTTCTCTCTGTCTCTACCTCTCTCTGTAACTCTCTTTCAAATAAAATAAATCTTTTTAAAAAAAGATTTATTCTATTTTATTTGAAAGGCAGAGTTACAGGGTGGGAGAGGTCTTTCATCCACTGGTTCACTCCCCAAATGGCCACACCCAGAACTGGGCCAATCTGAAGCCAGGAACCTCTTCAGGTCTCCCATGTGGGTCCAGGGGCCCAAGACCTTGGGGTCATCCTCCGTTGCATTCCCAGGTGCATTAGCAGAGAGCCGGATCAGAAGTGGAGCAGCTGGGACGCAAACCGGCACCCAAATGAGATGCCGGTGCCACAGGCAGCAGCCCAACCCACTACGCCACAGCGCCGGCCTACTCTCACGTGTTTTTGTTCCTTTATTTGGAATGCAAAATTGGGATTGTGCTTGTATACACAATGTTTTCCAAAAGTTCATTGAAGATGTGTATTATTAAAAAACGGTGTGAAGTTCAAATCTTTACACCCAAATAAACTCCCGTCTGAATTCCATTTCCCACGAACTGTTTGGAGCGCCCTCGTGCAGTTCCGTGTCCTTATCTGTGCCGCAGAGCACGATGTGGTCTCTTCCCGACTCGGATCTCCCACAATGCACTGCGTGCCGTTGGGGCCGCTGCAGGAATCCTTGCTGGGATGGAGGGGATGCACAGTTCCTTTACATGCGCATGCCCAGCTGGGTCGTCCTGTAGCTTTGAAATAAGCAAACATCCAGAGGCCTCTGGGCTCCTCTTGGCACTCCTCCCTTCCCTCTCCCCGCCCCCCCCAGCCTTGTGTGCTGCCACTCACCCTGCGGGCTCCTCTGTGTCCCCTTCTGTGACAGGGTGGAGGAGCCATGGCTGGGCAGAGCCAGGGTGCTCGCCCTGCTGGAAGTCTGTGCTCAGGCCTCAGGCAACGTCACTGCAGTCAGGTGAGCCCAAGGAGGCAGCACCCTCGGGAGTCTCCTCCTCGCGTGACCGGTGGGACCCTCCCTCGCCTTGCCCTCGTCTGTGTCACTGGCCAGTTCTTGGCGTCCCCGGGAAGGCGGGAGAAACCTGGAGCGTGCTGTTTGCTGGGACCTGTGCAGTGGTCAAGCTGCAGTATCGAACCAGGAAGGGAGGCTCGGGCCAGACAAAGGGCTGTTGGCTCCTGGCACGCGTGGCAGGCGTCTACACTGCAGCTCCGGTCTGAGACCAGAGATCACACAGAGGGGCTGTGAGCAGAGACTCTGGCGTCACCGCCCCGTGTTCAGACCCCAGCTCAGCCATGCTCTGCTCTGAGTCTACTTCGTGCCTCTCTGGCCTCAGCCTCCTGCTCCTAACAGGGCCCTGGTGGGGCTGGAGGGTTGGGTGAGCTGGAGGACGTGACAGCGGCTGCCCTGGCCCCTGCTTCTCCCTGCCCTCCTCCCAGAGTGACCCAGGGGTCCTTCGCCCATGTGCCCCTCAGCCCTGTCCCCCACAGCCATCCTGTACACGCAACCTTCAGGTCAAGGCCATGAGCTGAGTGTACCCACAACCTCCCGACAAGGGCCCGACCCCGCCTCACCCGGCTCCCCCCTCCCTCCCCAGCATCTCCGGGACCCAGCAGCAGCTCTGTGTCCAGCTGGAATTTCCTCGTCGAGAAAAGCACGCAGAGGCTGCGGCCCCAAGGTGGGAGCCGGCACCTGGGGCCCCCGAGGGAGTGGCCGGTGTGGGGAGGAGTGGGGTTCAGCTGCTTGGGACCAATATTTCTCGTGTTCCTGCTCAAGGACCTTTGACGTCCAAAGCCTTTACGTGGCCTGTGAGGTCATCTCCCCACGCTTTCCATCCCTACCCCAAACCCCGGTTCCCACCCCGCTCACCCCCATCTGTTTCCAGTTCCTCAAAGCCACCTTGCTGTCTGACCTCAGGACCTTTGCACGGGCTGTTTCCTCTGCCTCGGCTGACTCCTCCTCATCCTCTGGGTCTCAGCTTAAACACCACCACTTCAGGGAGGCCCCCATTCCCGAGATTAGCTCACACGCCACCCCTTTGGAGCTGACACAGCCCTGTGTGTGTACGCTCTGGGGAACACAGCATGGCTGCCTCTCGGCCCCAACTCCGCTCCTGGGCCGCGTGTCCTTGTGCAGTGAACAACCTGCAGGGTCACACCAGCCACCCCACCTGGAGCCCTCCCTCTCCGGCTCTTCTCCCAGCTGCCTAGCACACAGTGGGTCTTTATCTCATGGTCATTGGGCTACCCCTGCATTGTAAGGGCCGGGGTTCAGAAGCCGCCACTCCCCGTCTGCCTCCAGGCTGGCTCCCTGCGACCTGGGGACACACCACAGCCTTCTGGTGCAGCAGCTGACGGAGACCTGCGCCAGGCTGCAGCGGCTCAGGTCAGCACCCACCGGGGGCGCGGAGTACTGCGGTTGATCCCTGCGCCCCCTGCAGGCCACATGTAACCGTGGCGCCCTCACCTCCCGGTGCAGGAGACTCCCGCACGGTCAGGGACGGGGGCCGGGCTCTGGGGCGGCCCTCTCCCCACACTCGACCTCCCCCTCTGTGTGAGATGAGCCTGAAATCTGCGTGCCCCTGGCCTTTCCAGCTTGTCCCAGGTTAACCTCAGCGATGACGATGACGGCGACGCCAGCTCCCTGCTCCTGCGCGACCTCCTGCCGGCCCTCTCTGAGCTGAAGAGCTTCCGGTACGCAGTTGAGACCCGCACTCAGGTCCGCCCTTGCAGCGCTGCCCTGCCCCGGGTTCAAGGGACTGGTGTCCCTGCGCCCCATAGGCAGGCAGCACAGGGGGCTCTAACAGGTGTTAGTGTTGGGGTACATGGTCATAATCACAGCCTGAGCACCGTGCAGCCAGGTGCTGGGTGACTCCCTGTTCGGCGCTATGCGTCTGCTGTTATTTTTTTTTTTAATTTATTTTATTTATTTTAAAGACAGAGAGGTAGAGATAGAGAGAGAGTCTTCCATCTGCTAGTTCACTCCCCAGATGGCTACAACAGCTGGAACTGCGCCGATCCAAAGCCAGGAGCCAGGAGCTTCCTCTGGGTCTCCCATGTGGGTACAGGGGCCCAAGCACTTGGGCCATCTTCCACTGCTATCCCAGGCCATAGCAGAGAGCTGGATCGGAAGAGGGGCAGCCGGGACTAGAGCCGGTGCCCATATGGGATGCCGGCGCTTCAGGCCAGAGCTTTAACCCGCTGTGCCACAGCACCGGCCCCTATCTCTGTTCTTTACAAACAATTTTTGCAAGCTAATACGGAGCTTCCACCTCCCAGTCACCCCCAGTCACCCTTTGTGTATAGATTTCCCACATGCTCGCCCCCCTTCTCTCTCTCCCTCTCTCCCCCCCCCCCTCTCTCTGATTCATTTGAAAGAAAGTTACATAATCAGGTCCCTTTGTTTTGTCTTCCATATGCAGTAAAATCATAAAATTAAGGAAATTTCACATTATGTGCTATTATCTAAACTACAGTTCAGACTCTGATTGTAGCCATTATCTCAATATTGCTTATTGCTTTTTTAAGAAAAGATTTGTTTATTTGTTAGAAGGTAGAGAGACAGAGACAGAGATCTTCCATCTGGTGGTCCACTCCTCAAATGCCCACTACAGCAGGGGCTGGGCCAGGCCAAAGCCAGGAGCTGGGTGGCAGGGACCCAAGGACTTGAACCAGCCTCTGCTGCCTTCCCAGGCACATTAGCAGGAAGCTGGGTTGGAAGCAGAGCAGCCGGGACTCAAACCGGCGCTCCGATATGGCACGTGGGCAGTGTAAGAGGCGGCTTAACCGACTGGCCCCGTTGGCTGCTTTTTGTCCAGTCCTGCTCCTGATCCAGGAGCGTGCACTGCATTTAGTGTTGTCTCTCTGCAGTCTCCTTCAATCTGGAGCAGTTCCTGGGCCATTTAGTCTAGCCGTGCCTGATGCCCGGGCCCCACAGTGCAGCACCTGATTTGACACGATGACGGTGGTTTAGGGGTCAGCCTTGCCCTTGCCTCCAGGCTGTGTCTTGGTTTAGATCTTGGAAGGGAAGCAGGCCCCTCCCGCTGCCCCCAGGAAACACATCCCCACCCCCACAGCCTTGCCCGTTGCCCCGGGCATTCATAACTCCCAGACCCAGGCCCCTGCCTGACCTGTTGCCCTTTGATCCCCCCCCCAGGCTGACCAGCAGCTGTGTGAGCACCAAGGGCCTCAGCCACCTGACATCGGGTCTGGGCCACTGCCACCACCTGGAGGAGCTGGAGTGAGTGGCAGGAAGGGGGTGGCTGGGCGGCAGCATGGTGGGGAGGAGACCCCGGGGGACCTGCACCTGCTGCTTCTCTCCCCAGCATTTTGCGGTGCAGCTGGGTGAGGCAGAGCACAGTGTAGCTGGTCTTGTCTTTCCCACTGGCTTACAGGGTGACTCGAGACAAATGACTGTGCCTCTCTGGGCTGGCGTTGCTGCCTCTGAGAAAGGGCCTCAGGCTCCTTGCTCCACCAGGCTGGCTGGGGTGGCCGGACACAGGAGCGGGAGGGCACCCAGGGGTGTCCCTTGGCCCCGGGCTTCTCCTTGCGGCCATCAGCCATCAGCGATGACAGCCATGAACCCTCCAGTGGGGCCCCCGGAGGCTGGCTCTTGGGGCCAGGACCGTCCCGTGGAGGCTGGCTGGCGAGGGTGTCTGGGACAGACCCCCGTAGCCTGGCAGGCAGCCTGCAGGGGGGCACGGAGGAGGCGGGGGCGTGGCTGAGACAGCTTGTCTAACCCGTGCCTCGTGCTCCGCCCGCCCCCAGCTTGTCTAACAATCAGTTCAGTGAGATTGAGACGGGCACCCTGGCACTGTTGGCGGCCCTGGAGGGAAAGCGCAGGCTGCAGCGGCTCAGGTAGGTGCGCCCCCCCCCCCCCGTTAATGGGAGGACAAGTGGGGGATGGGAGGGGGCACAAGCCTAGGAACTCCACAAACCTCATGAGCACGAGCTGTTGAGTCTTGGAAGGACCCAGGTGCGCTGAACGCCCTCCCAGGGTGTGCTTCCTTACCTGGCCGCTGAGTGCCACCCAGGTGCTTGGTCCTAGGAAACAGGACCTGGGCTGGTTTAAGTGTGAGAGCATATGAGAGGTGCTCAGGGTGGAGGCTGGCGTGGAGCTCACCCCTGGCAGGTGTGGCTGTAGCTTTCACGCCCCTCTCTCCAGGGTAGCAGAGGGACATAAGGCCCTGGATCCCATGGGTGGCCCAAGGTGGGGCCGGGGAATGGGGCCCCACAGCCTTGGGTCATGTTCCTGATGCAGCCTTGAGCAAGTTCTCGAACTCTCTCTGTGAAATGGAGAGAAGCCTGGCCCCACACCCAGGGCTGCGCCCGTGACCGCTGCTCTTGCCCATCCCTAGCCTGGACCCAGCGTGACTCAGAACGCAGCTCAGCGGCCGGCATGACCCAGCCACCCGCATGGACACGGTGCTGGGATGTCCCAGGGCCATTTGTTGGACACATTTTGATTTTAAAGACTTATTTATTTATTTGAAAGGCAGAGATACAGAGAGAAAAGGCGAGAAAGAGAGAGAGAGTATTCCATCCACTGGTTCACTCTGCAAATGGCTGCGATGGCCAGAGCTGAGTCAATCCAAAGCCAGGTAGGAGCTTCTTCCAGGTCTCCCACATGAGTGCTGGGGCCCAAGCAGTTGAGCCATCTTCCACTGCTTTCGCAGGCACATTAGCAGGGAGCTCGATTAGAAGTGGAGCAGCCGGGACTTGAACCAGCACCCATATGGGATGCCGGTGCTGGAGGCAGAGGCTTAACCTGCTATGCCACAGCACCAGTCCCAAGGGCACACTTTCTTGTACTGTGTGGGATGCGTGGCTGACTCACGCTGTGAGGTTCCTGGGCGCGCTAAGCACAGAGACCTGCAGCACCTGCACTGGACAGAGCCCGAGTTGGCACATGGGCCCCCACCGCAGCCACGCCAAGTTCATCCGGCCTCCTTCCCCGCAGCCTCACTCACCTGCCCCTGGGCGGCTCCACTGTGGCCGTGCTCACTCGAGGCCTCAGCCACGTGGCCCTCCTGCAGAGCTTCCGGTGAGTAACTGAGTGACCGTGATAGGAATGAGGGGGAGGGCCCACTCCCCACCCGGGGGAGCATGGGGGCCCCTCCTGGAGGGACCCCAATATGGGCTGCGGGTGTCCTAACAAGTTTCTTCACCACCAGGCCAAACCCCAGCCCTGGGTCATTCTGATAAGTATCATACTTGCTTATAAAGTGATTTTTCAAAATATGAAACACTGTGACAGACAGACAGATGCAGGCAGCGTCGCAAAGTCTGCTTGGTTTGGATGCCGGTTCCCACCCCGACTTTGTGAGTGGGCAGTGGGGCTGGAGAGCTTGGGAGGGCATCTGGTGTCCAGCTCATGCCCCCACCCCTGGATTCATTTACTGAAAGGCCCTTGATAACTACGTAACCCTTAAAGCAAAAGGAAACAACGAGCACTCAGACAAATGCTTACAGAGGTTAAGACCGTCAGCCTCGGTTGTTCGGCTGTGCTGGGTTCTTCCCGCTCACGGAGGCAGGGCGGGTTCACGGTGCAGCCCAGGCAATGGACTGGGTTGAGGGGCGACCCTCTGTGGGCATAGATGGGATCACGACGTGCCCCAGGAAACACTCCCAGCCAGACTGGGACCTGCTGAGGCTGACCCTCAGCCAGGCTGACCAGAGATCCCTGACCCAAAGCCTGCGGCCAAACCTGGCAATGCCGAAAGCCTCAAGGCGGCTCTCAGGCCAGGCGCTCTGGGCTCATTTCCAGCTTGCCTGGAAGTCTCAGTGAGTCTTTGCCAGTCCCGGCTCCGTCCTCAGCCTTGGTTTTCTTACCTGGGCATTGGGAGAGTCATCCCCAGGCAGCTCCGCCCTCTGGGGGATCTGTGACTGGCATGGGGTGTCTGGGTGCATAAAGGCTTTGCAAACTGTGGGGTTCCTAGCACGATCCTTGCAAAGGCCTTGAAGCTGCTGACTGAGGCCTCTGGGCCTGTTCCTCCCTTCTGCAGACTAAGTTGGAACCACATTGATGATGTGGGTTGCTGCCACATTTCTGAGGCCCTCAGAGCTGCCACCAGGTTGGAAGAGCTCATGTGAGTCACCTGTCCCTTCTTCTCATAAAGTTCATTTTATTTATATGCAAGGCAGAGTGACAGAGAGGGGGAAGCAAAAGGAGAAAGAGATCATCCACCCACCAGGCGCTCCCCCAAAATGGCTACAGTGGCCAGGTCTGGACCAGGCCTGAGCCAGGAGCCAGGTACTCCATCCAGGTCTCCCATGTGGGTGCAGGGGCCCGAGCACTCGGGCCAGGTCCTGCTGCTTTCCCAGGAGCATTAGCAAGGGGCTGAATTGGAAGTGGAGCAGCCGGGACTCGAACCAGCACTCCAACATGCGATGCTGGGGACGCAAGTGGTGGCTTAACCCTGTGAGCCACAGCACTGACCCCCACCCCAGTCCTTTCTTAGTCTCATCTGCTGTCCTGTACAGCCAACCCAGGCCTAGGACCCTGGGAGTCCCAGAGGCAGGTACCCCAGCTTCAGCAAGAAGCCTTCGGGGCGGACACCAGGGAGAGCACCCCAAGCAGAAGCTGAGTGTTGGGGGCTTCTGTGGACATCCCTCTTCCACTCCTGGACAGCAGGGGAGGCAGGGGGACAAGGTGGGCTGCAGGTTGATGGTTCCTGTCCCCTGCTGTCCTCTTCCCAAGCTTGGATCACAACCAGATCGGAGACACTGGGGCCTGGCACTTGGCTGCCATCCTGCCGGGGCTGCCGGAGCTCAGGAAGATCGAGTGAGTGGCCAGACCCATGGGGAGGGGCTGCCGTGGCCAGGCGGTGGTCCTTTCTGACCCCGCCCCTGTCTTCTCTGGACCGCTCTGCCCCCTCAGGCTGGGAAATGGGAATGTTGGGGTCTCAGCGTGTGTGGGGAGTGCAGCAGGAGGCAGTCGGAGGATCTGATGGCTGGTCCCTCCCTCCCGCAGCCTCTCGGCCAATGGCATCGGCCCGGCTGGGGGAGTGCAGTTGGCCGCCTCCCTGGCTCTTTGCAGGCACCTGGAGGAGCTGATGTAAGTGTCTGCCTGCTGGGATGTCCCTCAGGACCCTAGGGCGGCTCAGGGTGGGGCAGGGTCCCTCCCCCCAACCCAGCCCAGGGGTCAGCATCCCTTTCTCCCATCTTTCAGGCTGGGCAGCAACGCGCTGGGAGATCCCACAGCCCTGCAGCTGGCTCGGGGGCTGCCCCCACATCTGAGGGTCCTGCAGTGAGTGGCCCCCACCCAAAGTGCATGCAGGACTGGGGGAAGGGGCGGAGGCTCCCCCTGGGGCTGCCTGCCCCCACTCCTGCCTGCCCGTTGACATCTGAGCTGGGAAATCAGGAGACCTCCACCCTGGGGGGAGCTCTCAGCCAAGCCCCTGCACCATCAGAGCTCAGTTCCCTAACCTGCAAAGGAAGCCCTCCGATGCCAGCTCAGCCTGCCCAGCTCAGGCAGTGGCCACCCCGTGGGACTCGGGTCTCCCAGTGCTCTGTTTTCTAGGCAAGGGAGCTAAGGCCAGGAGGCATGCACAGAACCCACCTCACTAATACATGAGGGAGCCAGGCCTTGAACTTGAGAGATCTCAGATCCCACAGACCCTTGACACCCACCCAGGTCCTGTGCAGATGGGGAAGGGGCCTGGGGCTCCCCTTAAGGTTGGGTGCGGCAGCCCGACACCAGGCTGAGGGTGGGAGCTCTGAAACGCACCCCCATCTTCCCCCTCCTTCCCTTCCCCAGCCTGCGGTCCAGCCGTCTGGGCCCAGAGGGGGTGCTGAGCCTGGTCCGGGCCCTGGATGGATGCCCTCATGTGGAAGAGATCAGGTAGGTAGGGGCTGGACAGGGGCACAGGTCAGGGAGGCTCTGGGGGCCCAATCACAGGTGCTCACCCCTGCCCTGCAGCCTGGCAGAGAACAGCCTAGCCCAAGGGCTCCCACGTTTGTGTACGGGACTCCCGCAGCTCAGACAGATGGAGTAAGTAGCCTCCCTGGGGACCCTGCACTGGGCGGGGCTGTGCCTTCTCTGGCCAAGCCTGGCAGTTGGGGGTGGGGGGATGGCGGGAACAAGACAAGGGGTCCTTCCCTGAAACTCCCAGCCTGCCCCAGGCCCTGGCCGCCCTGCTCCTTCCCTCCCTCGCGCTGTCCTTGTGGTGTAGAGGGAGCTGCCCATCCCAGGAGCCCTCCGTCCTATCCCCTTGTCCATCCCCAGCCTGGTCTCCTGTGAGATTGACAACCAGGCTGCCAAGCACCTCGCCGCCAGCTTCCTGCTCTGCCCAGCCCTGGAAGAAATCTTGTGAGTGCTTGGAGGGGCCCTGAGCTGGGGGACACAGGTGTCTGGGAGGCTGTGCTCAGCTCCCTGTGCTGCCCGGAGTTGGTCTTCATCTCTCTGGCTGTCATCCCTGCTCAGTTCTTCCTGTGAGCCACGGGTGACATGGGGTGAAGCCGCTCACTCCACCTCTCTTGCGTCTTTCCCCATCTGCAGAGTGGTGGGAGCACAGGTGGACCAGATGACCCCCGCGAGTTCTCTGCCCCTAACCTTCCTTTCTAGGGCAGCCAGGGAGGCCTGGCTTATGGCACCTCCACTTCTGAGCGTTGTTGAGGGCAAGGAGGGGCTGAAGCCAACAGGCCCTATCCCCACCTGCACCTGCTGCGGGCTGTGCCTGGCTCCTTCTTGGCCATCAGAGTCTCAGATGTGGCGGGGGGTTGCAGCACTGCCCAGCGGGCAGAGTGGATGACCAGGAGCAGCCTGGGAGCTGCAGCTCCGTGGGGAAGGAGAGTGATTACAAGAGGGTTTTAAGTTTGCATCCTGAAGGTCTCCACCCTTCTCGTTAGCACTGAAGGGAGTCTCAGGTCAGCGCCAGCTCATTGTTAACACCTGACCTGGGTGGACTGCGCCCCGCAGGGCCCAGCTGGAAGTCACTGCCATGGTTTGCGTAATGACCCTGGTGTCCGCCTCCACGGTGGGGCCTTAACCCTGCCTTTCAGATAAATTTCCTGGGGTGAAGTTGGTGGCACAGTGGTTAACCCCAGAGTGCCTGGGTTCAAGTCTCCACTCCGCTTCCAGTCTTGCTTCCTGCAAAGGTTTGCCCTAGGAGGCAGCAGGCGATTGCCCAGGGACCTGGGTTTCTTGCCACCCAGATGGAGTTGGAGGCTCCTGGCTTTGGCCTGGCCCATCCCTGGCTATTGCGGGCATTTGGGGAGTGAACCAGTGGAGGGAAGACCTCTCTGTCACTCTGCCTTCCAAATAGAAATAAAGCTTGGAAAAAGATTAATTTTAATACTTTTAAAAATTACTTTTCTTTTATTTGAGAGGAAGAGAGTTCCTGCCTGCTGGTTCGCTCACAAATGCCTGCGGTGTGGCTGGAGTTGGGCTGGGCCGGAGCCAGGTGCTGGGAACTCAATCCAGGTGTCCCACGTGGGTGGCCGGAGCCCAGTCACTTGAGCCATCACCACTGCCCCCCAGGGTCTGCACTGGAAGGAAGCTGGAGTTAGGAGCTGGAAATTGAACCCAAGCTCTCCAGGGTGGGACATGGGTGTCTTAACCACTAGGCCAAATGCCTCCTCCCTAGATTAACTCCTTAAAGTTTAGAAAAAAAAAAAAAAAAAAAAAGGAGGGCCAACTTAAAGACACAGTATACATAATAATACAGGAGGTGGCCAAACTCTCCACGGAGACCCGTGTGTGGGAGGAGTTTGGATCCTGATGCTGTGCCCAGGGACCACGTGTCCTGAACCACACAGCCCGCCTGCGAGTCTCAGGACAGCAGGCCCTGAACCCAGGGGCTACAGGAGGCACCTGTGCCCGGGGGTCCTCCAGGGAAGGTCCAGGAGCCTCTCTCGTGACGCCCTCCCTGCCCTCAGCCCCCCGCTGACCCCGCCCCCCCCACAGGCTCTCCTGGAATCTCCTGGGGGACGAGGCAGCCGCGGAGCTGGCCCAGGTGCTGCCTCAGATGCGCCAGCTGAAGAGAGTAGAGTATGGAGTGGCGCACCCCGGGGAGGGCGGGGGTCCTGGGAAGAAGGCGGGGAGGGGGGCGGGGGTCGGGTCTGCCCCTGGCTCCCAGAAAGCCCCCCTGGAGCTGTGCCCCATGACGATCTGCCCAAGCTTCCTCTGGCTGTGGCCGGCAGGTGGCTGGCGTGGGAGGCTTTGTCCTGCCATCGTGGCCACGGAAAGGCACCTGGGGAAGCCCTCCCACCCCGTCTGATGCCCTTGTGTTTCCGCTTCCTCCGCTGGCCCCTGGGAAGCCTGGAGAAGAACCGGATCACAGCTCGGGGAGCACGGCTTCTGGCCGAAGGGCTGGCCCAGGGATCTGGCATCCAAGTCATCCGGTAACAATGGCTTGCGGGGCAGGGGCGGGGGGGGGGAGGTTACCCCACCCCTCTAAACCTGAGGCCTGGGCTGGGAACGATCACAGGAGAGACGGGCGCTGCTGCACCCGGGGTTCGGCCGCACTCGGGTCTGGGTCAGACCCTGGCTCCGCCATGTCTCGGGGCGTGCATTTTTCATCAATAACTCCCCCTCTCTGAACCTCGACTTCCTCTCTGTAAAGTGGGGATAGCGGGAGTCCCCAGCTCAGTTGTGAGGACTAAATGAGCTGATCAAGCACCGAGCCCAGAGCCTCGCGCAGAGCAAGCCCTTTCAACAGGAGCTATAGTCGGAGCCAGGGTGTCCAGTTGTAGAGGCTGTGCACTGTACCAGGGCATTGTGCTCAAAGGATGCCGTTCCCATGGCAGACGCGTTCGGTTTGCTGGAGACGGCAGGCAGGTGCATCTTGTTCTACCAAAACCATAAACAGTGACAGGGAAGTGTGGGGCCTTGCAGAAGGGGAGCCTTTCCCTTATTTGCATAAATGTGGGGGTGGTCCTAGCGGGGATCATTGGCGCTCAGGGAGTGGGAGGAGCCAGGGGGTAGGGGGCAGGCAGCTTCTCCCCAGGGCAGCCACGCCACTCCCACACCTGCCTCTGCTAGGTAACTGGGCACAGCTCTTCCCTTCTGGGCCTCAGTCTCCCAATCCGGGCACTGTGGGGTGGGGGACAGAGACAGGCGGGTAGGGAGCAGCTCCCAGCGCCACCTGTCTGTGCCCCACAGCCTTTGGAACAACCCCATCCCGGCTGATGCGGCCCAGCATCTCCAGAGCCAGGAACCCAGGCTGGACTTCGCGTTCTTCGGCAGCTGACCCCTGACCCCCTGGACGCGCAGCTCAAATCCTCCGACTCCAGCCACGAGATGCTACCTTTTCCGCCCTCCCCAGTCAGAACACTGCACCTGCCCCCACCCCAGGGTGGGGCGTGCTTGTCCTGCTCTGGTCTTCAGCGTGGACGCTTGGGGGCACTGGCAGCTCAGTGCAGCCCAGGGAGTCCTAGCATTGCTTGAGCGGTGGGGCCGGATGGGCATGTGGCACAGTGAGGGTGTCCTGATGGAACCCGTGGTGCGGGGGGTCAGACGTGGCAGAGCGTGACCCAACACTGGTACCACTGGAACCTGTGGCGTGACACACACACTCTGTGGCCCGGTGGCAGGACACATAATTGGTGGTCCACACGCAACACGTGGCAAATGCCCACGTCACATCCCTGGCTGGCTGGACAACCTCTGCCGGGCCCAAGATCTAATTTATTACTGTATTTGTATTTTTTAATTTTTGTAAAGATCTTTGTTTACTTGAAAGAGTTACAGAGAGGCAGAGACAAAGAGAAAGAGAGGTCTTTCATCCGCTGGTTCACTCCCCAGATTGCCGCAACGGCCGGAGATGCGCCAATCCGAAGCCAGGAGCCAGGAGCTTCTTCTGGGTCTCCCACATGGGTGCCGGGGTCCAAGGACTTGGGCCATCTTCTACTGCTTTCCCAGGCCACAGCAGAGAGCTGGATCAGAAGTGGAGCTGCCAAGACTCGAACCGGTGCCCATATGGGATGCCAGCACTGCAGGCGGCGGCTTTACCCACTACACCACAGCACTTCCCTTATTACTGTATTTATATCAAATCTGTGTCTACAGACTGCGGCCCCGGAGCCACCGAGCTGGGAAAAGTCTTCCTTCCCAAGCCAGGAGGGACAGAATGAGCACTGACTGGCCCAGGGGCCCAAGTCCCCGCCTGCCTCAAGCCTCAGTTATCCCATCTGTGAACTGGGTGACCCCCTTTCAATGCTGGATTCCAAGGACTTTGGACCCAGGTCTAGGTAGAACCTGACCATGGGAGGGGCAGGACCAAATTTGTCCTGGAGAAAGGACAAAGCCAAGGGTGCAGGAGGGGACATGGCTAAGAATTAGCAAGGCGACTGGGTCCAGCCACTACCTCAGCGGAGTCTGGGCAGGCCCCAGGGCTCCCCATGTTGCACAGAATTCTTGTTACTTCCACGTGGAGCCAAGAAAGGCCCTGCGACCATGCAAGCCCGTTCTGCACAATGAATGTGTGTGGTCTTCCAGCCTCCAGCCTGCGTCTGATGTGTCCCTCTTCCCTACACGACCCGAAGTGCCCTGGGGTCTGGCGGCAGCCCTGGCCTGGCAGTCTAGAAACATTCAAGTTCAAGTTCAGACCCTGTCTCTAGATGCTCAGGTGGTCAGAGGGAACATACCCCACCCGCGCCATGTGTGGGGCACCCCGGGGCTACAGAAGCTGGGGACATTAGAACAGTTTTGTCCAACTTGCACAATATTTAAACTCTTCTCTAGTAGTTGTCATTTTCAATGTAGGAACTTCCTTTAAATTATTGAGGTTTATTTGAAAGGCAGGGTGACGGAGGGAGGGAGGGAGAGATCTTCCATCCAGATATCTGCAACCACCAGGGTTGGGTCAGGCCGAAGCCAGGAGTCAGGAGCTCCGCCTAGGTCTGCCGCGTAAGTGGCAGGGACCCAAGTGGGCCATCACCTGTTGCTTTCCCAGGTGAACTAGCAGGGAGCTGGAAAAGAAGCGGAGGTGGGACTGAACCCCAAGTGTTCAGATACGGATGTCTGAACACGATGCCTGCCCCTACACGTGGAAACATTCAGCTAAGAATCCTGTCTCTGTGTGCTCAGCCAGCAGTCCCACGCCCGGGGCCCCTGCTGGAGCTGCACATCCCTCGGCTTGCCGCAGTCCCCACCTCTCCCCAGTGCCCCCCCCCCCCCTTTCTGCCCGGTCCTTGCACTAGCCTGCCAACTCCTGGGGTGGAAGTCAGACAGGCATGGAATGGGATGTGACTACACCCCTTGCGCCCTGTCCTTGCGGGCAGGATCTGTGGCTGTGCATGGACGGTGAGCGAAGCGAAGTGTGCAGAGAAGTACTGCTTGCGTGCTGGTTTCCTTCCTCTTTTAGGGATGAATATCATATAGGATGTTCAGAGTGACGGCTGTTGAGCAAATTGATCTCAGGGGAGTCGCCCTCCAGAGCTGCAGTTACCAAGAAGCACCACGGGAGGGCAGGCTTTCCCACTGATGAAGCCTGAAACCACTTCCTGCGCTTGACCTGGAAGGAAGTTGGGAGGAGATGCTAACAGCTGTGCCCACCTGGCTTAGGAATTTGGGATGTCCCAGCCTGCAGATGGCTCACCCAGACATCTCGGCCTGACCTTTGCCTCCCTCCTCCACGTCCCCGGCCTCCCACAAAGCCCGATGAGAAAGACCTCTGGCTAAACAGAGCACCCTTAGCAAGCCAGGCTCATCAGCCTGGTCATGGGGGGGAAGAAGTAGGCAGGGGGAGGATCCAAGAAGTCTCCATGGAAACCTTGGACCCACAATTTTGTCTCCCGTTCCTGGGATGTGATGCACAGTGCACCTGCACACCTAACCTCGTCTCCTTGCCAAGGCTGGAGGCTGAGTCCCTTGGAGCCTGGAGATGCCTTGGCTGCAGAGGTCAAGGCAGGGGGAGACTCGAGGGGCCAGCCTGAGGCAGCAGACCTGGAGAGGTGCACAGTGCGGGCAGGGGCGTGGAGCTCAGGGCCGCGGGTTTCTTGCGCTGGGGGCTCCTCCATTGTGCTTTGCTCTTCCTTTGCCCCTTCGTCTCTGCCCAAGCTTTAGGCTCCAAGAAACTTTAAGCAGCTGCCCTGCAATAAACCCCAGGCCTGTCAGCACCACAGAGCCCGTCATGCTGGCGGGAAATCTCCGTGTTCCTTTTATTAAGGAGCTTTGTTTCTACCACCTGCCTGCCAGAGGTCTGGACTCTTGTCTTTTTCTGACAGCACCCAGTCTGCCCACCCGCTTCCTCCCCAGAGCGGGCTCCATGTAAATATCTCTGTGAAAATCAGCCAAGCTACAGGCGCGAAGGGCAGTGGGGCTCTGGGCCAGCAGCAGTGTGAGGGGTGCTCCCAGATGCTGTGCCTGCGCCTTCCTGCTATAAGATGGTCTGGCTGGCAAGGACCCGGGTTCCTCTGCAAGGCTAGGATAAGCGCATCTCGCTACTTTGTTGCTGGCTGGCCTCCTGTGGTCTGCAACTTTCGGAGGGTATAGCAGAATCCGATGGGGGTCTTTCCACCTGCACAGTGCCTGCAGCATCTCCCACCCCCAGCCTGCCATCTGGGATCCGCTGTGCAGGCCAGCACTTCACACCCTGTAAGCTCACAGTGACAAACTCGGAGGCCGGCGTTTGGCAAGATAGGTTAAGCCTCCACCTGCAGCGCCGGCCTCCCATATGGGCGCCGATTCAAGTCCTGGCTGCTCCTCTTCCAGTCCAGCTCCCTGCTAATGTGCCTGGGAAATCAGCAGAGGATGGCCCAAGTGCTTTGGCCCCTGCAAACATGTAGGAGACCCAGATGGAGCTCCTGGCTCCCGGCTTTGTCCTGACCCAGCCCTGGTTGGTGTAGCCATTTGGGGTGTGAACTAGTGGTTGAAAGACCTCCTCTCTCTCTCACTCTGCCTTTCAAATAAATAAGAGTCTTTCTTTTTAAGATTGTTTAGAAAGCTCCGTGGCCGATGGTCCTGGGCAGCCCGGGGGAGACGCAGCAGTCTAGGGCGCGCTGTTTCTTGGACAGCAGCACTGGCACATCTTCTAACCTTCTCATGGGTGCAGGCTCAGCAATTGGCAGCGCCAGGAATTGAACCTGGAGCCGAATGACTCTTTCCTTCCTGCCTAGTGAGGCGCAGAGCAAGAGGAGAGAAGGGCAGGACCTGCCTCCTGCAGCTGTAGGGCTTCCCTGGGGACAGAACCCGCCCCTCTGTCCCCTGCACTCCTCTACAATCTCCCGTTTCACAGCGGAGACAAACGAGGCCCAGAGAGGGCAACAGATGGCCCCAAGGGAACACAGTAAGTGTTTAGTGGGGCTCAGGTTCCAATCCGGGAGCAAAAGGAAGGGGTCCTGTGTTGCTCTGGGAGTCAGGGCTTCCTGGAAAGATGGGAGCACTGCCCTCAGCCCCATCCTGCCCAGCCACGGTCAGGCCTGAGGACACACGCCCTGCACACATTGGGCAGAGCTCTCAGGTGGGATTCTAAGGGGGCTGCTTTGGTTGAGGCCCTGGAGCTGGTCCTCCTCCCTCTCCCACTGTGATATGGGATGCAGGTACGCCGTGCACAACGCTGGCCCCGGGGAGCTCAGTCTCGGAGCCCAGGGCCACGTGGGATGGTCACAGGGACAGACGCCCGCTAAACTTGCAGCTGCATTCCCAGTGACCCCCCCAGGATCAACTTTCAGACACACAAAGGCGCTCCCAAACACTCTTGGAAGACGGAGTTGAAAGGTAAGTCTGCGTTGCAATCCACGCATAGCTCCTGCATAGAACACATTTCTGTGACCTTTCTGAAGACCACTCACAGGCAGGAGAAAGCCTTCTAGATAGTTCCAGCCCCAGTCGCCATGTGACCACCGCTGCAGGAGAAGGCCTGGGCGAGGGCTGCCCTGGCCGGACCCGGTGACCCCCGCCACTGCGACGCAGCACGGGTACCGGGTCGCCCTCGCCCTCCCTTCTCAGGCCCAGCAGAGGCCCCCCCCCCGGCCAGGTGCTGGCCAGCAGGTGGCGCTCCTCCCTTCACACCGACCGGCATACTGCAATCCCACGTTACTCGGATCCGTTTGTCCAAGCGGCCTGGGCTCTGAAAAGCAGCCCCCAGGTGACAGGCGCTGGCACACATGCACACTTCCCTATGGGTCTATGTAGGGGAGCCGGCCTTCCCACTGCACACGCAGGTCTTTGCTGGTCTGTGTAGCGTGTGCATGGAGGCGAGTGTCCAGAACCAATGCACGATTTATCTTCATCCGCTGACCCCTGACAGCTCCTGCACCCTGGCCTTTCCTTTTTTTTTTTTTTAAGTGAATTTATTAATTTACTTGCGAGTTTGAGAGTGGGGTGGGGGTGGAGAGGGAGAGAGATCCCACCCTCCGTTCACTCCTCAAATGCCCACAACAGCCAGCAGGGGGCGCAGGAGGCCGAAGCTGGCAGCCTGGCAGTCCTCCAGCGTCTCCCTGAGTGGTGACAGAGACCCAAGGACTTGAGCCATCCGTGCCGCCTTGCAGGGCGCGCATCCGCAGGAAGCCGGAACTGGACTGGAGTCGGGCCTTGCACCCTGCACTGTTAGGGGACACAGGCACATCAGCAGGAGCCGGATGCCCGCCCTCCGACCTTTTTTAAACGTCCCGTTATTGAGACATAATTCATGGACCATGAGATTCACCCCTTCTCAGTGTTGAAGTTTTTTTTTTCAGTGCATCTACAGTTGCACATCACCGTACCCTAACCTGAGAAAATCTTAAACAATTACTTACTCATTTATATTACTGAGAGAGAGAGAGAGAGAGAGAGAGAGAGAGAGATGACTTCCATCCACAGTCTCACTGCCCAAAGCCTACAACAGCTGGGGGGTATTGGGCGAGGGCTGAAGCCTGGAGCCAGGAACTCAACCCGGATCTCCCACTTGGGTGGCAGGGACCCAGTCACCTGAGCCCTCGCCCGCAGCCTCCTAGGGTGCGCACCAGCAGGCACTCCGGCATGGGCCGAGGGTGTCCTGGGTGGCATTTTAACCTCCACTACACACACCTTGAGAGCATTTTTATCCGTCTGCCCCAAAGAAACCCTGTCACCCTAGCAAAGCACCCCTCTCCCTTTGTAGGCAGCCCCGAACGTGCGTTCTCCATCCATGGACTTGACAGTTCCAGACCTTCCGTCCAGTGGTCACATGACACGTGTGGGACCGTCTGCTTTGACTCAGCCTCCCGCACGCACAGTTCACCTGCACTGCGGGGGGCACCGTGGCCCAATACCACACCCCTAACTGTCACTTCATAACCTGAAAGACATGGCCTTGTTCCTACTCCTGGGCTCCCAGGAATCCCACCCCGTGAACATCTGCATATCACAGGTCTTCATGTGGGTCCTCCTGGGGACACACCTAGGAGTGGCACTGCTGTGACCGGCCTTGCCGTCTGTGTCCTTGGCCAGAGATCCAGGATTCCCCTCCCCTCACCACGCCCAACTTGCCCATTCAGCTGGCCTCTTAGAGGAAGCCTGGCTGAGCCCCAGGGCTGAGCTGGGTCTTCTGTCCCACCCCACCTCCAACTTCTGCACTTTTTATCCAGGACCCTAGACTGGCCTCCCGTAAGCCTCCTGAGCACTGTCCACCCCTGCGACTGGCTCTCCTGTTGGAAGAAAGGGATTTTGAGGGCAAAGAAATCCGGGAAGGCTGCCTGGAGGAAATGAGCCTGGAGCTGGTTCTCGGCTGGTTTTCTCCGGAGGGGGGCAGAGGGCTCTGACACTTTCAGAGGAAGGAAGAGGGGAGCGTGCATAAAGGCAGGCTGGATGGAGGAGAGGCAGGCTGGGGATCGCAGCTCGCAGCCCTGGGGGTGCTCGGTGGCCGCCCCTCCGAGGCTGCAGAGTGCCAGTGACTCACCCATGCGGCGAGGCTCCCACTTTAACCCTCACCTGCCCGGAATGGAAAACCCACGACCCAAACAAGCGCTAGACGTTAACCCTCTGCGGCCCACGGGCTCCCCGTCTGGAGGGCCTCCCGGTGAGCCGCACCGCACCCCTCGGCTGTCTGCCGCCCGCCCGGTGGTGAACCCGCCCGAGGGCGCCCGGAGCTTACGCCTCTTCTAGGGGAGCCAAGGGAGGCTCCAGACGCTCCCAGACGCCGATCAGCCCCGGGCCCCGTTCCTGTCCGTTGTGGTCCAGCCCCGGGCCCCGTTCCTGTCCGTTGTGGTCCGCTCGTCCGTGTCACAGAATCATGTCATCGTCCCTGTCTCCGGCGGCGAGAAAATGTGAGCTCTTTTGCTATAGAAACAACGACCAAACACACCGCGGTCCTAGCGCTGCCCAAGACCGCCCAGGGCCAAGCCCCGCGGCGCGTCCCCCGAGGGCGCAGAGGGGCGCCCACCCGCGTCTGGGGTCCAGCCGGCATCCGGAGCCCTGCCCCCCACCCCACGTAGGCCAGGGCTGAGCCCATCCCTCGGTTCCCGCGTGCAGCCCCGAGAGCAAAGCGCTGGGCACTGGAGGCGGCAGGCGCCACGGCGAAGCAGGCCTGGGGAGGGCGCGAACCCCCGGCGTCCCGATCCGCGGACTCCCAGCCTGCACCGTGCGGGCGCTGCGATTCGGGCCTCGAACCTTGGGCTCCGGGCGGGACAGCGCCCCCGCTGCGCTCGTGGGAGAGCGCTCGCCCCTTCAGGAAGCGCCCGCCTCGCCTCCCCGCTTCCCGCCCCGCAACCCCCCCTCGACCGGAGGGAGGAGCCCGAGCCGCCGCCGCCGCCGCCAGCCCGCCCGGCCCGGGAGGAGCCCCGGACCCCGAGCGACTGCGAGCGCACGCGAGCCGGCATGGCCGCGCGGGCAGGGCCCTGAGCCCGTCCCGCGCCCGCGGGCCCGGCCGAGCAAGGGAGCTCCCGGGGATGCCCCGGCGGCTCGGAGCGCGCGCAGCGGCAGCCGCGTGGTGAGGGCGGCGGCGCCCGCGGGACACACGGTGAGTGGGGGCCCGAGCGGCCAAGGGGAGGGCGGGGCCCGAGGGCTCTAGTTCAGCCCGGGGGCCCGGCTTGCGGCGCCCTTGGCGGGTCCAGGAGAGGCTGGGCCCCGCCTGGGGGGCCGCGGCGCCCTGCGTCCGGCCACCCGCGCCCACCCAGACTCTGGCATTTGAGTGACTCAGCTCCGCCCCGGCCACCCGGGGGCGCTCCGCCTCCGCCCGGACTGCGGGGCGGGGGGAGGGCGGACCGACCGGGTGCCGGAACGGGGTGCGCCCTCCGGGGTCCGAACCTAGGCTCTTCGAGGAGCCTCCGGCCTCGGTCGCGAAGCTCGGGAGGGCTGGCAGCGCGCCCCTTCCGCGTCCCGAGCCCCGAGCCCCGAGCCCCAGCCGCCTCCCCGCCCCAGCCCGTGCCCCGCGGAAGAGCCGGAGGTCGGGTTCCCAGCCCGGGAAGGGGAACCCGAGGGGGGCGTGGAACTGGGCGGCTTCCCAGAAGTCGGAGCGTGTTTGCAAACTAGTTTTTGCGCAAAAGCTGTCTTGGCACCTGTGTGAGGTGAGGGGGAGGGAACGAGGCCTTTTCTTCCAGTCCCCTCGGCGACGGCGGCGGCGACGACGACGGCTACGAGGGTTCCTTCCCCGAGACAGAAGGGTCTCCCGACCCTCCTCCCTCCTCCCCGCCCCCCGCAGTCGGCAAGCTCTCCTTTTGGGTAAGGGACCACGCCAGGGGGACTGTGATTTGCCCAAGGTCACGGGCAGCAGTTAGAGGTTCCTCTTACCGTCTGACTCCCGTGCCCCGAGTGTATTTGGGGTTCGGCAAAGGGCCGGGGCTCTTGAGAACTCCCCGCGGGGCCAGTTATTTTGCCAGCACTGGTGTTGGCTCATCTGGGGGTGTGAGCCATGGCCAAGGGCTGTGGGCTTCTTGGGCATCCACAGCGTCAGTGGCTGTTGGCATCTTGCCAGGCAGGGTCTCCTCCTGAGAACCCCCCCCAGGCCAGCATCAAGGTCTCCCCTCTCCCCTCCTTTCAGCCCTGCAGACTGCGCGGGGGCTGCTGCGTCAGGGGAGAAGCACTCCAAGAATCCAGCTCTCTCCCCCTTGGGCCACAGAAAAGGCAGCGTGGGCTCCGTGGGAGCCTGGAGGTCGGGTGACCCCGCGATCATGGCTGGCACCCGCGGGGGAAGGGGCCACCAGATCCTGTGGCAGCTGTTCACTGTCCACAGGGGAGCCGGTGGGGTCCCAGGGTGCCTCCCTGCCCCCAGTCCGTGTCCTCTGCTCTGGCTGGGCCGTCCAGCCCCAGCTCCCATTAGGGTCGAGGACACTGCAGTTCGGGGTACAGGTAGCCCCCAGGTGTGACCTCTGAAAGCTGCAGCCGTTGCTAGGAACACCGACTTCTGACCAGCAGCGGGGTCTTGGCTCAGACCCTCTTCCCGTCTGGGCCTCCTGGTCACCCTCTGTAAGACGAGCCGGTCACCACGCCCTGCCTGCCTGGAGCCTGCATCCAGACGTAGGGGAGAGGTTTCATGGCAGTTCTGTTGGCAGGGGGCTCCGGAAGTACCCCCAGGCAGGGGACACACTGGCTGGGGCAGGACAGGTCATTCTAACAGCCTTCTCCATGGAAAGGACCCGGGGCTAAGGAAGTGGACAGGGCTCTCTGCCTCCACCACTTCCTGTTTGCAGGCCTTCGCTCCCCACAGGGGCCGGGGATTTTAGCTGCTGGGACCAGGGCACTGGGGAGGGGGTGGGTGTTCTGCAGAGGCAGGTGCACTTTGTGAGAAGCAAGAATGGGGTATGGTGGTGCTTCCGGGGACCCCTCAAAGCTCAGGGCGCCGTGTGAAGGCGGTGGCCGGGAAGCCTCAGTCTCTAGAGCTGTGCACTGGGCCGGTGCTCTGGCTGGAGACCTTTCCCGCAGTTGTGTGTTTCTTTAAAGGGAGTTGTGAGGTGAGTGACAAAGGCACGGCTTCTGCGCAGAGCACTGCTGGCACTGGGAGCCCACTGTCGCGTGTCATTGTCGCCGTTCGGGGGAATATTAGGAAGCCTGGTGTGGCTAAGTGCTCTCGGGGTCCCTCCTGGGACTCTCTCTGGCCAGCCTTCTCTTCCTCCCGCCTCCCTCCCTGGCGAGAGGAGCCTGGGAATCCAAACGTGGGGGCTTCTGGGCTGTGCCAGGGGCAGGGGCCTTGGGCTGGAGCCGCAGGGCAGTAAGGAGTGAAGAGAAAACGAAAACCAAGAAAACGCTCTCTGATCCTTCTCATTCTGGTCTGGGCTGCAGCACTATTGCCTGGCAAGGCCCCCTACTGAGAAGGCCCCGCCCAGCATCGGGGTCTCCCTGGCTGCCTTACCGACAGCACAGAGTGGGGGGCTGCGTAATGCAGTGCTCGCCCCCTTGGAGCCAGCAGGCCAGGTCACCCTGTGGTCTTCCGTGGCAGGAGCTGGAGAAGGAACCATCACATCAAGTCTCACCTGTCACCGTCCAGTGCCTGCCCGGGGTCGCAGGTGCCACCCTGCTCCCAGGGTGGCAGAGACCACCCTTGTCCACCCGCGCCGGGGGCCGTCCCCGGGGGCGCAGATGGACTAATTGGCCGGATCCCTGCTCGCCACTGCCTTCCCTTGCTTTGTCTGTCTCAGGGCCTTTGCCGCTCTCTAGTCACCACGCAGCGGCTCCAGGAATGGGCAAGAATGGTCTCTCCCTTGTTCACGGCTTTGTCCCGGTGCGTGGACCAGGGTCTGGCACATCGTAGGTGCTCAGTTAGTGTTGGTGCAAGGACTGTGTCCGCCCTCACCATAGCCTCCTGCTGAATGAAGTCTGTGATGTTGGGTGATGGAGCCTGGGAGAATGATGAGCCTGGCCTCTGCGGTCCCTGCAGGCGTCCCTGCCTCCTGTGCTGAGTGCTGGGCAGGGGACGCTGCAGCCAGTGAGAGGAGACGCTCGCTCAGGAAAGGGGTGTGTCCCCGAGAAGGTGGGATTAGCATGTGCCGGGGAGAATCACCCACTCCCCTAGAGACCTGGGCCAAGTCTCTTAACCTCTCTGGGCTCCGTTTCTTCATCTCACAAATGGGCATGCTCGGGACGGGCACTCATCCTGCAGCTTTCTGCGTGAAGTCCTTAAGACGGGGCTTAGAGACCGCAGAGGGCCGTGGCCAAAGCTGGAATTCCTTGCTCATGGTGGCTTCGGTCCCCGCCTTGGGGGCGGGGGTGGGGGATGGAAGGAGTCGTTTAGTCACTCAACAGATGCTCCTGAGCAGTTCCTCTGGGTCCAGGGCTGTGTGTGTGCTGGGGACACACCCACGATCCACACAGACCTGGTCTAGGACAGAGTAGGGGACAGAGCAGGACAGGAAGTGACAGAGACAGGACGAGCCCTGACGTGGGGTGGGGGGCAAGGCCCTGAAGAGGATGCAGGGGTTGAATGGGGGGGTGGGGCAGGGAGGCCTCTAGCCAAGCCTAGCACTTCAGTGACCAGAAGCCCCAGGGGACCAGGGCGTGGGTTTCTGGTAGCCCTGCCACACCTGGAGCCCAGCTGGTACTCACTGGGTATTTCTGAAGGCAGAGTGCCCCGGGCAGAGGAGAGAGCACACGCAAAGGCTCTGAGGTCGGGCCAGGTGTGTTCCGGGAGCTCCTTGTCCCTGCGCCTTGGCTCTCTTGTCTGTCTCGGCCGGAGCTGGTGGCATCGGGCCTGGCAGGCACGCCTGGCTGTCTCCTCGCCAACACACAGGAGAGAGCACGCTCAGCCCCAGCAACCTTTCAGAGACAGCCGCCCGGAGTGCCCACCTGGGATGGGCGTGCTGTGCTGGTTCAGAGCGCGGTGGGTGCTGGGAGCTGCCTGCTTCAAGCTCAGGTTTGCCGTGCACCACAGCTGAGTGCCCCAAGGTGGGTGGCGGCAAACAGTTCAGAGGTGTGCAGGGCGGTGCTCCTTCTGCGGCCTGGGGCAGGATCCTTCCTGGCTTCTTCCGGCTGCCGGAGGGCTTGGGGCTGCCTCACTGCGGGCTCCGCCTCCTGCCACCTTCCTTCTGTGCCTTCCTGGTGGTCTCCTGGGACCATCAGCCGTGCTGGATGAAGGGCCCGCCCTAAGGGCTGTGTGACTCCATCTGTATTAATCACACTTGCAGTGCCCCGTTCCCTAACAAGTCCCCATTCTGGGGCCCCGGGGGGTATTGTTAGGGGAGGTCCGGCTCAGCCTCTAACAGGTTCCGTAGTCTCTTAGTGCCTCAGCTCTCTTTACAGATGTAAAATGGGGTGATCGCCTGACCATCCGGTCAGTGCTGTGAGTTGCACCTCCTCAGGGAGGACTTCCTGGGAGCTGGGACCAGGAACGGAACAGTAGGTGGCGGCACCCTTGGCTGAAAAGACCTGCCCAAGGAAGGCCTGGGCCTGAGGGCTATGGGCGCCCAGGAGAGGCCCTAGAGCAGAGCCCCAGTCTCGGAGGCTGCCCGGGGCCCCCTTCCAGTGGGGCCACATTTTGTCCCCAAGCCCTCATCCCCCTGTCTCAGCTTCGTCCACCACCTGAGCCTGGCCATGCCGGGGGTCCCCAAGGGACTCAGTGCACCTGCCAGCCAGCCCTGCTTTGCAGATGAAGAAGCTGAGGCTGGGAGGGTGGGGGTGGCGTGCACAGGGCCAGGCCGCACTGAACCTGGAGCCTGGCTTGGGGGAGGGGTGTCCCAGGCTTAGAATGGCCTCACTCCCAGTGAGGTCTGGGGAAGCTGGGGGCCCCCGGGCCGGGCGTCAGGGCCGACCCCTGTGCAGCCTGCTCGCCTCGCTGTCTGCATCTATATTTATCGCCATAATGGCCTGGCTGCCGGAGTGCCGGGCCTTCAGAGCACAGCAGTGGTGCCGTCGCTAAGGTCGCTAAGTGGGGAAGGGCCATGTGTCAAGGTGCCCCCCCCCGCTTGTGCAGCGTGCAGCCTGCCGCCCGTGGGCTGTGGAGAGGGCCCCCCGGGAACGAGGAACAGCTTGGGGCTGGAGCCCCCCAGACACGGGGTGCTGGGTATACGGGGCCATGGCCAGGGATTGCGTGTGGCTCAAACTGGGGGCCAGAGAAGCTCTTAAACCTCTCAGCCCAGACCCAGAATTCATCTTTCCTGAATCCTGGAATTCTGTGAGTCTGGGGTCCTGGACTTTGCAATTCCAAAATGCCATGATTCCTTTCCCTCCCGCCTCTCACTCCTCCTTGCGTTCACCCTACCTGCCTGGCGCTGTTGGGAACAACAAATGAAGCTTGGATTTGGGCCCCTCTTTCAGCTCAGGCGAGAGGACGTACCCTAAGCCAGCAGTCAGCACACAGCAGTGCTGGACCCGATCCCCCCGACCCGCAAGGGCCAGGAAGTCAGGACGGGCTTCGGTGCGAGGCAGCTGGGGGGCGGGGGGAGTCACTGGGTTGTCAGTGGTCTCAGACACCGTACGAGCAGACTTCCCACAGGTGCAGCTCAGTGACTGTTCCCCAAGCGACACGCCTGTGCCAGCCGCACCCACGTCTAGAAACAGCTGTGGCAGCGCCGAGTCCCCTTCTCATCAGTAGCGCCACGCCACCTGTCCTACTGCTGCCCTGACTTTGAATGGTGTCAGTTTCTCTGGTCCACTTCGTCTAAGGACAGTCATCCAGATGGCTTACGTGTTAGGCCTGGCTTTCCTCGGCGTGTTTGGGGGACTCACTGGTATTAGGGTCCACCTGTGCTTGCTGCATGCTCACCACCCCCCACGCCCATTGTGCATTGTTATTCCTTCTGCTGGTTGGAGCTATTACAGATCCTGCCACTGTGAGCATTTGTGGATGTTCCTTTTGGTGAATGTGCAAGGTCATGTGTACCTTGCTGGGGTAGGGGGGACGTTGCTGGGCCGGGCTGGGCTGGGGCTGCGTCTGTGTGGCCTCTACCAGATGTTTCCCGTCCCATCCCACTGGCAACCTGCGAGAGCTCCAGATGCCACAGGTCCCGGCCAGCGCTAATGTGGGCCGTTTTCAACTTGGGGCTCCCCCGGGGGATGATGGGGAGGGCCTGGTATTGCGTTTGGTTTTACTGAGCTGAGTTTGAGAAGTGAGAGCTCAGTGAAGAAGAGGGAAGGGCGTTCCAGGCAGACGGAACAGCATGTGCAAAATTAAGGAGGGCTGAAAAGTGTGGCTGCAAGTCTGCAGTGAACAACAAAGCTGGAGCCAGGGGTTTGAGGGCGAGGACCTGGGGGCCCACAGGGAGCCACGGAGAAGCTCTGCTCATGTAGACCCAGTGCCCACAGCGGGCCAGCCGTTGGATAATTTTTTTATAGAGATTTATTTATTTGAAAGTCAGAGTTACATAGAGAGAGGGAGATCTCTCCATCCGCTGGTTCACTCCCAGATGGCCATAATGGCTGGGACTGAGCCAGGCCAAAGCCAGGAGCCAGGAACTTCATTCTGGTCTCCCGCATGGGTGGCAGGGGCCCAAGCACTTGGGCCACCTTCTGCTGGTTTTTCCCAGGCCATTAGCAGGGAGCTGGATCCGAAGTGGAACAGCCAGGACTCAGCCAGTGCCCATGTGGGATGCTGATGTCAGAGGAGCAGGTTTAATCCGCTACATCCCAATGCCAGCCCCACGTTGGATGACTTTGATTTTTTTTTTCTTTTTGATGGATAAGCAAGCTGAATACAGCAGAAAGCCCAGGCGACTTGTCCGGGGTCACGCAGTGCGGAATCGGCGGTGCCTGCCTGTGAGCCAGAAGCCCCAAGCATTTGGACGAGTGATTCAGCATTCCCGCCTCAGTTTGCTTGTCTGGAGAATGGGCATGGTGATGGCACCTCCATCAGGGATGTTGTGCAGCTGCCGAAGTTCAAGTCCAGCAGGTCCTGGCATGGGGCGGGGGCAGCTACTGTTACTGCTCCTTTGGTTATTACCATTCCCTTCTCATCCAGCCGCCGGGGTGGAGTGGGTCCTTCCTCCCCTATTTCCCCGCCCCATTGCAGGTCCCCCGGGAGCTGAGGGTTGCTCTCATGGTTCACTTTCCACGTGAACTTGGTGAGGCCATGGTGGCACCAGCCTGGATGCTGCTGTGCAGGTGTGTTTTAGGTATCGGTGGGCTCTGGGCCAAGTGGACCACCCCCAAGTTGGCCCAGAGCCTTCAGAGTGAAGACTAAGGTTTCTCGAAGAAGCGAGGATTTGGCCTGGAGCCTGCAGCTTGGAAAAGCTGAGCCTCTGGCCTCCCCAGCTCGCCCTGCTGACCTCAGAGTTCTCAGTCCCCACAGTCGCACGGCTGGTCCCCTACAATAACTCTCCATGTGCAGATGTGGTGTCGGCCCCTGACTAGGGACCCGGCGTGTAAGGAGGGGGCGGGCTTGTATGGGGACCAGGTACCCCCTCTGCTTCATTACACCCAGGACAGCCAAACCCAGCTGCCCCTGCCTCGTGTGCTCCCAGGTGGGCAGCCTCAACGTCACCTGGGAGCTTGTTAGGCAGCCACCTGCCTGCCCAACCTGTGATTTGTGCACACGGCGCCCACATCACAGTCCCCAGCGGGGCTTGTTCAAACACAGGGTGAGAGGCGCCCCCCAGGGCAGCGGCGGAGCAGGTCTGGGTGGGCCCAGCAGGCCACTTTGCTAGCAGGCTGCTGGGAGGTGCTGGCTTCCCCGGGAGCTGAGGGTTGCTCTGATGGTTCACTTTCCACGTGAACTTGGTGAGGCCATGGTGGCACCAGCCCGTGAACTTGGTGAGGCCATGGTGGCACCAGCCTGGATGCTGCTGTGCAGGTGTGTTTTAGGTATCGGTGGGCTCTGGGCCAAGTGGACCACCCCCGAGTTGGCTCAGAGCCTTCAGAGCAAAGACTAAGGTTTTCACTTGGAGTGATATGAGCCCCAGATATTAGACCCCACGAGCAGGATCTGCTGGGGCCTGAGGGTCCCAGCAGCCATAGTACCCAGGAGGGACCACCGCCTTGGCAGGGGGTGTGGATTAGGGTGTGCAAGCCTGCCATTCATGCCCTGGCCCGGCCACCACCTTAGCCTGCGGGGTGTACCAGCTGATCCTACAGCCCTGTTTCTCAGCCAGTTTTCACCTCCTGCCCTCTTCACAGATGCCACTCCCCCTCAGTTTTTCATCTGCACCCCTCGCCAGCCATCAGGAACCCCTGCAAATGGCAAACGGCGGTAGTGTGGGTCCAGGCGCTCTGCCTCCCGGATCCTCCCCAGCCCCTAGGAAAGCACTTTGAGCCCATTTTGCAAAGGAAGCCATGAGACACAGAGAGGTTAAGTAACCTGCCTGAGGTCACATAGCAGGTAACTGGCAGAGCCCTTGAGTGCATTCTGAGTCCAGACACTGCTGCTGACCACTGCGTGGTGCTGCCCGAGGACCAAGTCCCTTCTTTCTGCCACCAGCAAGATCGTGTGGAGCTTTTCTCCCTGTAGTTGGCACTGAGGACAGAGAAGGGTTTTCACCTTCCAAGTGGAGATGAGAGCGCGTGGTGCCTTGCACTGGGTGTTCCAGGAGGGCATCGTCCCCCTGTCGCCCCAGCCCCGCGGTCCCCACCAGCTGACCATCTCTAGAGCAGGTGCTGCTGCCTCCCTGGCCACCGTGGACCTGCCCTCCACCCCCACCTGCCTTCCCCCCACAGCCACCTGCCACTCTCAGCTCCCCGTCATTGCCACCTGGTGACCTGTAAGTTGGGGTCCTCCCGGCCAGCTCAGCGGCTCCTTCGTGCATTGAGCACCTGTTGGCTATAGCCCAGCTCTTACGTTCTGAGTTGCTGGGGCCAGGGCTGGGCAGGGAGGATGGGGTCACAGTAGCTGTGGCTCTGGGCTGGGGCACCGTCCTTCGCTGGCTGAGCAGAACTCTGCCTGGGACTGGCATTTTGGCACAGGAAGTTAAGCCACACTGCTTGTGATGCCAGCTGGCTGGAGTCCAGGCTGCTCCACTTCCGATCCAGCTCCCTGCTAACGCACCTGGGAAAGCAGCAGAAGATGGCCCAAGCGCTTGGGCCTCTGCCACCCGCATGGGAGACTCAGACGGAGTTCCTGGCTCCTGGCTTCAGCCTGGCTGAGCCCTGGCCATTGCAGCCTTTCTGGGGAGTGAACCAGCGGATGGAAGAGCTCTCTGTCTCTGTGTCTCCCTCTCTTTGTGTCACTCTTGCCTTTCAAATTAATAAGAAAAACGCTGCCCCTTCTTGGACTTCCGTTTCCACCCCTGTGAGGTGGGACATACGTTCCTCTCCCAGCAGCCTCTTGGAGTGGTTATGAGGGTCCCAGGTTCCAGAAGCAGCTTTGGGATCTGAGGTGATGTGTGCAGGGCGAGGGCAGTCACGCCTCCCGGGGGGCTGTCTGGCAGGTTCCCTGCCTGCTCTTTCATCCTGTACAGAGGTGTTCAGCACTCGCCGGGGCAGGCGCGGCGCTGGGTGCTGGAGAGGCAGTGGTGATGCCTCCTCTGGGGAACTTGGGTTTTATGGGGGCAAACACGCGGACGTATCAACAAATAAGCACTATGTACATTGCAGTGGCCCGCGAAGGAGACGGTGCATTAGCTCAGCAACCAGGGAAGCCTCTGAGGAGGTGATGAGGCTGCCAGCTGAGACATCCATGTGAAGAAAAGCATTTCTGGCAAAGGGAACAGCAAGTGAGACAGTCCTGGGGCAGGAAAGAGGCAGGAGTATGTACTGCAGATGTCAGGGGAGTGGCATGAGGGGGGGTCAGATCAGGAGGGGCCCTACCAGCCTGGGGAAGATTTGGGATCTCTGTGACCTCTTAGGAAGGAAGGGCCTGGAAGTTTTTTGGGTTGAGCTATGCTAGCATATTTGCATGGTGTTTTGTATAAAGATTGATTGATTGATTTTGAAAGGCAGAGTTACAGAGAGAGGGAGGGACAGAGAGAGATCTTCCATTTACCGGTCAACTTCCCAAATGGCCACAATGGCTGGGGCTGGGAGCCAGGAGCTTCTTCTGGGTCTCTCACGTGGGTGCAGGGGCTCAAGCACTTGGGCCATCTTCTGCTTTTCCAGGCCATAGCAGAGAGCTGGATCAGAAGAGGCGCAACCTGGACTCAACCCAGCACCCATATGGGATGCCGGCACTGCAGGTGGTGGCTTTACCTGCTTTGCCGCAGCACCGGCCCCTTATTAGCATGTTGAAAGATGCCCTCTGATGCTGGGGTGGAGAAGACAGCTGGGGTTGTGCAGTCAGCTGCACCTGTACAGTTTGGGAGGGAGTTGAGGATGCCGGGAGCTTGAGTTTCTGGCTATACAGAGATATTCTGCCTGGGCCAAAATGTTCATTCCTGTGTCATTCATCATAGCCCCTGGGTGCTCAAGGAGTATTTGTTGAATGAATGTGTGAAATCAGTGACCAGAAATTCCAAGCCTACGTACTGTCTCTTTGCCTCTGTTAACCCTCTGTACTAGGGACTACCAGTTTGGTATCCTGCCCTCCAAGCTCCCTCCCAGGGGGTCTGTGCCAGAAGTCAGGACCACCCCTCCAGCACGCGCCCCCCCCCCCCAACCCCAAACCTCACATTACCTGTGGGGCGGGGGCTGCCCGGAGCGTCCCAGCTGGCCCAGATGCGCGTGGCAGACCCAGCCGCCCTTAATGACACCTTGTGCCGCCGCCCTCCTGCTGGGGTAGGAGGGGAAGGGGCCCGGCCCAGCCTAGGCTGTGGTTTCTTTTTCCATTGCGTCAGGCTCAGGGTCCGGCCCGCCTGCCCGCTGTCGGGCTGGCACAGAGGGGCCACCCTGACCCCTGCCTGCCCCAGCGCCCGACACCATGTGCTCCCCGTTCCGGGGATCCCGAGGCTTCCTGGCTGAGGGTGAGTTGGGAATGGGGGACCTGCCCCTCTCCAGCCCACACCCTTCACTCACTCCAGCTGGTGGGCTAGGCGGGGTGTGTGTGTGTGTGTGCCTGTGACGGGCCTCCCGGATGAGGGAAGAGTGGGAGGTTGGTGGAGGAACCAGGGCCAGGTGATAGGGGCCTGGGTTGGCGATGGGAAGAAGTGGCCCCAGGGGGTCCACACGCACGGGCGCCTTCGCACTGGCTGGTCTGGGTGCATGCGTGGGTCTGTGTGTGTAGGTGGCAGACACAGTGAGTGCACAGGAAGTGCGTGGAGCTGGGCGGATGGACCCAACCCCTCAGATGATAACAGCAGCGTTGTCTTGTCACAGGAGTGGTGCCCGGGACACAGCGGCCATGTGGAGGGGCAGAGGAGGCGGGCGGCTGGGATCCAGCAGTCAGGGATGCTGGGAGACGCAGGGGTGTGGGCAGGGTGGCCCCCTGGGAACGGGTGACCGAGGGATCTCTGGTGTCCTGATCGCAGCCCTGCCTTCTTAGTCTCAGCCTCCCCCGGCCTGGCTGATTCCTTGGCCGTCCCCACAGAGGTCCTAGGTCCCCACGGTACCCAACAATCCCCCTACCCTGCCAGGAAGGCCAAGCATTGGCCAGGGGTCCGGAGACCCGGTTTACACCCTGCCTCTGCCCTTTCCTGGCTGTGTAGCCTTCGGCAGAGGATTTAAACTTGAAGCCTGTTTCCTCATCTGTAAACTGGGGTGATTGGCCTGCCCCCTCTGCATATGTAAGCATGGGCGGGCATGAAGCCACATGACCAGGTGTCCGGGCTGGCTACCCTCTTTAGCCCCCTCCTTGGGTCAGGTGTGCTGTCCCCTCCCTGGCTTGGCACGGCTGCCCGGCTGCACACAGAGGGAGCGAATGCAGGGCGCCAGCCCCCGCCGTGGAGACTGGTTTTTACATGACAAGAATCCATGCTGCAGGCAAATTGTAGTGCTGTCCTGACGCTCAGGGCTCCCGAGTGATTATAATGAGGTTCTGGGGACAGACGGTGGCAGGGAGGAGGCAGAGGACCGGCTTCGTCACCATTTGTACCCTCCCTTTGCCAGGCCGGCCCTGGGAGCGCTGTGTCTGCAGGGGGAGAGGCGTCTCCAGCCTGTACCTGAGTCTGGTGTTCAGGGAATGAGCAGTGCCCAGCTCGGAGGGAGGAGGAGTGCATCCAATGGGGTGACCGTGGCCTTGGCCTGGTCCTTCCCGCCTGGACGACAGCGCCGATCAGACCGTGTCCCTTCTGTGCCTCCAGCCTGGTCTGTCGCTCTGAGATGGAAGCCTGCCACGCCCTCCCCGCCTGCTCCCTCGGTCCTGCCAGCCTGTTAGGAGAAACCCAGGTCTTCCTGGCACAGTGGACGTCTGGGACACCTGCGTCCCCTGTCACGTGTTGCTGATCTCCCAGGGACCCTCGTATATCTCCCAGACAAAGACAGGCCAAAGCGGAGAACAGGCAGACTGCACACACCCGCCAGAGGCTGCTTTTTCACGCATTGCCCTGCATGTCCACATTGTCGGCCTCTTGCTTTTGCCTTCCATCTTTCTGCCCACGGCCGGATGGCCCTCTAGTGGGGTATCATAGCGGGTGTCTGTCGCCTCTCTAACCCTCACTTCTATCCCCCAGACTGCCAGGAACTGCTGCCACCACCGCCACCGCCAACCCCCATGGCCTACATCCAGGGAGGGGGTGCCCCAGCCGCGGGAGCAGCCCCCATGGGCTCCCAGTATTGTGTGTGCAAGGTGGAGCTGTCGGTGAGCGGCCAGAACCTGCTGGACCGGGACGTCACCTCCAAGTCTGACCCCTTCTGTGTCCTCTTTACAGAGAGCAACGGCAGGTGGACCGAGGTGAGTCTGCAGTGTGCATGTGCTGGGTGGCTCGTGGTGGGGTCGCTGGGGCCGGGGTCCCACTGGATACAAGGACCTCTGGGTCAGGCCTTTGAAAGTAACTGGATTGGGGACTGGCTTTGTGGCATTATCAGGTTAAAACGCCACCTGCAGCACTGGCATCCCCTTTGGGCACCTGTTCAAGTCTCAGCTGCTCCACTTCCGATCCAGCTCCCTGGTAACGTGCTTGGGAAAGCAGCAGAGGATGGCCCAAGTACCTGGGCTCTTGCACTTACCTGGGAGACCTGGATGGAGTTCCTGGCTCCTGGCTTTGGCCCATGCTAGCCCTGGCTATTGTAGCCATTTGGGGAATGAACCAGTGGATGGAAGACTGCTCTCTGTCTCTCCTTCTCTCTGTAACTCTACCTTTCAAATAAATAGATAAATCTTTAAAAATATGTATATAAGAGCAGTGTTAAGTTCTAGACAAACACCCCACCATTTAAAACAAAATAATTGGAATGGGAGCTTGTGGCATAGGATTGGTGCTTAGAAATCATCACTCTTAAAATTAAATTTTATTTTAAATATATTTAGTTATATTTGTGTTATTATAACACATAGATTTATACTGTTTTGTTTTATTTCATAATTTTTACATTGTTCTGATAGCTGAAACTTAATAATTTTACAAAATGATCACTTCTGCTTTTAAATAACCTTCTCATATTATTTCTATTTTTAAAAAATGTGGTTTTCTATTTAAGAGATAAGAAAGAGAAAGAAAAAGACAGAGAAAGCTGCAATCCACTGGTTCACTTCTTAAATGCCCGTAGTGGCAGGGGCTGGGCCAGTTGCGAGACCAGGAGGCAGGAACTCAATCCAGGTCTCCCCCATGGATGGCAGGAACCCAAGTACTTGAGCCGTCACCCACTGCCTCGCAGGCTGTGTATTGGCCGGAAGCTGGAATGGGCATACTTGTGGGACTTGAACCCAGGCATTCTGATACGGGGTGCATACTCCCCAAGTGATACCTTAACCACTGGGCCAACGCCCATGCCCCCTGATTTCTAAATGAATGTAGTGGGGAGCCAACGGGGTGAGGAGCTCAGGTCTGGATGGTGGAGCTGGCCCAAGGCCCTGCTGGGTGGCCTGGGGCAAGTGACTCTCCCTTTCTGAACCTGCCTCCGCCTGGGGATCTCCTTCCCCCGCCTACCTCAGAGGGGCCCTGCGCTGGGTGTATTGGTGCCCCCGCCAGGACTTCTGAGCTGGAAGATGCCGGCCTAAGGGCTGGGGTGAGTGTGGCTTGAGGCGCCTTTGAAAGCTTTCTGTTTCCTGTTCCTAGAGGAAACTCTATTCTTTGTAGTAAATTGGGAAAGTCCAGAGAAAGAAGAGTCGAGAAGAAAACCACAGTGGCTGCAAGCCCACCCCCCCACCCCAACACACACACACCAGGGAAAACTCTGTTAGCAGAGCGGCCGCGGCCCCCAGCTGGTCTGCACGCGTGTGTGTGTGCCCAGATCTGTTTCTCAGTACCTGACTGGGCCGCACTGAGCATCCAGCCGAAAGTACTGCGGCTTGCAAAGTTTCCATGGACGCTGGCGCCTGCTTGTGATGCCAAGGAAATGGGGCTGGGATTGTTGACCCGTTACAGAGAGGAAGTCGGGGCCCAGTGAGGAGGGACTTCTGTCGCCAAGCGCTGGTGGGACAGCTGGAGACAGGCAGGCTGACTCCTGGGGGAGCGTGGCCGAGGCGCTGGTCCTCTCTGCCAGGCCTTTGGAGCCCCCACCTGCTCCTCAAGGAGGGGCACCCCGCACTCGAGGCACCCGCACACCCTCCTGGCCGGCCAGCCCGGCTCCCACCCAGGCTGGCCACCCTGGCTAAAAATAGCCCAGGGCCACGACCTCTTCCACTCCTGCTGCTCAAGCCCTGGAAGCGAAGTGGGTGGGAGGGAAAAATCAACACAGCCTGGGCCCGGAAATAGAGTCACCCAGACTCCAGCCTCAGCCTGGAGGGGCAGGGGGCGGGGCCCCTGTCGCGGGGGTTGGGGGGAGTGGTGAGTGGGGGGGCGCTGTCCTCACCCAGGCGCTGGGGGGGAGGGGAGGGCGGGGGTTGGGCTGCACAATCCAGGAATCTATTGAAGACACAAATACCTGGGCCCTGGGGGTGGGGGCACTCATGACCCCTCCTCCTCTCCTTCCTGTTTCCTCTTTCAGCTGCTGTCTGAAACGTGGTTGAGAAAAAGAAGGTTTTCCCAAAATAAAAAGTATGAAAACCAGATAGGTCTCTGCCCTTTTCAGAAGTAGAAATGAGGCCTGGATGGAGGAAATGGAATTTTTTTAAAATTTATTTGAAATACAGTGTGACAGAGAGAAATCTTCCATCCACTGGTTTACTCCCCAAATGCCCACAACAGCTAGGGCTGAGCCAGACTGAGGCCAGGACTGAGCCAGGCCAAAGCCAGGAGCCAGGAACTCCATCCGGGTCTCCCACATGTGTAGCAGGGACCCAAGTACTTGGGCCATCTTCCACTGCTTTCCCAGGTGTGTTAGCAGGGAGCTGGACTGGAAGGGGCGCTCTGACGTGGGATGCCGGCATCACAAGCAGGTTTAACCCCCTGTGCTACAGTGCAGACCTGGGATAGGGGTTCCCGCTCTGTCACTTAGCCAGGCAGGGCCGGGCCCCAGCTCTTACCCTGGCGCTGGGTGTGGAGCCAGAACTGTGGAGTCAGATCTGAGTTTGAATCTCAGCTCTGCCCACCTAGCTGTTCAGTCTCGGGTGAGTGCCTCACCCTCTCTGTGCATCGGTGTCCTCATCTGTGAGCTACAGGGGGCAATGGCTTCAGCTGCACGGATAGGATCTGTGCGTGCCAGGCACAGAGTCTGTGTTCAATGAGTTGGAATGACTCCCGGCAGCCCCAGGGGGTGACACCAGCCACCCTGGCTGCGTCCCATCCCCCTGCCCTCTGCCAGTATGACAGGACAGAAACGGCCATCAACAACCTCAGCCCCGCCTTCTCCAAGAAGTTCGTCCTTGACTACCACTTCGAGGAGGTGCAGAAGCTCAAGTTCGCCCTGTTCGACCAGGACAAGTCCAGCATGCAGCTTGATGAGCACGACTTCCTGGGCCAGTTCTCCTGCAGCCTGGGCACGGTGAGCCGGGCCCCTCGTGGCGGGCAGGAGGCGGGCAGTTCCCCCAGGTGGCACCCAGACGCCAAGGACAGAGCGGCCCCCGGGTATGGCCCTCTCCACCTGCCTTCCCTGGCCCCGTTTGCTGGGGGCCAGCAGACACTAGAGAGGGGAAGGGGAAAGTAGGTTGGTGGGCTGCGTGCCAGGCTAATGAACGCCCATCTGTGGGAACAGCCAACCACAGGGCCCCCCGATCGCTGCCACACAGGAATGGGGCCCCGCATGGCCAGAGCTCGGTCTTGCTCTCCTGGGCCAGGAGCGTCCTGCTCTGGGGGCCAGCTGTGTGACCCTGAGCAACTTCCTTTCTCTCGGGGCCACACTGCCCCTTCCAGCTCAGTCCTGGATGAGCTTCTGGAGGCTGGGAGGGGCGGGGCTAGGAGCTCCTGGCCCAAATCGCCATCATTCCTACAGCTGTGTCCTTGGCAAGCCCCCACCTCGGCCGAGGCCTCAGTTTCTCCGGATTTTGCCTGGGGACAGTGACGACTGCCCTGCGCAGCCTACACTGGAAAGTGCCGCAGGAGGTCCCGGTGGAGGCTGCGAGGCCCTGAGCCGTCCCCGAGGCCCCGAGCCGTTCCTGAGACAGGGCCAGAAAAGCCAAGGCCAGGCCGCGGGTACAAGGTGGAAGAGGTGGGGAGAGGGCTTGAGGAAGACGAGGCCAGGAACGGGCAAGGGGAGAGGGAACCAGCACAGGTAGCAGCACCAGCCTGGGCCCCGCAGAGGAGGGGGCAGGGCCGGCCAGGTGAGGGCCGTGGCCAGGGGTGGGAGATCTGGGGACAGGAGCAAGAATAAAGCGTCCCACAAATGATGGCCGCCCTCCTCACCCCGCTCCTGCTCTCTTATGTCTTGCTGGTGCCCCGCTGCTAACCCCTGGGAAGTCAGAGGCAGTGGACCGGGTGACTTGTCCATGGGACACAGAGCAGGGGGGAAGGGCAGAGGCAGCCTGGGGACAGGACCTGATGGCCTGGCGGGTGGTGGGACCACAGGGGGCAGAGGCTGCAGGGAGGGTGCCTCTTAGGTGTGTTCTGCTTTTCCTCTCTGTGCGGCTTTGACTGTTGAACCTGTCCTGATACACTCCGCACTCGGGGCCGCTGTCGCCAGGGTGGGAGCCAACAAGGCTGTTCCACCCAAGCTGGGACTCTGGGCAATCAGTGTCTTGTCCTCCCCGGGCCCCAGGCCTCCTTTCCAGGTGGAGGCTTAGCCGCCCTGGCGGGAGGCAGTGCTCCTAGTGGTGCCTATTGGATACTTCTCCCCCTCTCAGCAAGCATCTCTCTCTCTCTCCCCGCCCCCCCGCCGCCCCCCACCTCCCGCAGATTGTCTCCAGCAAGAAGATCACTCGGCCTCTGCTGCTGCTGAATGACAAGCCTGCGGGGAAGGGCCTGATCACGGTAGCAGCCCCTCCCCACCCAACGTCCCCGCCTGCCGCCCTCCCCTCCCCCATCAATGGGCTGTTTCCCTGGCAGATAATCACCAGCTTTGTTGGGAGTAAAAAGGCCCAACTTACAACTTAGCAACAGGTCTCTTAGCAACGGCTCCCAGCGCCACTGGTGATGCGCTGGGGGCCGCCCAGCCGCGGGTGGGGTGGGGGGTGACTCTCCCGAGGCCACAGCCTTGGCTCCCAGGGTAGCAGAGAGGCCCTGCTCCTGCCTGAGACCTCCAGGGCGGCCCCAGCACCCCCTCCCCGCGCCGGTCCCCACCTGCCTTCCCTTGAGGATCTTTCAGAAGCACCTTGCCCTCTGCAGGGCTCAGCGACTTTTGTCCGGCCCTTAGCCCTGGTCCTCAAGGTTCCCAGAAGGCAAGGCGAGCCCATTTCACAGATGAGGGAGCACCAGGGCTCCCAGAGATTCTGTGCTGCATTGCTGGCCCCAAGCTTGTGCAGTGCCCAGGGCGGGCACCTGCCAGGCTGGCCGGGCAGCACTGTCCTCTGTGGGTTCCTGGGGCCCTCACTCTCCCGCTCTGGACCGTGCACGGCTCCCCACTGCCTGTGGAACCTTCCAGAGCTGTGAAGGGCCCATCAGGCCCTACTTTGCCTTCCCACCTCACTTGTTTTCCTTCCCTTCATGGAAATGCCTGGGTTCAAGGCCAGCTAAGTCCGTAGCATTCTGCAAACGTCCCAGACCCTAAACTGCCCTTTTCCTGCCACCACCTCCCTCAGTCTACAGCTGTCACAAGGCAGCTTCCCTCTGCCTGGACACGACCTGGCACCCTACCTGCCCAGTGCATTAATGGACAGCCTTAATGTACACTTCATAGTGCAGTGGGCACTATGACTGGTCATGGTGGGAGGGCCGCGGAGAGGAAGCCCCAGCTGAGTTGTGGACACAGCCTGCTCGCCTTGCTGTGGGCTCCTGGGCTGCCTCCGCTCCATGGGGAAGGGGAGAGCGCTCTCAGCAGCATCGAAGTTACCCAGCTGGTCCAGCCCTGGCTGTGCTGGGCTCAGAGGGCCCTGGCTGATGGGCCTGCATGGAGGACAGGTGACCAGTGCGGTGTGGTGAGACAGCATGGAGAGCGTGGGTGGCCCCGAGCCTCAGTGCGGTTGCCACTGTTGCTGACCCCTCACTGTTTAGTGTTGGCCGTGCTCCTGGGTCTGCAGACCCTTCCCCTCTCTGGGGCGTGTGCAGTCACCTCCTGAAGCCTCAAGTCCAGAAGACAGGAGCCAAGGTGTGGGGGAGACACAGACTTGTCCCTGGTCACCGGGCACTGAACTCCGGGCCCTGGGGAACTGACTGCTGGGGCGCCCTGCGCCCACTTGGCCTGGCAGGAGGTTCAGGGGTCTCAGAGTCAAGTCCACTCCCCTCACAGCCCTCTCGCCTTACAGATTGCCGCCCAGGAGCTGTCGGATAACCGGGTCATCACGCTGAGCCTGGCGGGCAGGAAGCTGGACAAGAAGGTGGGCACCGGAGGGGGATTCCCCTCAGGAGCCCTATGCTCTCCCCCGGCCCCATGAGGATGTGGCCTGGCCCTGGGCTCGACTGGCCAATCCACACTAGGACCCTTTACCACTGCGGGAGTGAGAGTCCCACCCTTGAAAGGTATTCAAGGGGCGTGGGCATTGGGCGGCAGCAGACGGGACACCGCTCAGGACCCCCGTGTCCCCATCGGAGTGCCAGGGTTCCAATCCCAGCTCTGCTTCCAATTCTAGCCTCCTGCTATTGTGCACGCTGGGGGACATCCAATGATGGCTCAAGTACCTGGGACCCTGGCACCCACATGGATGGAGTTCGGGGATCCTGGCTTTGGCCTGGCCCAGCCCCAGCTGTTGTAGGCATCTGGAGCATGAGCCAGCAGATTGGAGATTCCTGTCCCTGCTTCTCTGCCTTTCAAATAATTAATTTTTACATAGATTTATTTATTTATTTGAGAGGCAGAGTTATAGACACAGAGAGGGAGTGACAGAGAGAGAGAGAGGGCTCTTCCGTCTGCTGGTTCACTCCCCAGTTGGCTGCAACGGCTAGAGCTGCGCTGATCCAAAGCCAGGAGCCAGGAGCTTCCTCCAGGTCTCCCCCATGGGTGCAGGGACCCAAGGACTTGGGCCATCTACTGCTTCCCAGGCCACAGCAGAGAGCTGGATGGGAAGTGGAGCAGCCGGGACAGGTGCCCGTATGGATGCCGGCACCGCAGGTGGTGGCTTCACCTGCTATACCGCAGTGCTGACCCCCAATAATTTTTTTTTTTAAATTTCTTTTAACAAGGTGTTCAGAATACAGCTGGGAAGTCTGCTTGCTTAGTGTAGGCCGCAGGGCCTTTACAGTCCCTCCAGAGCCCCATCAGATGTGCCCACAGTGGCCCGGCTCCTCGGCTGGCCCTGTCCACTCGCCTGCCTCCCTGGGCTTCAGCCCCAGCAGCCTCCTTGTCATCTCTGGGCTCCTCCAGCACCCTCCTGCTTGGGAACTTTGTACTTGCTGTGTCGTCTGCCCAAGCTGCTCGTTTCCCGGGAGGTTCTCATGGCGTCCCCTCACCTCCGACAACCTTGATTTCTGTGTTACCTCCTCCATGAAGCCCTCCCTAAAATGCAGGGTCCTTGCCTTTCCAAGCCTGTCCCACTGTGCTTGTCTCCTTAACGCTTATTCTCACCCAGCATCTGCTACTGACTGGCCTTGTTGGCCTGGTCCCCCGTTGAGCGTGCCCTCCTTGGAGGGGCACCTTTCTAACATCAGTGAGTGGATTTTCAAGGCATAATCGCCTTTCCCAATACATGGGATCCTTTCCGGTTTTCAGATTCCCACGAAAACAGATCCCAGTCCCATCCTGCTGGGGGTCTTCCTGGCCCTGGGGACAGTCGCTCTCCTGAATCCTGCCTAAGCTGGTGCAGTCCCGACTTCCGCAGGCTCTACGTCCCGGGGACTCAGAGCCCAAGTTCAGGAAACTCTGGGGCGGGGGCGGGGGGTCCCCTGGTGGAGATCAGCTTGGTCCCAAGGGGCTGAGCCTTGCAGAGGCTGGGGGGAGAGCGCCAGGCTGGCTCCGCCCATGTCTCCTACCCTGACCGGGGGTTGGGGGAGGCAGCCGGGCCCCGCCCCATCCCCCTGAATCTGTGGCGGCCCCCTCCTCACTGTCCTCCGGCTTCTCCCAGGACCTCTTTGGGAAGTCAGACCCCTTCCTGGAGTTCTACAAGCCCGGGGACGACGGCAAGTGGATGCTGGTGCACAGGACTGAGGTAGGTGCCTCGGGCCTGGGGGTCTCCGCCCCCCACCCCCACCTGCAGTGGCTCAGGATCTGGGCTGTGCAGGACCTGTGGTGGCACCTGGGAAACCACAGGGACACTGTCTGCTAACCCCGGAAGTGTGGCTGTGCCTCTGTCTTGTCACCCCTGCCCCCCGGGTGTCCGACCACAGAGCTGCGGCTGTGGGCCCAGCTCAGCCCGGCCCTCGCCGCCCTGCAGGTGATCAAGTACACTCTGGACCCCGTGTGGAAGCCCTTCACCGTGCCGCTGGTGTCGCTGTGTGAGGGGGACATGGAGAAGCCCATCCAGGTGAGGCACTCAGCCCCTCCCCCCCACCCTGCCAGCCCAGCCGGGCTCCCTGAGGGTGCCTTGGCCAAACTCTTTCTTATCAAGATGGAGGGAACACCATGGGGCAGGGCGGTAGGGGAGGCAGGAGCCCTGGGTCCCTCCACCCTGCCCCCCGAGTCTGTTTGGCCCACCTGCACCGGAGGTCTGCAGAGCTACTGGCCAGGAAGACCTTGGAGGCGATGGCTGTCACCCGGGGAGGACCATGGGTACTGGTCTCTTTCCACAGTCCTCAGTCGTCAGGGTCTGGGAGACAGCGAGGACAGGGCAGGGGTCCCCGGACAGGGAACCAGGAAACGGGTCTGCTCTGGGGCTCCTGCTGTGAGACTTTGACCAAATCCCTTTCAGGGCCTCGGTTTACCCATCAGTAGCATGGGCACCCTACTTCCTGCCTTCCTCCTAGGAGTGTCATGGCCGCTAAGTTAGAGAGCATGTAAAGTGGGGTTCCTGTGCCCCCTCAAGGAAAAGCAAAACTGGGGCTGACAGTGTGGCCCAGTGGGCTAAGCCACTGCTCGTGATGCCGGCATCCCGTATCAGAGTGCCGGTCCGAGTCCTGGCTGCTCCACTTCCCAACCAACTCTTTGCTGATGGGCCTGGGAAGGCAGCAGATACTGGCCCAGGTGTGTGGGCCCGTGCCCCCATGTGGGGGATCTGGATGGAGTTCCAGGCTCCTGGCTCTGGCCCAGCCCCATCATGGTGGCCATCTAGGGAGTGAACCAGTGGGTGAAAGATTCTGTGTGTGTGTGTGTGTGTGTGTGTCCCTCTCTCTCTGTCACTCTGCCTTTCAAATAAATCAAATCAGTCTTTTTAAAAAAGAAAGTCCAGAATGGACCCAAGGCCACAGCCCACCAGGCAGCGGGTCCCAACCTGGGGCGGGAGGTGCCGAGTGTCAGGTGCACGAAGTATTACGGCTCCTGCACTGGGGGGTGCAGCCTCCATGTCTGGAGCAGGTGCCCTCTCCCCTTGCCCCAGCACACAGAAGGCTTTCTGCAGGAGGCAGCCCAGGAGCCACTGAGGCCGGCCTGCGCGGGGAGGCACCACCCAAACAGGAAACGTGGGCTTTGCCCAGGGCGCTGGGAGGGCTGGGGGCACTCGGTGAGGGGCGGCTGTGGGCTGACTGCCCTGGCTCCACTCCAGGTCACGTGCTACGACTATGACAACGATGGGGGCCACGACTTCATCGGCGAGTTCCAGACCTCGGTGTCACAGATGTGCGAGGCTCGAGACGGCGTCCCGGTGAGGTGACCCCAGCAGGGCAGGGAAGGGGCCCGGGGCTCGGAATCCCACATCTTCCTCCTCTGTGACCTTGGGCATGACACACAGTCTCTCTGAGACTCAGTTTCCCTAATCTGTCAGTTGGGGCAAAGGCTGGGGTGGGCATTGAGCATTGAGCTGCAGTCGTAGTGTGGACATGCGGTGGGCAGTCAGGAGCTGTCTGGTTCCTGGGCCCTCAGCCGGACGTGACGTGGAGGCTTTGTCTGCGCCTCCCACCATTTCTGGGTGTGGACATCCAGAGAGACTCCCTGGAGGAGACGCCAAGGCTGGGGGTGGGGGCCGGATTCTAGGGCCTGGGCGAGGCTGAGCTTCTCCTCCGCCCGTGTTGCCCAGGTGGAGTTCGAGTGCATCAACCCCAAGAAGCAGAGGAAGAAAAAGAACTATAAGAACTCAGGCATCATCATCCTGCGCTCATGCAAGGTGGGGCCGGCGGGCTGACCGGGAGCTGGGAGCCAGGGTCGAGGCCACCGCAGAAGGGACAGGCAGGGCAGCGGCTCAGCAGCCAGCAAGGGCCGGGTTTCCATCCTGGCTCTGCCGTGTGCTGGCTCTGAGACCCGAGGGACCCCTCTCAGGGCCTCAGTCTCCCTCTCTGTAGAATGGGTGTTAATGAGGTAGGGCACCTAGGGAGTGCCCCATACATGTTCCATGAGATGACCTGCACAGGCCTCTCCTGTTGGGAGCTGCCACTGCCTGCTCTGTGACTCATTCAGTGCATGGTGGACACCCAAGGGGCAGAGGACATTAGGTGGGGTCACCTTGTCCTCTGAGTGAAGACCCCCATGGTGAGCTGGAGCCACTTCGGCCCAAAATGGCAATGAAGCTCACCGAGCAGTGGTCAAGTGGATCAGGGGCCAGCGTGTCTACTGGCCAAATACCTGCCGGCTCAGGCAGGTCATGAAGGAGGGCAGCCCGGGCCCCGGGGCGCGACTCTCAAGAGTGTGTATAGCACTGCTGGCTGGTCCAGGCCAGGGTTTCTGTGAACCTGCTGTGAGGTCGCAATGCAAAAGCCTTCAGGGGTGTCTGGCCCGGCAGTTAGTAGTCTGGCTGGGCTGCGTGCATCTCATATTAGAGTACTAGGGTTCAAGTTCCAGCTCCTGACTCCAGCTTCCTGCAGGTGCAGACCCGGGGAGGCAGCAGGTGAGAGCTCAAAGCTCTGGGTCCCTGCCACGTACTTGGGAGACCTCGGCTGAGCTCCAGTCTCCTGGCTTTGCCCTGGCTGAGTCCTGGTCCCAGACATTTGGGGAGGGAACCAGTGAGCAATCAGATGCTTGCTCTCGCCTGCTCTTTTTCTCTCTGCTTCTCAAAGAAACAAAAAATTTTCAAGCAGGTGCAACGTCAGGTCTTTTTTTTTATTTTTCAAAAATTTATCTTACTTATTTGAAAGGCAAAGTTAGAAACAGATGGGGAGACAGAGAGAGATCTTCCATCTGCTAGTTCACTCTCCCAAATGGCCACAATAGCTGAGGCTGGGCCAGGCCAACGCCAGGAGCCAGGAGTTTCATGTGGGTCTCTCGTGTGGGGGATCCTCCACTGCTTTCCCAGGTGCATTTGCAGGAAAAGCTGCATAAGAAGTGGAGCAGCCAAGACTTGAACTGGCACCCATATGGGATGGCTGTGTCACAGATGGTGGCTTAACCCACTACGCCACAGCGCCGGCCCCAAGTCCTTGCTTCCGCAACTTCCACATTTCACATCTTTCTTTCACAGTTTCTGGCACCTGCCTTATTAGCTTGAACTTCAGTAGATTTATTTTGGGAGGAATTCTTCTAAACTCCCCTCAAATGGCGAGGCCAAGATTCTTTGTCGGAAAGAGACGGAGAGCATCCGAGCAAACAGAGCTTGGTTGAACCGCGTGATTAGGTCAGAGCAGTGGCCTCGGCCGCACAGCCTGTTCCCTCTTTGTTAAAATGGGAGGTCAGCGAGGGCTGGGAGGAGGTAAGACCTAATAGCAACCAACTGAGACTTTCTCTGCTGTGTAATTGGTGGGTGTAATTGAGCCTGAACTCTGGGAGTCATGACGTGTGTGTGTGTGTGTGTGTGTGTGTGTGTGTGTGTGTTCCTCACCCATTGTTCTGAGAGATCGGGATTTTGTCGTAATCGGATCAGGCCCCTGCACTGTTCTTGGCCTCCTGGGCCCTATGGAGGCTTCAGGATTGGAGAAGCTCCTCCCCTCTGGGTGTTCATGGCCTGTGTGGCTGAATCCCAGAGACCCACTGCCTCCCCGCTGCCTTCCAGATACACCGGGACTACTCCTTCCTGGACTACATCCTGGGCGGCTGCCAGCTCATGTTCACCGTAAGCCTCTCCCCTCTGCCCCCCACCCCTGCAAAGGCCTCGTTTCTGGGCTTAGGCCGTCAGTGCAACAGGAGAGACTTGGGGTGAACTTCAGGAAGGACTTCCCTGGGTGGCCCCAGAGAAGAAGGCACAGGTGGTTTAGCCCTGTGGGTGGGCCTGAGTCAGGCCCCTGGCTCCACAGCCCCCACAGAGAAGGCCAGATTCCTCCCCACTAGACAAGGCCTTCCAGCCAGGCCCCCACCTGCCTCAGCTGCTGCCATCTTTCCCCCGGCCCACATGGCGCCCCCCACACTGCTTCTGCCCGCTCGCCCCTGTGCCCATCTCTGCTCCGTCTTAGGACTGTGCATGTGCTGTTCCCTCTGCCACCGCCTCTGGGAACCCCTCCCCTGGTGCTTCCTCGTTCCTGGGTGCCCCTCCCAGCACCTGTCCCTCTCTGAAGGGTCTTGGGCATTCCTGGCTTGTCCCAGGTGCCCCACCGTGGGGACCGTGAGTGCCACGGCTGGGTAGTTTGTACCTTTTGCTTCTGCTCCAGCCTCAGCCTCTGGCACGGCACCTGCTACATAGCAGGGACTTGGTTATTAGCACACATTGCCTCGCCACGCCCCTCGCTGCCGGGGCTGGAGGTCCTCGCTAGAGGATTGGCCTTGACAACCTCTAACCCCACTGCTCACCGCCATCCCCTCCCTGGAAGAGACCAGGCCCCCCTGTTCCTTCCACGTGGGTCCCTTCATTCAGCAGATGTACCCTGAGCACCTCCTTGAGCCAGACTCCAAACCGTGCTGTCCTTGACCTCCAAGAGCTGGCCCCCCAGTGGTGTTATGGGGCTTTGGGTGGGCAACCCCTCCTCTCCCACCCCGAGGGGGCCATCTCTCCCCCAGCTTCCTGCTCCTCATCATTCCTTGCTGGACTCACCTCTCTCTGCTTCCCCTCCAGGGTCTGGGCTGGGGTCCCCTCAGGGCTGAGCAGGTGCAACCCCGACCTCTGCTCTCCCATCAGCCCCAGCTCCCTGTTGAGCACTGCCCTGCGTGGCCCAGGCTCCTGGCCGGCCTGTGCCTCCCCTGCAGTGAGCAGCCAGCTATCTGTAGGGACAGGCACTGTCCTAGCAGGTAGCCCAGGGCCCCTGGGTGCTCTGAGGGACAGTGGGGAGATGACTTGGGTGAGGGTTGAGCTACCTAGGAAGGCTTCACTGGGGCAGCGGCATCTAAGCTGGGCCTGGAAGATAGAGAATTAGAGGAATGGCCTAGCTCTTTATACAGAAGGGATCTTGTGACTGAAGCCTGGAAATGGGAGGGAGTGTGGGTAGCAACAGTGAGAACAAGGAATCGGACTTTCAGCTATTTTTGCGGCACATCTGGGCAGTGGATTTTATGCTTGGGCAATGGGGAGCCACAGATGGCACTAGAGCAGAGGAGTGGCACAGTCAGACAGTTTCTGGCTCTCAGACCATCTTCAGACCAGTGGGTTTCCTGTGTCCCATCGGCCCCTCCTGGTCCCTGGGGCAGGATAGGGAGCTAGGGTCTCTGGCACACTGAGGGCCTCTTACCCATCTTGCAGGTTGGAATAGACTTCACAGCCTCCAACGGGAACCCCCTCGACCCTTCCTCTTTGCACTACATCAACCCCATGGGCACTAACGAATATCTGTCGGCCATCTGGGCTGTCGGGCAGATCATTCAGGACTATGACAGGTAAGCTGGGATCAGCCAGGGCTCCATCCACACTGGGAAGCTCAGCTTTTCAAAGCAAAAGGGACCCAGAGATCATCAGATCTAGGAATGACCAGCACATGGCACACATACTATTATTGCACCTTCCTATGCCTGTGGCAGACATTGCTAATAAATTACAGAATTTTTAACATCTGAATCCAGATTCAAATGGGATCCTTCTCAGGTAGTCAGTAAGAAAACGTGGATGGAAGACAACTAAGTCTGCAGGGGTGAAGGCGGGTGGGGAGAGGCCCCGTACAAGTGTCTCACAGTGTTCTCTCTTTTCTCTCTGGTTAGCGATAAGATGTTCCCAGCTCTAGGATTCGGGGCCCAGTTACCCCCAGACTGGAAGGTGAGTGGAGTCACTCAGGGCTGAGATGGGGCTGTTGGCAGTGACTCTGGGATCTGGGGCTGAAGGGTCCTGGGCCAGGGCCTGGACCACACCCATTTCCAGATACCAGGGGCAGCACAGTTATGGTCTCTGCTCCCTGGAACGCATGCCGAGTGGGGAAGACAGACAGGGTTGCTAGCTTTAGAAAAAAAAAAAATACAAGACACCAGTTACACTTGAGATTCACAGTTTTCCAGTATGTTCTGAATGTTGTGTAGGGCAAACTTACACCAGAAATGATCTGTGGTTTACCTGAAGTTTGTGTTTAACTGGGCATCCAGTTGTCTGTCTGCAACCCTCAAGACAGACAGTTGCCATCCGTACTGAAGTAGGGGCAGCCCAGGCCTGAAGGCAGGCCAGAGGAGGGGACCCAGCCCAGCCTGGAGCCATCAGGGAAGGCTTCCTGGAGGAGGCCAGGTCTAAGCCAAGAGGGGAAGGGTAAGTAGGAGTTGATGGGGCAAGAGGGTTGTTGGGGCAGAGAGCAGCCGGTGTGCAGCCGGGGAGGCAGGCAGGCCAGAGGAGCTGGAGGAAACTCAGAAGGTGGGGTGCCTGGAGCCTCCCAGGGAGGTGGGCAGTGGGGGCAGCGTGGGTGTCAGGGTCAGATAGACACCCCAGCTCTAGCTACTGAGCAGGACTGGTGGGAGAGAGTGGGCAGGATGGCAAGGTGGCGAGAAGGGACCCTCGGGGGACAGGACTGGCTGGGTGACCAAATGGATGTGGCCAAGGAGGCCACCCCTATTTCTAGCTGGGCATGCAGGTGGGGAATGAGCTGGGGAATGGGAGGGGGCAGGTGGCTGGGTGGGGGAGATGGTGAGGTGGGAGGTCAGGAGAGAGTGGGCCAAGGGTCAGCTTCCAGAGCTCAGGGGAGGGAGACAGAGGTATGGCCGCCAGGGCGAGAGTGAATGGAGCTGCCTGAGTTGGGGGGACCCAGGCAGGGTGAGTGAGGAACTGGCTCTGAGAGCCGGAGGCAGAGACTGGGTCCGAGGGACCTGCGTGGGGAGGAAATAGGGGAGGGGTGGCACGGAAGCCCCTGGAAAGCAAACTGATGAGAAGTGGCTTTTATTGGGCCCTTGGAAGGTTCTAGACACAGCTCTGCCTTTGTGCCCAACTTCACTGAATCCCCACCCGAAGCCCATGAGGTAGGCCCTGTTAGGACCCCGTGTGGCCGAGGAGGCTGAGGAATCTCGCCGCGGCGGGCGGGCAGGCGGGCTCCGTGGGGCCGGGTGCTGCCTGGGCCGGGGGAGCTCACCTGGCTGACTCGGCGAGGGCCTTCCCGGTAGTGCAGGCAGCGTGGGGAGGGGAGTGGAGACAGCAAGTGTGCAGGGCAGCCAGTTCTTTTTTTTTTTTTTTTTTTTTTTTTAAGTTTAATGTGCTATTTTAGAGACAGGAAACAGAGAGAGAGAGGGAAGGAGAGAGAGAAAACCCATCTACTGGTTCACTCCCCAAATGCCCAGACAGCCAAGTCTGGGCCAGGGCTGAAGCTGGGAGCGGGGAACTCAGCCTGGGTCTCCATCATGGGTGGCAGGGACGCAATCCCCTGAGCCACCACTGCTCCTCTGGCAGGAAGCTGGGGTCAGGAGCTGAAGCCAGGAACAAACCCAGGCCCTGTGGTGTGGGAGGCGGGCGCCTGAACCAGCAGCTGCACGCCCGCCCTGGGCTCCGCTCCTGCAGGGCAAGCGGGTCAGAGATGCGGGGGAGGAGCTGGGGGCTAGTTTGGGCCTATACTAATTTTCCAGACTCTCGCCTTTTACAGGCACCAACACGACAGGCCGTGTGATAATGTTGATTTACAAAGAGAAAATTACACAAACACACGAGGGTTTTATTTAGGGAGAGTGGGCCAGGGAAGGTCAAGGGGAATTATCATACCCTGCTCTGCTCGTCCTAAGTCCACAAGGAGCAGACAGCAAGCTCCCGTTCTACCTGGCTTTTTGTGAGTGTTTCCATGAGACCACCTCCACATCCCAGGTAAGAGGAAGTACTTCCGGGGGAGGGGTCACCTGATTGACAGGTGGGTGAACATGGCAATGCATAGTGAGGGAGATGTAGCTTCCAGCTCCTGAACTTAGAATTATCTAAGCTTTCCCACATCGCCTGAGGCGGGGGGTGGTAGGTGCCTAGCAGGGTATGAGGACAGGCCTGAGACGGGGGCTCAGAGAGGAAGCAGCCCGCAAGACCCAAGGCTATGCAGCCAGGGCAGGACAGATTGTTCCACTTTACAGATGAAAAACATCGAGGCTCAGAGCCTCCAAGTGACTGCCCAAGGTCAGGTTCACCACCAGGGGCCTGGCTTCCCACTGGACAGATGGACTCTAGTCCTCATTCTCAGAATCTGTTGCCTCCCCTGTGGGCAGCCTGTGGGGCGTGGCACCGAGGGCTCAGCCAGGGCCCCTGTTGTCTGCCCTGCTGTGCCACGCGCTGTTTCCAGAATGCCGTGTCCTCTCCAGGGAGGACAGTTGTCACCTAGAATGTCAGGGAGTGGGTCTGGCTCCGGGGCAGGAGGGGTGGGCATCCCGGCCCTGGATGCCGCCCAGTGGGCAGGGTGAGCTGGGGCGGCCAGGCCCAACACGAGCCCGTTGCTAGGACACCAGGCAAGAACTCGGTTGAATGAGATGTTTTCTCGAGCGACAGCCTCCTTGTGAATGTCCCAGGGCAACTCCGGACGGGGAGACTTGGCCAGGTGAGAGTGGGTGGTGGTGGTGCCAAGATTCACTAGAACTGGGCTAGGAGAAGGCCAAGCACGGCCCACCCCCTGCTGTGGGAGCCGGCCAGACCTGGCCCCTCCCCCTCTTTCTCATTCTAACTTGCCTGCCACAGGAACCTTCTTCCCACTCCTTCCCACCTCAGGACCTTCGCACATGGCCTGTAGCTCCCTTTCCCTGGCTGGCCCGGCAGCTTCTCGGCCTGGGGCTCCCGCTTGCTGTCTGGGAGGCCTCTCCTGAGTGCATTCACATGGGGGCCTCTCCGCCCTGCCTGGGCACTGTTGGCCCAGACAGTGATCTGTTTGTGAAGTCTGAGGGAAGGTGCTGGGCCCCAGGACCGGGCACACAGTGGCCGTGCAGTACTTGTTTGCTGACAGAGTGAAGCTGGGGCACGGTCCAGTGCCTTGGGCAAGCACAAGGGTTGGTTCTGGGTTGGACGGAGTTGGTTTTGACGAGCGAGCCAGGCTGGAGGGCGGGGGCCCCGGTGCCAGCCCTATCCGCCGCCCCTCCTCCAGTTCATCCCCGAATGGTTGTCAGCGGATCCGGTTTGGGCCGGTTTGGGCTGCTGGCATACAGTGGGCCCCCTTCTGAGCACGTTTGCTTACTGTTGAGATGGGGAAAGCCATGGCAGCCCCTCGAGAGCGGCCCCTCCTGGCGTCCCCACACACGGTGACAGCAGTGCTCCTTGGCCCCCTGTCCTTAGGAGTTCTCTGCCCCACTCAGGGACTCTCGCGGGGAAGGGGCAGCAGCAGCCGGGCCCCCAGAAGAGGCTGGGGGATGTAGGCAGTTTGGTGTCCTCTGGTGAGGGTGATGGGAGGTGGGCCTCTGTGGTCCCACCCAGCAGCGGGGGTGGGGAGATCAGAGGCCCAGTCAGGGGCTAGGGTGGGCGTTCAGAGCATTTGGGCTGGCACTGGGCAGAAGCCGGGGCCCAGGCTCGGGGGCAGGAGGCTTCCAGCCTCGCGTTTTCTCTGCATTTCAGGTCTCCCATGAGTTCGCCATCAACTTCAACCCCACCAACCCCTTCTGCTCAGGTGAGTGTCTGCCCTACACCTGCAGCAGATGTGGGCGTCTCCTGGGAGGAGCAAGGGCCCAGGGTACAGGCTTCTGCCCCCCTCTCCTACCCCTCCCTGGCACGGACGCTCAGAATGACAGGTGGGGAAGAGCTGGAGTTTGGAGTCACACAGACCTGGGTTCAAGGTCAGCCACTGCCTTTTCTCGGCTGCAGCGCCTTGGAGAAGTCACTGTGCCTCTCTGGGCCTCTTCCTCCTCCCCCTCCCCAGGGAGGGGTGAGAGCTGCGTCACTTACCCTCTGGGCAGTCAGGGAAGAAAGACAGGAAGCCCTGTGTGAACCAGGAGGAGGCAAGAGGCTGCCCTTCCACATCTGCTCTCACCTCCTGTTCACCTCCCTCCCATCCTGAGGGGACTGGCCCAGCTCTGCGGCCGAAGACAGAGACACCTGGTGGGGCACCGGGTGAACGAGGGGCGGAGGAGTGAGTGTGCTGTCTGTGCTCATGCCGCCCCAGGCCTAAGAGAATTTCTGAGCCTCCTAGATCAGAAATGTGGAGGAGAGGGGCCCTCGGAGGGTCAGGAAGAGCATGGTCCCTACCAGCAGGAGACCTGGGCTCGGGCGGAGCACCTGCCTCCCCTGGGGATAGCCAAAGCCAGCCAGGCTTGTACTCAGAAGGGAGACCCACCATGCCACCAACTCGGGGACGATCTGTGACTTGGAAAGCGTGGCCTGGCCATCTCAGCTAGAAACGTGGCCCTGTACTCTGGTGGGGTCTGGCTGGTTTGGGGTATGTTCCCAGGGACATGCGTCCAAGGTCAGGTGGGCCAGCCTCATGTCTGGCCTTTTGGACAGTAGGATATTTGTTGGCTCATGACGGTAGCCACTCAAAAAGCTCCTCCGGTGTCCAGGGGCCCTGTGCACATCTGCAGCTCCCCGGCCTGAGCAGAAGCTGTGGTGTGTGCTTCTGGGTGGCTTCCCGGCCACTGCACACTTCTGCCCCACACTATAAATCATCAGTCCACTGACAGACAAGGAAACAGCCCTGGAAAGATGAGATACCTCGCCCCAGACCCCACAGCTAGGGAGTGGCGAAGGCAGGATTCAAACTCAGGTCTATTCAGGGCCTTAGGCTTTAAATCCCGGGCCCCATCTGGCCATGGCAGGTGTCCTTTGGTTGAGTCTGAAGTAGGTGCATCAGAAGCAGCAGAATGAGGGCAGGTGCAGGGTTGGGGGGGGGGGGGTCTGGTCTAATCTGGACTCTTCCCCCGGGCAGGCGTGGACGGCATCGCCCAGGCATACTCGGCCTGCCTACCCCACATCCGCTTCTACGGTCCCACCAACTTCTCCCCCATCGTCAACCACGTGGCACGGTTTGCAGCCCAGGCCACGCAGCAGCAGACGGCCACAGTGAGTAGGCACTCGCGAGCACAGGCGTGCTGGCACTGGTGGGACCCTGCTGCCTGACCAGGGAGGGCTGGCTGTACTGGAGTCCGCCCTTCCTACCCCACCACCCTCCCCAGGGCTTGGCTCTTGATCCTACTTGAGACCCTGTCTCTGTCCAGGCCTCAGTTTACCTGCAGTGTGGTAGGGGGTTGGAGCAGGTTGATTGGTCCTGGCTTCCTGGGAGCTCAGACTTGAGAAAGCAGCTTTGTTCGTGCTTAGCAGGAAGTCGTGCTCTGATCAGAGGGTGCACCTCGCAGGCGGGGGTGCGTGCTGCTCCAGGGACAAGTGGAAACCAGCAGATGGCGATCCCTGAGGCCCTACTGCTGACTTTTCTGAGCTACCTGGCTCCAATCAGAGCAGCCCCAGCCTCACACCGAGGGCTGCAGAACTGTCTGGCCGTGGCCTGGCACTCAGGCACTAGGCGAGTGGCCAGCCTGAAGCTGCCAAGGCTGCTGTGAGTGTGGTGTCTGGAACATATGGAACGTGGCCTTGTTGGGCTTCTGCATCCCCAGTGCTCCTTGCTGCCACCCTCCTGGCACCGGGGCCAGGCAGACTCCTGGGCAGGCCCTACTGGCAGGGCCAGATGCCTGTGTTGGGGTCACTAGGGTCACCTTGCCCACCTCCCCAGTATACCCCATGACCTGCCCCAACCTCGCTGTGCAGTGGGGGGTGAGGAATCTTCTCCGCCCTCTCTGAGCGCAGTCCCTCCACCTTGGCAAGTTTGCTAACATTCCTTCTGCCTTTCCCTGACCCTACAAATAGGACTTCCCAGTCCCTGTCCCCAGACCCGTTGCTCAGGCTCAAGCCGTGGCTCAGAATTGGGTACCCAGCCCCGGGCAGTGGTGGGGGAACCTGATCTGGGGCTGAGGAGATTTGAGGCCACTTCCCTCCTGGCCACCATTCATGGGGAGCCCTGGACAAGCCCCTGCCCCTTCCTGGGCTTCCACATCATTCAAAGGAAAGAGTTGCTGAAGTCCCTTCTGGAATGTTCTTTTCACTCTACTCCAAAATATTATCCTGGACTTGCCCACCTGCCTATTAGAGCCAGCACGCTTCTCACTGGGTATGGGAGCCACCCCTCACGGCTCTAGTCCTCTACAGGAGGGTCTGACTCAGCCACTCCTCTGCCCAAAACCCTCCACAAACTCACCTGTCTCCTCTCCATTGCTCCACCCCTTCCTTCACTCATGAGAATCCCACCACCCTGACTCCACCATGTTCCTCAAACACAACGTGGAAGCGTCCATTTCTCACTCCTGTAACGAAATTCCTGGAGCAGCTGACTTTAGAAAGAGGAGAGGTTTATTTAGCTCACGGTAGTGCAGGCTGAACGTCCAAGCAGCGTGGTGTGGCTGCAGCGAGGGCCCCTCGGCCGTGTCCCACCCTGCATGCGCAGGAGCAGGCGATCACCAGGAACCCCTGAGAGCAGGAGGGGCCGCCCTGGAGAACTGCCAGGGGCTGGTGTGAGAACCCTGCACCCCAGCAAGACCCAGTGTTACATCACCATTGGGACGCCCGCATCCTGTATCGGGGGCCTGGCCTCCTATCCCAGCCTCATGCTAATGAGCACCCTGGGAGGCAGCAGTGATGGCCCAAGTAGCTAGGTCCCTGCCACCCACGTGGGAGGCCCACAGTGAGTTCCGGGCTCCTGGCTTCAGGCTGGTCCAGCCTCAGCAGTTGCGAGCATCTGGGGAGTGAACCACTGGGTGGGAGACTTCGGTCTGTCCCTGTCTCTCTGCCTCTTAACTAAATGCAAATTTTTAAAAATTGAACCCTATCCAAACCGCAGCACACAGCAGGCTGTGGCCATGCCGAGGCTGTGCTGCCTCCGCAGGCTTTTCCCGCCCCTCAGGGTCCCCCCCAGTGCCACCTCCCCAGAGCAGCCTTCTCTGCCACCCATCTGACCCCCTGAGTCTGCTGCCTTTTCTGTCTGTTCCCATCCTATCCCTGACGAGAGTCAGCAACGTCTTGTTCACATTCTCCATGTCTGCTTGTCTGTGTGAGTCTCTCTGCAGGGGCCCCTCGGCCCCAGGGGGCTGGGACTCTGTTCACCGTCATCGTCGTCGTCATCATCATCTCTCTGGGCTTGGCCCGGGGCCCGGCATGTGGCAGGTGCTCCTTCTGCTCCACGAACGAATGGATTTAGGTCAGCCCCTGCCATGGGCTGTGCACGGTGCCAGGCCCAGAGGGCATGGACGAGACCAAGGGAAGGGACCGGGTCCATGAATAAGGGGACTCTGGAGACTGCCAAGGGGGGGGGGGGCACCTGGCAGGGGGCAGCTGGAGGTGGGCTTCTGGGAGGTGGCAGCAAAGATAGGAGTCGGGGCGGGGTGGGGAGGCTTTGGAGGTCTGGGAAGGCAAAGCCTCTCCTGATCGGAGGGCAGTTGCAGTCTTTGCAGGGAGCGGGAGCCACAGAAGCAGGTGCCAGGGTTTGAATCCTGCCCTGCCTCCCCCTTGCTCGCTGTGTGGCAGGAGCAGATCATCTACCCCCACGTTCTTTGTGCAGTGGGAACACCAATGGGACCCACAGTGAGACAGCAGTCTTAAGGTGAAATGAGATGACACAGAGCCTGGTTAAAACGACTTAAAGGACTAGAAAGGACAGGCCAGCAATGAGTTCAAGGAAGAGCATCCCAAGGCAGAGGGATCAGCAAGCACGGAGCCCTGAGGCAGGGAGCAGGTCGGAGGGCAGGGAAGGAATGGTGCTTGTCGTGCCGCGGTGGGAGTCTGGTCAGTGGAAGGCTCTAGTCCCAGCCTTGACTGTGGCACTGAGACTGAGACAAGTCCCTTCCCTTCTTTGAGCCTGTTTCTCTTAGGAAACAGTAGTAAACCTTGGGCTGATGGGAGGACCAGAGGCGATACGAATGAGAAACCTGAACTGGGAAAGGCCTGGGAGGTACTTTGTGGTTTTTTTTTTTTTTTTTTTTTTTTTTTTTGCGGTTTATTAAAGATTTATTCTATTTGAAAGGGAGGTAGTGACAGAGAAAAAGAGGTCTTCCATCTGCTGGTTCATTCCCCCAAATGGCTGTAATGGCCAGAGCAGGCCCAGGGTGAAGCTGAGAGCCCAGAACTCCATCCTGTCTCCCACGTGGGTGGCAGGGGCCCAGGCACTTGGGTCATCCTCTGCTGCTTTCCCAGGCCATTAGCAGGGAGCTGGCTTGGAAGTGGAGCAGCCGGGACCCAAACTGGTGCTCATACAGGATACCAGGTCACAGATGGTGGCTTAACCTGCTGTGCTACAACACCAGCCCCTGTTTAGCTTTTACTTATTATTTTTAAAGATTTTATTTATTTGAGAGGTAGAGTTACAGAGAGGGAGAGACAGAGACAAAGGTCTTCTATCTGCTGGTGCACTCCCCAGATGGCTGCAGCTGCCGGAGCTGGGCAGATACAAAGCCAGGAGCCAGGAGCTTCCTCTGGGTCTCCCACACAGGTGCAGGGGCCCAAGCACGTGAGCCATCCGCTGCTGCTTTCCCAGGCCATAGCAGAGAGATGGATCGGAAGAGGAGCAACAGGGACACAAACCAGCACCCATATAGGATGACAGCACCGCAGGCAGAGGCTCAGCCTGCTACACCACAGCACTGGCCCCACCTGTTTTGCTTTTTAAAATCAATTTATTTGTGAGATGGAGAGAGCCCATCTGCTGGTTCATTCCCCAGATGCCCACAGCAGCCAGGATTGGGCCAGAGCTGAAACTAGGTGCTGGGGACTCAGTCTAGGTCTCCTACATGGGAGGCAGGGGCCCAGTTTACTTGAGCCACAACCTGCTGCTTCCCACAGTCTGCACGGGAAGCTGGGATGAGGAGCCAGAGCCAGGAACTGAACCCAGCTTCTCTGAGGTGGGATGCCAGTGTCTCCCCTCGGTGTTCTCAATTTCTGGAGGCACTGGGGAGGGCCTGGTTGCAGAGGGTGAGTGAGAGGCAGCTTTCAGCCAGTACCCCTCCCACTGCGAGGCCACGGCCAGCGTCTTGCCCAGTCTGCTCCCTGCCTGAGCTGGCCTCCAGGCCTGTGTTGTCGTTCTATGGGAAAAGCCCAGGGTGGGGAGGAGGAATGCAGCCCAGCACTGAGTTCCTGCCAGGGCTCTTTGACCTGCTGTGTCTGCTGAGCCAGGGGCAAGACCAGGCAGGAGATGGGGTCCTGGGGACAGGTGGGCCCTGCCTGCTGGACCCCAGGCCTGGAGCCAAACCTGTGTGTTTACATGTTCTCTGAAAAAAGGACTTGAAGCCCAAGCAAGGGACATCTAGTTCTGGTTCTCTGGACACTTTTGTCTTCACCTGGTCCTCCTGGCCTGGACGGTGGGGTAGCAGGTGGGCAGCCTCTGGCTCCCTTGTCCTTGGTAAGCTCTGTGGCACACCCAGGCTGTGTGACCCTGGGCGATTTCCAAACATTTCTGGGCTGCAGGAGTGGGGTCAGGGGATCTCTAGGCCCCTCCCGCTCTGATGTCCAAGGGTAGCTACAGCCATTCTGCACCCCTTGCCTTACACCATCCCTGGTCTCAGCGTGCACCAGAGGAGGGGGGTGGGACTGCCTAACGATTCAGCCTCGAGCTCTTGTGTTCCAATCCCAGCTCCCTCACTTCATGGCTGTGTGACCCAGGGCAGGTAGCTTAAGCTCTCTGAGATTATGGAAACAACACCTGCCTTCTAGAAGCACTGTGAGGACTTACACAGATGGATGCAGAAATCATTCGGCCCAGTTTCCGGCACACAGCAAGGGCTTCCCTGGTGGCTCAGTCTTCCGGGGACACCTCTTGGGCTGGCGTTTGGTGATGCTGAGCACATAGAGGCCCAATGCAAAAGGAAGTCATTTGCAGATTGCGTGATGCTTTTGTTCAGTTGTTTTTTTGGTTTTGGGGGAGTGTTTGGTGTGGCGGCACCCTCCTTGTCCCCAGACATATGCACACACAGGCACACCCACGTACAGGAAACGGAGAGCAGGTGGTGGAAGAGTCTCTCTAGGCAGGCCTGCACGCTCCCATTCATTCCCTCAACGCGTCTTTACCGAGCATAGTTCTGCCTAGCACTGGGGAGACCATGATGAGCAAGAAACAGCCTCTGCCTTCCCCGAGCCTGCAGGCCGCTGGGGAGCCAGGCCGGCAGGCACCAGCCATGGTGCAATGTGATTAAACCTACGATGGGAGTACAGGATCATCAAGGTGGCAGCTGGCCCAGGGAGAGATCAGAGAGGCTTCCAGGAAAAGTGACCTCCAAGCTGAAGTGTGGAAGAAGCTTACGAGTTAGCCTAATAAAGGATGTGTGTGTGTGGAGGGTCCCAGGCAGAGGGCACAGCCTCGGCAAAAGCCCGGAGGCCTGGTGGGTGGCGCGAGTGAAGGGAGATGGACATTGTAGGAGGGTGAGGGGGGCAGATGAGGCTTGGGAAGCCATCGAGGATCTGGATTTTTCTCTTGAGGGCTGTGGGGAGCCCCAGGAGGGCATAAAGCAGGTTTGGATGGGGTCCACCACTGTCAAGGGCCTTCGTCATCCCTCTGCTTCGCCCATAAGTCCCGGGCCTTGCTCTTCTTGTCCCATTCCTGGTTGGTTACCTTGGCATCTGGTGTCCCAGTGGAGGGAGAGCTGGAAAGCAGCCGGCATCCGGGGTTTCCCCACCACCTCCACCCACAGGGCCCTTGCAGCCAACTTCTCACAAATAAGCTACGGAGTAAGTACAGCTTCCCCCAGACAGCCTGGAGCTGTCCTGGTCAAGTCAGTTTCTTATCAATTGAATCACATGCTAAATCCATCAGGGGAAGTAACAATTGACAGTTCTAGAAACCCGGAGGACCTCTGGGCAAGAAGAGAGCCTCTCCGTCCTTGGAATGTGGTGGGATTCAGGCTGACAGCGAATGGCTGTTTCTGGCACGGAGACCCGAGCATGGGCCTGGGAGGTGCAGTGTGAGTGTGTGTGTGTGTGTGTGCGCACGCACACGTGTGTGCACCTGCATGCGAAGGAGGGACTGCCTGGAGTGCTCGCTGTGTGGACAGAGGAGTGTCGCGGGGAGTGCTCCCAGCAGCGACACAGTTTCTGGCAGGGAGAACCTTCTGCCTGGGACAGAAGAGTCAGGGTCGTGGAGCTGTGGCCAGGAAGGGTACACAGAGCAGAAGGAATGAAACCAGGAGACATGGAGGTGGCAATGTTGGGGGTGCCTATCCCAGCCCACCACACCTGCCCCCTCCCTCTACCCCCTCCAACCTGTCTTAGGGGTGGGGCTGTGGACCCCTGGGGCTGTAACAGGCCTTTGAGGCTCCTGGACAACTGTGTCTCTGCCCAGGCTGGGTGAGGAGCCCAGGAGTTGTTTTTTTGCCTTTATATTTCCACTGCCAAGGCTGGCCCAGGCTGCACACTGACTCACAGGCTGGCTGGGTGGGAGCTGAGGCCAGGCACATGGACCCCAAACATTATGGCTGCACGTGGGAGTGAGGGCTCAAGTCCAGTGCCAGAGCCCCAGGCCTCACTCTGTCCTGAACGTTCAGGCACTGGGGTGCTGGACAAGAGGAACGCTGCCTCCTGCCAGGCCTCGTGGCTGGAGAGATGCTGACGGGCCACCGAAGCGTCCGGGCATCATGGAGAGCCCCGCCGTGCGGTCGGCCAGACTTCGGTTTGAATCTGGGCCGTCTGTGGTCTGTGGAGCCTTCAGGAGACACTGAACCTCTCTGAAGCTGTCCTGTCCTCTCTAAAAGGGAGGGTCCCACAGGGCGTGTCTGTGTGGACACTGCTGCCCTGTCGCCGTGGACTCCTCACCTCTCTGTTGGCGCCTGGTGACCTCCGTGGGGAGGAAGGCTGCACAGCTAAGAGGGAGGCCCAGGCCTGAGCCCTCCACGCCTCCTAATCCAGGCGCATGGCTGATTGAAACGGGAGAGCCCAGGGGCCGCGTAGGGAGGCAGGTGGAGGCCTGCACGTGGAAGCTGGAAGGGGCTTGGAGACAAGTCCCACCCACTGAGTGGCGTCAGACCCAGGGCGAGCATTCCTTCCTTTCCTCATTGCCAGGCCTCTTAGTGCCCCAGAAACACTGTCCTGGACTCTCCCTGGCAGGATGGAGCTGGGGTTAGAGGACCTGGGGCGGGGGCCCTAGAACAGTGGTGGGCTGTGCAGGGACAGGGTCTGATGGGCTTACGATGCCCCCCAGAGCTGGAGATGGGGGGCTGGCAGCAGCAGCCCTCCACTGTAGGATTCAGGCTGCCATCTCCATGGCAACAGGTATCCCCAGCCAAGAGATCGGTCTCTTAAAGGCACAGTACAAGAGCTGGACTACTGCTGCCTAGAGCTAGGTTGACAATGACAGGGTCCACATCTCCCCAAGGCTCACCCTCCAGTCTGAGAGACTGTAGTCTCTGCAAGTTTCCCAAGGAGCAAACGGCTTGGCTGGATGAGAAGGTGGCCAAGTGCTGACCGGGAGCCTGGCTCAGTTCTGCCCTCCTCAGCTCCACGGCCTTCACTAGTGCAGCCCCAGGTTCCTTTTCTGGCAACAAAAAGGATCAGAGCAGAAGGCAGCGAATATTAGGATCCCAAGGCTTTCCTGTTTACTTCCTGGATGGGGAAAACAGTTTCCAGAATGAACCCAAGGGTGTGAGGACAGAATGAAGTTGACGCCGAGGTCCTGGGCCCTCTGCCTGCGGGTCGCCCATGGGCTCTCCCGTCTTCATGCACCGCCCTCTCCCCTCTTCAGTCTGAACTTGTTCACACGTCTCCCACACCAATCATTCTGTGTTTTTGTGCTTAAGTAATTTACAAAGTAACTTTCTATCCCACTGGAAATGAAGACTCAGTATCACTTGCCATAAACAGAGGGTAACAATAAAAATAAACACTCTTTGCTGGTCCTGGAGTCTGGCCAGAGGCCACTGCCTCCCAAAGTGCCCAGCTCTCTGCCTTCTCTCGCTCTCGATGAAGGAGGTGAGCAATTGTTCGAGGGATGTTAAAGACGCAGCGGTACCAAACCAAGACTTCCTCCTGGGCACGGTTCCTGGCATCGAGAGACCACTCCATAGCAAGCACCTTTCCCGCCATCCTCTGTGTGATGTTCACAGCCACATCTGGGGGCACCCAAGGCCGCTTGTTGCCCAACACAGTCCCTCACGCCCAGGGGCCCTGACGACCTGGCTCTCGGTTCCTGCAGGGTGTTGCAGATACCGGGGCTGAGTTAGGGGACAAGTGGACCACAGGTATCCCCAGAAGGGGAGTCTTAGCTATCGGGAAGGCAGCTGATGGAGCCACTGCCACTGTCGGGCATGTCATTGAGATAGGTGTGTGGCAAGTCTCACTTCACAGATGAAGAAACTGAGGCACCGTGAGTTCAGTCAGTTGCTGATCCTACAGTGTAGCAGCCGGCAATGCCAGACCTTGCATCTGCGACTCCCAGACTCCTCAACAGGGGCGTCTAGGATGGCACATAGGGCAGAAGGAGAGCACTGTGCTTCCCAGTGGCTGGGATTCGGCTGCAGCGGCATCCAAAGGGTTTGGGTGCTGGGAGGAGGAGGGAGGGAGCAGGGGTCTGAGGCTCCGCTGACCCCTGGCTGACCCCTCCCCCCACCCCTCCGCAGCAGTACTTCATCCTGCTCATCATCACAGACGGTGTCATCAGCGACATGGAGGAGACGCGGCACGCCGTGGTGCAGGCTTCCAAGCTGCCCATGTCCATCATCATCGTGGGCGTGGGCAACGCGGACTTCGCTGCCATGGAGTTCCTGGACGGGGACAGCCACCGGCTGCGCTCCCACACAGGGGAGGAGGCAGCCCGGGACATTGTGCAGTTCGTGCCCTTTCGAGAATTTCGCAACGTGAGTGTGGGCCCAGGCTGGGGAGGGGCAGTTACATCACCCTAGCAACCAGAGGTGAAGATGAAAATCTTGGGGTTGTCTGGCCCAGTGCTAACCTCTTCCACCCTCGGCTCCAGTGACTGTACCCCTGAGGGCTACCATTTGATATTAGGTCAGCCTCCTTTCCCTAGAGCCCTCTGTAGGAGAACTGGTAGCCTGGCCTTATTTGCAGGGACCCCAGGTCTGCCCACAAGGAGCCTGGGTTCGGCTTGCAGGGCCCAGTCTCTTGGATGCCACCCCTGCGCTGCCACACTGGGGCCTGAGCACCACCTCCTGCAGCTGGAAGAGCACAGATCCCGGGAGGCAGCCTGGGCAAGAACCGAGCGCAGGGCCTCACGTCTCTGCCCGTATCCTCCGGGTCTGCCTGCGATGGCTCCATTCTTTCCCTGGAGCATTAGCCCCCTGAGGACAAACGCTGGGCGTCGGTCACCACTTCTCACAGGGGACCATGACTGAGCCCCTCCACGTGCCTGGCCTCTGGCTGGCCACCTGGCAGTGGACCAGTCACGGCCCGTTTATACGGGCCAAGAAGGTGCTTTGGATGTGTGTGCCAGACAGATGAGTAGGCTGCACAGCTCGCCTCCACTGTCTTTCCCCTAAAAGCCTCCCACAGACAAATTCAAATAAAATGTCACTCCCAGGAATCGCAAGTGCTCAGGTGGAAGTTAGACTTAACAAAGGGAAAGGAGCTGCTTAGTGGTAGATTTCATGCATGGACTGGGGTGAGCAGAGCTGGTTTTAGACAGCCCCGTGGCCCTGGCCTTCAGCCCTAATGTCCTGCATGGACACCTGCTGTAACAACTGTCTGGGATGGGGTCGCTCACAGCTTCTGTGCCCGCGTTAATCCTTATTCTCTCTCCTGCCCACCCTACCCTCGGCCCTGCAGGCAGCAAAAGAGACTTTGGCCAAAGCTGTGCTGGCAGAGCTGCCCCAGCAAGTTGTACAGTATTTCAAGCATAAAAACCTGCCCCCCACCAACTCGGAGCCCGCCTGAGCGCCAGTGCCCGGTAGCAGCATGCGGCCGCCGAACCTCCCGCCTCCCGCCTCCCCCCCCCCTGCCCCGCCCAGCCCCAGGAGCATGCACTGGCCCTGCAACCTTGCGGGTGGCCTTTTAAAGCCCATCCACTGTTTCATTTTTTACAACTGGACCTCCACCCCCAACTTCCCCAGCCCAGCTGGGCCTCCTTTGTTGGAGTCAACTGATGACGCTTTCAGGCCAAACTGTCTTCCTTGCCTCCTCTCCCCACCCCTGCCATTCTTTAAGTATTGAATGTACTTTGTATAATTTTAGTGCGGTTATTATTGTTATTAAAGAGAATAAAATTTTTACAATCACAACTGGCTTTTTCCAAGTAACTAGCTGCAGATGGAAAGGAATACGTCCCTGGTGCATACTTGGTGTCGCAGTCGGTGCCCAATCCCTGCTCTGTTTTGTTTTGCTTTTGAACACTGTGACTGTGATCCGTTTGCTATACTCAGGGTAATAAAGGCGTCTCGGACGTCCTCGTGTCAGCTCCTTTCTCAGCTGGAACCTGACGGGCTCACCCATCTGGGAAAGGAAATGAACAGGACAGTGCCCTTCCCCGCCAGCACGCCTGAGACGTTGGTCTAAACAGTTCCGCTTGGGATCTGGGTTCCATATGGACAGTGATGACATCTGTGAAACGGGCCCAGAGCTTGGCAGTGTACACACCTGGTATCTGTGGATGAACAGAATGCACTGACCCCACAGTGTTTCTGGGAGGCACAGTGTACGGGTCCAGCCAACACCACACCCCCTCCAATCTCCCTGCCACTTCTTCCTCTGTCCTGTGCCTTCCCACCCCACAGCTGGACAGCAGCTGCTGCCACCCATTTGCAGACCTCCTTCAGGTCTCCCAGACGTTGTGGTCTGCAGTGTGTGAAAGCCTTTTTGGCCTCAGGAGCCTAGACAGGGCTGCCTCTGTCCCTGCTGTTTCTACCAACCACATGTTCCAGGCTCAAGTCCAACTCCACGAAGGCAGCCAGGGAACCAGTCTCGGATCCCGGCCCATCTCCCACTTCCCTCCTTCCACATTGCATTCCTCTCTCCCCTTTCCTCCTTGGAGTTCATCAGCCCCTTTAACACACACTGTGCAACCACCACCACCAAGCATTTCTCCTAAGCACTGTACACACTGTTGAATCTTCCAGTAGCCCCTGCCCACGACCATTTCAGAGATAAGGAAGTAAACAGAGAAGCGCGTCCAGTCTACTGGAGGTGGGGCCAGAACTCAGATCAGAGTCTGGCTGACACCTGGGCCCACGCTTGATCCACTGCCTCAAGCACCTTCCCTTGCCTCTACGAGGGGTCCCTCTGCACCCCAGTAACTGGAAAGCCCACTGTCCCCATCTGCTCTCCCTACTAGTGGCCCGCTAGAACTGGGCAACCCCAGGCAGATTCCCACCTCCAGGAGCCCAGTAACCTCAGGAGCCGCCTGATCTGCTGGGAGTGAGCAAGAGACACCCTCCTCCTAACACCTCTGCTCGTTGTGCGGACATCGAGAGTCAGCTAAGTGCCCTTCACGGGCTCCTTCACTTCTCACGTGAGCACTGCAGGACCCCTCTTGCCCTGATTTGGCGACAGTCCTTCAGGAAGGCACCACACCCTGGCCCCAGGCTGGCAGTGCAGATGGAACACCAGCACTAGCACATCTGGCCAACTGCAGCTCATTTGCTGGCGCCCGCTGCAAGAGCGGGTGTTAGTTGGAACATCACCACAAGATTGCTTACCCTCTCATTTGCAAGTGGAGGTGAATTTGAAGGATATCCCATCCTGGTAATTTTGTGCCCACCCCAGCCTGGGAGAATCTGTTGTGCGACTGGAGGCCTTTCTAGGCGGCAGCCTCCTCCCAGCCCCTGGGGATGGGTGTACCGTGGTGCCACTTCTCCCTTACAACTCCCCATGGGAGCAGCTTACCAGGCTGGACAAACTGATGAGACTGATGTCTACTGGGCATTAAGGCAGAGTCCCTGCTTGCAAATCCCAAATGCCTGCACACACCACCTGCCTCAGGTGTGGCTGCCGTCCCCACTGCCAGGCTTCCTGTGGGGGCAGACTCAGCCCTCTCTGCTACCTGCCGCTGTCTGTGCCCAAGACTAGGTGGGCAAGTCAAGCAGGCCCTTTATTCCTGCTGGCATCAGTTCACAGGGGGAAGGGCTGTGCCTACCTAAAGGCAAGACCGAATGATGTTAAAACAAGAATCCAAGCCTGGCTGCTGCCACTTGGTTCTTACACAGATGGCAGAATGAAAGGTGAGCTTGGGGATCTGACCAGACAGACCCCTCATCCCTCAATCCCCCACTGCAGTATGGACACTGGTGTCTAAAGTTTCATTGAGGGGCCGGGGCTGTGTTGAAGCAGGTTAAGCCGCCAGTTGTAGCACCAGTAGCCCACGTGGATGCCAATTCAGGTACCGGCTGCTCCGCTTCCAATCCAGCACTCTGTTAATGGCCTGGGAAAAGCAGCAGATGAACCAAGTACTTGGGACATTGCATCCCTGTGGGAGATCTGAAAGAAACTCCTGGCTTTGAACTGGCCCAGCCCTGACTGTTGCAGCCATATGGGAGTGAACCAGTGGATGGAAAATCTCCCGTCTCTAACTCTGCTCTTCAAATAAATAAGTAAAATCTTTAAAAAAAAAAAAAAAAAAAACCAGTTCTGTTGAAACCACAGAAAGCTAGGCTTACGAGTGAAAGGCTCAGGTTCTAGTCCTCATCCAGCTGTGCAACCTCAGGCTCGTCACTGAACCACCATGAGTTTTCGTTTCCTCTTTAAATGTAAAGGGCTGCTTCACAGGACTTGTTTTTCAAGATCAAAGACCCTGCAGCCCGCAAAAAGAGTGTACAAATGCCCCGAACTGGCACACAGGAGGGAGGTTCAAAAAGTTGCTGGACATATGCAATGAAGGCATATTTTCCATTAATTTTTGAAGGCCCCTCCTACTCTGCAGGCTCTCAGTGCAGACTGATGAACGCAGGCAACACAAAGGATGACCGGCGTGCATGACCGACAGCAGATGCGAGCCTGTGTTAAAGCTCATGAAGGCTTGTCTCAGGGTTTGCTGCCTGTCTCCTCCACAGACCTCTCATGCTGGGACCACGTTCTGCCTGTTATTTGCTATGCGACTCCCTTCCCTACTCCACCGTTGCTCCAGCAGATAAGGGAGCAAAATGCCAGCCCTTGCCAGCGTCACCAAGGCATGAATGTGCAACTGGCTTCTTATGTTCAACCTGTGACTACAAAGTGTTGCCAAGATTCTAGCCTCCCACTGAGCAGATCTTGCGTTCCATCCTGTTATGTGTAAGTGGGCTGGGAATACCAGCAAACCAAGAAAATAAGTCCAAATGATCGTACGTCGCCACGGAGCTCTCCTTTTTGTTTTTCTGCAGGGGCTTGAGATGACAGCTGAGCTGCATACCCACGGCTAGGACGCCCAAGCCAAGGAACCGGGTGTGCCTGAGTGAATCCCGTTTAGCTAAGAGCCATGCACGCAGCAGAAGCTGGTGGAGGCCAGATCTGACCCTTTGTCATGCCAGGGCTCTGGCTGCAACTGAGAAATGTCAGTGGAGGGGACAAACCTGTATAAATCAGCACTCAGCAGCTTTGGACACCCTGCTCAGAAACAGGGTGAGGGGAGGCTGAGTAGGAGTACTGATGGGGGGCCAGCGCTGTGGCGTAGCAGGTAAAGCCGTTGCCTGCAGTGCCAGCAACCCATATGGGTGCTGGTTTGAGTCTCAGCTGCTCCTCTTCTGATCCAGCTCCCTGCTATGGGAAATCAATGGAAGATGGCCCAAATGCTTGGGTCCCTGCACCCACATGGGAAACCCAGAAGCTCTTAGCTCCCGGTTTCAGATTGGTGCAGCTCTGGATATCGTGGCCATCTGGGAAGTGATCCAGCGGATGGAAGACCTCTCTCTCTCTGTAACTCTACCTTTCAAATAAAATAAATAAATCTTAAAAAAAAAAAAAAAAATAACACTGCTTACCTAGCAGTGTCCCAGGTGCCACACCAGGCACCTAATCTGGGCTATCTTTGACCCTCCCTAGAAAGTGAGTGCTCTCCCGAGTTACCAAGGAGGCCAGCGAAGCCCAGAGAGGTTAGGGACCTTGCTCACCTGACACAGCTAGTAAAGGCCTGGCTACAAGCCCAGAACCACTAAGGGAGACCACAGAATGCGGAACCGGGCTGAGTTCCCAAGCAGCGGCAGCAGCAGCCAGGGAAAGGTCACGGGCAGATGAGGCCTCCCTCTTGGTGGGAAGGAGGTAGTCAGTAGGGAGGAACTCACGAGCTGGGGATGAAATGAGGATGCAAGGGATGAACCCATGTCACTCCTAATCAGGCATTCCTCACTCCCACGCTAGAATGCTCCTGAGAAAAGTGGAAGCCCCCAGAGGGAGCCAGCTCTCCTCTCTGGGTCCAAGGTCCCAAGGCAGGCAGTCATACACAGGTAGTCAGGTACCCTTTTGTGCCCCTTCACATTAACCTTTATACAGAAAGGAAAGTGGATGTTTTAAATTTCACACACACCCCAACCTGCCCCACTCCCCCACCCCCAGGCAGGTGACACACACCAAGGTAAATGGCCAGCAGAGCTGGAAAGGCACCGGCGACACAGACAATCCTCCCCAGAGAGAGCAGGCGGGATTCCACTGAGCTTTCTCCTTCCCGTGGTCTGACTCGTAAGAACACCACCATTCAGTAAAATGTAAAACCCACCCTAAACTGTTTTTATCCCTCCCTACTAGTTGTCAAATCCCAATTATTAAGGTGGGAGAACTTTCATCTCTTGGGACATTGGTTCTAAAGCCCCAGTGGATGCCCAAGTCCCTTCTATAAGAAGGCACAGTATGTGAACAGAACCTGCACATACCCTCCTATACATTTTAAATCCTCTCTACCTAACGCTGCGTAAATGTTTAAGCAATGTCATACTGTATTGCTTAGGGGATAATGACAAGGAAAAAGCCTACGTGTCCAGGTCAGACACAACTCTGTTAACGTTTTTGGTCCATGGTCAGTTGAACACCCAAACATGGAGATACCTCCAGACATGGAGAGTGGACTATGCCACATTCTGTTTAGTCTATTCTTTGGGTTTGAACCACAAGGTCTACATGGGATGCTTCCCAAGGCTGCTTCCTCTGTCAGTCAGACCAGCCTGTGCTTAGCTAGCAACTGCTTACCCAGAAGCGGTATTTCAGCCCCACGGGTCTCAGCTAATAAGAGCAATGGATTATCATGAAATGATCCCCAGTGACTCTCCACAGCTCCCGATACCAAGAGCACAGAATCGGTCTAAAGATGTCAAGCATCCCAACACACACTAGCTCTGAGAAGTGGGCAGAGCTGGAAGCACGAGATACAGCACAGGGAAAGTGAGATTTCATTCTCTACAGGCTTGTTAGCTTTCAAGTCAATGAATGTTTTTAATCCCTGTAACCCTCTGTCAACTTCTTACAGTATCAAGGCCGCTAAGGCCGCTGAGGCCGCGAGGTACAGTAACGGCCTCTTACAAGTCAGACCACATAAAGACGGTGACTTTGATTCCTTGGCCTGCCTCCTGAGATGATGTGAGCTTGCTTTGGGTACGTGCTGTAACAGTGACAGCACAATCACAGGAACAATGAAGCAGAGAAGCACAAGGTGCCTACACAGTTTTACCTAAATGTCTTGTTTGTAGGATGGAGCTGACGTGCCTGTACTGACAGTCAAGAACAATTAGCAGAGTAGTTCTGAAAAGGAGGAAGAATTCACAAGGCATCAGTTATGAGTGAAGGGAAGTCACCATCTGCCAATGGGCACCAGGGTGTCACTGCATTGGAAGGGGAAAAGGAGTGGGTTGGATCCGATCCAGAGGCCTCTCTGCCCACATTAAAACTAAACAGCTTCTATGCCTGCCGGCATCACAGAGTCAACACATTCTGTGTGTGTCTCGCTCAGTCTCACACCCCAAAACATAGAAACAATGGGTGTTAAGAACCAAGGAGAAGAAAGTACAGTGTGGGCTCATTCTTCTGAAGCAGAGGAGTACACAGATGTTTTTAAAGTTCGTATCTACCTTGGTCCTCGAGGCTTCCATATGTCCTCTCCCTCTCTGCCTCCCTCCCAAAAAGATGAGCCCATTGCCTGTCGAGACAGAGGGGGAGCAGTACTTCTAATTCTTGACTGCTCACAGTCTCAGGGCTGCTGTTTGGGAAGGGAGGAGCAGGAGGAGCAGCAGAGAAAACAAGGCTCTGGGAAGCACCTTTAGGCTAGAAACAGCCTCCACAGTTAAAAGCCACAACTATAATATGCATTAAACAGTGTTCAGAGTACAGTCATAATATTCAGGCGTGTCCCACTAGTCTGCAATATGAGGATACCAGAAGCTGCCAGAAACACATCATTTCTTCATTATCTACCAGCAGCACTTCTGATTTCCTGCCATGATTAAATAAGGCTTATGTTTGTTTCTCTAAGGTTTAGGATCTTAAACTAAAATCCTTTATTTCAAAAACAAAAACAAAAACAAAGTAACTTGCCAGGCAGAGAAAGGTCTGAGTAGAAGATGGCAGCTTTCTTCTTAACAGTCCCCCCCGCCCCACCCCGCCCCAAGAGGGACTGGATGGAGAAAGGAGAAAGAATGCCCAAGAGTAAGAAAAGCCTCAGGAGGAACGCCGAGGGCTACGGTCAGCCCCGCAGGCGCACGGGATCACCTTTACCATCAGCCAGGTGAGCTCCATTTCCTCACCTGGGTCACTGCTCCTGCCCACTTGCTCCAAAAGGAAGCAGAACCAAACAATGTGTTCATCTACAATAGATGTAATACAATAGGGTAAGTAAGACCTGTCCAGTTACTGCCCTTACTTCTTTGTGCTGTTGGGAAAGGAAGACAACAAAGTGATAAAACCCAAGCTCTTTGCAAGCCAGCTGGTGACCAGTTCTCCCAGGAATTTCTGCTGAGCTCTGCCCTCGCCCGACCCCATCAGTGAGGGAAGGGGCAGCAGGGCAGGTCTGGTCACCTGCACAGGGATAGAAAAGAGAAACCAAACATAATTCGGGCCACAAGTGGATTCTGGCACATTTTTAGGGTAGGTTAAAAATGTCGTGGTGTGTACAGGAAGCAGACGAGGGAGTTTTTGGAGGGAGACAATGCCTGCAGGTAGGATGACCAGTCCAACTACTTGTGGGGAGGAGCTCCCTGTGCTAAGCGCAGAGGAGCTAGGGGGCCTCGAGGAAGGTGTTGGTTCGGAAGATGGAGGAGACGATCTTCCCAGTGGCGTTGATGGTGCCTTCGCTGTCTGAGCTGGACTCAGAGTCGCTGCTCCCCGAGTAGGCGCCCAGGCCCGGGAGGATGCCGATACAGACTGCTGCAGAGGGGCAGTGGATGGAGGGGCCGCTCAGGGAAGTGCTTCCGAGAGACACACAGGACGAGGCCTCTGCAAAGAGGAAGGATTGTTACTCCATCATCCTTGGCCACAGCTTAACATATACATCTCAGGGCTAGGCCCCATGCCAAGAGCTTTACCCACGGATGCCCATGGAAGCCTCAAACCCACCCTGTGCAGTTGTCATCCTCATTTTACTCAAGGGGAACTGAGGAAGTGAGGTTCCAGGAGGTGAAATGACTTCTCCAGGTGATGAGCCGAAGTTGGAATTCTAAAGCTCTCTCTTTGACCACAGCCTGTCACCCTCTCTGTTCTCCATCACTCTGAGGAGAACAAGTTCCCCACACTCACACAGTCATGGTATTACAAGTGAGACTCAGGTCCATATCATCTTTACTTACTCACAAGGCAGGAAATAGATAAGGGGAGAGACAAAAGTTTCCGCACACTCAACAGCAGAAAGGAAGCCAGCTTCAGAGATACTACAGGCAACATTAACAATTCTATTCCACTTCTCAGCGTACTACATCATCCATACTTATTGACCAGTGCCAGCTAGCACAGACACATTTTCAAAGGCTGCAGAATAATGTTCCTTACTAAGAAGGGCTGCTGTTCCCTAATGGAGGAGCTGAGCAACTTAGAAACTGATGAAACACCATCTTTGCTTTCCCGTCCTGTTCCTCTTTCACAACAAAGAGAACTAAAGTCAGTCAGGTCACATTTTCAAACCACACAGAATGTTACCAAGTAGCTGGGGCTCTCCCTTCTCCAAAACCTAGTTACTGTGCCACTCCAAAGATGGAAAGTCTCAATAGACAAAATCCAGAACTTGAAGATTAAAGGAAAAGTTAAGAATTCGGCTCCACCAAGTTTTTCCTCTAAGTGAGGAAGTCAAATGGCTTGGCAAGGGTAGGGGCCACTTAGAGTAGAAAACATTAAACTAAACCTCAACCAAGAAATAATGCTCCGGGGCCGGCACTGTGGGGTAGCAGGGAAAGCGGCCACCTGCAGTGCCAGCATCCCATATAGGTGCCAGTTTGAGTCCCCGCTGCCGCTCTTCCGATCCAACTCCCTGCTAATGCGCCTGGGAAAGCAGTGAAAGATGGTCCAAGTGTTTGGGCCCCTGTACCCGCGTGGGAAACCTGGAAGAAGCTCCTGGCTCCTGGCTTTGGATTGGCACAGCTCCAGCTGTTGCGGCCAATTGGGGGAGTAAGCCAGCAGATAGAAGACCTCTCTCTCTCTCTCTCTCTCTCTGCCTGGTTGTGTAATCTTTCAAATAAATCTTAAAAATAATATGTAACACATATAAAATGATACTTTCAGTATTCTATTACCTTTCAAGAATATATAGATAAGTTACTTAGAAACTAATTTATGCAAAGCTGTTCAATGAAGTACCTCATTTTATCCAGTATTTCAAGGATGAACTGAGTTTAAGGGTTCATCCTAGAAAGAAAAGGGTGAATTTTCAGAGTACCTATAGAGAAAATTATAGAGAAATTTCTCTATAGAGAACAAGAGCTGATCTAGGTGAAGGATGGAACCCAGCTATAGAAATGCAACCAGGAATCTAGACCACAGTGCCATCAAGAGAGTTTAAGCAAAACAATCAAACCTCCCAATTACTGAGGTTTAAACAAAGAAAAGAGACTGCAACTCTAACAAATCTCATTCCAAATGCAGTTAACTATCCAAAGAGAACAAAATGGTGCCCTCTGATCCCATCCATTTGGTGAAGTTTCCTGCCAACTTCTACTTTTGCAGGCCCACACTGTCACACCAAATTAACACAGAAAAGTACTAACAGAGAATCTGTGTAAGATCAGATGCATGACTTGGGAGCATACGGGACTGACTTGTGCATTCAGTGGTTTTGCTCAAAGCTCAGTTCAGGAGTCTTCAGGGGAAAGCCGGAATCTCCACCAAAATCACAGTCATCTTCTAGGGCAACCAACCAGCAATTCTCCTGCTGAGGTCAGACTCAGGAGGAAGCCTCAGGGGACATTCTTCTTGTGGGGCTTTGGCTCCCAGCAAGGAGGACATTTCTTGCATAGCTTTTGCTACAAGAATGCAGGAAGAAGGGATATGGAACTAAAAAGAACAGCTCTGAAACACATGTGTCTGCCTGGGACAGTTCAAAGCCACCATACCAGTTTTGCTTTCCATAGTTTCATTCAAACAGTTCCTATCAGGGAATAAGTACCAGCCCAAGGGCAACTAGTTTACTAACTAAAGTACATTTAAGATTCCTACAAAGTTGAATAATGTGTGTGTGCACACATATATGTATACATTGATACTATCTATTCTACCAATTTAGCAAGATTTCTATATGTTAAAAAGAGATCAGTGAACATTTATTGAAGTAAAAATTGGGCTAACTTCTATGAAGGGCAATTTGGCAACATTGGTCTAAATTATAAATGTGTATCCTCTCTGACCTAACAATTCCACTTCTAAGTATTTAACCTGATATATTTGTTTTAAAAAAAAAAATTTTTAAAGATTTATTTATTTATTTGAAAGGCAGAGAGTTACAGAGGCAGAGGTAGAGAGAGAGAGAGGTCATTCATCCACTGGTTCACTCCCCAAATGGCCACAACAGCCGGGGCTGGGCCGATTCTAAGCCAGGAGCAGGAACTTCTTCCGGGTCTCCCACATGGGTGCAGGGGCTCAAGGCCTTGAGTCATCTTCTACTGCTTTCCCAGGCCATAGCAGAGAGTCTGATTGGAAATAGAATAGCCGGGACTCGAATCGGCACCCATATGGGATGCACAGCCTTTATTTGCTAAGTCAAAGTGCCAGCCCCTGACCTGATATATTTGTACATATGAAAAATTATCCATGTACAAGGTTATGACTGAAACAACAGAATAGGAAAAGAATGGAAATAATCTAAATGTTTATTAACAAAAATTGAGATGAATATACTATGAAATATGCATACAATGGAATATTCTTAAAAATGGAATATAACACAGACTTTACAAAGGAATGAGGAATCTCGCCATGTATAGTTATGTAATGATTCGTAAGGTACAGTAACAAGTAAATTAAGCAATAAATACAAGAGTATATCAAATAATACTCAAAAAAATACTCAAGTAAAAAACAAGGTATAAAGTATTCTTGCCAAAGGAAAAAAAAAACTGATCAAGCTTCTAGATCTTATTATCACTTTATGGCAAACACAGGGTATAAAGAACCCTTACCACTCACATGGGAGGCCTAGAAGGTGTTCCAGGCTCCTGGCTTTGGTCTGGCCCAACCCTGGTCATTGTAGCCATTTGGGGAGTGAACCAGCAGATGGAAGACCTTTCTCTCTGTCTTTCCTCTCTCTATAACTCTGCCTTTCAAATAAATAAATAAATCTTAAAAAAAGAAAAGAAACATAGAATAAAATCTAGAGTACAGGAAGTTTTATAGGACAAAGACCCAGTTCCTTCACAAATAAAAGGATAAAAAAAGTGAAGGAAAATCTACAGGTTAAATTTGCATTAAAAGACACATTAGCGGGGCTGGCGCTGTGGCTCAGTAGGCTAAGCCTCTGCCTGTGGTGTCGGCAACGGTCCGTGTCCTGGCTGCTCTTCTTCTGACCCAGCACTTTGCTTAAAGCCTGGGAAAGCAGTAGAAGATGGCCCAAGTGCTCGGGCCCCTGTACCCACATGGAAGACCTGGAAGAAGCTCCTGGTTCCTGACTTCAGATCTGCACAGCTCTGGCTGTTGTAGCCATTTGGGGAGTGAACCAGCAGATGGAAGATCTCTCTCTTTCTCTGCCGCTCTGTAATTCTGCTTTTCAAATAAATAAATAAATCTTAAAAAAAAAAAAAAAAAGATCTTCCACCCACTAGTTGACTCTCCAGGTAGCCACAACGGTCAGGGCTGGGGCAAGTCAAAGCCAGGAGCTTCATCTGGCTCTCCGACATGGGTGGAAGGGGCTCAAACACTGGAGCATCTTCTACTGCTTTCCCCAGGCCATTAGCAGGAGGCTGGATCAGGAGTAGTTGGGATAGGAAATGATACCCATATGGGACACCAGTGTCGCAGGCAGTGGCTTTACACACTACACCACACACTGGCCCCCAGTCAACTGATTTTTGAAAAGGGTGACATTACAACTCAGTGCAGGAAAGAATAGTCTTCAAAAAATGGGGCTAGACCAACCAGATATCCCCACAGAACAAAACTGGATCCCTACCTTATGCCACACGCAAAAATTAACTCAAAATGAATAAAAAACTGAAATATACAAGCTAAAACTATAAAACTCATTGAAGAAAGCATAGATGTCAATCTTCAAGACTAGGGACCAGGCAATGGTTTCCCAGATATAACACATAAAGCATAAGCAACCAGTGAAAGAAATGGATAAACTGAATGTCATCAAAATTAGAAGCTCTCATGCTCCAAAGTCTACTATCAAGAAAATGAAAAATAAACCACAGAGTGAGAGTAAATATTTGCAAAGCATATATCAGATATGTGTAGTCTGGTATCCAGAACATATAAAACACTCTTACAAGTCAACAATAAAGACCACCCAGCTTAAAACAGCCTAAGGATTTCTCCAAAGAAGATTTACAAACAATAAGTACACACCGGTTGGCATTGTTCATCATTAGGGAAACACAAACGAAAACCACAATGTGATACCACTTCACACCCACACGATGGATATAATAAAAAAGACAATAACAAGTGCTAGTAAAGATGTGAAGAAATTGGGATCCTTATATACTACAGGTAATATAAAAATTATTCAGCTACTTTGCTAAATACTCTACCAGTTCCTCAAAAAGTTACCAAATGACTCAACAATTCCACTCCTAGGTGATTTCACCCAGAAGTGAAAACAGTTGTTTACACAAAAACTTGTACACAAATGTTCGCAGCAGCATGATTCATAGTAGCCAAAAAGTGGAAACAACTCTACTGCCTATCAACTGATAAAAGAACAAACAAAATGTGGTATGTCATACAATGAATATTATTCAGCCTCTAGCAAAATGCATTAGAAAAACAAAAATTAGGACAATTAGGGAAGATATTAACTTGATATTGTATAATATTTGGCAATTATTGTCATTATTCTAGATATAATAGTGGGACCACAATTGGTAAACAAAAAAGAACTTATTTTTTAAAAAATGAGACACTTTGAAGAACTATGAATGAAATGATATGATGTCTTGGATTTGCTTCAAAATATTATAGTTAGGGAAGTTTAAATGAATACTGGACATGTGGTAAAACTTGTTGAAGGGGCTGACATTGTGGCACACCAGGTTAAGCTGCTGCCTGTGATGTTGGCATCCCATGTGAGCACCAGTTTGAGTCCCTGTTGCTCTACATCCAAACCAGTGCCCTGCTAATGCACCTGGGAAAGCAGCAGCAGATGAATCAATTGCCTGGCCCCATGCCACCCATGTGGGAGACCCAGATGTAGTTCCAGGCTCCTGGTGTCAGCCTGACCCAGGCCTGGCTGCTGCAGACATTTGGGGAATGAACCAGTGGGTTAAGATCTCTGTCTCTCCCTCTCTCTGTAACTCTGCCTTTCAAATAACAAATACATCTTCTTAAAAAATTGTGATAGGGGAGCATCATGCTACTATCCCAACCTTTAAAAATCCTTTAACTTATATCCATAATGAAATGTTTTAACTAATTTTATTTATTTGAAAGTCAGAGTTACAGAAAGACAGGGAGAGACAGAGAGAGAGAGATCTTCCATCTCTATCTCCCTAGATAGCCACGAGAGCCAGGGGTGGGCCAGGCGGAAATCTGGAACCAGCAGCTTCACGTGGGTCTTTTACATGGGCCCAAACATTTGGGCCACCTTTTGTTACTTTCCCAGGCAATTAGCTGGGGACCTGGATTGGAAGCAGAGGCAAACTGGCACCCATATGGAACCAGCATTGCAGGCTGTGGCTTTACCTACTACGCTGGCCTCAATGAAGTACTTTTAAAAAAAAAAGATTTATCTATTTACTTGAAAGTCAGAGTTACAGAGAGAGAGATATCTAATGAAATGCTTCTTCTTTTTTTTTTTTTTTTTTTTTTGACAGAGTGGACAGTGAGAGAGAGAGACAGAGAGAAAGGTCTTTCTTTTTGCCGTTGGTTCATCCTCCAATGGCCGCCACTGCTGGCGCGCTGCGGCCGGCGCACGGCGCTGATCCGATGGCAGGAGCCAGGTGCTTCTCCTGGTCTCCCATGGGGTGCAGGGCCCAAGCACTTGGGCCATCCTCCACTGCACCAGAGAGCTGGCCTGGAAGAGGGGCAACCGGGATAGAATCCGGCGCCCCGACCGGGACTAGAACCCGGTGTGCCGGCGCTGTAAGGCGGAGGATTAGCCTAGTGAACCGCGGCGCCGGCCCATGAAATGCTTTTTTTTTTTTTTTTTTTTTTTTTTTGACAGGCAGAGTGGACAGTGAGAGAGAGACAGAGAGAAAGGTCTTCCTTTGCCGTTGGTTCACCCTCCAATGGCCGCCGCTGCAGCCGGCGCACCGCGCTGATCCGATGGCAGGAGCCAGGATCCAGGTGCTTTTCCTGGTCTCCCATGGGGTGCAGGGCCCAAGCACCTGGGCCATCCTCCACTGCACTCCCTGGCCATAGCAGAGAGCTGGCCTGGAAGAGGGGCAACCGGGACAGAATCCGGCACCCCGACCGGGACTAGAACCCGGTGTGCCGGCGCCGCATGAAATGCTTTTAAAACATATAATTGTGGGGCCAGTGCTGTGGTGTAGTGGGTAAAGCCGCCACCTGAAGTGCCAGCATCCCATAAGGGCGCCAGTTCAAGTCCTGGCTGCTCCACTTCTTTTTTTTTTTTTTTTTTTTAAAGATTTACTTATTTACTTGAAAGTCAGAGTTACACAGAGAGGTCTTCCATCCTCTGGTTCATTCCCCAATTGGCCACAACAGCTGGAACTGCACCGATCCAAAACCAGGAGCCAGGAGCTTCTTCTGGGTCTCCTACGTGGGTGCAGGGGCCCAAGCACTTGAGCCATCTTCTACTGCTTTCCCAGGCCGCTAGTAGCAGAGAGCTGGATCGAAAGTGGAGCAGCCAGGACTTGAACTGGCACCCATATGGGATGCCAGCACTGCAGGCAGCAGCTTTACCTGCTACGCCACAGCGCCGGCCCTTGCTCCACTTCCGATCCAGCTCTCTGCTATGGCCTGGCAAAGCAGAAGAAGTTGGCCCAAGTCCTTGGGCCCCTGCACCTGCATGGGAGACCTGGAAGAAGCTCCTGGCTCCTGGCTTCTGATCAGCTCAGCTATGGCCATTAAGGCCATGTGGGGAGTGAACCAGTGGATAGAAGACCTCTCTCTATATATATAGCTCTTTCAAATAAATAATTTAAAAAATAAATTAATAATTGCTTTCATATGCGTAAGATAGCTCTAGATGGATATATAAGAAATGTGTAATTCGGTTTCCCTCTGGAAAGGAGCACTGAGTAGAAAAGGATGTGAGTAACACAGAGAATCTTCACTACTTCTCCTTTTTAAAAGTAGGTTCTAGAGCGAATCAGTTACTGCAGTAGCCTACCAGCACTGGTGCTCTGAGATGCATTTTTAAAGCATCTATTATATTTCTGAGACAGAAATAAATATAAGCCCTGTTTTATAGATGACCCACTGAGTTTAGTTCAGAGTCTGAATCCCACAGGGAGTCAGCGGTGAACTGCAAACACTCTTGAATTTCTCATCCCTAACCTATGTCAGGAACATTCACCTTGTCTTAAAACTTCATGTCACTTAATACAGAAGCAGATACGAATGCATAAAAGTAACCACTAAAAAAAGTGTACGCCTGGAGACTGTATTAGGCTTCTAGACTTAAGCCAATCCAGTATCAGAAGGAGCTAGGCATTCTACCTCCCAATGGAAGCAAGCCAGGTAAAATCAAGAAACCTGACATTATAGGAGACATAGAAAAGCCCTTTGTGAGCAGAAGTGATATGACCAGGGCTCTGTGACCACTCCTGAGAAAACACAATCGTCATTTATTACCTCTACTGACTTCTAACGTATTACCTTTGCAGGGCAGCTAACATGCTCCTGGGTATAAATCCAGCCTGACATAAAATAGTTAAATTTATGTAGGCACACTCGAAGAAGAGAAAAACACAAACATTTGCATATGCAATGCCTTCCAACCCTTTCCTGTGGTTCATACTTATAATTATGAGTAAAAAAACAAACGAGGGTGCCACTCACCTTGATTCTTGTCATCTGGGTCAGGGTCTGGTTTCAGTCTTTTCACACTGTTGCCACTCTCTGAGCTATAACAAAAAACATGGTGATTTGAACTATGCCCAATCTGCATGGATCAAAGCTTATGGGGTCAGGAGCTCTAATAACCACTTGTATGGGCTTTAAGTAGCCCAAAGGAGCTAGATGGTCTGAAATGAAGAGTCTTCGCTTGGGTTCTTAATCTCCCTCCAATTATACAATTAGTTACAAAGACAACTCAAATTCCTGACACATCCAAAAAAGAATCATTGTATTTTCAAGCATCACTTCAACTTGTTATTCTTTATTGTTCAACTTGATTAGAACCACAGATGGATTTCACAAATGACAAAAATTTAGTTATGTTATTAATGATTGAAGAAAACATCTATAGTGGCACGCTAGACAGTCTGAGAGCCATCCTAAAGATTTTCACCAGAAGAACATCTAAAGAATGTACTTCAGGGGCGGTGTTCTGGCGTAATGGGTTAAGCCACAGCCTGCAATGCCACCATCCCAAGTCGTGGCTGCTCCACCGCTCCTTTCATTTTTACACTTTACAGCATATACACACCAGTAACTTCCAGACTTTAGTGGGCATCAGAATCAGCCATGGAACCTTAAAAACAAAGACTCCTACACCTCATTCCAAATTTCCCAGACCAGAATTAGTGTAGGCTGCAGATCTACAGTATTAACAAACTTCCAGGTGATTCCAACAAACCCAGGGCAGGGTAGATTAGGAACTCCTGCCCCAGAAGGCTAATTCATCACTTTGCTATGGCAAACAACAATAAATGATAGCTTCAATACTCAAAAGGGGCTATATGCAGATCACCACATAAGCTAATAGAGTCCCTTCTAAAAGTGATCTAAAATCAAGAGAGGATCCGGCACCATAGTATACCAGGTTAAAGCCACAGCCTGCAGCACCAGCATCCCATATGAGCACTGGTTTGAGTCCCAGCTGCTCCACTTACGATCCAGCTCCCTGCTGGTGCACCTGGGAAAGCAGCAAAGGATGGCTCAGGTCCTTGAGCCCCTGCACCCATGTAGGAGACCCGGAAGCTCTTGGCTTGGGCCTGGCCTAGCCCCTGTCATTGCAGCCATTTGGGGAAAGTGAGCCAGCAGATGGAAGGTCTCTGTCTCTCCTCTCTCTAACTCTGCCTTTCAAATACATAAGTCTTGGAGTAAAAAAAAAAAAACACCCACGGGAGATAGCTTTGACACCCATCCTGCTGCCATCAGTAAGAGCACTGCTGAGGGGTAACTAACTGCCAACTTGAAGAGCGTTCCTCAGCACAGTCCAGTAAAACTGACTCAGGTTCAAATCATGGAAGACACTGGCCCTTGTGTGAAAGCTTATGTAAGAGCCTGAAAGGAATAATTCATGGTTTGGGAAGAGGGCCCCTTTCAGGCTACTGATACTCCTCCCCTCTGCCGTTGTACCATGATGACATTTTTCCACGGAGGCAATGTTCCTAGGAACATCTGCAGCAGATGGACAGGGTGCCAAACCACAAGACTGCATCAATACACTCCCTTCAAAACATGTGGCTGGTTGCCAGTACACTACATTGATTTTCCTAATAGACTGCACTTAAACTTAACATTATTTTGCCCACGGTCTCTAGTTCGTCAGATTGAAATAATGATATTCAATCACTCTGGTGCCATTCCAGGATTCGGAAAGGGAGTAGCAAACACAACAAAGAACTTACTGAGACCTCTGCATAATGCCACTCTCCGCCACCCCCACCTCACTCGCTGCCACAGCCAGGTGTGTAAGCCTGCCACAGCTGCTGTGTCCTTCGGGCCACAGTGCCTGTACAGCAGCTGTTCCCTCTATGGACATGTCCTCCCTCCTGCCTGCCTGTCACAGTCCTCCTGGTCCCGCCTAATCCCCATTTTCCACAGCTTGCCCAACATGAGCACAACCTCTAGGCAGCCATGTGTCCCTCCTCCTCGCTCACTACACCCTGTACACAAATCCTTCACAGGACTTGCCAGCTTACTCTCCAGAAACCCAGATGCTCAAATACTGGACTCCAGTTCTCCTATCACTGTGTGACTTTGAACAAAGGTTCTCAATCTCTCGAATTCTCAGTCCTACCTGCAGAACAGAGGTGATAGTAATTTGTACTTACTAGAATTTTTGGGAGGAATGAAATCATGTATGGGAAGTACTTAACACAACGCCTGGCACATGTCAGGTGCTCAAGGAAGAGTAGCTACTGTCACATGTATTGAGTGAATGATCAGAGAGAGAAAGGTCAAAGGCTAGAGAAGACACCAAGTGTTGAAAGGGAGGGGGACAAAAGCACACCACAGGGACTTGGTGGAGACTCATGGGAGGTAACCTTTAGCTTTGGTCACCGTGACAGCATTTCAGAGAAGATGGTCAGAGGGAGAGTTAAGCTGTGTTGAGTGCTGGCTGACCTCTTATGTTTCACAGCTCCTGCCAACAGCTTTGCCTGGGAGAACTTCTTGGTTTCTATGGGTTTCACAGCCAGTTTCTTCTCCACTTCCTTCTTGTTTTCTGAAGAAATTCCAACCTTGTTGAGATTACTGTAAGGTACGGGTTAAGGATCAAGCTAAGCAGAAAGAAGAGCTACCACAGCTGACAGTCAATCAAAGGAAGGATAACAAATATAACCCACTGGCCTTTACAACCGTGCCATATGCCTAGCCTATTTATAAAAAGGAAAATGTCTCTCTTCTTTTTTTCCCCCCGAGTCTCAAGGAAAATCTGAGCTCAGCCAGAAAACCTGATATTACCAAAGACATGGCCAGTATCACACCTGACACAGAAAACAAAGACTGCAAGGAATATAAAGGAACAGAAAAAAACATGACTTCTCTGAAAATATGTGCTTTCCTCCCTAAGGGTAAAACCAAAGTTTTCAAAATGTCCTTATGACTATCTGTGGCACTCAATCTTTTTTTTTTTCTTTTAGATTTATTTATTTATTTAAAGGCAGAGTTACAGAGAAGCAGGGGCAGACAAAGAATCTTCCATCCGCTGGTTTACTCCCCAAATGGTCGCAGCAGTCAGAGCTGGGCCAATTTAAAGCCAGGAGCCTGGAGCATCCTCCAGGTCTCCCACACTGGTGCATTGGCCCAAGAACTTGGGCCTTCTTCCACTGCTTTCCTAGGCTATGGCAGAGAGCTGGATCAGAAGTGGAGCAACCGGGACTTGAACTGGCATCCATATGGGATGCCAGCACTACAGGAGGTGGCTTTACCCACTATGCCACAGTGCCGGCCCTGGCACTCAATCTTAGAAATCACGAAGACCACCTCCCACTCTGCGGGTACAAGGCAACATCACAGGCATCAGGCTCATCAAAAATGCAGAGCATCCACCGCCTCTTCTCCAAACTACTGAGCAAGGACCTCTGGAGGCCCAGGAGCCACTCTCTCTGCAGGTGACTGCAAGGTGCGCACAGACAACACAAGAACTGGAAAGGCGTTTTCTGAAGCACAGCCAGAGCATTTCTAACATCGCTTCTTCACGCTCGACACCACTTTCTGGGTCTCAAGGTCTATCACTTTCACTTGTTCTCTCCACCTCCCCCCTCTGCTCCTCCATTTTATTTTATGCTCTCTCATAACACACCCAACAACAGATAAATATTCTGATATGTGCAAGTTCTTACTGAAGATGGTGCCTTACTGGAACCACACTGACATCTAGTGCCTAAGAAATCTAAGCAGCACATGTTATCAGCTCAGAGGGGTAGGTGAAGTAGGGGGTACACAGTCCAGGCTATTTGTCTACTTTGAACTTGAACCATGGAGGTACTAGAAATAAGGAACCTCTAATTCTGACTACTCTTCAGGTGCTAACTCTGTTCTAAACATCTGCAGCATTATTGAGGATTACATGCTCAGAACTATTTTGAGTTTCATTCATTTAATGTTTTTAAGGTCATCACAGAAACAACATGTTAATAATAATAAATGTCCATTTTTATAGAAAAAAATTGAAATATTTCATTTTTCTACTAGAGAATGCCAAAAACCATTCATGAAGTGAACAGATTCTCAAAGCAAACTCTCAATATTAGTGAAAAATAAAATAATGGAAAAAATTGACACAGTTGGGGTAGGTGTTATGGAGTAACCAGTTAAAGCCACCACCTGCAGTGCTGGCATCCCACGTGGGTGCCAGTTTGAGCTCTGGCTGCTCCATTTCTGATCCAGTTCCCTGCTGATGTGCCTGGGAAAGCAGCAGAAGATAACCCCAAGTACTTGGGGCCCTGCCATCAACATGGAAGGCCCAGAAGAAGCTCCTGGCTTCAGACCATCCCAGCTCTAGCCACTGTGGCCACCTGAGGAGTGGACCAGTGGATGGAAGATCTGTCTCTCCCTCTCTGTAACTTCTTTCACGTGAATAAATAAAATTTTTTTACAAAAATTAACACAATAAAAGCATACATGTATTTACAACACCAGGACACAGACAAAACCCAATATTTAAGTCTTTATTCTTTTAAAGTGTAGAAAAGTTCCAACCTCCTTGAGGTGAGGAGTGGGGAAGTACCAATCTTATTTCTGATCCATACCCAAAGCATAAATGACTTTTTTCCTCTAGCTCCCTTTCTCAAAAATGTCACAAAAACACAAGCACATCTCACAAATCGCAATGAATTCATTAGATGAGGCTTTTTAAAATCACATCTTTTGAACATACATAATATCATTAAATACTGGTCCAACTCCAGAGGAAACAACTAGAGTCCTACCGCTTACCTGGCACAAACCACAGCACATGAATATGCAGAAGAGTGCATCATCCTATAATAATCAAGCAAAGCCAAGAACGAGCTCCTAATTTAGAGTTTTAATAAACAAATGTCTAATATTTCAATTTCTATCTCAACATGTCTCCAGCTACTTGTATGCTTAGAATTAATGCATTATATGTCAGCAAGCTGGAAGGCTTGCTTTTCTCCAGTTTTTCTAGACAGTCAGAACTTCCCAGGTTCCCAATTAAAGCCAATACCCCCACAGTCTCTTTGATGCGGTACTTCAGGGTTACCGGGACAGAAACGTTTCTTTTGTCTCACTACTGCCCTGTTCTTCCCTCTTAATCAAAAACTGAAAGCCATCTCCCACTTGCAGCACCACTCTCCAGAATGCTGTTTTGGGAGACACCCTGCCTTATTTGCTAACTGCCAACATAAAGCAAGACATCATTCAACTGAGAAGCAACATCACTGTATATCCTTACAGGAAAATCTGCACGTTGGCAGAACTGCACCATGCTTATCTGCCTACCTCTACAGACATCTTTGCATAAATTTAAGTCTGCAGTCATCAGGGCAGAGGAGGGAGAAGATCAGAAGACTCAATCTCCATCCACAGCTGGGCTGAAGTGTAATTCCCATTAACGCCTATCCTAGTTTTGCACCTGAACGTCATTAACAGAATTGGGACTGGAGTCAGATCTTTTGCTCCAGTTCAAATGTCAACCAAATCCCAGGGGATCTATTTTTTTTTTCCATAAGCTCTTTCATGGACTCTACTGTACATAAGAAAATACCAGCTATCACCTACACCCAGTCATATCATCAGTCTTAGAGGGGAAGGCTGTTCAACCACACTAGTGGGGTCGCTAAACATACAAACTTGGAATACCCAAATAAGCTTCTTCACAGGAGGAAAAAAGTTGAAGTGGCCTTATGAATACCTTCTATGAGTTACTCATTAACTTAAATCATACACAAGAGAACTTCAAAAAACTCATGAAAAATACAATCAAAAGTTAAACTTTTGGGGCCAGTACTGTGGCGTAGCAGGTAAAGCCACCGTCTGCAGTGCTACCATCCCTTATGGATGATGGTTCAAGTCCTGGATGCTCCACTCCGATCCAGCTCTCTGCTATGGCTTGGGACAGCAGAAGATGGCCCAAGTCCTTGGGCCCCTGCACCCATGTGGGAGACCTGGAGGAAGCTCCTTGCTCCTGGTTTCGGATTGCCACAGTCTGGCTGTTGCAGCCAATTGTGGAGTGAACCAGCGGATGGAAGACTTCTCTGTCTCTCTTTCTCTCTCTGTGTAACTTTGACTTTCAAGCAAATAAATAAATCGTTAAAAAAAAAAAGTCAAACTCTATTTTGGTACAAAAAAAGTTAGAAATCCATGCATATAAGGGGTTTTCAAAAAGTTCGTGGAAAAAAAAAGTTCGTGGAAAGAAATATATATCATGGGAAACTATGCATGGACTTCAAATTTCTTTGCACCAAAATAAACTTATCTTTTAATTATATTTTTGCATGAATGTTTTGAAGTCCCCTCATATTTGCTGGGAACCTATTACATGCCAGGCACTGGGAAAATCTGTAGGGACCAAGTGAGCTAAAGTCCTTGCTCTTATGCAGTCACTTTACATTCCAGCCATAAAAAGATAAACAAACCAGTTAACAAATAAGAAGATTTTCAGATAAGTGACAAGTATTAATTAAGGGGGGGGGGGCGGTAATGTGGCACATTGGGTTAAAGCGCCTGCAGCACTGGCATCTCATACTGGTACCAAAGAGTCCCAGCTGCTCCTCTTCCGATCCAGCTCTCTGCTATGGTCTGGGATAGCAGCAGAAGATGGCCCAAGTCCTTAAGCCCCTGCACCCTCTGGGAGGTCTGGAAGAAGCTCCTGGTTCCTGGCTTCAGATCAGCTCAGCTCTTGCCACTGTGGTCATCTGGGGAGTGAACCAGCAGAATGGAAGACCTCTCTCTCTCTCTCTGGCTCTACCTCTCTCTGTAACTTTCTCAAATAAATAAAATAAATCTTGAAAAAAAAAAAAAAAAAAAGGATATTCAGAAGGGATGGGTGTAATTTTAGATAAAGTGTTTAGGAAGGTCTCTGTGAGGAAATCTGAGCTGAGACCTGAATGCCATGAAATGCCAGTCCTGTCAAATCTGAAGGCGGAACACTTCAGGCTAAGGAAACAGCAAGTGAGAAGCCTTGCAATGGAATTATGAAGCTCAGTGTGAGAGAGGAACAAAGGGAAGACCAGCAGTCTGGATTACACTAAGCATGTGAAAAGTGGTTTCAACATGCAATGGGAAGGCAGGTTGGCCTAAATTCAGGTATGTCTGTGGTGTCTGATAAGGCAAACAGACTTCAGTCTAAATGCAACAGGAAGCCACCAGAGTGTTTCAAATAGGAAGGTGACATGATGCCATGTATGTTTTTAAAGATTCCCTTTGTTGTCTGAAGAAGATTGTTGGAGATGAGAGTACAAACAGAAAACAATTAGATGGCCACAGAAGTCCGGAGGAAGCTAGTTCTACTAACATGGCAGAAGAGATGGCAAGAATCAGCCAAGTCTGGAGCCTATTTTGGAAGCAGTTTTAACACAGGCATCTAGGGGTCCAGGAGCAGCAGTTACTGAGACTGGAAAGGCCAGAAAGAGCAACTTTGGCAAAGGGCAGTGTAATGAGCTTGAGGATAATGTGGCACAGAACTGGGAATCTTGATTTAGCCAAGTTACAGTTGGGAGGTGAGCAATACTGAGCCAAAGTAATATCATCTTTGTCACTTCCTCAGCCCCTCAGTGGGGACAGACCATGCTTTACCAGTGGGAAACACTTTACTGAGGACACAAAGAGTTGCTAAACATGTTCTTTTAAATCTCAAAAGCCAATTTCTTCCCTGGATGAAGTTGATTACATTGCCCATCTGTCTCAAAGTCTAATCTCACCAGGCAAGAATGTCCTGCTACTGACTCTTAGGATTTATGCCTTGAATTAATCCTAAAGGACGTGGACTTGTGATTACAACATACTCTTGCTTCCAACACAAACTCCACAAATCACTGTCGGTTATTCACAGCCATAAGGGTATCAGCATTGAAAGAGACGTTAGAGGTCACCAGGTAGAAGGCCCCCTTCCATTTAAGAGGAAACTGAAGTCCACAGACGTTGGTGAGAAAATGGACACCTCTCCAAGGACAAAGGATATTCTGTATTCCTTCAGTTCTTTCAGCTCTTCCTCTCTTCGCTGCTTTTCTATTAGTTCTTGCTGCCGAGAAACCTCATCAAGGAAGTTGGTCTCATCTTCATCTAAGCCTCTTACCATGTTTTCTAAGGAAATAATTAAACAAGAAACACTTAGCAGGCTAAAAGGAAAATGTAGTCAAATAAGATTTTTTTTTAATAAACAGCAGATTCTTCAGAGGATTAGAAGAAAGGACTATTAAACACCATGGCTTTTGAATAAATAACATGGCATAAAATCAAAGCATTTCTCCCCATTACTGGATATTAGCATACAATTAGAATGGGTATCTTGAGTTTTAAAATTGTTCTATGTGATCCAGAAGGCAGAAAACTGTCTCTTTTCTACCAAATGACCATCTGGAGACTAGATCATCAAGACAATTCCTCTGGTTAGAGAAGAGTGCTGCATGAGGCAAAAGTGCAGCAAAAGGCCGCTGAGAGTCCTCTGGACTCGTATTTTCTGAAGCTTACTGAATTTGAACTGCTCCTCATATTCCTGCTGCTTCCTGTCTTTCTGCTCCTGTAGTCTTTCATACAGAGACCGTGGGTCATAAACCTCCTCTGGACACTCTGAAAGGAAGGCGGGGAAGGAAAAAAGACACACACTTTAAAATTTTTTCATATTATTTTAGAATCACAAAGAGTTTAAAAGATAGTCAAGTCTCTGCATGATCTGAGAATCGGTACAACACCAAAATAGTACAAAGTCCACAGCTTCCCTTTAGACCTCAGAGGGCCAGCGGTTCCCAAAGCTAACTACCAATGTCAACAGGGCCCACGGCCTGAAAGAGTAAACTGGATGACAGCCCAAGCCCTCCAGAGCAGCACTGGTTCAGACCATGGATACACCGTATTGATGGAAAGACTTCCTGAACCTCCTGGATAGCAACACGGTAGGGGGAAAGGGCAAGGACATAAGTAACCTGGTTCTGCTCCCAGCTAGGGAGGCCTTACACAGGTTACTCTGTCCCTCTGAGCCCTGGGTGTTCAACTCTCAAGTGAGGACAGCTAATACAGATTTGGCTGGGTTGGTTTTTTTTTTTTTTTTTTAAAAGATTAAAAAAAATTATTTGAAAGGCAGAGTTACAGAGAGAGAAGGAAAGACAGAGACAAACAGAAAAAGAGAATCTTCCACTCGTTGGTTTACTCTCCAACAGGCTGCCAATGGCCAGGGGCTGGGTCAGGTTGAAGTCAGGAGCCCAGAGCTTCTTCCAGGTTTCCCACGAGGGTGCAGGGGCCCAAGTACTTGGGCCACCTTTCACTGCTTTCCCAAGTGCATTAGCAGGAAGCTGGATCAAAAGTGGACCAGCTGGGTCCCAAACCAGCGCCCATAAGAGACGCCAGTGCTACAGGCCAAGACTTAACCTGCTATGGCACAACACCAGACCCAGCAGGGTTGGTTTGAGGATTAAAGATCACTCAATTTGATATCAAACTATAAACATACAACCTTCTGGATCTTCAGGTTTTCGAACTTTTTCCCATTCTTCTTGCCTCCTTTTGCGCCGTTCATCTAGTTCTGCCTCTGACACAAACCTCTTTTTGATGACAAGGTTACCGTCATCTCCTCCATCCATAATGGAATAATCAGTCTACAAAAAAAAGAAACCCAAAGTGAGGAAAAACATGTCAAGTGAGAACGAAACAAGGAGATTTAGTTCTGCCACACCTAGCAACAGACTAAAAATTCTCTTCCAATCTGGAACAAATAATTATTCAAATAGCTTAATTTACAAGTCATTAATGGGAGCACATGATTATATTTTCCCTAATGTACCAGATAGGTTTTTTTTAAAGTTGTGAGGCAGATGAGTTTATCTCTTTTTGTTTTTTTAAAGATGTACTTATTTATTCAAAAGTGAGAGTTATAGAGAAAGACAGAGAGAGAGATCTTCCATCTGCTGTTTCCCTCCCCAGATGGCCACAGGAGCCAGGCGCTTCCTCCAGCCTCCAGCGCTCCCATGTGGGTGGTAGGGGCCCTAGCACTTGGGCCGTCCTCCACTGCCTTTCCCAGGCCATTAGTAAGGAGCTGGATCGGAAGTGAAGCAGCCAGGACACAAACCAGCACCCATATGGGATGTGTGCATTGCAGGTGGCTTTACCTGCTATGGCACAATGCCAGCTCCAACAAGGTAGTTTTATTAAAATTGATGCTACCAGAAAAATTAGCCAGGGCATGTGTACTAATTCTCACTACCAGGTATTTCACACCGTAGATATTTTCTGTCCGTCTATTCCAAACAAATTGGCCCCCGGCACCCACCATTTTCCCAGTTCTTATCCTTTATTTTTCAACATGTAACATTGTTCCTTGCTGAAATTTCTCTTTCAGGGACTTTATAAAATTTTGACTTACTTGCTCTGGCTTCCAAGTAGATTCAGATGGAGAATGTCAGGTATTCAAGGAGACTCAGTGATGTCATGCAGTCTGTAGCGCTGGTAATGATACACCTGAAGGTACACAAACCATGCACGCAGAGAGTGAGCCTAGAAGAGCCCAGACCTCCCAAGCTCCCGCTCAGTGAGCTCAGAATACTGACTGATTGCTCCTACTCTCTCCTGGCCTCCCTCCCTGTAAATTCCATGTCTGTGCCAATCCCTTTTCACTCCCACAATAACCTCAACTACTACATGCCTATCTTGATGCAGATTCCCAAATCTCCTTTTTTTTTGACAGGCAGAGTGGACAGTGAGAGAGAGAGACAGAGAGAAAGGTCTTCCTTTTGCCGTTGGTTCACCCTCCAATGGCCGCCGCGGCCGGCGCACCACGCTGATCCGATGGCAGGAGCCAGGTGCTTTTCCTGGTCTCCCATGGGGTGCAGGGCCCAAGCACTTGGGCCATCCTCCACTGCACTCCCTGGCCACAGCAGAGAGCTGGCCTGGAAGAGGGGCAACTGGGACAGAATCCGGCGGCCCGACCGGGACTAGAACCCGGTGTGCCGGCGCCGCTAGGCGGAGGATTAGCCTAGTGAGCCGCGGCGCCGGCCTCCTATCTACTTCTACATGAACCTTTCTTTAGAGAAAAGGAGGAAAGAAAATAAAGACAGCAGAATGTGTATCACTCCTTTATTTTTATTTGAAAGGCAAAGAGAGAGAGAAAGAAAAAGAACAAAACAGAGAGAAAGAGATTTTCTATCTGCTGTTTGACTCCCCAAATGGCTGCAACAGTTGGAGCTGGTCTAGGAAGAAGCCAAGAGCCAGAATCTCAATCCAGGTCTCCCACATGGGTTACCAGGACCCAAGTTCTTAAGCCACCACCAGTGCCTCCCAGGAAGCTGGAATTGGTAATAGTGCTGTGACTTGAACTCAGGCACTCTGGTATAGGAGCAGGTGTCCCAAGAAGCATCTTAATGCTGCACCTAACACCCACCCCGTGTCATTCCTTTTAAAGTAAACCTCTTTCTGTTTTATTTTGCTGGCTTTTCTTTTTGAGAAACCGTAGAATTAACCCTCTACAACAACATACATGTCATATGCTATTCACAGCAATACTCCCTAACCAGGAGGCACATATTCAACCCAATGTCAATTCCAAGATGATCTTTATTAACAAAAATAGCATTTTATTTAAAATCATAGAATAAGTCTACTATCACAAAAATAGAGCAACTAACATTTGCTGAGCTGTCACAATGAACTAAATACTTTCGATGTATATTTAGCTCATTTACATGCATATTCGTCCTATGAAAAATATTTTTTCTTTATAGATGAAGAAGTTGAGGCTCAGAGAAGTTGGGTCACTTGTCTAAGGTGATGCAAGTGGTAAGTAGCAGAGACAAAAATCAGATCCAGGCCTGACATCACAGTCATACTTCTGAGGTGGGCATGTGGCACAGTGCTGCTTGGGATACCTGCATTCCATATCAGTGTTCCTGGTTTGAGTCCCAGCTACTCTGCTTCCAACCCAGTTTCCTTCTTAATGCACACCCTAGAAGGTAGCAGATAATGGTTCCAGCACTGGAGTCTCAGTCACCATGTGGGAGACCCAGCTTGTGAGTTCTAGGTTCTTGACTTCAACCAGTCCCAATCCTGGCTATTGTGGGCATTTGGGGAGTGAACTAGCAGACGGAAGATTTTTCTTCATCTCTCTCTCTCTAAACTCAATTTTTTTTAAATTCATACTTTTACCCACTTCACCATGCTCCTTTTCAGAAACCACTAAATTTCAGCTTTTTTCCTACATCAAAGTCCAACTCTAAGAATGTTCTTGCAATATTTTTACTTAGCAAACACAGATACTGCAACTAAAAAAAAAGCACAAACATTCAGAAAAAGAGAAATTGTCTCAGCCCGAATCCTACTTACTGTTGTTGAGGTTTAAGTCAATGTAACAACAATGAGAATTTTTAACACTTCTGACTTAGCATCACTCCAGGTCTCCAGCCAGAGGCTTATTACAAAAGCAGAACTATGCAGTCTCTGTGAGCATGCCAAAAATTCCTCAAGTTCTACATAACAACCTCTTAAGAAACAACAGCCAGCAATTTCTTAAATGTCCCTGGAAGAGAAAATGAACTACGTAGAGCTCTAACAGATTGGAGAGACATATTAGACTCTCAGCGTCTCCCTTTCTTACCCTCTATCAGTCATAACTCTCTTTTCTCATGAGTTCATTTAGCGTGCTAGCATTGCAGGTACTGGTTTTACTCATTATGCCATGATGCTCGTCCCAAGAGCTTCTAATTTTAATCAGAAACAAAATTTTTATAGCATTTATGGATCACTTTTAGAAAAAGACAAATATATAGGACTCCAAGAAAATTATACATTTTTTCTCATCAATCTTTTCTACTAACTGTTAGAATTCACCTTTTATGCAAATAGATTATCTGTGCTATTAGCATCTCACATACAGGGACAAAACAAGGAATCATAGTTGTCAAATGAAAATAAACAAAAGTGCATTTAAAAAGAAATTAAAAGGGCTTTAGAATTTGACAAAGAAACTCATTCTCATTAGTTATCAATGGGTTGATTTCCTGAAAAGAGTCACAAGCTCAAAACATTGAAAAGTCTCCTTCTCAAAGCAAATGTCACGTCCCTGCCATTCCCTTGATCCCAAAATAAATAAGCCAGTCTACATGGCTACCCATAGCGGTGAATATCAGTGCATTCAAGAGAGACAAGAGGGGCCAGTGTGATGGTGAAACGGAGAAAGTCGCCAGCTGCAATACCACATCCCATATGGGCACAGGTTTGAGACCTGGCTGTTCCACTTCCCATCTACCTTCTTGCTAATGCACCTAAGTAGCAAATGATAGCCCAAGTCCTTGGGCCCTTGTGCTCATGTGGGAGACCCAGGTGGAGTTCCAGGCTTCTAGTTTCAGCCTGGCCCAGCCCCAGCCATTACGACCATTTGAGGGGTGAACCAGCAAATGGAAGATTTCTCTCTCTCTTTCAAATAAATAAATAAATCTTAGAGAGAGAGAGACCGACCAGATTAGAACAGACTGCTTTATCCACCTCTTTCCTAAATTTTCATTTTCTTCTATAGGTCCTCATCCCACAGAATTTCAGCACATGTTGTTCCCTCTTTGCCTCCAATGCCATCAGTGCTGTCTGGTCACTTATTCAGTCATCTTTTTATATTAGCAAAGGTTAAAGAACAGAAAAAGTTGAAAAACAAGTGGCCATATTCCCAAGTATTCTAGATAATATTCAGAACATTTCTTTCTCAGAAATATTCAGGTCTTTTCAGGATTCAAAACTTCACTGTCAATTAGAAAGCTTTACCTTAGATACCTTTCAGCATACTCTAATCTAACTGAGCCAGTATAAAACAAGTACCTTCTGTTGTAGCTTCCTTGTCAAAGAGAGAGTGCAGGTAGTGATAAAGCCAACAGAGAGCTTGGTTCAAACCCTGGTTCCACCGCTTACCAGTTATATGACATCAGACAAGTCAGTTAACTCCTCTGAGCCTTGGTTACTGTGGGGAGCAACTCGGACTAGACTAAGTTACTGGAATTAAGACTTATTCTATGCATCTGCTCTCCCACAATATGGCGCTGGGAGAGAAGAAAACAGCTTCTACACAGCTGCCTCCAGTTCAGCCAATAAACTGTAGGACTTGCTCCTGATTGGAGGAGAGCAGCGTACTCGGCGTGTGGGCAGCCGAGTTGGGATTGGCAGAGGAGGACTATAAAGGAGGAGAGAGACGGCATGCACCGGGAACATCTAAGGGGAACATCTAAGGGAACACCTGTGCAGCCCCCAAGAGAGCCGGCCGGTGGTGTGCCGCTCCCCTGCGGAAGTGGGGAAAGTGGCCAGGGGGAACCGCCCTTCCACGGAGGTGGAAGGGACAGTAGCCAACCCGGGAAGAACCAGCAGCAAACCCGGGGAGGGCCGAGCAGACGAAAGAACAGCGAAGGGTTTAGTGTCGTTCCTCCACGAAGAGGGGGAGCGACATAATGGTGCCGTGACTCGGATATGAAGCCTAGGCAGGGTTCAGTGTTGCTCCTCCACGAAGAGGGGGAGCGACAGTTACCTCACTCAGTTTCTATTTACCAATGAGGATCAAAATTGTTCTGCGCAGCATAAAGCTTTTGTGAAGACAAAACAACATAATTCACATAAAGCACTTACTACAGTGTTTGGCACAGCTTTAAAATGCTTTGCAAGGTTTGCTATTACTACAACAAACTGCTAAGCTCTGGACAGGCTACAGGAGGGAGAGAAATACTGTCTGCACTCCAGGAGTGGAGGAGGAATAAATCAGTGACATAAATAACTATGACATTTTAAAAGGAAAAGGGATCACATCAAACTGTGAGAAATTAGGAAACACACACACATACACATATTTAATTTTAACAAACATAATTACCATGGCAGGCGTTTAGCTTAAGACACCAGTTAAGACACCCACATCTCATATCAGAGCTGGGTTTGACACTGGACTCCAGCTCCTAACTCCAGCTTCCTGCTAACATAGACCCTGGGAGACAGTAGTGATGGCTCAAGTAATTGGGTTGCTGGCATCCATTTGGATGACCCAGATTGAGCTCCAGGCTTTGGCATGACCTAGCCCCAGCTGTTTTGAGCATCTGGGGAGTAAACAAATGGATGGGCGCATTCTTTCTCTGTCCCTCTCTATGTGTATCTCTCTGCCTCAAGAATAAATTTTAAAAATTAAAAAGAAAAAACTTAAAAGGCTTTAAAAAAAGATAATTACCAAGTTATAATACATAATTTGATAACCCTACATTTTCCCTTTAGTGCACTATTTTACAGTTGTTCAATTTGAAGGAAATAAATGTAGCATCATGCTCAACTCTGCATCCAGCACTACACCAGATTCCATGGGTATTACAAAAATAAACTTTAATACTTAGTACTGCTACACAAGTTACACCAGAGAAGAGTGCAGACAATAAATTAGCAAAACGAATAGTAAAGTAGGAGGTCAAACTGAAGGGCACGGATATGGAGCAATCCAGTTTCCAGGCTAGAACCTTGACAAGCACCTAGACCTCTTTTTTCTGCACTCCTTAACATAACCAAGTAATCAAGTTCTGTTGTTCCAAGCCATAGTAATCTCTTTTTAATCTATCCTTTTTTCCAATTTATTTCTAGGAAAGGGTCCCTTTTTTTCTAACCCCTTCTTTTAAGGGCCTCATCCCATTCTTCTGTTTCTATTTTATTCTCCTTTCAATCCATATCATTTTCATCCAATTTAAAATGTTTCAAAGACTCCTTACTGTCCCTAAGGTAGGTTTCTAACCTCACTACTACTGACATTTCCAGTCAGGTAATTCTTTAATGCAGGCTGTCCTGTGCACTGAGGGATGTTTAGCAGCATTCCTGGCCTCTACTTACTAGATGCCAGTAGCAACCACCCTCCCACACCAGTTCTGAAAATCAAAAATCTCTCCAGGCATTGCCATAAATTCTCTATGGAGCAAAATCGCCCCTGGGTTCATTCAGCATGACTTGCTCTAGGGTAAAGTTCCTTTTCCATAGCATGACCCTGTCTCATTTCTCCCATCCTTCTCACTTCACTCTCAATAATCTCTCCATGCACACTTGAGAGCGTACTGACCTACCTGGTCACAGTTCTCTACGCATGGCTTTGACCAAGCTGTTCCCTGTGTCAAGGATGTCCTTGCTTCATTTTTACCCCATGCAAATTCCTGTTCCATCTGTCCAAATTCAGATTGAAGATCACTCCTTTGTTAAAATTCCCAAGTCCTTCTAGAGAAGTTAGTACTTTTTCTTTGTGTTCTCGCTAGAGCCATCCATAACTCTGAGTACTATAGCAGTATCCGTTACACCTTTCCACCTACCACTGTTCCAACAGCTCTTTGTATCTTCAGTGATTATTAGCATAGTGTCTGCATCCATTAGGTATATAATAAATGCTTACTGAATAGACCAATCATGAGAAGGAGTTGAAGACAAGCAGGAAGGAATGCCCTCACATGTACACTCCTATGTATTGTCCAATAAGCTTTAGACAATGGTGCCATTAAACAAGTTTTACTGAAGCTCCAATGTCCCATAGACAATTCTACTCAAACACTACATGACTTGTGCCATTGGAATAAAAAGGCTAAACATGAAATACTCTTACTATGTTACATAACCTATGACATCTTTCCAGAATAACTCTCCCTACTTCCCTTTAATTTTAACAGATTAAAAATGCTCACTTATTCTGAGAAATAAATATTTGCTGCACAATGTATTATTCTTTGACCAACATTTACTGGTTGTTTATTCTACAAGAAAAAGGTGATAAATACCTACAACTTACTGACCTCCTTCTAGAAGTAACAAGAGGGTTAGAAAATTAGTTTAAGTTGACTTCTAATTACTACTGCCTAGCTAAATTTTCTCATGTCTCTTGTTCTTCCCTTGTTTGCTAATTAAAAACAAAAGACAGGCAAACAGGCCAGGACTATGGGGATCTAACAACAATCACGTAGAGATGCAGAGATACACAGATGCAGATAAATAGACTGGGAATGTTTATTTGGTCCTCACTGTGTTCCATTTAAAAAGAATAAGTGCTGTCAACTTCACTCACATTGCTTCTTTTCAAAGTGACTCAAGTTTAATTATCAAAGTGAATGTTACATTATCTTTAAAAGGATTATTTCAGCCCTTCAAATAGGAGGGTCATGGAAAACCAAAACCATATCACACATCACTCTGTCCAAACCTGAAATCTTAAAACTGGCACAAATCAAAAAACCATGGTTTTCCAATTTGCTTGACATCCAAGAAAACAAAGTTCTTATATGTCAAGCCAAAGTAATGGTTAAACATTGTGCTGCTGTGTTTATATTGGAGACTCTGGTATTTAATTTCCAGGTTGGCTGGATGCAATAGGCTCAGTGTCTTATATATTACACTACACAAGTTTAAATTATAAAACTAACATTGAGCCCCTTCCCCCACCCCAATAATTGCTATCCCTGACTTGAAAAATTACTTCATTTAGCTAGTGCCATGATGCAACTTAATGGGATCTGGTTTCCTATGGAATTGAATTTTGTGATGGCAGACTACTTAAGTATTTACATCACTGGCCACCATACCCCACTAATTCTAAAATTAGATAGATTATCCATGCAAAAATACACCAGGGAGAATCAGATTTCTATGTTATGGTGTCCTAAGGATTTACTTAGGGTAGCAAAAACAACAGGGCAATCCATTTTCGTTTGTCAGTAAATACAGTTTACTGCTTTTCAATGCTTTTCCCTGATATTAAATCACACTGAACTTCAAAACGTAGGGCAGCAGCTAAGAAGAATCTGCCATCTGGCTAACTGAACTATATTCCAAATAAAGACTGCTTTCTGGCCACAAGGCACTTCCACCAAGATGTAGCGATTTAGATCAAGTCAGCTTTTCCTATATTATAAAACTTGTCCAGAGAATGACAATTATTAAGAGTGTTCTTTGACTTGACAAAATAATCTTCTAACACTAAACTTATTTAATAAATTCCAATAGCAAAGACTAAAAATCTAAAAATGAGACTACATAAGCAATTTAACCCATATTTAAAATGTTTATTATAAGCAGATTGTAGTAACCTAGGCATCTAAGAAATATATGCAATAAGTTAAATCTGGAGCTGGTATTACGGCATAGTTGGTAAAGACACCACCTACAATGCTGGCCTCCGATATGGGTGCCGGTTCAATTCCTGGCTGCTCTACTTCCAATCCAGCGCCCTGCTAATGCACCTGGGAAAGCAGTGGACAATAGCCTAAGTGCTTGGGCCCTTGCACCCTCTTGGGGAACCCAGAAGAAGCTCCTGGCTCCTGGCTTCAGCCTAGCCCAGCCCTAGCCGTCACAGCCATTTGGGGAGTGAACCAGCACATGAAAGATCTCTCTCTCTCTCTCTCTGTCTCCCCACCTCTCTCTGTAACTCTTTCAAATAAATAAATTTTTTTAAAAGTTTCATATATACATATATATATGTATTGATCTTTCCATAGCACAAGAGCATTCTCACTATACGTGTATTTACTCTGAATTTATCTATTCACACTGAAAAACACAGAACTATTTTAAATATTGGTTCCCTTAGCTGATCTTCAGTTCCCCAGTTCACACGTGCCTCTCAGAACATAAAAATTTCACTCACTATGTATGATTAATACTAGTCATATTTTCTACATATTGTAACATATTGTAACTTCCTAAATACAGGCTAACTGCTTCATCTGGGGCTCCTAGGAAGAAAAACAGTAGTTTGTTCCAAAGCTAGAGGAAAACCTTGCCATGTTACAATTTTTTAGTGCTGGTATTTCTATATCCAACATGGTGCCTCCCTGAGAGATTTTCAAACACTACTTTGCCATCTGGGCTGGCTTTAGAACCTAGCCCACACACTAAATCATACTCCATCTCCCCTATCCCATTCTATCCTTATGTGACGCCACTGTTACGCTTAAAAAAAAAAAAAAAAAAAAGATTTTGCATTACACTAACCACAGAAAGCCAACTCAGCTTTTTTTCCCCCCTAAAATAAATCTTTCCAGAAGACCTATTGTGTGCAAGTCACAGTGCTAGACACCAAACAGGCTCTCTTTAGCAAGAGATAAAATTGGCATAAAAGCAATTTGAAGAAAAGTAGACTGAGCTAATACCAATCAGAGGAGTAGAAGCTATACATTAGTTCAGAAAAGACTTGAATAAAACAGGGAAGCTTAATGTTGACAAGGGCTATGGCACTAATCGTGAAAAGTGGTGGAGGTTTTAAGTATATGAAAAAATCATTTTTAACTTAAGAGTTCTGGAAATCACAAATTTCACATTCTAAAATCAGAATGAAGGGGAAGGAATTCATGTCTAGAAACAGTGGATTGGGTCATGGAAACCAATCCTCTACTTCTTTGTTAAGCCACCTGGAATTAAAAAAAAAAAGGTAAACAAATAGAAAAGCAAAAGGTTAGTATAAGAATTTGGACAAATTAGAGGAAGTAAGAACCAGAAATATTCAAAGTGAATTTTTTTTTTTTTTTGACAGGCAGCGTGGACAGTGAGAGAGAGAAAAAGGTCAAAGTGAATTTCATCCAGGATTTCTGTGACCAGAAAGGTACAATTTTGGTGCAATAGAAACAAAAGTCAAAGCCCAGAGTCCACTCAAGGTATGAAGTGTGATAACCACTTCTTTCTCCATCTTAAACTTGCCCCAAAGGACTACACCCTTAGGGTTAAGGTGAACTGGGGGGCAAAACGGCAGGAATAACGGACAACAGAAATAGATCCGATGGAAATTCAGACAGCAGAATTAAGCAAACATTATACAGCAACTATGCTTACCATGTTTAAAGAAACAGAAATCAAGCCTCAAAATTAACAGCTCAGAATACAAAACTGTAAAACAGTGACAAACAAATAGAACTTCAGGAACTAAAAAGTACAGTACCTGCATTTAAGATTTCAGAGGATGAATTTAACAAACAAACTGAAGTGAGATAATTTATGAAGAAATTATTCAATTAGCCATAAAAAAGAAAGGAACTGAAGGGCATTATGTTAAGTGAAATAAAGCAGGCACAGAAAGACAAACACTGCAGGCTTTCACTCTTATGTGGGAGCTAAAATGTTGGTCTCAAAGAAGCAGAGAATAGTATAAGGGTTAGCAGATCCTTGGGATGCTGCGGGGTGTAAATGAAGGGTATGGGTGACAAGCACAGGGGTGCAGGTGACAGGAAGAGTAGCGTCTAATGTTCTATAGTACAGCAGAATAACTACTGTTTCAGAACAACTACAGAGGGGATTTTCCAAGTTCCCAACACAAAGAAATGATAAATATTTGAGGTGAATTCTCCAATTGCCCTCATCTGACTCTTACATATTTTAAACATGTTTTGATAACACTATATCCCACAAATATGTACATTTGTGTAAGTTAAACATTTTTAAAGAAATTATCCAGAATATTTACGAGAAAATAGAGAGTGAGAGGCACAGTGAACAGAGTGAAAAGTCTGTTAAATCAGTAGAGACAACATGGCAGGAGCAATATATGAAAACGAAATGGCTAATGAAAGACACTAATCCACAGATTCAAGAAGCCCAATACCAAAGAATTTGAACAGAAACAAATCATAGTTGGATCCATCATGGTGAAGATGCGCAAAATCAAAAACAAAGACCATCTTAAAAACGCACTCTATTAGAGTGAAACAGCTGTTTAAGAATGAAGACAATGCAGGTTAAAAAACTTATTAATAGGTGAAACCGCTGAAGTGAGCAGCCAGAGAGGCATAACTGCACTAAGACTGAGCCTATGGCTGAACCATGTACCTAAATTATTTTATTTACCAGTTATGCAGTTTTCAGTATCTGAAGCAGCAGGCTGACTTTCTTGGAACGCGACTGATAACCAGGCCAGTGGTCCTGACAGAGGTCTACCTTTCTAGAACCACGAAGAATCTCCCTTGGGTAAAGGCAGGAAGCCTTCAGCTGGGAAAGATAATCAGGCAGCCTGTACTTTCAGAACCCCTATCAGAGAGATACACGAGCTGCCTTTATCTCAGCTCAATTCCTTGTATCAAAAAAGAGCCCACACAGATTCATTTCAAGGATTTTAGAAGCAGTGTCCTCCGCGCCATTTTATGGCGTCCCTGTGGACACATCAACTTAAGAGCGGGCCACTCTCATCTCACAACTGGAACCCAAGAGGTCATTCCCAGTGGGGAACCTGCACCGGCTTTGCACCTGATTTCCCGGGTCCCACTCAAGACCTCCTCAGTGAGACCACCTGAGAGTAGGCTCCAGGGATTCTCAATCTTAAGAGGGCCGCAGAAGATCCGGTCTTTGCTACCCTTAAAGAACTGCTGTGGGGCTGGCGCAGCGGCTCAGAGCCAAGCCTGCAGCGCCAGCATCCCACATGGGTAACGGTTAGAGTCCTGGCTGCTCTACTTCCGATCCAGCTCCTACCTAAGGCGCCTGGGAAAGCAGTAGAAGATGGCCCAAGTCCTTGGGCCCCTGCACCCACGTGGGAGACCTGGAAGAAGCTCCTGGCCCCGGCGCTTGGGATCACCTCAGCTCCAGCTGCTGTGGCCATTTGGGGTGTAAACCAGCGGATGGATATCTATCCCCCGACCCCCGCCCCGCGCTGCCTCCCTCTATCTGTACCTTTGTCTTTAAAATAAATTTTTAAAAAACTGATGTGAACGGATGGGTCTCCCCTCTTCCCCTGTGCGAACTAACATTCACCAAGGGCCACCGAGTCTCAAACAAGACGCTCCTTCTCACGGTCTTTACTCCTCTAAGTTGTCTACACAGCAGGCTTCTACTGGAAGCAAATGCACTTAGCACAGTAGCCAGTACACGCTATCTCCCATCCTGCGGGTGAGGTCCGGGGTTCAACCGCCGCCAACCGGGAACATCTCCCGAGGAGCCTGGAGTCGCTCCGAGGCCTCTGGCACACAGCCGGCCCGGGAGGGCCCTCCTAGCAGTCAAGTGAACTAAGCCGACAAACAGGCCCGAGGGTCGAGGAACCTCCCCTCACCACCCAGATGCCTTTCGGCGGGCTCCCTCGGGAGCTGGACCCCGCGAACTCTCAGCCTTGGCTACTTCACGACGCTGGGCGAGTGCGTGGGCTGAGAACAGGCCTGGCTCTAACCCTAACATCAGCCGCAGCAGCTCCCCACGTCCTCAGAGAAGACCAGGTTCCGCCGCCTGGCCAGCTCTCAGGCCACACTCACCTACTAGAGCGCGGGAGGCAAGACTCCCTCACCTCGGCGGTGCCCACCCTAAACTGCCGCCGCAAAGGCCGCTCGCTCTTTAAAAAAGAGAGAGAGAGAGAGAAGAGTGAGAAGAAAAAAGAAAAAGGAAAAAAACAGCCTTTGCTTTTGTATTTCTTTTGACCCTTCGGGGCTTCCTGTTCCTCACCGCCACAACAAAGTTCCACCCCGCTTCCGGCGGCGTAACCCAATCCACGGCTCTCTTCCTCCCCAAGATCCCGATGGGAATCCGAGGCCCCGACAGCAAAATGGAGAGGCTTGATTGGCCCATTCACTGTTCAGCAAGGCGATTGGCCAGCTCACGCCTCGGGGGTGGGCCCGGCTGTGGTATCACGTGACACGGCTCTTGAAAGATGATTGGCTGTCAGGGAGAGGGATTGCCACCGAGGAAGGGGCGTTTCCTAGGGGACTGAGGGAGGGCCGGGGCGGTACGAAGCGGGGGTGGGCCCTGCGCGTAATGGCAGCGCCGTGGCCTCGCGTCCATCTTTACCGCTCTCTCGGACCTGTCACAAAGGAGTCGTGCCGCTGCCGCTGCCGCTGCCTCTTCACTCTGGTGGGCCTGGAAGCTAGAGAAAGTCAGTGCCACAGTCCAGCTGCGCTGCTCTGGGAAGCCCGGTGGGAACGCGGGGCGGGAGGAAGTCCGAGGACTGGGAACGTCTGTGAGGAAGGGGAACGGTGGCTCGATCCTGGGGCGGGGAGACCTGAGTGGGGTCGGAATAGACTCCTGGAAGAGCTCCAGGAGAGGGTGGCGCTGGGCAGAGCCTTCACCAGGGCCCGCGCTGAGGGCACCTGAGGAGGTTCCTGGAAGAGGGTGTTCCCCGTTTTTTGGGGGGGGGTTGTATTGACTGGTGGAGGTTCTCGGAGGTTACCCTCCTCCTGAGGTGGCTGTGGGCAGCGGGGCCCAGGTGAGGGGCAGGTATATCCTGCGGAGGCTCCTGCTGCTGGGGGCGCTCCTCAGGGGCTCCGGGGCAGAGGGGGTAGATAGGACGGTTTGGGAGGGTTTCGTTTTGTGGAGTTCTCGGTTGGGGTGGCATGGGTGGGAGGCAGACCTGCCGTGGGGAGATTTACAAACGCCTTGGGGTCGAGGGACACCGCAGAGAGAGGGGGCGAGGAGGTGGGAACCAGAGCTAGCGGATTCTCAGACTCCGGAGGCCCAAGCTAACAACTGGGTAAGGATCTTGGGGAGAGGGGATTTCCGGGCGGTCCTGGGGAAAAGCCCACCCCATTGATAGGCAAGCCCGAATGGAGAGTTGTGAGAAGGAAGCGGGACTGGCGAGGGTTCTTTCCTGTCTCTCTGGAGCCCGGCCAGATGTCCCAGACACAGGACTCAGCTGCTTCTCTGGGGATGAGATGGGGGCGAGCCCATCCCCGCGACACCCGCCGCGTGACTCCAGATTCGGCATTTGTCTACCAGCTGCCTCGGTTTCCCCGCCTTGGAGGGGGCGGAGGTCGGTCCTGTCTGGTTTAGCTGTCCGAGGTGGCTCTCCCCGGAGTGTTGCACTTTGAACTTGTAAGGGTTGGAAGCGTCTGTTGCTGACTGAATGGAGTCCTGCAGTCTCGCAGGCCCCTCGCGTCCCGTCTGATTGTCCTTAGTGGAGTGACTCAACCTCCTCGTCTCCTCTGTGAAGTAGCCAAGGCAGTGTGTGCACGAGAGTGCCTTACCAAACTGCAAGCTGTGGGAAAGTCAGGCGACCCACCCGGGTTGCTGTTGAGGACTGAAAGTGAAGGCATTTTCTCAGCTGTGCAGTGGTGTGTAGATGTGAAAGACTGGCCTTCCCCAACTTGTTGATCGCCTATGGAGTGCTGGGAGCCATATGCTGTTGTACTGGAAGCTTCAACGTTCACAGCTCCTTAGGCCACATTATAATCTAAAGCCACGGTTTCAAACCTTGCCCAGTTTTCGCTCCTAGAGTTTTAATTTACTTTGAACTTCTGATGTTGCTGGGTAGGAGTTAACACTATAATATAATCTTTTCCTTCAGAAGTTTTTCCCTGACAGCTGCAATTTTCCTCCCAAGTAATTTGATCTCAATGTTGTAAAGCGTCTCTTTTGCTCTGGGTGTGGGTGTGGGTGTGTATGGGGATTATGAATGGGGGATTCTGGAGCCATATATGCACGTACACATGGGGCCTTCAGGAAGTTTGTGGAAATATGGAATTGAGGAGGCTGATGTTACGGCATAGCAGGTCAGCTCACATGGGTGCTGTTTCAAGTCCTGGCTGCCCCACTTCCTATCCAGCTCCCTGCTAATACACCTGGAAAAGCAGCAAAAGATGGCCAAAGTGCTTGGGCCCCTGCACCGTGTAGGAGATCCGAATGAAGTTCCAGGCTCCTGGCGTAGGCCTGGCTCAGCCCTGGCTCTTGTGACCATTTGGGGAGTGAACCAACAGATGGAAGATGATCTCTCTCTAACTCCAACTTTGAAAGAAATAAATCTTTAAAGAAAAAAATTGGAATTGGGAAATAAGCTTATTTTGGTGCAAAACATTGTGAAATCCATAAATATGAAGGATTTTCAAGGTATTCATAGAAAAATGCATATTATTAAAAAACTGCATGGACTTCACAATGTTTTGCATCAAAGCTAGCTTCTTTTAAGCTTATTTTTGATGAACTTTTTAAAGTAGTCTCACGGGCATGTATTAATATATCTGTATTCACAAGCCTTGGCATATCTACCAGTGAGTATCATGCCTTCTTGGTTGTGATTTGCAGACGAGACTGCCATCTTTTTCTCTCCATGAATATTTTTGCCTTGCTATGGTAGCCCTAGACTATAGATTATGAGGCACATTGGAGATTGCTTTCAAATTTCTTTTCCATAATAGTTCTTTATTTTTCATCTTATGTAGAGTTTGCATTTCTTAGGATGACTTCTTGTTTGTAGCTCCCTCTGTAAAATACTTGTATCTATATGTGACGTTTCAGTAATGTTTGGCTAGTGGCATTTGTTAAGACTGTTTCCCAAATATTGGGTAATTTATTTGTAATTTTTGAAGTAATATTTTTGCTTTGTTTTTAAAGAAGATCTGGATTTCCTGTTTTTCTAATTTATATTCTGTGGATCTTTTAAAAAATCACCATGGTGATTTTATGAACTTTGATTTCCCAGGATACATGGTGTTCTGTCCTACAGCTTAATATCTTTCTATGTCCTATGTTTTGCCATTTTCACAACTCTCTCATTATTTCTGTTCTCAATGATATTTGTAAGTTACTGATTTGTAGGAAGTATTCCAGTTTAGTCTATGTGGACTTTTTCTGCTTTGCGAGCAAGATAACTTTTCATTTAGCAAGTATCAAGGGGAAACAAAAGGATTATATAGAGTATTGTGTTGGACTGTAGTGAACAGGGGAAAAACAACTGCTCTGTAGTATGCTTTGGCAAGAGTTTAGCAACAACCAAAAAAAAACTTACGTCTTCCTGAAGTGCGTTTACAATAGACTACTTCAACTCATGAGCTTAATTCATTCTGTCAAGAATTGTATAAATTTTCCCTGATAATGAATTTGATATAATGATGTAGGAAACCTACTTTGTATCCTTTACATATTTTTAAAGGCTTATTTATTTACTTGAAAGGCAGACTGAGTAATAGAGAGAGAGAGAGAAAGATCTTCCATCTGCTGGTTCACTACCCAAATGGCTGCAGCAATGGGGCTGTGCCAGGTCAGAGTCGAAGCCAGGAGCCTGGAACTCCATCCGGGCCTCCCGGGTGGGTGCAAGGGCCAAAGCACCTAAGCCATCTGCCACTGCTTTCTCCGGCATATTAGCAGGGAGCCAAATGGAAAGTGGAGCAGCTGGAACTTGAACCTGTGCCTCTATTAGATGCCACTGATGGCAACTTAAGACACTGTGCCACAATGCTGGCCTCCTTACATTTTTGTTTGTTTTTTAATTTTTGTATCCTTTATAATACAACTTTCTTTGATATTCTAATATTGTTTTGGATAAGCTATTAGAAATTCCTGAGGATGGCTGACACTATTACACTGCAGTATCTCTTTAAAGATTTGTTTATTTAAGAGAGAGGGAGAGAATTCCCATCTGTTGATTCACTTCCAAGGGCCCACAGCAGTCAGGGGCAAGTCTGGGGTTGGAACCAGGAGCCTGGGATACAATCTATGTCTCCCACATAGGTGACAAGAACCCAAAGTACATGAGCCATCACCACTGCTTCCCAGGGACTGTATTAGGGGGAAACTAGAGTTATGAGCCAGAGAGAGGAATCTAACCCAGGCACTCCACTGATAGTCACAGGTATCTTAACTGCTAGGCTTAACACCTACTCCTAAAGTACTTTAAATTGGAAATTTTTGTGCTGGAATCTTTATAAAGTAGGATGTGATAGTCACAGGGTTGAAAAGTAGGTCTAACTATGGAGTACTACTCAGCGATAAAAAGGAATGAAATCCTGTCTTTTGCAACAAAATGGATGCTACTGGAAACCATTATACTTAGTGAAATAAGCCAGTCCCAAAAGGATAAATACCATATGTTTTCCCTGATCTGTGGTAACTAATAGAATACCAAAAATGTAATGTATAGGAGTGACATTGACATTTTAAGATTTGATGAATGTTTACAGCCCTTGTCTCTATTGCTGAGGAACAGTGGTTTTTTTTCTTCTTACTATTTGTTTGAACCCTTTATTTATTTTTTTAACATTTATTTATTTATTTATTTATTTGAAAGAGTTACACAGAGAGAGGAGAGACAGAGACAGAGGGAGGTCTTCCATCAGCTAGTTCACTCCCTAACTGGCCACAACGGCCGGAGCTGTGCCAATCCGAAGCTGGGAGCCAGGAGCTTCTTCTGGGTCTCCCACGTGGGTGCAGGGACCTAAGGACTTGGGGCATCTTCTGCTGCTTTTCCAGGCCATAGCAGAGAGCTGGATTGGAAGTGGAGCAGCCAGGTCTCAAACCAGCATCCATATGGGATGCAGGCACTGCAGGCAGCGGCTTAACCAGCTACGCCACAGTGCCGGCCCCTGAACCCTTTATTTGGTGTAGGGTTAATCCTATGAGTATAAAGTAAACTGAAAGTAAGCCGGCGCCGTGGCTCAATAGGCTAATCCTCCACCTTGCGGCGCCGGCACACCGGGTTCTAGTCCCGGTTGGGGCGCCGGATTCTGTCCCGGTTGCCCCTCTTCCAGGCCAGCTCTCTGCTATGGCCAGGGAGTGCAGTGGAGGATGGCCCAGGTGCTTGGGCCCTGCACCCCATGGGAGACCAGGAAAAGCACCTGGCTCCTGGCTCCTGCCAGGATCAGCGCGGTGCGCCGGCTGCAGCGGCGGCCATTGGAGGGTGAACCAGCGGCAAAGGAAGACCTTTCTCTCTCTGTCTCTCTCTCTCACTGTCCACTCTGCCTGTCAAAAAAAAAAAAAAAAAAAAAAAAAAGTAAACTGAAAGTAGATCACTGTAAAAAAATTGAGAGAGAATAAAAGAGGAAGGAGGAGGAAGGGTGGGAGCACGGGCAGGAGGGAGAGTAGAGTGGGGAGTATCACTGTGTTCCTAAATCTGTTTGTATGAAATACATGGAATTTGTACACCTTAAATAAAATTTTAAAAGTAGGTCCAAGTCAACAAGCCCCACAAATGGGAAATCAGTAATCTATCTAATCAAATAACTCAAAAGAGTTATTTGGAGATAGTAAATAATGGCATAAGCCTCTCTTCAAGCTTTTGGAGGTTTTCAGAACATGTACTATTGAATTTTCCTGGTATTCAAATTCAAAAATTAAAAATTGGAATAGTGAATGCCAAACTGGAGCCAGCCACAATGTTTAGAAGTACAAACGCGTGAATATTTTCCCTTTGCTTTATTCACTAAGTCCTCTTTTGAAATGATTTTCTTGCCAGTCTTGATGGCAAGGAAAAAGATACAAATTTATTGTATTTTGGTCTGAGTCCATTCCAAAGGAGAGTGGCTGCTGTTTAAATCTGTAGAAGCAGTAACTACAGATGAAAGTGCAGCCTAAATCTGGTAGTTACCTTATAAATAACAGTGAGCCCTTAGGAAAATAAAATCTTTGTTTCCGAGCTTTTGAACACTAAGAAGACATTTGAAAGAACTGATGCATTCTTCAAGTCTGTTAAGAAGTGAACACTACATGTAGCTTTCTTACTGTTTGAAATTACAGTTTCCAGGCATAATTTCATGGATTCTATATACCTCAAATAGAAGCTTTGAAATGCCTTACTCAGCAAGTATATTATTACCTCATAGTTTAATGTTTCAGTGTTAGCTCTTCTGCCTCCTGAAGAATTAAGTTTCTGTCTCTGTTCTCTTAATGCAGTGATTCCCAAAATGTAGTTCCTACCCTACTCCTCCTCATGAGAAATGCAGCTCGCTTGCTCACATGGTGTCTTTTTCAGATCTTATTGCTTCATAGTTGATCAGACTTAAATATGCCTAAGGGCTATGTATTAATAACCTATCAATTCAGTTATTAATGGTTCACTAAAACATGGTATTTGTTACCCAAAACTAGAGTGATATGAGAGTACAGTGATCTTTAATTCCTTGTTCTCCCAGAAAGTCTGTCCTGGTAAACTCAGCACCAGTGCAGAGCTGCTCACATGCCATACATCAAACAGGGAATCCTGCAGTGCTCAGAAAGGGTGTTTCATTTGGACTGCATCATCAATAATGTCTCAAAATTATCTTGGCTTCCCATTGTGACTCCTTGTTTGTTTTCATTAGAGTTACTGTATTGCTTCATTCTTATTGATTTAATTTATAGGCTTTTACTGTGAGGACAGGGATATTTGTACCAGCAAAATTTTGGCTTATAATTTAAGACATGAATGAGTTAAATGCCAATTCAAGTTCTCTGTTCTCCTTTTCCTGATACCAATTTATATAGTCACTTAAACATTTGCTCATACAGAGATACTTAAGTGTCCCCAAATTCCTTTTCTGCTGCAAAGTGGGTGGAACAAGAGGCCTCCTTCTAGTGGACTTGGTGCTTTATCTAGAAGCTTTGGGTAGGATACTAAGCATATTGGCTATTGCTGTCCTTTGTCCCTAATCTTGGATCTGTTAGCAGTGTTTACTCAATGTCTGTAATATAAGCAATGAATTTTTTCATCTTTACTCACTGCATGGCATCTAAGCATTGCTTATATGGCTATATTTATTGAATGGCAGTTTCTTGGTTCTTCAGAGTGGCAAATATATTTGGGAACATTTTCTACTTTATTGAGTTCCTGACAGGTCCTAATAGGTATCCAATAGAGCATGCACTTGTTTCTAGACAGTGTTTTTAGACACTATTTTAAGTAGCTATCCATAAGGAAAGCATTGCTACTGGTGCTATTTACATATTTTGTTTGCTTTACTTAATAGCACAGCATTTTCTATAACAGAAAAACCCTCTTCCTTCAGATTTGTGTGTGTTTAAGTAACACAGCTATATGATTTCCTGTTATTTGGTTTCCCAGGGAGAAATTCCCAAATAGTATGGAATAGGACATTTGTTTTTCTGCCCTGTACTGCAGCCGTCATTAGCACTTACCTCAGATCTTCCTTAGTGTTTCCTTTTTGGATCCAAGGCAAATTTTCAATCCTTGAGACTTCAGACAGGGATTATTTACTTTTTCTTTTTTTTCAACTCTTATTTGCTTCTGGAAATTCCTTACTCTATCCCAGGCCTAGATTCTATTTTTAATACATTTTTTTTGAATACTAAAAGGATTTGTCTTTGCTCCTTTGTACTGTTTCGGGTCCGGACCATATTCCGTAACTCTGCCAAAGTCTCATCTGACCACAGACACCACTGCTACTGGGCTAAAAATTTTTCAAAATTTTAGGGAAACTTGTTTGGAAATAAATTTTTTTCCTAACATTTCAACCAGAAAATTCTCTACTTTCCTCTCAAAGATGTACTTTCTTTTTTTTTTTTTTTTTTTAAGATTTTATTTGTTTATTTGAGAAGCAGAGTTAAAGACAGTGAGAGGGAGAAACAGAGAGAAAGGTCTTCTGTCAGTTGGTTCACTCCCCAAATGGCCGCAGCGGCCGGAGTTGCGCTGATCCAAAGCCAGGAGCCAGGAGCTTCTTCTGGGTCTCCCATGCGGGTGCAGGGGCCCAACTTGGGCCATCTTCTGCTTTCCCAGGCCACAGCAGAGAGCTGGATTGGAAGAGGAGCAGCCGGGACTAAAACCAGCACCCATATGGGATGCTGGCACCTCTAGCCAGGGCGTTAACCCGCTGCGCCACAGTGCCAGCCCCAAAGATGTACTTTCTTAAACCAACCTCAGTATATAAGAGAAATGTCAGAATCATTCAGTGCTTTTCCCAGATTATTTAACAGTTACAGTCTGGAAATAATAGTATTCTGTGTAATTTAAACCTCAAGTACCTCTATGTTACTGTGCAATAGATGATTTTGGACACCAGGGTGACATGTGAAAACATCCTATCAAGACTGCCTTTCCTTTTGGGGGAAAGTGAAAACCAACTACAGCTGTCCCTTGGAGCTCTGGGGGGATTGGTTTAAGGATCTCCACAGATACCAGAATCAGAATGCTCAAGTTGCTCAGTTACCTTATGTAAAATGGTGTAATGTTTGCATCTAACCTACTTCCATCCTTCTGAATACTAGAAATCATCTCTATGATGCTATAATGCTTAATACAATGTAAATGCTATGTAAATAGTTGTTGTACTGCTTGGGGAGATAATGACCAGAAAGAGTCTGTACCTGTGCAGTAGACACTATTTTTTTCTGATTTTTTTGATCCAGAGTTGGTTGAATCCACAGATAATCCCAGGATGTGGAAGGCTGACTGTATTTCACAATCATCTCTTTTTCCTCCCCAACAAAATACTAGGTACTTTAGAGTCTGGAGACACTGAAACACTCTTATTAAAACATCTTTAGGTACTGGCAAGTATATTCTTGAAGTAAATCTACTTTTTGCAGTACAAATACTCAGTCTTGGTGACTTCTGAATTTTCCTCATTTAAACACTGTCTTCGGTAAGAAAATTGTGTCTTTGGGTTGTCCTGCAGTATATATATATATATATATTTTTTTTTTTTTTTGACAGGCAGAGTGGACAGTGAGAGAGAGAGACAGAGAGAAAGGTCTTCCTTTGCCGTTGGTTCACCCTCCAATGGCCGCCGCGGCTGGCGCGCTGTGGCCGGCGCACCGCGCTGATCCGATGGCAGGAGCCAGGAGCCAGGTGCTTTTCCTGGTCTCCCATGGGGTGCAGGGCCCAAGTACCTGGGCCATCCTCCACTGCACTCCCTGGCCACAGCAGAGGGCTGGCCTGGAAGAGGGGCAAGCGGGACAGAATCCGGCGCCCCAACCGGGACTAGAACCTGGTGTGCCGGCGCCACTAGGCGGAGGATTAGCCTAGTGAGCCGCGGCACCGGCCCTTGCAGTATATTTTTAAAACAAACATATTTCTGGGTGTATTGTCTATCTTGAGAGGGTTTAAGTACACAGATGTATGTATTTAACAGAACTCAACACATGCTTAAAATTTACATATACTAAACTTCTAAAAACTCTGAAGTCTAGCTAGTGATATGAATGCTGACTTATTTAGATGGAAGTATATTGATGCCTGCAATTTATTTTGAAACACATTAAAAAATTGGATTGATGGTGAATTTAGATATTGACAGATATGATAAAACAAACACAGAAAAATGTTAATGATAGACTCTGCTTACAGTGAATTTTAATACAGCTTTAAAATTTTTCATAATAAAATGGGGGAGGAGGCTGACATTGTGGCACACAGTGGGTTAGGCTACCATTTTTAGGCCATTTCAGGCATCCCATATCAGAGTCCCAGTTCAAATTCCAACTGCTGTGCTTCCTATTCCACTTCCTGCTAACATGCCTGGGAAGGCAGTGGAGAATGGCCCAAGTATTTGGGCCCTTTCTCCTATGTGGGAAACCAGGATGGAGTTCCTGGTTCCTTGCTTCTGCCTATCTCATTCCTGGCTGTTGCAGACATTTGAGGTGTGAGTCAGAGGATGGAAGATCTCTGTCTCTTCCTTTTTATGTGTCACTCTGCCTTATGAATGAATGAATGAATAAATGAAGAATTTTTTTCCTAAATGTTGGGAAAGCAACAGTAAATGTGATACTAGAAACTATTGCTTGAATACACATTTGCTGTTTTAGGGGAAAATCCAAGAACATTTTCTAATGACTGAAAATCATTAAAATTTCTAGTATATATGTTTTAAAAAGTCTGTTTATTTACTTGAAAGGCAGAGTGGCAGAGAGAGAGTATTCCATCTGCTGATTCTTTCTGCAACAGCCTGGATTAGGCCAGGCAGAAACCAGAAGCCCAGAACTCCGTCTGGGTCTCCGATAAGGGTGACAGGAACACAAATACTTGGACCATTGGACCATCATTTGCTTCCTCCCAGGTGTGTTAGCAGGAAGCTGGATCGGAAGCACAGAGTAGCCAGGACTAGAACCAGGCACTCAGATACGTGATGGGGTTATCCTAATCTGCAGCTTAACCTACTACACCACAATGCCTGCCCTGAAAATTTCCAGTGTATAAGAAGGTACTTAAAAAGTTTCTGGAAAAATGAATATAAAAGAAGTTTATATTGTTAAAAAAGGTTTTTGAAATCTATGCATTTTTTTCATAATATGCATTTTCCATAAACTATTTTGAAGACCCCCTCATACTCCATTGTTGTTATTTGATTTAGATTTGAGTGCGGGGAATTAGAAAAAGTGCTATGTGCTCTGACACTGTTTTGGAATGATAAAGTAAATATAATAGCAATAGTAATTTTGCGCCCAAAGTGTGGTTTTTCTTCCTTTTGGTCATTCATTTAAGTAGTTTCTCCTTTTTTGGCAACATAATCCTAAAGTATTATTTTCAAAGAAAAAAAATGTTCTTTCTGTCAGTTGTCTGTATTAAGACTGAATAAAAGCAAATATTTGAAGAGCTGAATCATTGATTCCTGGACCATTTGTCAGAGAGGGTTAGACCAGTTGGCCAAATGCCTCTGTGGTGAGCTGGAAGTCTCTGTTTTGTACTGACAGTGAGTACCAGAATCTCACTCCTTTGACACTAAACTTACTGAGACCCTAAGTTTGATTTCTGTTTTTCCCCTCAGAGAAGCTTTTAAAAATAAAAGAATTAGTGGCCGGCACCGCGGCTCACTAGGCTAATCCTCCGCCTGCGGCACTGGCACCCCGGGTTCTAGTCCCTGTCGGGGCGCCAGATTCTGTCCCAGTTGCTCCTCTTCCAGTCCAGCTCTCTGCTGTGGCCCGGGAAGGCAGTGGAGGATGGCCCAAGTGCTTGGGCCCTGCACCCGCATGGGAGACCAGGAGGAGGCACCTGGCTCCATGGCGGCCATTTGAGGGTGAACCAACGGAAGGAAGACCTTTCTCTCTGTCTCTGTCTCTCTCTCTCTCTGTCTAACTCTGCCTGTCAAATAAATAAATAAATAAATAGAAATAAAAGAACTAGAAACAGGCTGTCAATCCAAGCGTTAAGATGCCCACATTCCCATATCTGGTGCCTGGGTTCAAGTCCTAGCTATGCGCTTGATTCCAACCTTCCTGCTAACACGTATCCTGGAAGGTAGCAGATGCTGGCTTAAGTAACTGGGTCCTTGCCAGCTCTGGGGGAGACCTGGATTGAGTCTGCAGTTCCCAGCTTTGGCCACCACCAAAGTGAAAGTTAAGGTGAAGTATGTAAAACTCAGCCATTAAAAAGGGTGAAATCTTCTCTTTTGTAACAGCATGGATAGAACTGGAGGTCATTATGTTAAGTGAAATGATCCAAGCACAGTAAGACAAGTATCACATGATCTCACTCTCATATGGAGTCTCACGTTCTATGTATTTTGGATTAGTCTATGGGTAAATTCAACAAGTGTCTGTCTAAACCAGTGGATTTTTATTTATTTATTTGAAAGGCAGTTACGGGGGGAGGAGGGGATGTAAAGACAGATCTTCACTCCCCAAATGGTTGCAATGGCCGGAGCTGGGCCAACCTGAAGCAAGGAGCCAGGAGCTTCCTCTGGGTCTCCCACATGGGTGCAGGGGCCCAAGTATCCAGGCCATGTTCTGCTGCTTTCTCAGGCGTGTTAGCAGGGAGCTGGATTGGAAGTGGAGCAGCCAGGACTTGAACCAGCACCCATATAGGATACTGGCATTGCAGGCAGCTGCTTTCCCCATTATGCCACAGTGCTGGCCTCAACTAAATGAATGTTAATGTGTCCAATATTGAACTTGTTCTTGGCTAAATTACCTCTAACAAGACATTTTAGAGTTGATTTAATTGAAGTGCACTGGGATGTTAATAAGTGGCTTATTTCATTCTGTAAGGGAAATTGAAAGAAAACAAACACAATTTAATTGTATGGTGTAGGTAGCTTTATTGTTTACAAGGTATTTTGAAATTCTTCAAGTAACTGTGTAGTTGCTATCCTTAATTACTCCTATATCATATCTCTGAATATTAGATTGGAAAATTATCTTTTTTTAAAGGATTTACTTATTTGAAAGACAGAGTTGACAAAAAGAGAAAGAGGGGAGAAAGAGAGAGGGAGACAGAGGAGAGAGAGCTCTTCCGTTCACTGGTTTACTCCCCAAACAAACACAATGGCCAGGGCTGGGCCAGGTTGAAGCCAAGAACCTGGAACTCCATCTGGGTCTCCCACATAGGTGCAGGGGCCCAAACACTCGGGCCATCCTTTCCTGCTTTTCTAGGTACATCAGCAGAGACCTAGATCTAAAGTGGAGCAGTCTAGACTCAAACCAGCACCCACATGGGATACAGGAGTTGCAGGCAGCAGCTTAACCTCCTGTGCCAAACTCTGGCCCCATCATTTGTTATTTTGATCCAGGATTATTTCACTGATTTCTGTAAACCATGTATATATAGTATATGTAAATATATAGCATATATACAGTAAATATATGTATATATAGTATATGTATAGTATCTGTAAACCATGTATATATTGCTATGCAAACCTAGTAACGGATATACCCAAAGTGAAAAAACTGCATTAATGTGCGTTACTTGTAAGAATATATGTTTTATTTTCAAAGTATGAATTAGAGATAAGAATTATAAGCCTTGGGCCGGCACTGTGGCATAGTGGGTAAAGCCACTGTCTGCAGTGGTAGCATCTCATATTGGTGCCAGTTTGAGTCCCAACTACTCAACTTCCAATCCAGCTCTCTGCTATGGCCTAGGAAAGCAGTAGAAGATGGCCCAAGTCTTTGGGCCCCTGCACCTACGGGGGAGACCTGGAAGAAGCTCCTGGATCCTGGCTTCAGATCGGCACAGCTCTGGCTGTAGCAGCCAATTGGGGAGTGAACCAGTGGATGGAAGACCTCTCTGTCTCTGCCTCTCCTGCTCTTTGTGTAACTCTTTTTTTTTTTTTTTTTTTTGGACAGAGTGGACAGTGAGAGAAAGACAGAGAGAAAGGTCTTCCTTTGCTGTTGGTTCACCCTCCAATGGCCGCCGCAGCCAGCGCGCTGCGGCCTGCGCACTGCACTGATCTGATGGCAGGAGCCAGGTACTTCTCCTGGTCTCCCATGGGGTGCAGGGCCCAAGCACTTGGGCCATCCTCCACTGTACTCCCTGGCCACAGCAGAGAGCTGGCCTGGAAGAGGGGCAACCGGGACAGAATCCGGCACCCCGACCGGAACTAGAACCTGGTGTGCCGGCGCCGCAAGGTGGAGGATTAGCCTAGTGAGCCGTGGCGCCAGCCTGTGTAACTGTGACTTTCAAATAAATAAATAAATCTTAAAAAAAAAACAAAAACAAAAAACTTCATGCTATATGTATATTGATTTAAAATGTACATAACTTTCACATCATTATCTCTTTTGATTTTTTAGATTTATCTTGTTTATTTGAAAGGCAGAGTTGCAGAGAGAGAGAGCAAGAGAGACACCACCTTTACTGTCTAACTCTATCTGTCAAATAAATTTAAAAAAAAGAAAAGAATCAAAATAGGGGACAGTGTTGTGGCATAGCTTCTTATGATATCAGCATCCCAAACAGATCTTGGTTCAAGTCCTGTCTGCTGCATTTCTGATCCAGTTCCCTGCTGGTGCCCAAGTGCTTAGGCCCCTATACCCACACGGGAGACCCGGATGAAGCTCCTGGCTTTGGCCTGGCCCAGCCCCAGCCATTATGGCCATTTGGGGATGCAATCAGTGGATAGAAAAATCTCTGTCTCTCTCTCTCTCTCTCTCTCTCTCTCTCTCTCTCTCTTTTTTTTTTTCTATTTTTTTGACAGGCAAAGTTAGAGAGAAAGGTCTTCCTTCCGTTGGTTCATTCCCCAAGTGGCTGCTATGGCCGGCGCACTGCGCGGATCCAAAGCCAGGAGCCAGGTGCTTCCTCCTGGTTTCCCACGCAGGTGCAGGGCCCACGCACTTGGGCCATCCTCCACTGCCTTCCCGGGCCACAACAGAGAGCTGGACTGGAAGAGGAGCAACTGGGACAGAACCAGCGCCCCGACAGGGACTAGAACCCCGGAATGCCGGCGCCACAGGCAGAGGATTAGCCTAGTGAGCCGCGGCGCTGGCCTTATAATAAGCTTTCTAAATAAAAAATAAATAGATTGGGGGACGGTGCTGTGGCACAGTAGGTTAATCCTCAGCCTGCAGTGCTGGCATCCCATATGGGAGCCAATTCTAGTCCCACCTGCTTTCTGCTCTGGCCTGGGAAAGCATTAGAAGATGCCCAAGTGCTTGGGCCCTGCACCTCTATGGGAGACCCAGAAGAAGCTCCTGTCTCCTGGCTTCAGAGCGGCCCAGCTCTAGCCATTGTGGCCATTTGGGGAGTAAACCAGCGGGTGGGAGACCTTTCTCTGTCTCTCCCTCTCACTGTAACTCTACCTCTCAAATAAATCTTTTTGAAAAATAGATTTTTCTTCTGTTTGGAAGATCAGAAAGCACAGGGTCTGAGAGGGGTTGGGTGACAAAGAGTAACATCAGATTGCTGGTATTGTTGAAAAGTTCTCCTGTAACGGTTTATTCAGTAAGTGGTCTGGGGATAAATTGCTGTTACATGTGTAAAACTCTTAAGTTAGGGTCAACCATTCCTTTGTGGAAGATAAATCTAAAAAAAAAAATGCGTCAGGAGAGAATTTTTTTGATTTTTTGTTTTTTAAAGTTCTCTGGTTGAGTAGGCCTCTCAACAATGAATTAAATTGGGGTACATGTGTATTGTCACCAAATACTACAAACTCTTTTGGACACAGATAAGGAGCAGCAACATGCTCTTGATAGTCAGCGTAGAAACTTACTGACTTTCCACAGACATGTATTGTACTCCCTACTTTGTTGAGTTGGAAGCTATATTGTGCTGGCAAATTTTTAACAATTGGGTCTCCAGGAAATCAGCAGTTCTAATTTGTAGGGTTCCCCTTTTCTATTCTGTAAATCTTCTCACCATTGCCGATTTCAGACTTGTAATATAGTTGTCATCAAATACAGAATTGGGAAGAGACATTTCACAGTGAATACTCCTGGGCCAGTATAAGTCAATCCCAGCACATCACTGGCTGAAAGTATTCATTAATCTGCAAGGATCTTAAAGTAACATTTGGAGACTGTGTGTGTGGACATATACATTTGGATTTAGGTTATTTCTTTAAAAAAAAAAAAGATTATTTATTTATTTGAAAGTCAGAGTTAGAGAAGATAAGAGAGAGAGGGAGGTCTTCCACCTACTGGTTCACTCCCCAATTAGCTGCAACGGCTGGAGCTGCACCTATCTGAAGCCAGGATCCAGGAGCTTCTTCCAGGTCTCCCACGCAGTGCAGGGGCCCAAGGACTTGGGCCAACTTCTTCTGCTTTGCCAGGCCATAGCAGAGAGCTGGATTGGAAGTGGAGCAGTTGGAACTGGAACCAGCACCCATGTCAGTGCTGGGATGTCAGTGCTGCAGGCAGAGGCTTAACCTACTATGCCACAGCATTGGTCCCTGCTTTTTTTTTTTTTTTTTTTTAAGATTTATTTTGTTTTTTTTGAAAGGCAGATTTACTGAGAGAAAGAGAGAGGAAGAGACAGACACAGATCTTCTATACACTGGTTCACGCCCCAGATAGCCACAACAGCCAGGGCTGGGTCAGGCCGAAGTCAGGAACCAGGAGCTTCATCTGGGTCCCCACATGGGTGCAGGGACCCAAGCACTTGGACCATCTTCTGCTGCTTTCTCAGGCACATTAGCAGGGAGCTGGATTGTAAGTGAAGCAGCCAGGACTCAAACTGGCACCCATATAGGATATTGGCATCGCAGGCTGCAACTTTACCTGCTACACCAAATACTAGCCAACACTTTTTTAAAAAATTTTTTTGTCTGAAAGGCAGAGTTACAGGGAGGAGGGGCTGGGGAGTAAAGATCAGTCTTCCACCTGCTTCTTCACTCCCCAAATGGCCGCAAGGACTAGGGCTAGGCCAAGCCAAAGCCTGGAGAATCAAACTCCATCCAGGTCTCCCACATGGGTAGCAGAGGCCCAAGGGCTTGGGGCATCTTCTGTTGGTTTCCTAGGGGCATTATCAGGGAGCCAGATAGGAAGTAGGGCACCGGGGACTGGAACCGGCACTCCTATGAGATGCCAGTGTCGAAGATGTGCCCAAAAACAGGCCTCTGAAACACTCTTTTATGTACTCAAATGTTGCCTGATGCTAGAACTAAAAATAAAGCCAATTAGATTTTTAAAAAATAAGGTGATTTATATAAATACAGTGTGTTGCCTTACATAATTAACCATTTTTCATTCTGGTCTATCTATCCTGGACAATGTTACTCATAAGCAGAGAAACATGTAGGTTCATCATGATGCTTCATAGGGTGGACTGCTGGAAATCTATGGAGCTGCTTTTTCCTTTGTGTTGAGATCCACTGAACATCTAATAACTGTAACTGTATTCTAGAGGTTATTTGGGATGACTTTTCCAGAAGGCCAGCATTCAAAGATAGTTTCAGTTCATTTCTCTGCTTTCCAAATAAATAAATGTTTAAGAACTCAAGATCCATGGGCCAGCTTTGTGATGCACTGGGTTAAGCCTCAACCTGTGATGCTGACATCCATGAGTACCAGTTTGAGTCCCAGCTGTTCTGCCTGCAGTCAAGCTCCCTGCTAATGTGCCTGGGAAAGCAGCAGAAAGTGGTCCAAGTGCTTGAGACTCTTTCACCCATGTGGGAGACCAGGATGGAGTTCCTGGCTCTTGGCAAGTTGTTGTGGCCATTTGGGGAGTAAGCCAGCAGATGAAAGATTCTCTGTCTCTGTCTCTCTAATTCTGCCTTTCAAATAAATACATAAATCTTTTTTTAAAAATTCAAGATCTACCAAGCTGCTTTCCTCATTAGCACTTTTCAACATTATTTCTTGTTAATTTTTCTAAATAGCTTTACTAACTGTTGGCATTAAACTATAACTTTTTAGGATCCCCTATTCTCTCCCCTCCAAGGCTTTGTTTTCTGGGACATACGCTCACCTTGATATTCTCAAATAATTTTCAGTTATTTTTAGTACTTGATTAGTCTCCCTTCTGCAGGTGTGCCTTCTCCAGTTCAACATGTCTGGTTAAATTGAATCTATTTGCATCTTGTGTCCCATCCTACCTTCCATACTGATGTGTGCAAAGGCTCTGGAGTCTCTGGAGAAAATTGTGCCCTGGTCCCTGAAATAATAGGAATGTCATTACTTTGCCTCTTTGCTGGTTTAAAGTATATTCTCTTTAAAAAGCTCTTTCCAGCTTAGTCTTTGCATGCTCCTACTATATCCTTTGGTCACATCCTTTTAAGTGCAGCCTTCAAATTTTGAAGACAGCTTGGCTGATTTGGGGACCAGGAACATCAGTGGCATTACTTGGCCCAGCTCTTGCTGCCGTGGTAGAAAACGAAGGGAGATAACATCTGCCTGTTACCGCCCTTCCTTCCTCTCTCTGTTGTCCCTTCCCATCCCATCCTTTCCTTTCCCCTCCTTCCTCTTACATAATTAGATTATATATTCATATTTATATATGTGGAAAGACTTTACTCTCTTTCTTTTGTTTTCCCTCTATAAGCAGCAATTTAATTGGGAAAATATTGAAAATAATTTACTGGGAGACCCAGAAGAAGCTCCTGGCTCCTGACTTTGGATCAGCTCAGCTTCGGCCATTGTGGCCATCTGGGGGTGAACCAGCAGATGGAAGATGTCTGTCTCTACCTCTCTCTGTAACTCTGTCTTTCAAATAAATAAAAATAAATCATAAAAGAAAGAAAGAAAATAACTTACTGTGAATCTGTCCAGAATAAACAAAGTTATTTTTTTCATGCCTCTAATCCCACTGAGTTGTCAATTTTATTAGCCAGTACTCAGGATATGAAGAGTTAATTGTATATAGCCAAATATTGAGTGATGACTACACACTAGCCTTGTCAATTCCCTCTATGTCCTAGGTTCAGATAACAACCTTTTTTTTTTTTTTTTAAGATTTATTTATTTATTTAAAAGGCAAAGTTTCTAAGAGGCAGAGGCAAAGAGAAAGTCTTCCATCCGCTGATTGACTCCCCAAATGGCCACAACAGCCAGAGCCAGGTCAATCTGAAGCTAGGAGCCAGAAGCTTCTTCTGGGTCTCCCATGTGGTGCAGAGGCCCAAGGACTTGGGCCATCTTCCACTGCTTTCCCAGGCCATAGCAGAGAGCTGGACCAGAAGTGGAACAGCCAGAACTCGAACCAGCACCCACATGGGATGCCGGCACTACAGGCAGCTTTACCCACTGCACCACAGCTATGGCCCCCAGATAACATCCTTTTACTTTTTGCTACCAGCTTCTAGTCAGTGTCCTGCTTCCAAATCCTTACTTCTTCCTAGAACCTAACAAGATTTTCTCAGCTTAATGAAGAGCTGGTTCTATTGTTAGTATTGTGGGTTTCTTTTTTGATGGTTGGTTGGTTGGTTGGTGGCTTTTGGTTTTGTTTTTTTGTCCTTTTTTTTTTGGGGGGGGGGGTAATGATGATAAATGTACTGTGTGGGATGAGAGTGGCCATCCCTGAATTCCTGAAGGGCAGAGACTACTTTGTTCATCTTTATTCTAGTCCCAGCCTGGTGCCTGGGGCAAGGTGCTTAGTATTTTCAGACAAGATAATTTGGTACATCTTGTTCTTAACTTTGTAGTAGACTTGTACAACAAACTAATGATTGTAAAAAACTTTCAGATGTAAACTTAGCTTTCCTGAAACAGTGTTGCTTATATAACAGAAAAACTTTGTAACTACTTATATGATATCTGTAAATTCTTGGGTCAGCCTCCAATGGGAAAGCCACATAGTTTTAGTAATTGAAGTAGAACACTCTAGCCTTTTGTTCTTGATATCAAATAGGTGATAACAAATGAGCACTATCATATTTGTTCCATAACTTTTTTAACAGCTAACATCTGTAAGTAGATATTTTATTGAAACATATTAAATTAAATTGCCCCATAGGTTTAAGAAAGGAGATGAGTCATTTTTTTAATCACAAAAGGAGCTCTAGAAAAGCAATTATACATTCTTCTATATTTCTCTATAGCTAGAACTACACCTATGAATTTTTTAAAAAATCTATTGTATATCCTGTGGTTTATACGGATATGGGTTAACAATCAACTTTATAATATATAATAAGAAATCATGGGTTATTAATTCTATTATTCAAAGATATCTCTTAGTGTTGGAAACCTACAAAATAACTAAAGAAGATTCTTCATTGTAATCCTAATATCTATAAAATCAAACTAGGAAAGTTTGAGTAATTGAATGATCAAGAATCTTCTATTTATTTGCCTTTTTCTTCTTTTTCTTTCAGAACTGCACTTGGATGACCAGAATTCTCCATAGTTGATAATGGTGGAGATGAGCTCTGCAGCTTTCTCTGGCATTCAGTTATTAAAAACAAATAGGATGCAAGTTCCTGGACTTCAGATTATGAAAACAGCACTTGGAAAACTGAAAACTATCTAAATGATTGTCTTTGGTTGGGCCGTGTTCTTAGCAAGCAGAAGCCTGGGCCAGGGTCTGCTGTTGACTCTCGAGGAACACATAGCCCACCTACTGGGGACTAGAGGTGCCGCTGCTACCATGGGTAACTCCTGTATCTGCAGGGATGATAGCGGAGCAGAAGACAGTGTTGACACCCAGCAGCAACAGGCTGAGAACAGTGCGGTACCCACGGCTGACACAAGGAACCAACCCCGGGACCCTGTTCGGCCACCAAGAAGGGGCCGAGGACCACATGAGCCAAGGAGAAAGAAACAAAATGTAGATGGGCTAGTGCTGGACACACTGGCAGTAATACGGACTCTTGTAGATAAGTAAGTATCTGATGCAGTCACCTCCACTGTAATGGAAAGTGTTCTGCCAGGAACCATGACTTTTGGACTCCTTCAGCTTATTTAGGATCTAATCAAGCCTTCTGCTCAGAGGGCATGGGAGAATATTTTCTTCTCTGATGACAGAATAAATGATAAAGTTTGTTTTTACCTGCTATTATCTACTGTCTGGAAATGTCTAATCATTTCTGTAACAGAAACCACTAATTAAAGCTGTTATCTTGGGGTGGATGTTTGGCCTTCTGGTTAAGCTGCCAGTTAGGACACCAGTATCCCATTTCAGGGTACTGGGTGCAGAGTCCTTTTGTCTGAGTCCCAGCTCCAGCTCCTGATTCCAACTTCCTGCTAACGCAGAAGTAGAGAGTTGGGTAGCAGGTGATGGTTCAAGTGGTTGGGTCCCTGGACCCAAATGAGAGACCTGAATTGAGTTCTTGGGTTTGGCCAGACCCAGTCCCAGATGTTGTGGGCATTTGGACAGTGAATCAACAGTTGGAAACTCTGTGTCTCCCTGCCTCTTAAAATAAACAAATATACCAACTATGCTGTTTGCTAGAGAATGTAGTCGATATGGAGTGAGTTGTGTTGTTAGCTACAGAAAGGATTTTTTTTTTAAGATTTATTTTATTTGAAAGAGTTACAGATAAAGGGAGAGACAGAGAAAGAATCTTTCATCTGCCAGTTTACTCCACAAAAGGACACAGCTTCCAGTGCTGGCCCTGATCAAAGCCAGGAGCTTCTTCCAGGTCTTCCATATAGGTGCAGAGCCCAAGTACTTGGGCCATCTTCCACTGCTTTCCCAGGCACATTAGCAGGGAGCTAGATGGGAAGTGGAGCAGCCAGGACTCAAACCAGTGCCCATATGGGATGCCGGCATTGCAGGCTGTGGCTCTCCTGCTACACCACAGCACTGGCCCCTGCAAGAACGATTTCATGAAGACTCACTGTTGTGCTTTCCCATCTATTCTACTGACCGGAGATTCAGGATGGATTGTTTGCCAAGAGCATGGCTGCATGCAATTTCTGTTTGCAATGTAAAGTCAAAGTCAAGGAGGGTTTTCATCCTCTTCCTCTTTTTATATCCCTTATTTGGCCCTCTTGATCCATTTGGGAAGCTTGTAAGTTGCAACTGCAAGGCACACCTGTACCTGTTTTGTCTTCCCCTCCTGTTTTGTCTAACTCTTAAGTAGAAAATCCCAGATTGAATAACAGTGAAATTAAAGGTATAATCCAAGTTGAAAAAATATTTTTACTTAAGGTTGTATATATAATTCAGTAGTTAAGAGCACAGATTTTAGACCCATGATGGACCCAGGTTCAAATTCTTTCCCAGCCCTTTCCTAGCCACATGACATTGGTGAACTTCTTCTGTGAGCCCGATTCCTCATCTCAAAATGGAGAGTAATACTTTTCTTTCTATCTTTGAAAGTCAGAATTAAAGAGAGGGAGAGGCAGAGAGATCGTTCTTCCACTGGTTCACTCCCCAAATGGCCACAATGGCCAGGGCTGGGCCTGGCCAAAGCCAAGAGCCAGGAGCTTCTTCTGGGTCTCCCATGTGGGTGGCAGGGACCCAAGTATGTGCCATTTTCACTGCTTTAACAGGGAGTTGGATCAGAAGAGGAGCAGCAGGACTCTAACCAGCACCCATATGGGATGCTGCTATGTAAGCAGAGGCTTAACCTTCTGTACCACAGCGCCAGCCCTGAGTAATACTTTTCTTACAAGGATTATGAGATTGTGTATCTAAAACATCTGGTATAATGCTTGTACAAAACAATTGCTTGATTGGTGGTAGTATTTTTCCAAAATCATTTCTGATTCTTTTTCTTCATACCCTATTAGTAAACTTAAGCATATAAATACTTGATAATCACATGTATAAAAACTCAGTTTTTGAGGCATTTAGCTTAGCAGTTGATGCCTGTCTCCCACATCAGAGTGCTTGGGTTTGATTCCTGACTTTAGCTTCTGCCTCCAGCTTCCTGCTAATATGGTCCCTTGGAGGCAGCAGTGTTAGCTGAAATTATTGAGTTTCTGCCACCCACATGGAAAATCTGGTGGTGTTTCTGGCTCCTGAATTTGATCTTGGCCCAGCCCTGGCCATTGCATACATTTGGGAAGTAAACTGGCATATGGGAGTTCTCTCTATCTGTCTTTCAAATAAATAATTTTAAAAGGAAAAAAATAGCTTTTTTAGATCCTCAGAAATTATAGCATAAAATAGGGTGGACCTGTTTTACAAACATGTCTTTAAACTTACAAATTACTGGCATGTTTGCTGGTCTTCAAGAATGACAACTTTTGAAAAATACTCCCCTTGTATAGTAAAATTGTAATGAAAAGTTATCCTTCCCAAATAAGAAAGTAAATCACAAGCAATCTTAATTTAAGGCTTTGGAAAAGCAGATGCGGAATAAACTTTACCATTTCTTTTTAAGATTTTTTATTTATTTGGAAGTCAGAGTTACAAAAGAAAAGGAGAGGCAGAGAGAGAGGGAGAGGGAGAGGGAGAGGTCTTCCATCTGCTGGTTCATTCCCCAACTGGCCACAGTGGCTAGAGCTGCACCAATCCGAAGCCAGGAGCCTTCTTTCAAGTCTCCTACATGGGTGCAAGTCCTTGGGCCATCTACTGCTTTCCCAGGCCATAGCAGAGAGCTGGATCGGAAGTGGAGAAGCCGGGACTTGAACTGGCACCCATATGGAGTGCCAGCACTGCAGGTAGTGGCTTTACCCACTATGCCATAATGCCGGCCCCCTACATTTCCATATTTTAAATGACAGTGATTAGGGGGGTATATAGGAGCAAGGTAGGAACTTTATTTCCAAGTTATAATGAAATATTACAAAAAAGTAAAATGACCCTATTGGTAAAACTCATAACTCACATGAAAAAAGTGGTACACATTTAAATAGCAGGACAACTTTTACCTTAAACTGTTTTTACTGAATTATAGGTATCACCTTTCTGATGATGGTTAAAAAAAAAAAAAAGGAGCCAGTAGGGAAGGAAATGTTGGAGAAAATAATGGCACATTGCAATCCAGACAGTTTATAAACATGGTTGGATAGCTTGTCTTTTAGAAGCTATTGAAGGAGAATTTTATGGCCTATAAAGTTTATTGGGCTGTTACAACCAGACATGAAAGAATATTCAGGTAGGCTTAGTAAGAATATACCTAAATGGATGTATACAGAAACTGCAGTTATAAAATAATCTGAATTGTTTTTATTGTCCTCTCTTCTCTACTTGTTTACTTAGGGAAAGGTGACCCTGATGTGAGAGGAGAGCACCACCCCTACTGCTGTAATGAGAGCATTGCTGTAGGGAAGAATTCATGGTGTTGGTTTCTAGTCGTCCATGACTTTGTTTTTAAATAAATTGCCCATTTGCACCATGCCTCATTATCCAGCTTTCTTTTCTCTTGATCTAAACCAAGTTTTTTGTAATTATATTTTGTTGTTGTCATTGTCTAATTTTAATCCTATGTACTTTTTTAAAAGATTTATTTATTTATTTGAAAGTCAGAGTTACACAAAGAGCAGGAGAGGCAGAGACAGAGAGGTCTTCCATCCGCTGGTTCACTCCCCTATTGGCCACAATGGCCGGAGCCGTGCCAATCTGTAGCCAGAATCCAGGAGCTTCTTCCAGGTCTCCCACGCAGGTGCAGGGGCCCAAGGACTTGGGCCATCTTTTATTACTCTCCCAGGCCACAGCAGAGAGCTGGATCAGAAGCAGAGCAGCCAGGACTTGAACTGGCGCCCATATGGATTGCTGGCACTGCAGGCAACGGCTTTACCCGCTACACCACAGCGCCAGCCCCTATACTTTCAATCTAATATTCTTCAGTTCTGGAAACTTCTTTATCCATTATCTCCTTGAATATTGTTTTCACTGGGTTCTGAGCGAATTCCTCAATATTCTCTTTCAATTCGTTAATTTTCTTTTTCTGGAGCATCTGGAGTTATACCATCTGTTTTTTGTTTCTTGGGTTTATTTAAAGATTTATTTATTTGAAAGGCAGAATTACAGAGAGAAGGAGAGAGAGAGAGAGAGATTCCATCCTCTGGTCATTCCCCAAATGGCTATAACAGCCAGAGCTGGGCCAATCCGACCAGAGTTGGGCCAATCCAAAACCAGGAGCCTGGACCTGCTTCTGGGTCTCCCATGTGGATGCAGGGGCCCAAGGACTTGGGCTATCTTTGGCTGCTTTCCCAGGCCATAGCAGGGAGCTGGATCAGAAGCAGAGCATCCAGGACTCGAACCAGCACCCATATAGGATGTTGGCACCACAGGAATCAGCTTTACCCACTTTGCCACAGCGCCAGTCCCTATACCATCTGTTGAGATTTTTCTTTCTATAAATATATTTTATTTCTAGGGTTTCTAATTTTTTTCTTTCCTCCTTGATTCATATTTCTTGACTTTTTTTTTTTAAGATTTATTTATGTATTTGAAAGGCACAGTTAGAGGGAGGAGAGACAGATCTTCCTCCACTGGTTCACTCCCCAAATGGCTGCAACAACCAGAGCTGGGCCCATCGAAAGCCAGCAGGAGCCAGGAGCTTTTTCCGAGTCTGCCACATGGGTGCAAGGGCCCGGGTACTTGGGCCATCGTCTGCTGCTTTCCCAAGGGGCATTAGCAGGGAGCTAGATCAGAAGAGGAGCAGCAAGGACCCCAGTTAGCACCCATATGGGATGCTGGCACTACAGGAGGCAGCTTTACCCACTACACCACAGTGCCGGCCCCTTGTTTTCAAATTTCATATACTTATGGCTATTCCTTTAAATACACATATTTAAATCATTTTGAAATTCTGTTGCATATTTTTGGTAGTGACTTTATCCTTAGATTGTTAATGGTCTTAGTGTTAGTTATTTTCATGTACTTGGGAATTTATTATGCTGACTCTTCTTGATGAAATTTTCCCCTTTTTAAAAAAAAATATTAGTTATTTGAAAGATGGAGCTACAGAGAAAGAGAGACAGAGAGAGGTATTCCATCTGCTGGTTCATTGCCCAAATGGCTGCAATCGCCAGAGCTGTGCCAATTGGAAGCCAGAAGCCTGGAGCTTCTTCCAGGTCTCCCATATGGGTGCAGGGGCCCAAGCACTTGGGCCATCTTCTGCTGCTTTCCCAGGCCATAGCAGAGAGCTGGATTGGAAGTGGAGCAGCCGGGACTCAAACCTGTGGCCATATGAGATGCCAGAACTGCAGGCAGTGGCCTCACCTGCTATGCCTCAGCACTGGCCCCTTTTCCCTCACTTTTGCCTAGGTGTTCTCCCTATCTGTCACTTTTTTATTGTGGATATCATGTCCCAGGGACCCTCAGTCTGTGACTGAACCTAAAATCAGAGTTGGTGGCTCTGAATTCCCATCCTACTCTTAAGAAGTTCAGGTTTTGCTGCATAACTTTGCCTTTTTATGGTCACTGATAACTTGCAGCTTTCTCCTTGTCATAGCTCAAGTTATCAACATTTTTCAGCTCCTTTCCATGATGGGGGAACCGTGTCCCCCAGCTTCCCTTATTTATTCTGATCCACTCCTTCCACAGGAATTTTGGTCTTCATTAACCTGCAAGCTTAGGGGGAGCCCAATCACCTTGATCAGTTTCTGACCCACAGCCCAGTAGTCCTGTGGCATTGGTATCTGCCCTTCACTAGAAATTTCTGCTCTGTTTATGTTCCACAAAGGAGTCTATCTTATTCTTTGTGTGTATGTCTGTATAGAACTGAGGTACTCCTGTTCCTTGTTTGTTACAGATTCTTTGTTGCGTTGTATATTTTTTTCCTTTATCTCCTTTTCCTCCCTCCAAAATATCAGTAAATTTGCATTATAGTGAATTTAAGATACATCCTGCCAATATGCCTAATATATATTTATGTTTATATAAGAAAAAATGTACAGAGAGTTTTGGACTGGGCTGTGTTCAAGTCCTGGCTCTGCTCCTTTTAAAGTTTTTTTTTTTTCTTTTAGTTTTTGTGGCTTCCAATTTCCTGCTAATGTGCTCCCTGAGAGGCAAGAGATGATGACTCAACTGGTTGAGTCCTTAGTACCCATGTTGGAGATCCAGGTCAATTTCCTGGCTCCTGGCTTTAGCCTGTCCCAGCCCCAGTTGTTACAAATATTTGGAGAGTAAAACAGAAGATGGGCGATCAATATCTCTCTCTTCCTCTCTCTCTCTCTCTCTCCCTCTCTCTGCCTTTCAAATAAAATAAATTTAAAAAAAATTTAAACCTCTTTGTTTTTAGCGTCTCATAACGTTACTGTTTGAGACCTCTGTTGCCATATGTACATCTACAATGCTCTGTTACTCTGTTCCTTTGTGTGCTTGAAAGTACTGTTGCTGGGGCCGGTGCAGTGGCATAGTGGGCTAGGCCTTGGCCTGTGGCGCCAACATCCCATAGCGGTGCCTGTTTGAGTCCAGGCTGCTTCTCTTCTGATCCAGCACTCTGCTAAGGCATGGGAAAGCAGTAGAAGATAGCCCAAGTGCTTGGGCCCCTGCACCTGCGTGAGAGACCCAGAGGAAGTTCCTGGCTCCTGGCTTTGGATCGGCCCAGCTGCAGCTGCTGAGGCCATTTGAGGAGTGAACCAGCGGGTGGAAGAACTCTCTCTCCCTCTCTCTGTCTGTAACTCTACCTCTCAAATAAATAAATTAAAATTTAAAAAAAAAATCTGCACTGAGTTGCTGGCTCCTAAAAAAAAAAAAAAATGAGTACTGTTGCTATCTTTCATCTGATGGTGGTCACTTTCATTACTGCCAAATTTTTGTTTCTACGAATAGCACTTCAGTGAAGAACAGTATGCATTGATTTGTGGACCCATGTGAAAGTGGAAGTTTTTCTAGCATAATTTGATTATTGCTAGATCATTCTCCAGAAATTTTTACATCATTCAATTATATTGTTTAAAATTTTTCCTTTAAATAATTTTCCCTTGTTATAAAAGGGTATAGAGTGTCAATCAACTAGTAATTTCCATATCACTTGATTATTCAGAAGGTTAAATTACTTAATAGTTTTAATGATTAAATGATTTTTTCACAGTAAAACTGATCCACATTATGTAAACCAATAAATGATGAATCCTTAAGCAATTAAAAGTATAATTGTTCATAGAAAATATTTCATAATTGAAGTTCTCCTAAATACCTCTTTAGGATTTCTGGAATCATAGTTTGAAAACCCACTGTACTGGGTATAAAATATCACTTTAGAATGTTCATTACTTCCTTGCTTAAGTTTGATTTCTTTTTCTTCTAATGACATTTTATGAAGTTTAAGTGTGTAGTGATGTTTCCCAGAAGACAACTTTAAAACAAAGATGTTTATGTCGGCTCTTATTTCTGTAAATCCTCAGTTGGTATTTGTTATCTCCCATCCTGGCATTTCTTGGAGCTAAGTGTGAGGAAGATGATGTTGACCTTCCTGGCTTCAGTTGCTTCAGTTGGCATTAGACCTCTAGAAGCAAAGCTGAGGAGCGGGTTCTGGGCTCTGGAGTTTGTTCCTTGCTTTTACGGCTGTGTGCCCATCTCCCCATTTTGTTTGTGAACCACTGTGGACAGTGACCAGGGAAATGAGCACGTAACACCGCATGTGTTTGTCCTTACAGGTTCTAGCTGGTTGTCTCTTCTGTCTCTTTCCCTACATTCATTCACGATCATTTTTTCTTTCTCTTTTTACCCTCACATTTCCAGTTTGCAGATTTTTTTTTATAGAATTGTTGTTATTTCTTAGAGTTTAATGTCTTGAATGTTTGTTTTTCAGTGATCAGGAACCTCCCTATTCAATGATCACATTACATGAAATGGCAGAAACAGGTATTTTTAAAGTTTGGTTTTTAATACTTCTGCTTTAGTGTTTTCTACTGCTATAACAAGATACCTGGGGCTGGGCACTTTATAAGGAAAGGACATTTCTGTAGCTCGCAATTTTGGTGTCTGGCTTCCCTTGAAGGCCCCCTGGCTGTGTTAGAACATGAGAGAGAAGCAGAATGGGGAAATAGTTGTGTGCAGAAGGAAGCTGGAGAGATTCAGGGGTCAGGCTTGCTCTCTTTCTAACAACCCAGTCTCATGAGCACTAAGCAGGCTCCCATGAGAACCACATTAATCCCTTTCAGTGGTGGCATTCCCAGTGACCTCACCACTTTGCACATTTTATGGGTCTTCCCAGCTTAATACCACCACTCCGGGACCAAGCTTTCAGGCCATGAACCTTTGGGGGAAACACACAAACCATATCTAAACAATAGCAACTTTCTTATAATAATGAAGAAATATGGTCACCTTTTTTGTCTGTTTTTGTTTTGAGATAAAATTTCCCGTAACTCCTTTGTATGTGGAAATTACCCTGTACAAGTGTAAGAGGTATTATATATTGTGTCATGAATAGCTGTACTTCTCAGTGCTGGTTTAATCTCATCTGAAATTGTGGGGCAAAAGATTAGCTTCTCTTCTTTTCTTTCTGGTTTTTTTTTTTTTACATTGTCAGATCCGAAAAGGATTCTTTTTCTTCCTCAATTTCCTAAGTGTGATCCTGAAAATAGAGCCAATTGCTAAGTAAACTGTTGTCTCAAGTTAACTTCTATCTCCTGTATAGTAAATAATATAGCTAACACTATTTTAATCATAATTTGAGAACTCAAGACGATAGCTAAAATTTTCTCCAACTAAAGATGCCCACCAAATCACCAGACTCTTAAAATTTTGGTTTTTTTGATTCACCATGATGACTAGCTACTGATATATGTTCATGTCAAACACTACCTTTTAAAAGCTACAAGATGAAGATCAAAGTGTTTCCGTTTTAGTGTGAAGTCTTTTTGGGTGACTTTATAAGGTAAATATTTTCACATTTTTAAAATAGTAACTATGATATTGTTGATTTCTTCTTAGATGAAGGATGGTTGGATGTGGTCCAGTCTTTAATCAGAGTTATTCCATTGGAAGATCCACTGGGACCAGCTGTCATAACGTTGTTACTAGATGAATGTCCACTGCCCACTAAAGTAAGTTAGTACTCAGCTTTCATGAAACTGTCACCTGGGCTTAAGCCCAGAATGAATGACCACAAAGAACATTTGATATCATGCGTTTCCTCTTTATATATTTAGGTTCTGTTTTTTCAGTATTGGTTTAATTATATAAATTTTCTTTTTTATTATTAATGTTGTGTTATATCCTTTATTAATGATTTACTATAAGATTTTAGCTTTAAAATTTTTAAATGTTAATAAGAGAAGCATTTTTATCCAGATTTTATCAGATTTTATCTGATCTTTGTTCAGAAACTAGAAAAGAATATTCAGTTGCTGAGTTTTCTTATCTTTCTCTGAGCAATTTCCTCATAATAAAAATTTTCTAGTAAAAGAAAAAAAGCTTTTACCAAAAGCATTTTGAGTCTTATTCAGATATATTAAGGATTAGTGTAACGTTGATTATCCTTTTTATAAAACAGAAGTACCAAATTTTTATTGCCTTGGTCCATTTAGTCTATAGGTTGCTTTTTGTTGTTGTTCTTGCTGGATTTTGGCCTCTTTCATTTGTCTGTTTCGATCTTGGACATTTAGATTCAGTGCGGAAAAACATTGTGGATAGCAAGGAGAAAGTCTTTAACCTAGTCACTGATGAATTGAACTTTGCCTAGGCTTATAAGAGGTTTCTGTTTTAATTGCCTTGGAAACTCTGGTGGCATTATTATTTGTTTTTGAATAACTTTTTGCTTCAGCACTACTAGGCCCTATTGTTATCAATCCTGTTGGCATTTGAATTGATTTACTCTGTAATGTTTCAAGAATATACAACATACATTTGATACAACTGGTATGTTTTAAATGAAATTGGATATAACAATTCATATGAAAAAACTTTCATTGACCAAATAGTATTTCCCCTCAATAATGATATCATTGATATACATTATACAATTTTTGTGTGGCCATTCTGTTTATTTAATACCTGATTATATAGCTTGTGTCCCAGAGAGTCATTTTGAGGAAACAATGTGAGCAGTGTGTATATCAAATCTGCTTGTGCACTCTTGGTTTCAGGATGCACTCCAGAAACTGACCGAAATTCTCAATTTAAATGGAGAAGTAGCTTGCCAGGACTCCGGCCACCCTGCCAAACACAGGAATACGTCTGCAGTGCTGGGCTGCTTGGCTGAGAAGCTAGCAGGTAATCCTCCAGAGCTCCCCATGGGAAGATCTAGCTGTTTGACACTGAGAGGAAGTTGGCAGTGCAGATCTTTGGTCATATCTTCTGTCCCAAAAATAAGTATTTCCAAAAAAACCAGGCAGGGACTGATGAAAATTACTCAGAGGCTCAGAGGTAAATGCAGTCTAATTTAGCTCTGTGGATTTTCCGAGAATTTGAAAGAAAAACAGTTGTGCTTGCTTACTTGCATTAAAATTAAAAATAAGGGAAAACCATAAACTTGATATAACAAAGGTGATATATGTATATAATAATATGTATCTATATATATGCATAAATTTTATAAAATTTAGCTAGATAATAAAAACATGCCAGGTATTAAAAGAGAAAAAGGAACTTAATATTGGAGCAATTCCAAAGGAGTAATTACTTAAGTTTTTTTATGAATATTGCCCATTTAAGGACAGTTAATGGCAAAGTACAGGTGAATAGTTCAGCTTGCTAATTCATGGATAGTGAAAGAAGCAGTGGATTAAAAGTCAGACACAGGGCCAGTGTTGTGGCATAGCAGGTTAAACTGCTGCCAGCAGTGCCAGCATCCCATATGGATGCCATTTTGAATCTGGCTGCTCTACTTCCATTCCAGCTCCCTGCTGATGCACCTGGGAAGGCAGTGGAGGAGGCCCAAGTCCTTGGGCCCCTGCACCCACATGGGAGACCCAGAGGAAGCTCCCAGCTCCTGGCTTCAGCCTGGTCGAACCCCAGCCGTTGCAGCCATTTGAGGAGTGGACCAGTGGATAGATGACCTCAATTGGAAGATCTCTCTCTCTCTCTCTCGCTCTCTCTCTGTCACTCTCTCTGAAACTCTGCCTTTTAAATAAATAAAATGAATCTTTAAAAAAAGAAAAACTCAGACACATGGGTGCTGGTGCAGACTCTACCATGTGCTCCCCAAGTGCCCTGGAATTAGTCACTTCTCTTTGTGGGCTCAGTTGCTCAACTGTGAAATGAGGATGGTTCTATCCCTCACTTCAGAGCAGGAGGCTTAAGTAAGATAGTGTGCATGAGAGTAATATGTAAAAAATCAACAGTTCCACCAAACAATTTGATTTCTATTATCAACTAATTAAAAATAATAAGGCATAAAAAATGAAATCCTGACATTTGCAGTAAAATGGATGGAACTGGAAGTTGTTAATTGAAATAAGCTAGACACAGAAAGACAAATACCATATGTTCTGTCTAGTGTGGAAATTTTAAGAAGTCCACCTGAACTTGGAATGTGATTACTGAAGTCTGGGAGTGCTGGTGGAAGAGGGAATAGAGGTAGGTGGGATAATGGGCACCAAAACACAGTTAGATAGAAGCAGTAGGTACGGTGTTACCCAACACAGTGGGATGACTGTAATTCACATAGTACATGCCCTATGAGGAACAGGAAGAGAGGAGCCGATTGGTGCCAAACACTAAGAAAAGCAAGGACATAGATTAGTTGCTTGATTTGGTCAGTTTATGCTGAAATATTGCATTACCTTATAAAAATATGTATTACATGTTAATCAAATTTTTTAAAAGAATATATACTTTTATTATCTTTTTTAAAAAGATTTATTTATTTGAAAAATTACACAGAGAGAGGAGAGGCAAAGAGAGAGGTCTTCCATCCGCTGGTTCACTCCCCAATTGGTCTCAACAGCCGGAACTGCACCAATCCAAAGCCAGGAGCCAGGAGCTTCTTCTGGGTTTCTCATGTGGGTGCAGGGGCTCAAGGACTTGGACTGTCTTCTGTTGCTTTCCCAGGCCATAGCAGAGAGCTAGATCAGAAGTGGAGCAGCTGGGATGCAAACCAGCGCACATTTTGGATGCCGGCACTGCAGCAGTAGCTTTACCCACTATGCCACAGCACCAGCCCCAATAATATGTACTTTTAATTGTACTCCATGTTTGTTTTATTTGTCTAGGTCCTGCAAGTATAGGTTTACTTAGCCCAGGAATACTGGAATATTTGCTACAGTGTCTGGTAAGTGGGTCATCAGAGTTGGTTATTCTTAGTCATTTAGAGTTGTGCATTATTTTTTTTTTTTTTTCAAATTACTAAGTCACTGGCAGAGAGAACGGAATCAGTTGTAAATTTCATTTGCAGGTGTTTCCTGAGTGTTTATTCCCTGTGTGTTAAAAAGGGGAGGGAGGGTGAGATAGGAATTTATTACAAGCAAAAACAGCTGAGTTGGTCTGGTTTTAAATTTAACCACAAGATAGTTGCTATGATTGGCTTTTTATGTGTCCTTAGAGTCTACCAAATGGTAATAGGGACCTCTACAGTGAAAACAAAATTACTTGGCATTCCAACATCAGGTCAGAGTCCCAGTGTATTTAAATCTCTACAGTTCACCCGTCTCCCCCTCCACTGCTACTGCTGTTAAAATGTCATTGTAGTGTTTGATGTATTGTTGGTGGGCTGGAACCGTGTGTTCACGTCTTTCTGAGTGCTAGTCTGCAGTCTTAACTGATCTGTATTTTTATAGATATTTTTGTAGTCCCAGTGAGCATTTTCCAAAACTTTTCCAAAACTCTGATCTAAAAGAGATTATCAATACCCACATGCTGTATGCTTAAAACTCCTAAACTGCTCTAAGCAAGCACCATGGAGATGCAGAAGTAGTAAGACAGTCCTTCGCCTTCAAGAAGTTTACTAGTTAGTTGAAGGAACAAAGCTATTCAGACAAGACAGTTAGCCTCCGTTTTATGACAGAGTGAGATCAAGAGCTTAATGACCTCCCCCAGACTAAGTGCTGTATGAGTGTGGAGAAGGTGAAGGAGGTGGTGACAGGGGAGGTGAGAGCTGCAGTTGTCATGAGAGACCAACTTCCTGATGAAGGCAAGACCTCAGCTGAGTGGTGTCCTAAGGTTAGTATTTGATTGTGCCGAGAGGAGGGGTAGTGAGTGTCTTGAATAAGCAAACATCACAGGCAGAATTGTCTGATCAGAGAAGCCAGTGTCCTGAGGTAGGAGGACGTAGACGGGGTAGCCAGGTTGAGAGGGTTCAGGGCCTCAAAAGCCCACAAGAGGGATTGAGAATGATACAACGAGTAAAAGGTGCTGAAAAGGCTTTGCAGCAGTGGGGGGCGATGGTTATGTGAGCCTTGGAGAACTAAGTGGGCACCAGGGCAGTGAGTGGGAATCAGCTGATGTGCTGGAGCTTCCCTGGTGGCTCCCAACACAGATGTGAGAAAGCATGGCCGTGAAAAGATGTGCTGTTCATCAGATCCACCCTTTAAAATGGAAACTCGTGTGAAATGAACTTAAATGTAACCCACCTACCATCAGCATTTGTAGATTGCTTTCAGAGAACAGATTAAGAAAAACTGAACTATTAGTTGTTAATTTCATTATTTTTTTAGAACTTGGTAGTGATGAATAATTCTTTCCAGGATTATGAATGCAAGTCGTTTTTTAGCTACACTTCTAGGTTTCTGTTTGGCTTACTTAAATGAATGTAAGAGTCAACATTATTTTATTTAACAAAGCCATAATGTAAACATTACTAAGTAAAATAACAATGCATTTAATAAGATACTTTTATCTGTAAGTTAACCCAGTGACTTCAAGAAAAATACGTAGGATTAAGAAACTGTATCTTGGTTTTTCTTTACTGAAACAACCCAAATGGATAATTGAGGACTTGAATGAATGGAAACTTTTCTGACTGCTCCAAAAAAATTATCTAACACATAGTGGGCAAGAAGATGAAATTGATAACTTGTCACCTCTACAGGGGAATGATTTTTTTAATGTTTTATTGTCTTTCAGAAGTTACAGTCCCACCCCACAGTCATGCTTTTTGCACTTATCGCACTGGAAAAGTTTGCACAGACAAGTAGGTATAGTGACTTCTTGCACTAATGATCTTCTGTATTGATTGTTAAGAATCTTAGTTTTCTTAGTTACTGCACGAATCTATACTCTGAACCCCATCAAATGTGCATACATTCTGTTTTTGTCTGGGTGGACCTTTCAATGTCAGTAAAGTAGCTGATAAGGATTGTCCCACCTATGAATTAAAACTTGGTGACCATGATTACTCACTTTTTGTAGCTAAAAATTTAGTAATGAGATTGTTACTTTCTAGAAAATAGTCAAAGCTGTGTCACCTCTAGAAAGTTTAGTGGAGTCCGTTCTAGTCTCCATATTCTGATATTCTCTGATTGCCTCTCCCCACACCTTTCTACCCCTGAGCTGCCCAACAAATCATCCCTTAATCTTTCATTGTTACCTCAAGGGTTATGTCTTTCCAAACAGGTGAAAATAAGTTGACTATCTCCGAATCCAGTATCAGTGACCGGCTGCTCACGCTGGAGTCCTGGGCCGACGATCCTGACTACCTGAAACGTCAAGTTGGCTTCTGTGCCCAGTGGAGCTTGGACAATCTCTGTGAGTGACAGCTGCCCTTCATTAATGTCTGTTGGCACTTCCAAACCCGTTTCTTCCATACGTCTTCCTTTTACAATGTATAGTGAATGTGAGTCCATCTTTATAAAATTCTTTGCAGTAGGTTGGCTATATTCTTACAGAAAAGCTCCCACAAAATCTTACAACAGTTCAATGAAATGCTTCCAGTTCCCTCATTCTTCTGTTCAAAGAACGCAGAGGTAAATGGCAGCATGTTTCCTGCTGCCAAGGTCCTTAATCACGGCACTTTGTAATCAACTCTTTACAGTAGAAATTGTCTCCTCAGTGTCCTGCAAGCAAGTCCTGATGAATCCTACCTCTGGACCTGTTCCCTTGCTTGGAATTCCATCTCCACTGTTTTTCCCTATCCCAACTTTGTTTTTCAAAACCAAGTTCATGTCTTACCTATATGACACAGATTGTTCCTGAATTTTCTTTTCCTCCTCTGAGGGCTGCTAGAACAAAGGCTGTATTACTACTATGTCTCACTCCCCTTTCTGTTAGCACCATGCTTCCAGGTGGACATCTTTATGCCTATCCTGGGGCAGAACTTAGTGCACAGCCTTTGTGGTTAAAAAAAAAAAAAATTCTGAAAGTACAGTTTGGATTTTGTTTCATGCAAAGTAATAGAGAATGGAAGCATAATTAGCAGTGCTAATTTCCATAGCATGCACTTGATTAGTCTTCCTGTGGTAGGATAGCAGCAGAGCTAAGTCTTCCCACCAGTTCTGCCTTTTATGAACACTTCTACTTCTTTACTAGGGTGGCAGCTAGAGATGGCCATAGCTTTTATGGTTTTTCCCACAGCAGCCTGCCTTAGAAACATGACCATTTTTCTTTTGCAGTTTTGAAAGAAGGCAGGCAGCTGACCTATGAGAAAGTGGACTTGAGTAGCATTAGGGCCATGCTCAATAGCAATGACGTCAGCGAGTACCTGAAGATCTCACCTCATGGCTTGGAGGTAAAGCTTCCAAAGATTGACCTTTTTGGGGGGTAAAATCATTTTATTCTCATTTGCATGCCCTGCTTTTGAACAAAAGCAATGTCTTTCGGAATAGATGAAAGTTTATTTTATACCTGAAGAGTAGTTAGAGGTAGTAGTGGTAGGAGAGAGTGTCTCAGGACATCTTCATTGTCTGCTCCTAAATCCCACATGCTACTTCCCTACTGTACGTGCTCTAGTGTTTACTGACTTTAATATGTCTGTTTTTAATCTCTGCCATTGTATTCAGCTAGGAATAAAGACAAGTGTTTCAGAATGAGGCCCTTCCTTTGCATAGTTAATTATATTAAATCAGGTGCTTCCCTGTCTCCTTGCGTGTTAGAAATGTTTCATATTTCATGGTGAAGGTTGATGGGAAAGCTGCTTACATACAGGAGGCTACTGTAAGGCACTAGGAGTAAGGATCTGTGTCAAGGATGCTGCAAGCACTCCTTTGATCCTGTGTTTTGCCAAATGCCCCGCATTGTTCTCTCCTGTAGATTATATTTACATACTTCATCTTATGCCTTTCCCTCCCCCCATCAGGTAAGGCAGTGTTTATATATTTGTGAAATGCTCTAATATGAAAGCAGAACTCTAAAAATGAAGCTAATAGCCTTTACTAATTCATTCTGCAGTCATATTTGGGGTCTTCTAAGCGTGGCACCAATCTATTAGCACTCCCTGGAAATAAAGCTATAAAACAATCATGAAGTGTACTTTATTTGGTTTTATAATTCTTGTCACTGAGCATGGACAAAAGGAAGAAACAATTATCTACCAGAAGTTTTAATAAGGAAAGATACATCCAGCTTTCCAAGAATGAGTTCCCTTCCATGGTCGCAGGCACTGATGGTGGATTGTCACTCTCTTTGGTTTTACCAGGCTCGCTGTGATGCCTCCTCTTTTGAAAGTGTGCGTTGTACCTTTTGTGTGGATGCTGGGGTGTGGTACTATGAAGTAACAGTGGTCACTTCTGGCGTCATGCAGATTGGCTGGGCTACTCGGGACAGCAAATTTCTCAATCATGTGAGTCCTTTTGAGAGCTGTGCAAATGTGGACAAGTTTGCCTTCTTGCTTCCTTTCTGGTGGGAGGGTAGAAAATACATATTAGTCAAATAGATTTGTTCAAGAATCTTTTCTTGGACTGAAACACACAGTGCCACATCCCCAGCCGTGGTTTACTAAATTGATTCAGAATTAGGAAAATATGAGTTCTGTCAAGGACTTCCTAGAACATTAGAAAGTGAGGATAGAAAGAATTGCTTATCATTTTGTCTATGTTCCAACTCCCAAATTTTATTGATTTCCAAGTTTTTATTTATTTGTTTAGCCTTTGAAAGGAAAAAAAGATTTTTCCCTCTGGCAATTTCTTCTCTTCCTAAAGGCAATTAGATGCAAATCCATTTAACTGTCAAGTAATCTGAATACCACATAGCAACAGTTAATTCAGAAATATCATTTTGGGACACACTCATCCAGTTTTAGTATATTACAGTTCAAGAGTTTGGCATATTGTCAGAAAATTTTTCCTAACCTATATCCTCACTGCCTTGTTTTCCCCATAAAATAAGCATGCCACCAGGGCCTGATATCACACTTGGATTTAGACCTTATTCTCAATCCTCTTCTCCACTAAAACTTTTCATCATTGGTCAGCTGTTTGAGTGGAAAAGGGGATTGGGAATAAGTTTTCTGACTTGTGTACTTCTCTGTCTCCTCTATTTATTTTATTTTTTTTTTTATTTTTATTTGAAAGTCAGAGTTACACAGAGAAAGAAGGAAAGGCAGAGAGAGAGAGGTCTTCCATCCGCTGGTTCACTCCCCCGATGGCAGCAACAGCTGGAGCTGTGCCGATCTGAAGCTGGGAGCCAAGAGCTTTTTCTGGGTCCGCCATGTGTGTGCAGGGGCCCAAGCACTTGGGCCATCTTCCTGCTGCTTTCCCAGGCCATAGCAGAGAGGTGGATTGGAAGTAGAGCAGCCGGGACTCGAACTAGCGCCCATATGGGATGCAGGCACTGCAGGCAGCAGCTTTACGCACTATGTCACAGCGCCGGCCCCTGTTTCCTCTATTTTTAAAATAAGCATTCAAACTGGCTGGCGCCACGGCTCACTAGGCTAATCCTCCACCTTGTGGAACCGGCACACCGGGTTCTAGTCCCGGTCGGGGCGCCGGATCCTGTCCCAGTTGCCCCTCTTCCAGGCCAGCTCTCTGCTGTGGCCAGGGAGTGCAGTGGAGGATGGCCCGAGTACTTGGGCCCTGCACCCCATGGGAGACCAGGAGAAGCACCTGGCTCCTGCCATCGGATCAGCGCGGTGCGCCGGCTGCAGCGCGGTGGCCATTGGAGGGTGAACCAACAGCAAAGGAAGACCTTTCTCTCTCTCTCTCTCTCTCTCACTCTCACTCTCACTCTCTCTCACTGTCCACTCTGCCTGTCAAAAAATAAATAAATAAATAAAATAAACACTCAAAACAATTTTTTTTTAAGATTATTTATTTGAAAGTCAAGTTACACACAGAAGGAGAGGCAGAGAGAGAGAGAGAGAGGTATTCCATTCGCTGGTTCACTCCCCAGTTGGCTGCAATGGCTGGAACTGCGCCAATCCGAAGTCAGGAGCCAGGAGCCTCTTCCAGGTCTCCCACACGGGTGCAGGGGCCCATCTTCTACTGCTTTCCCAGGCCATGGCAGAGAGCTGGATTGGAAGTGAAACAGCTGGGACTTGAACCAGCACCCATAGGGGATGCTGGCACTGCAGGCGGTGGCTTTACCCCCTATGCCACAGCGCCGGCCCCAAAACACTTTCTTAAAAGTCCATCCACTCTTTTGTCTTACCTGTTATGTGAAATAATGGAAAAGCAGCAAGTAAGAGAAGAAGAAACTACCAGTACTCATATGATGCTCCAGCTGAGCTGGTCTCCAAGTAGCTTCTAGCAGATCGTGCTCTGCAACCTTTGTCTTACCTCTAGTTTTGAAATCTCTAAGCAGTTAGGGTATTTTAAAGTCTACTAGTACAAGAAAGATTCTTGCCTGGCTATAAGTGAGAAGTGGGGTGTGTACCAAACTTGGAATCAGAAGAATTTAGGTCCAAACCCTGTCTTCTTTTAGTAATGTGTTCTTGGACTAGCTGACGACCTCTGAGAATCCTTGGTTCCTCTTAAAATGTAACATAACACCGTCCGCTTCACCAGTGCTCAGTGAGAAGTAAATGAACTAGCACTGTGGGAGTGCCTGGAACAAAGGAGGCACTTGGCAAACATTTGGTTGGCAAAGTCACTATCTATTGATTCAGAACCGGGCCACTAGGTCATAATTTTACTATCTTCCAAGAGCCATAGACTTTCCCTTCATCCAAAAAGCTAAAAGTTTCAGTCAGTAGGTTAATGGTTATAAAAGACATGCTCTTTCCTCCCAGATCAGAGCAGCAGAGCCTTGCTAATCCCCTGGGCCTTGTCTCTTCCAGGAAGGCTATGGCATTGGGGACGATGAGTACTCCTGTGCGTATGATGGCTGCCGGCAGTTGATTTGGTACAATGCCAGAAGCAAACCTCACCTACACCCGTGCTGGAAAGAAGGTATTTTTCCTCATGTGTCTTGAATGTGTCAGCTGGCTTAAAACATCTGGTTGTTATGAGGCATTTATCATGTTGGACTTTAAAATGTTTTAATGGAAGAAGATTAAGCATGTATCACTACCATGAATGTGAAGGGTGTTGCCTGATAAATGCACCTCTGGTGGAGCCCTTCTGTAGCAAAAACAATTCAGTGTATGCAAGTCTTAAATTTATGGGGAAATGATTCTCTTAAGAGTAATATGAGTTCTAGTTTCCATGGAGATATCAGGGACACTGGATCTGTAATGTCACCAAAATGAAGGTATTTATAGAGACTAGATAGCTGTGGAATAAAGTGCTCTTCATTGGCCATGCACTGAGCAAGTCAGTTCATTTGGTAGGAGATGGAACCTCTGGGAGGATTTTACTCTCCAGCATCAGAGAGAGAGAGGAGATAGAACCCAGCTTCTTCCTGTGCATCTCTCGCTTTCCTACCCCATTCTGCAGTATGGCTGAAAACTGCACTTTGAGGGACGTTAGGACAGGGATTTGCCCGCCTCAGTATGGGGATGGCACCATTTCATTAAACTGATAGTTCAAGAAAGGCAGAAGAATCTGAAAAGCCAACAGGCGCACTCATTTTAATGCCTTGGAGAATCTTAAAGGAACATAAAACATCTCATACAATAGAGTATAAGATAGAGGCATTGTTTTCAAAACTGTCTAGTTTGTTAATAGTTTCTAAAAAGATTGCTGAACTAATATGTTTATTATAAACATATGGAAAATAGAAAAACAGCAAAATGAATGTTTAAAATCTATAATTCCTCCATATAAAAATTTTTTTTAAGATACCTAAATTATATATATAGTTTGTTATTATACTCAGTACTGAGAATAGCTATCCAAGTCATTAAGTAATCTCACTTTTAATATTCTATTATATAATTCTCAATAGTCCATTATTATATTTGTGCTATAATATATTGATCTTGCCTTTTAAAATTACTATTATAAGTGATTCTGGGTTTTCTCAAAATAAATCCACAAAATGGAAACTTCTTTGGCAAGTACAATAGAGTTCCAACTTGGCTGTATGTTGCCAGATTTCCTCCTCCAATATTGTTCTCACTGTGTAATTTCATTTGTTATCTTTGACAATTTAAAAGCCAAAACTGCAGTCTCACTGTTTTATTTTATTTGGTGAGTGAAGATGATTTTTTTTAACCCATGTTTTTGAGTAGTTATTATCTGGGGAGTTTGAAATCTCACCAGAGAGACAAATAAGCACTTGATCTCACCTTTACTCTTCAGATACAACTAATGGCTGGTCGTAGATCAATTGGCAGCACTGTTTGTCTTAATGACACATTAGAATATTGGTATGTAGGGGTCAGACCAATTGCAGAAGGAACAAGGGAGATGAATTTGTTGAATACATGGCTAAAAATACAGACTTAATTCAGTACTTTTAAAGCACTTGAGACACACACCAGTATCCTAACAGTGTTTCACTTTATCCTCTAGGAGACACAGTAGGATTTCTGTTAGACTTGAATGAAAAGCAAATGATCTTCTTTTTAAATGGCAACCAGCTGCCTCCTGAGAAGCAAGTCTTTTCCTCTACCGTGTAAGTAGCTCTTCTCGGTCAGAAATTTGAGTAGAGGCATGGGGTGAAGTTTTCTCAAGGGGAAAAAAAGAAAGATCTTTGTCCTTTATGTAGGCTATTGTGATGGGAAATCGAGTTATTTTAAGTTACTGGGAACCCATGTGATCAGATCTAAAACTATCCCAAAATTTGATAGAAGAAGTTAACAGGCAGGATACTCTCTGGAATGCAGACCTAAGTTAGTCAGCAAAACCAGTGCCCCTTTCTTTCTGCTAGCATATGACCAGCTCGTCCTAACTTTCTGAAAAAACACTCTATGTGCAGACATTACTTTGCTTTTGATTAATTCCATTGACTTTTATACTCATTTTTATTTGTAGATCTGGATTTTTTGCTGCAGCTAGTTTTATGTCATATCAACAATGTGAGTTCAATTTTGGAGCAAAACCATTCAAATACCCACCATCTATGAAATTTAGCACTTTTAATGACTATGCCTTCCTAACAGCTGAAGAAAAAATCATTTTGCCAAGGTAAGGAGTCTGCCCAGGCCATCACCAGAACTTCACAAGCATCTCATGAGAAATTAAAATAATTTATCAAACTTTTTTTTTTTTAAATTTGAACAAATAATTTTGAAAACTTTGGTAAAATGAATGCCTTTAAAGAAAATATCAATTGCTAAACCAGAGATACATACAAGCCAATTATTATTATAAAATCAATTGAAGCAAAATTAAGAACTGTATTCCCTAAAAACAGCAGAACCAAGTAGTTTCACCAGGGATTTCTTCTGCCAAGTCTTTGGGTAACAGAGAACCTCGTTATTATTTTAAATGTTACAGAAAGAATGAAGGAATGCACCCACGTTCTTTTAATGAGTCAAATAACTTCAGTACAAAAATCAGAAAAACATAACACAAACTAACTTCACATGAATGTCAATGTCTCTGTAAAAATCCTAAATTTTAGGGAATTAAGTGCATCTTTTATCAGACTTGGGTTTATTGAAACAGACTTACTGGGCTTCACTACATGGCACAGGTGCCCACACATCAATAACCATTAGGATAAAATGTCACTGCCCTCATTTGACAAAGAACTGTGATTGGCGCACATTTTCTCATTGGGTGAACACCTGCTTGTCTTCCCTACAAGATGAGTGTAGTCTGATCCCTCACCTGGGGAAAGACTCCGGCTGCTTGCTGATAGTCTGTACAAGTTGAAGCTTGTTGCACGATGTGAGCCAAAACTGGTCAGGTTTTTAACAGAGCAGCTGCCTGGGCCTGAGGGAGGGATGGTATTCCTGTTACTAATGCCACTGTGTCATTTCATTGAGAGACTCTGTCAGCAGTGAAGGCGGCCATACTGGCCATGGTGTGGTTAGTGTTGGACCGTTGTGCTCCTGTGACAGTGTCTATGACATAATGAAATCCTGGAGGCTGTTTTGGCCCAGAATGTCTAAGCAGATCTCTCTGTTGTACATCATCTTGGACTCTGTCATAGTGGCTCAACAGTTTCCAAGTGAACTTGAACATGTCACAGTGACACAAAGCTGTCTGCAGTCCTCAGTAATACACAGGGACGTAAAGGCTGCCTCTGTCCCACATGGGGGCCTCACAGGGATTCCGTACTTCCCAGTGCTCTCAGTGAAAGTCTGTAAGGACACTTTTCTCTCACATCTATCATACCCCTGGCCCTTTAAAAAATAAAAGCTAGCCTGCCTTGTCTTCAAATGAAGCCCACAGATGAGTCTGTCCCCTCTCATACACTGAAAAGCACGGCTGATCTAACAGTGCCCTTTCAAACTGCTCGGGCCCCTAATTGAGCACTCCAGCAGAATTAAACTTGCCACGCTTCAGGTGGTAGTGCACAGCAGCGACCAGGAGGTCTCCTGGTACGACCTCTCGCTCTGTCTTACCTTGAGCAAGAACAGCAGAATTACAAGCTGGTTCAACTCTATGCTGTATCTAGACTTTGTTGTCTCTAATGGTGACACCAAGATGCAAGTTGTCAGGAGGCTGAGTGGCCTCCTGAAAGGCTAACTTCCTGCTGACACCTGTTCCCCTCACACTTTACTGCACATTGTGGTGGTAAATGGAGCTTGCCCGCCACTGTTTATTTGCTTTTTAAAGATTTACTTATTTATTTGAAAGTCAGAGTTACACAGAGAGAGGAGAGGCAGAGAGAGAGAGAGAGATCTTCCATCCACTGGTTCACTCCTCAGATGGCAGCAATGGCCAGAGCTGCACCAATCTGAAGCCAGGAGCTTCTTCCTGGTCTCCCACGCAGGGGCTGGGGCCCAAGGACTTGGGCCTTCTTTTACTGCTTTTCCAGGGCTTAGCAGAGAACTGGATTGGAAGTGGTGCAGCCGGGTCTCAAATACAGGTCACCCCATATGGTATGCCAGCACTTCAGGCCAAGGCATTAACCCACTGCGCCACAGCGCCAGCCCCCCGCCACTGTTCATGCCACAATGTTTTTGGCCTATGTTCAAAAACTTATGTTTAGTGATCCTTTTTCACTTTCAAAAACTTATTGTTTGACAATTAAAAAATTGCAATAGCACTTTCTGGCTTCCAGGTCTGAAGAGATCATGGCCCTGTTACTATTACCTGAGTCTTTGTGTGTTGTTCTGTGTGGTGTTTACTCCCTAATTCTTCTCCTTCCCTTCACTTTTTTCCTCTCAGCCTTCTATTATGGACAATTCCAAATACAAGCAAGAGAAAGAGTAGTACAGTGAAGCAGCATGGGCGCACCCGTCAGCTGCTGCGTCACCCACCCACAGCCACCTGCTTTCCTTCAGGTCTCCCCTCACCTCTGTAAATAGCCCTGTTATCATTCCAGTGTGCCTGGCCATAATCCTAGAGTGTCCTGACAACCTTCCTTCCTACCATCCCCACATTTGATTCTGGGGCAGATCCTGGAAGCTGTGCCTTCAGAATATATCCCATTCCAGGGCGGGCATTATAGCACAGCAGGTTAAGCCACCACCTGCGACACTGGCATCCCATGTGAGTACTCATTCAAGTCCTAGCTGCTCTACCTCCAATCCAGTTTCCTGCTAATATACCTGGGAAAGCAGCCGATGACACAATTACTTGGGTTCCTGCACCCTTGTGGAGACCTGGATGGAGTTCCAGACTCCTGGTTTTGGCCTGGCCATTGCAGCCATTTGGGGAGTAAACCAGAGGATGGGAAGATCTGTCTCACTCTGTCTCCCCCTCTCTCTGTTGCTCTTCCTTTCAAATAAAATAAACAAATCTTAAATACATATAAGTATCCTAATCCAACTACTTATCACCTTCACTGTCACCATCATGATCCCAGCCTCCTCTGTTTCCTATCTATATTCCTGCCTTAACTCCTGTCAGTCTCTTCAGCCCAGCCTCCAGGATGATTTCATTACAACACAAGTCAGATCGTGTACTTCTCTGCTAAAAGACTCCAGTGGCTTCCCATCTCAGAATGGGAAAGTCCAAATCCTTACAGTGACTGACAAGGCCCTACACAATGATCCTCTCTCTTCTCCACATTGCTTTTCTGACGTTATCTCCTATGCTCTTTAAGCCACCCTGTGCACCTTACTGCTCTTGAAACATATCAGGCCCCCGTAGCCTCAGCACCTCTGCACTTGCTGTTCCTGCCACCTAGAACAGTTGCTCTAGACATCCACAAAACTTGCTTCCACACTCCTTTCACATCTTTATTTAAACATCACCCTAATGAGACCTTCCCTGGCTACCATATTTAAAATTATAATTTCCTACCTCTCATGCACACACTCCTTGTCCTTTGTGTTTTATTTTTCTTCATAGTACTCATCAACATTTTACAGGCTGTATATTTTGCTTATTTACCTTGTTTATTTCTGTCTCCCTCCTACTGGAATATAAGCTCTCTGAAGGCAAGGATACTTTCTTTGTCTTCTATTTTCTGCTGAGTCTCTGGGACTTGAAACAATTCTGGGACTAGGAAGCCCATCCGTGAACTGAATGTCTCCTGTTTATCTTGCCTGGTCATCAAGGCCATTCTTTTGGCAGAGCACGTCTGCCTGTCTGCTTGTCTGCTTCTCCATTCCATCTCAGTGAAAGCGTAATGGAAGGGTTTTAGCTTGAGGTGTCTGGACTCGCAGGGAGTCTACAATGGACTGTCATAAACCCCTTAAAATTATGTAAGAATGTATGTGTGTGTGTTTCTTGGGAAAGACTATGCTTTTCATAATTCTCATAAATGTTGACTTAAAAGGTTGAAATTTGCTAGCACAATGAAAAGGGCCTTCCACTTAGAACCAAAGGATTTACATTTGAATCCTGCTTACTGTGTGCAAACTTAAGCAAATCATTTCCTTGAACTTTAATTTCCTTGTCTGTAACATGGGAATGTCTGTGTCTCCTTCATTTCCCTACTTTACAAAAATAAATTTTATAAAAGATTTTATTTATTTATTTTGAGAGAGTTACAGAGAGAGAGGGAGACACAGAGATCTTCCATCCACTGGTTCACTCCCCAGATGGCTGCAACAACAGCCTGGGTCAGGCTGAAGCCAGCAGCCAGGAGCTTCTTCTGGGTCTCCCACGTGGGTAGCAGGGACCCAAGCACTTGGGCCATCTTCTGCTGCTTTCCCAGGCCATAGCAGGGTCTCAAACTGTTGCCCATATGGGATGGTGGTATCACAGGCTGTGGTTTTACCCTCTGCACCACAAAGCTGGCCTCAGAAAATTGTTTTAAGATTAAAATGAGACATTATGTGTGAAAACTTTATTGAAGAAAGCCTCAGTAATACATAGTACATCTCTCAAGTACAGAGTGTTTCCAAAGCTATTTCATATGCATCACTGCTTACAGACTCCGTTTACTTGTGACAAATGACTTTCAAATGCTTTTTCTACTCAGGCACAGGCGTCTCGCTCTGTTGAAGCAAGTCAGTATCCGAGACAACTGCTGCTCCCTTTGTTGTGATGAGGTGGCAGACACACAACTGAAGCCATGTGGACACAGGTAAGAGGATTTGCTAGGGACTCCCCCCCCCCTTTTTTTTTAAGATTTATTTTTATTTATTTTGAAAGTCAGAGTTAGAAAGAGACAGGCAGACAGACAGAGATATTCCATCCACTGGTTCACTCCCCAGGTGGCTACAATGGCTGGGCTGTGCAAGGCCAAAGCCAAGAACCTAGAGCTTCTTCCAGGTCTCCCGTATGGGTACAGGGGCCCGAGGACTTGGGCCATCTTCCACTGCTTTCTCAGGTGCATTAGCAGGGAACCGGATCAGAAGTGGAGCAACCAGATCTTAAATCAATGCTCATGTGGGATGCCGGCATCACAGCTGCCAGCTTAGCCCACTACACCACAGCGCTGGCCCTGGGACTTCACTTCTGTATATACATTAGGCAGCATTCCTTCCTGTTGTTGAATTGTTTTTAGACTGTTCCATTAGCTGTTTACTTACTCTGTGTAAAGTGAGCTGAATGAAGAATTGGTTTGTCAAGTAGTACCTGGCTCTCTTCCATAAGTACCTGTAACTAAAGAAGCTGTTTAATGTGGAAGGCCTATGCTATTTTTTTATTTTGTTTACTAAATACTATATACTTTTTAAAGATTTATTTTATTTATTTTAAGGACAGAATTAGAGAGAAAGAAAGTGCAATCAAGTGAGTATTTCCACCATGCCCTAATGACTGCAATGGTTGGCCAGGGCTGGGCCAGGCTAAAGCCAGGAGCCTGGAACTCCATCCGGGTCTCCCATGTGAGTGACAGGAGTCCAGGGACTTAGGCCATTGTCTGCTGTTTTCCCAGGTGCATTAGCAGGGAGCTGGATCTGAAATGGCTCAACTGGGACTCGAACCAGCACTCATATGGGATGTTGAGTGTCGCTGGCAGTGGCTTAACCTGCATTAAACTTTTATAACTCTTGAAACCAAAATTGTATTAAAAATGTAGCATTTAGGGGCCAGAACTGTGGTGCGGCAGATTTGCCTCCTAAACAAATCTCCTTTATTTTTATTTTTTTGAAGATTTATTTATTTATTTGAAAGTCAGAGTTACAGAGAGAAGAGGTCTTCCATCCACTGGTTCACTCTCCAATTGGCCACAATGGCCAGAGCTGCACCGATCCGAAGCCAGGAGCTTCTTCTAGGTCTCCCATGCGAGTGCAGGGGGCCAAGCACTTGGGCCAACTTCTACTGCTTTCCCAGGCCATAGCAGAGAGCTGGATTGGAAGTGGAGCAGCCGGGACTTGAACCAGCGCCCCATAGGGATGCTAGCACTGCAAGCAGCGGCTTTACGCACTATGCCACAGCGCCGGCCCCCTCCTTTAGTTTTAGAGCTTTCTTGTTAAGGAAATTAAAGAGATGATAAGAAAACAACTCAATTTTGAGCAACAACAATTTTTGAAGGGGTAAAAACAAATCTGGATAAAGTGAGGTACAAGAAGAGATTTAAAATCTAAGCATTCCTATTACCATAGGAGAAACTGGGATGTTTATCAAAGCTACCTATGCCTTCCTTCCCAAAAGCACTAGGCCCAGATATCTGCCCAAGTGAATTCTTTAAAGCCTCAGCAAATGGATAATCCAATTCTGCTTAAACGTCTCCAGATCACAGAGAAAACAGAAAAGCAACAATATTATTGTTACAAAGCCTACACTGTAATCACACCAAAAGGTGAAAGAAAACATTTGAAAAGAAAAAAAACTTTGTATGTATAAATAAAAATCTAAATAAAATAAAATTATAATAAGTAAATATTAGCAAATAAGACCCTACAACACAACCAAGGGGAGCTTCTTTCAGGAATGCAAGAATGATAACAATTCCGGAAATCTATTAATATAATTTATTCAGGACAAGAGGCAATTATCACTTTCTCCAAGAACACTGAAAAGGCATTTGTTAAAGTTCAATATCCATTCCTAATAGATAGAATACTGCAAAACTGAAGTAGGTAGAAGAAGCCAATCTGTGTAAAATAGGAATGAATGGATATGTTTATCTCCAAATGCTGTCACCATTTTAAAGGTCACCTACTGGATTCATTTCAAGAGATGTGGGTAACACAAAGATGCCTGCTGCCACCACCAGGACTTTAAAAATGTATAAAAATCAGTAGTTTTCCTAGCTGTATTTATAGATAGCAACCAATTAGAATGTATAATTGAAGATATCTTTACAATGGTCCAAAACAAAAAGCTACCTGAGAATGTATACCAAGGAGGGAGACTGAAGGGATCAGAAGTGGAAAGGCTGGAGAGGCATTTAGCGCAGTGGTGAGGAGGCCACCGGGGATAACTGAATCCCATGTGGGAGAGCACGGGCTCGACTCCTGGCTGTACTGCAGATGCCAGTTTCCTGCTAATGCCTCGGGAAGCAGCCGGTGATGCTTCAAGTATTTGGGTCCCCACCAGCCACATAGGAGACCCAGATTGAGTTCTCGGCTCCTGGCTTCGATGCCCGCCCCAGCTGTTTCAGGCATTTGGAGAGTAACCCAATGGTAGAAGATCTCTGCTGTCTCTCTGTCTCTGCGTTTCAAATAAATAAAGTAAATCTTAAAAAAAAAAAAAAATGGAGGAAGAAAGGAAGGACATTTTTAGTTTATAAATATATATTCAAAATCTCATTTTCTGAACCATGTGTTAATTATTAGCCTTTCAAATTTGTTGACATTTTAGATTTAGTTGGCAGGTAATTATGGATTAACCTTTTGAAGCATAAACTTGACTCTGTTTGTGTCTTTCTCCTCAGTGACCTGTGCATGGATTGTGCCTTGCAACTGGAGACCTGCCCATTATGTCGTAAAGAAATTGTATCTAGAGTGAGACAGATTTCTCATATTTCATGACACCGGTGAAGAGGCACCATGGACTTGTTTCTACTGAATTCCAGCCAATGTTGAAAAGAAAAACAAAGAAAAAAAAATCTCTAATCAGTTGTACGCACATTGAAACTTATAGCCATGGCCAGATTTTATGCTAAAAATGGTAGTTTGTCAAAGACAAAATTCTCTTAGAATCTAATCCAACTTGCCAGCCCTGCATAATTCCTTTTAAGGCCAAGGAAAGCTAAATGCTAGCAGCCAGGCCTGTGGTACTTCCATGAAAACAATAGGAGGCAAAGCTCTCCTGAGTGCTGAAACCACACCGGAATTCTCCATGTTGGGTTCATTTGATTGTGTAACACAGGATGTTTCGTATCATATTCTAAAGTTTTTATTTTGGGAAAAAGTCATTACGGAGACATAAATGACAGCATTTCTGGGTTAAGCGTAACTTTCCCACTGGTCAGAGAGATACCGGTGTGTCAAGTGTGGCTATTGCACTGCAAGACTTGAACTATAAAATTAGAATCACACAGGTCAATACTACAAGCAACACGGAGAACCTGAAAGCAGGTGCACAGACTGTAGAAAACAAACCCAAATTTTTTTATATTTTAGTGATTCCAAAGAACATTCTAGTTTTTTTTAACTGCAGAAAATCGGTGGTATTTTCACATTCATGGTGTTTCTATCCAATTTCAGTACCCACATTTTGTGAGGAAAAAATGTTTTACCAATGCAGGAGGAATTCTTAAATTAACTGCAATGTTAGACTGGAGAAAATTTGGTATTTAGGGTATTTTTAAGGTACCATCAAATCAGGTTTTTTGTTTTTGTTTAAAAAATTTTTTTAATCAGTATTGTTTTTGGAATATACTTTGAAACTCTTGAACTAATAGTCTCAAAAACTCTAGAGGACAGTGTGAAAATACGTATTCCTATTATTTTAAATAAATACATGGTTTTGAATAGTAAATTCAATCATGGATTGTTGACTATGTCTTCATCAAAAGTGTTAATCCCTCTCAGGGTCTCTGGTGAAGACCTTCAAGAGTTTGGTTTTTTCTCCCAGAAAATTGGAAGGTAGAATTATAAATTCACAGAACGTATTTTCTAATGGTGTACCTCAGCAGCTGCCTTTCAATTTATGCCAAGTCCTTACTGAGTTTATACTTGAATAGTAAATACGTCTTCTGAGTTTTACAGTGTCTTAAACTCAATGCACATGTTTTCCTTCCTTTCCCACCTCTTCTTGTTCGTAGTTCATTAAACCTGTCCTACTACAGAGCTGATTTCCTTCCTGGCTGTACTTGTTGGGGTGCTGGATTTTTTTCCATGTCTTTAAGTCTTCCATCAATCCAAAAATATATATATAAATATATATACATATATAGATATAGATCTATGTTCTCTTCTTTAGCTTGTGGTGAATACAATAATTTGCATTGAAGAATAAAACATCTGTTGCCTTTTTTGACTAAGATTTCACAACTTTCATTGACTTACTACTAAGTTTCTAAGACATACGCTTAGGTTTTAAGGACTGCTTTTCAAGATACAGGAGAATTAAGTTTTAGAATTAAGAAGTAAGATGAATTACTAACTCACCCAGCAAATCTTTATTGAGTGCCTAAAATATGCCGGGCCTTTGTGGTTTGAAAATATCTGTTTTAGACCTTATGTCAGTAGAAAGGAAAAAGACAATAATTTATGTTTGTTGTAATTGTTAGTGCCCTGAAGGAAGATTGGGGTCCTAGAGAGAATGGTGGGCGGCTGATGGTGGGGGGTGGGGAGAAGAAACGTAAAGGAGGAGGAGGACATTGGCAGAGACTGAGGACGAGCTGCCAGGAGTAGGTGGCTGGGCGCACACAGCACTCCAGGCCAAGGCCTGCTGAGAGGAGGGAGCTCAGGGGCTTCGCGCCTGGTGAAAGGTCCTGTAGCTGATGGCACAGGGAGTGGGAGGGCGCAGCAATGGCAAGGAGCAGCTCCAGAAGGCGTGTTTAGGGTTTAGTGTTGATCCCAAGTGCGGTAGAAGGCAAAGGAATTTAAGCACAAAGGTGCCTTGCTACATTTTAAAAAGATGGCTCTGTCTGTTCTGGGGAGCGGAGGGATGGGGGCATAGAGAAAAAGAAAAAAAAAAATGCAATTAGGAAGACCAGTAAGGAAACTTGAAGTTGTCCAGCTGAGAGGGGAAGCTGTGCGTATTATCTGCCAGTCGTCAGGAATGCAGGTACCTATCGACTCCAGAAAGCTAGCCTTGAACTTTGCTCTTATGGTGGCCGATTTTTCAAGTTTAACTTCTGGGCCATAAAACATAAGGATTTCAATATTAACTGGACTACATTATCCAGGATGGAATGAAAGGTGTAATTTTAGAGCTACTTCAAAGAGAAAGACACTCCACACAGAAGAGAGAAAACTAGGGATTGGCAGACTGTGTGGAAAAAGGTAAACAGTGTCTCTACATCCTGCAGTCAATATAAGCATTTTAAGAAAAATGAAAACTAGAGCGGGCGCTGTAGGCTAAGCCTCCGCCTGCAGTGCCAACATCCCACACAGGCAGCGGTTCAAGTCTGAGCTGCTCCACTTCTGAACCTGCTCTCTGATTTGGCCTGGAAAAGCAATAGAAGATGGCCCAAGTGCTTGGGCCCCATCACCAGTGTGGGAGACCTGGAAGAAGCTCCTGACTCCTGGCTTCAGATCAGCCCAGCTCCAGCTGTTGCAGCCATCTGGGAAGTGAACCAGCAGATAGAAGAACCCTCTCTGTGTCTCTCTCTCTGTAGCTCTATCTTTAAAATAAATATTTTTAAAAAGAAATAAAAAGCTGGACTTCTGCTGTTAATGTATGTATTATTACCAAGGGGGACAATATAAAAGAATTAAGCAATGGCACTTCTTCAGTGACAACTGGAGAAACCGAGTGTCCCAGCCAAAAATACCTTTTTTTCAATGAATTGTCACCTTTATTAAGTGACATAAAGCAGTAAAAAATCATGGTGCCATTTGCAGAGTGCTAGGAACATTTGTCACAAACTATTTTAGCAACAGAAAATTACTTTTGCACAAATTTCAATCAGCTTGAATATGTGACCATGAGAACAAACTACAGTCAGCTTTTTCCTTTTTTTTTTTTTTTTTTTTTTTTTTTGACAGGCAGAGTTAGACAGTGAGAGAGACAGAGAGAAAGGTCTTTCATCTGTTGGTTCACTCCCCAAAATGGCCGATACTGCCGCTGCTGCACCAGTCCAAAGCTAGGAGCCAGGTGCTTCCTCCTGGTCTCCCATGTGGGTGCAGGGCCCAAGCACTTGGGCCATCCTCCACTGCCCTCCCAGGCCACAGCAGAGAGCTGGACTGGAAGAGAAGCAATCGGGACAGAATCCAGCGCCCCAACTGGGACAAGAACCCAGGATGCCGGCGCTGCAGGCAGAGGATTAACCTAGTGAGCCGCAGTGCCAGCCATCAGCTTTTTCCAAGATTGTACATCATTCATCTTTTGCTATTCACCTATAAAAATCATTTAATAGTGGGACCACTGCTGTGGCTTAGCAGGTTAACCTGCTGATTGCTGCACCGGCATCTCATGTGGTTGCTGGTTCGAGTCCCAGCTGCTCCGCTTCCAGTCCAGCTCCCTGCTAATGCACCTGGGAAAGCAGTGGAGGATGGCCCAATGCTTGGGCTCCTGCACCCACGTGGGAGATGCAGAAGAAACTCCTGGCCCCTGTCTTCCAACCAGCCCAACCCTGGCTATTGTGGGAGGGAACCAGCAGATGGACAATCCCTCTCTCTCCCTCTCTCCCTCTCTCCCTCTCCCCCTCTCCCCCTCTCCTCTGCCTTTCAAATAAGTAAATCTTTTTTTTTTCTTTTTTTTTTTTTTTTTTTTTTTTTTTTGACAGGCAGAGTGGACAGTGAGAGAGAGAGACAGAGAGAAAGGTCTTCCTTTGCCGTTGGTTCACCCTCCAATGGCTGCCGCGGTCAGCGCGCTGCGGCCGGCGCACCGCGCTGATCCGATGGCAGGAGCCAGGAGCCAGGTGCTTTTCCTGGTCTCCCATGGGGTGCAGGGCCCAAGCACCTGGGCCATCCTCCACTGCACTCCCGGGCCACAGCAGAGAGCTGGCCTGGAAGAGGGGCAACCGGGACAGAATCCGGCGCCCCGACCGGGACTAGAACCCGGTGTGCCGGCGCCGCAAGGCAGAGGATTAGCCTAGTGAGCCGCGGCGCCGGCCCAAATAAGTAAATCTTTAAAAAAAAATCATTAATGTCAACCCACAAAGGATTTAAGAGTTATTAATGGAAAGTCATCCTTTAATGTTCAAGTCCATTTAAAATCTTTCTACAAATGAGTAAAAAAGATCACTCTGTACTCAACAGAAAAACATGTTCTGATTGCCGAGACTGTTTAAAGGCCCAGGGATTAGGAAATGTGTAGCATGATGCTCGTTGTAAAAGAAGCCCTTTGGAGTGGAACTAGATCCAGGTTTTATTAAGTATGGATTTCCCTGTCTGTAGAATGGAAAGAATACCCATGTCATAGGGTTTGGTTTTTCTTTTGTTTTTCTCTCACAGGGTTTAAAATATTTCAAACAAAATTTTTTAAAAATTATGTTTAGTTGGGGCCAGCACTGTGGCGCAGCGGGTTAAGGCCCTGGTCTGAAGCGCCGGCATCCCATATAGGCGCCAGTTCGAGTCCCGGCTGCTCCTCTTCTGATCCAGCGCTCTGCTAATGGCCTGGGAAAGCAGTGGAAGATGGCCCAAATCCTTGGGCCCCTGTACCCGCGTGGCAAACTCAAAAGAAGCTCCTGGCTCCTGGCTTCGGATCGGTGCAGCTCCAGCCGGTGCGGCCATCTGGGGAGTGAACCAGTGGATGGAAGACCTCTCTCTCTTTGTCTCTGCTTCTCTCTAACTCTTTCAAATAAATAAAATAAATATATTTTTAAAAATTGCTTAGCACATTAGCTGGCACATGTCTGAGTAACTGAGTACCTATCCCCCTTTTTCTCTAGAGCCAAAGATGGCAAACTTGATTAAAAGATCACCACATTCTTTCGCTGTCTTCCCATCGAGAAATGAGGCTTACGTCTCCTCCCCTTCAATCAGGGCTGGTGGGCTCTGCTTCACCAGTAGAATACGGTGCAAGTGGCACCATCCCAGTTTTCCAGTACCAACCTTTAAGTGACTGGCAGCTTCCACATGCTGTCTCTTGAAATATTTGCTCTCGGACTCAACCCCCGTGGTGTGAGAAAACCCAAGCATCCCCAGGAAGACCGACACATGGAGAAGAGCTCGGTCCATCCACAACTGAGCTCCTAGCCGAGAGCCAAAACTAATCTGCCTGTTGCTTGCAGGAGCTCCTTGGAAGAGCCCCCTCTAGCTCCATTCCAGCTGCACCAACTGATGCCAAGTGCCAGGCCCTGCCCAATCTGCCGATTATTAAGCGAAATAATTGTTCTAAGCCCTAAGTTAGAGCTGGGAGGACTTGTTAACAGCAATAGACATTTAGAGCAGAGAGTATATAAAATCAAGTTCCCTTTGTCCTCCACTCAGACTCCAATGACTTTGGGAGGGTGGGCAAGTTCATTTAGTCCAGAAATAAGTGTGGCATGTAGAGAAAGTAGGTCATGGGGAAATCTGCTGCTTTGCTCTGAGTTGTGTGACCAGTGTTTGGCCAAACAGGACTCTGTCCCTTATTCACTTTTTTAGATGCCGTCTTCCACCTTGATCTTACATTGTATGCAGTTGTCTCTGTAACCACCTTTAAAAAAAAATTTTTTTTTTTGAGAGGTATAGAGTTACAATGAGAGACAGAGAGAAAGGTCTTCCTTCCGTTGGTTCACCCCCCAAATGGCTGCTACGGCCGGAGCTACACCAATCCGAAGCCAGGAGCCAGGTGCTTCCTCTTGGCCTCCCATGGGGTGCAGGGGCCCAAGCACTCGGGCCATCCTCCACTGCCCTCCCCGGACACAGCAGAGAGCTGGACTGGAAGAGGAGTAGCCGGGACTAGAACCCGGTGCCCATATGGGATGCCGGCGCCCCAGGCAGAGGACCAACCAAGTGAGCCACGGCGCAAGCCCCTCTGTAACCATCTTAAGTTTCAAATCCTGACATTATTTTATGTCCATTCGGAAGTCTGTTAATTGATTCGGGCTGGTTCTCTGACCCTAGGTCCCTCTAGCCACAGACCACACCTTTGGGCAAAAGCTATCAGGCAGACTCTTAATGCTTAGTGGTCCGATCAAATCAGCTGGAATCCTTTTTCAAACTCTGGCCGTTTGGGAGGGGATTTTCCCTGCGGCAGGCTTATCTGATTTACTCAACGTGGTTCAACTTTTGACTTGGATAATTAGCCAAAGGGGCCATTCACTGAGACATCTTCATGCTGTAAATGACCCAATTGCATTTCTTGCGGTGTGACTGTCTTTCCACGAGGGGGGTGTGGCTGTGCGGCAAGTCAGATTTCTGTACTCCGGTTCAACAGATAAGGAACTGACTCTCAAGCGACTCAGCAACTTACAGTGCTTTTAAAATATGCTTTAAACTGGCCTTTTTAACCCCAATTTGTAAGCGAGGAAACTGAGGCTCTAGGCTTTGTCACCCACAAACCCCAGACGATGTGAGACAGCAGCTACAGACACTGCACACCGAGCCCCAACACCCATCCCCGGGAAGCTCCAGTATTCCTGGACTTCCTCTCCCTTTTTTGTCCCGCCCCTGACGTCGGGGAACGCGCTCCTATGATTGGCCAGAGCTCGCGAGACAGCGGAAGAGGCCCAGGTTGCTATGGAAGCGGGGGCGGGGCGCGGGACGCAGCGGTCGATAACCGACGTCTGGACTTGAGCGGCGGCGGAGGTGGCGCGCGCTGAGTGGCCTGACTGGGCGAAGAAGCCCGGCCGACGCGTGGCCGCCGCCGGGGAAGCTGAGGCCGAGTCTCCCTCGCAGGTGCTGACCCGGCTGAGTCGTGAGCGGGTCGCAGCCTGGAGGCGAGGCCTCTTCCCCGCCGGCCGACCGCTGTGCCCTCGATGCGGGTGAGGACTCTGCGGAGCGAAGCGGGGGCTGGGCCCAGGCTGCGGGCGGCGTAGTGGATGCGGCGAGGACGGCGATGGACGCCTTAGAGGAAGAGAGCTTTGCGCTGTCCTTGTGAGTGACGCCGCTGGGGTCCGGGCGGCGGGCGCTGGGCCGCTGCCCTGCAGGGGGCTGACCTCGGGGATCGGTGGAGGCGGCTGCTGCGGCCGCGGGACACAGCCGTGCGGAGTGGGTGTCAGCCGCTGTCACAATCCCCAGGCGTCCCACCGTTAGCGGGCAGCCGAGCCTGGCGGGTGTGGGCGGCCAAGGCCCGCTCTCCTCCTCCTCCTCCTCCACCCCCGGGGGGAGCCCTGACCCAATTCCCTCCCTGCCCAGTCCTCCACCCGCGCCAGGTTCACGCTTAGAGCGGACAGGCGTGGCGTGATAGCGAAGATGCGGTGAGTGACTCTGCAGCAGGCCGGTGCGGGGAGCCTGCCGGTGTTTGCGCCTTGGGTAATTGATGGTGTCCTGCCAGGTGTGCTGAGAGCGGACCCGTGCATTTAAACTTTATGTCACAGGTGTTTGGAATTGCTGGTTTCTACAGAAATCGGTCACCCTCGTTGACGCTGGGTGGCAGGAAGCTTGCTTTGCCTTTTCTTTTGTTTCTCTTGTGCATGTTGGGAAATGTCCATAATAACACATCTTTTAAACAACGGATTGTGTGACCCGGCGCCTAATTCAGGCCTTGTCTTGCAGCTCCTCCGCCTCCGATGCAGAGTTTGACGCTGTGGTTGGATATTTAGAGGACATTATCATGGGTAAGCGTCCACGCCACAGCCTGGCCTGGGTTCTCTCTAGTGCTCCGTGCTTTTCGGGACACTGAAGTGTTTAGAAGAAGCGTGCCCTGCGTGCTCTGTAGTGTAGGACAAGGTAACGCGAGGTCGGCCTTGCTGCAGTTTGCCTTAGAAACGAACAGCCCCTTGCACCTGGCAGCAACCTCTGGGAGAGACTGGGGCAGGGAGTGATTGTTTGGCCAAGCTCCAGCGAACATGGACCTGCTCTGTGTCATCTGTAGGGTAAGAGCGAGGTGGTTTTTAGATACATTGGAGTTTAGTATATTCCTGCCGAAAAATGGCGTGTAACCAGCCACAAGCACGCATGTCCATGAAGTAGACAGTGTCAGACTTGAGCTGCTTCTGTATCTTGCTGGGTTTTGAGCACCTGTCTGTGCATGCATTTTTTTTTTTTTTTTTTTTTTGACAGGCAGAGTGGACAGTGAGAGAGAGACAGAGGAGACAGAGAGAAAGGTCTTCCTTTTGCTGTTGGTTCACCCTCCAGTGGCCGCCGCACTGATCCGATGGCAGGAGCCAGGTACTTATCCTGGTCTCCCATGGGGTGCAGGGCCCAAGGACTTGGGCCATCCTCCACTGCACTCCCGGGCCACAGCAGAGAGCTGGCCTGGAAGAGGGGCAACCAGGACAGAATCCGGCGCCCCGACCGGGACTAGAACCCGGTGTGCCGGCGCCGCAAGGCGGAGGATTAGCCTAGTGAGCCGCGGCGCCGGCCCTGTGCATGCATTTTGTCCTCTGTAACTCTTGCTGAGTTACAAACAAGCAGTCACAGGCCCCAAAGGTTGGAAGCAAACATGTAGGAGGGAGAAATTTTTAGTGTCTTCTATTTTTTTTTTTTTAAGATTATTTATTTGAAGGGTAGAGAGGCAGAGGCAGAAGCAGAGAGAGAGTCTTCCATCTGCTGGTTCACTCCCCAAATGGCTGCAACGGCCAGAGCTGGGCCAATCTGAAACCAGAAGCCAGGAGCTTCTTCCAGGTCTCCCACATGGGCGCAGGGGCCCAAGACTTGGGCCATCTTCTGCTTTCCCAGGCCATAGCAGAGAGCGGGATTGGAAGCAGAGCAGCCAGGATTCGAACCGGCGCTCATATGGGATGCCGGCACTGCAGGCAGTGGCTTTACTCACTACGCCATAGCGCCAGCCCCTCTATTGACTTTTAAGTTTCCTGAGAATTAGGGAAAGAACTCTGTTATTTGGTGGTGTTGGCTGAGTAGCTGAGTCTGTTTCGTCTGATAGTCATTGTGTGAGGCTTAAGTCCATTGAAGGTTCATGTCCTGTCACCATTACACTCTCCATGCAGATCTGAGGATTGCAGGGGAACTCAGGGAATCCGCATAGTTCTCTTGCCAGTAAGCCTATATGCTGCGGAGAAATGAGCCAGCCGTCTGCAAGCCCTGGATATCCACCCCGACGTCTGGGTCCTTTCCGAAGCTCCCCTGGTGTTTTAGAAATAATATTCTATTGCATTGTTAAAGTGTTCTGTGCCCCAACAGAGGGTCAAGTTCCCTATGAACTAATCTCCTCACATGAATTCTCACGTGAATTCCACCCAGCAGCCCTACCTGTAGTTAGCTGCTACAAATCCTCCTCCTCTTCCAGGCGAGTGCCTGGGCCAGGTGTGAGCCCAGCATCTGCCCTCTGTCCCGTACTTGTAATGACTGCCCTGTCGCGGAGACTGCTGCTGACAGTGCGTTAAACTGAGAGACCCAATGCATTTCGTCACAGAAACGTGCCAGGAAAGAGTCCCCACGCCACCTCGTGCACAGGTGTTCCACATGGGCTGGAGGGTGGGGGTGACGGTCCCCCAGCAGTGTGAGCGGCTTAGGACCCGGAGCTGTACTCTCCACATGGCCTCGGGCCAGATTTTACGCATACGTTGCCACAATTTAAGAAGTCTGGCTGGGACTGTTTCAGCATCACGATCCCCTTTACCAGCTGCCTGAGAACCCACTTGCTCCCTGTGCAGTGGCTGTGGGGACGCAGCACCGCCGACTCCGCCCGCAGAGCAGGGTGGCTTTGTCGTTGGTGAAAGGTTAGCTGTCCCCTTGTGCTTCAGATGACGAGTTCCAGCTGCTACAGAGAAATTTCATGGACAAGTACTACCAGGAGTTCGAAGACACTGAAGAGAATAAACTCACCTACACGCCTATTTTTAACGAATATGTAAGCAGATTTTTTTTCTTTTCCTACCAGATTAGGGTTTCCTTAAAATTTGAATTTGGAATCAAAAGGGGTTGACATTTGCTTTTTACTTTAAATACACCACCAGTTGAAAAGTGAGAGTGAATGCTGAGACCACCTCGTCCCTGCACCCACTCCCAGCACTCAGTGCTGGAACCCAGGAACCTGCCCTCCTCACCCCTTCGCAGCCTCCTGGGACGACCTCCTGTGACTAGGAGTAGATTCGAGCCTCCGGGGGCTGGCATGGCTGAAGCAGCCTGCTCTCGGGGGACCCGTGACTGCCTCCATGGGGTGCTTCCTTATACACATCCTGTTTGACAGTAGGCCCCACAGAGTCCACTCCCCACTCCCCACTCCGTGCCTCCTGCACTGTGTCCGCCTGGGTCAGGGCCGTCACCTGGTACAGCGTGAATTCCTGCAGGTGTCTCCGCACTGGCACTCAGCAGAGCCCGACACGGACCAGGATCTCGGCCAGCGTTTGCCAGGGGCTGGAGGACAGGAGTTCTGGAAAGAAGTCTTGTTTCCCCAGGCCTGGTCTGACCGAGAGCCTTTCCCCTGTGGCAGATTTCTCTGGTGGAAAAGTACATTGAGGAGCAGCTGCTGGAGCGGATCCCGGGCTTCAACATGGCGGCTTTCACGACGACGCTGCAGTGAGTTGGCGTGGCTGGATTCTGTTTCCCTCCTTTCTCCTTCCCTAGCCTGAACATCAGACCGTCTCTTTTCTTCTTTTTTAATGTGAGAGCAGTTGGTGCTTAGGTTTGGGGTGGGAAGCCTTCAGAAACTTGAATGGGGGCAGGCATTGTGGTGTACTGGGTTAAAGCTGCCGGTCGGGTCGCCCACGGCGCACGTCAGAGCGCCTGGTTGGAGTCCAGCCCCACCTCGCTGGTCCACCTTCCTGCCAGTGCGCCTGGGAAGTAGAATGTGACGCCCAAGTGCCCGAGTCCCTGCCACCACAGGTGTTCCTGACTCCTGGCTTTGGCCTGTCCTGGCCCAGGCCGTTGTGGGCATTTGGGAACTGAACCCTGAATGGAAGATCCCTTTCTCTCTGTCTCTCCCTCTCTCTGCCTTTCAAATAAATACATCTTTGCTTTCTTTGTGAAGCATTTGAGTGAAATGTTAGACAGTTTCATCGTTCATGAAGCAGCCATCCTTTCCTTCTGCAGGCACCATAAAGATGAAGTAGCTGGTGACATATTCGACATGCTGCTCACATTTACAGACTTTCTGGCTTTTAAAGAAATGTTTCTGGACTACAGAGCGGTAAGTAACTGCTGTCCGTTCACTCCGCCACATCACCCCTCCTTAGGATGTTCTAGTAGAACCGAGGGGAACAGACCACCTCCTGCACTGCCCTTGTCTTCCCCACTTTTAAACAGGCTAGTCTAAGGAGACAGGCACTTAGCCTCTTTATTTTATTTTATTTTATTTTTTTAAAATTTTTGACAGGCAGAGTGGACAGAGAGAGAGAGACAGAGAGAAAGGTCTTCCTTTTTGCCGTTGGTTCACCCTCCAATGGCCGCCGTGGCCGGCGCATTGCGTTGATCTGAAGCCAGGAGCCAGGTGCTTCTCCTGGTCTCCCATGGGGTGCAGGGCCCAAGCACTTGGGCCATCCTCCACTGCACTCCCGGGCCACAACAGAGGGCTGGCCTGGAAAAGGGGCAACCGTGACAGAATCCAGCGCCCCGACCGGGACTAGAACCCGGTGTGCCGGCACCGCAAGGCAGAGGATTAGCCTAGTGAGCCGCAGTGCCAGTCAGGCGCTTACCCTCTTTAGACTCCTTGTGGTTAAGGCTGCTGCACATGGGACTATTGTGACGGTGTAGCGGGTACAGCCGCTGCCTGCCTGTGATGCCAGCATCCCATATGGGCGCCAGTTTGAGTCCCAGCTGCTCGACTTCCGATCCCTGCTAATGCTCCTGGAAAAGCAGTAGAAGATGGCCCAAGTGCTTGGGCCCCTGTCCCCGCGTGGGAGACATGGGAGACCTGGGAGAAGCTCCTGGTTCCTGGCTAGGGCCTGGCCCAGTCCCTGCCGTTGCGGCCATTTGGGGAGTGAACCAGCAGATAGAAGATTTCTCTCTCTCTCTCTTTCTCTCTCTCTCTGTCTCTCTCTCTCTCTCTGTCTCTCTCCATATATATAACTGCCTTTCAAGTAAAATTTTAAAAAAATACCTTAAAAAAAATTCCTGCTGATCAGAGTACCTGGGTTCAACACCCAGCTCAGACTCCTGACTCCATGTTCCTGCTAACGCAGGCCCCGGGAGGCAGCAGGGACAGCTGTCACATAAGTAGGAGAACCAGATTGAGTTCCTGGGCTCCCAGCTCCAGCTGCTGTGGGCATGTGCAGAGTAAACCACTGGATGGGGACTCACCTTCTCACTGTCTCTGTCTGCCTCTCAAATATTTTTTTAAAATGAAATTTTTTTAAACTGACCAGTATAGCAGTGAGTTAGCTAACTGAGCTACAGGTAGACTCTGGCCAAGAACTATTCGTGTTCTGAGAAACAGGCCCCAGGTACCATCTTAGGCACCCAAAATAAACAGGACAAAAACACAAAAAGGGCTGATTCTGTCTTGCCTCTCTTAGAATGCGGTGAAGACAGGTACATTTTTAAGACTGACCGTGGCCAGTGTTGAGCAGAAAGGCAAAATAATCTCCCTCCCCTTCCTGTGTGCTCCCGGGGGCCCGCGTGTCCGGGCCACTCCTCCCCATGCCAGAGCAGGGTCTTGAGCCAGAAAGGGCTCTTGCTGTTCCTTGCTTCCTAAAGCTGTTTCTTTTCCTCTGCAGGAGAAAGAAGGCCGGGGACTGGACTTGAGCAGTGGTTTAGTGGTGACTTCGCTGTGCAAATCGTCTTCCATGCCAGCGTCCCAGAACAATCTGCGGTACTAGCCCCGCCCAGGCAGTGGATGGGCTCGTTGTGTGTCGCCAGCCCAGCAGGCGCAGAGGGGCTTCAGGCCGTGAGAACAGAATACATCTTGGAAAGACTGTTTCTGTTCTGCAGCTCTTCATCCATGTTAAGTACTGGGTCAGGAACTTGCCTGGCCCTGCCGGATCTGCTCCTCTAAGACACTTCTTGTATTCAGTACTGTAGGAGCCCTCCCCTCCCTGCCCAAGCCCACCCTCCCCCTGGTGCTTCCGAGGAGACCCCTCTGGAGCAGGCTCATGCCAAGCGTTCCCCCAGGTCAGCACAGCAATGCAGAGTAGCCCACCGTGGCAGCCCCTGGCCCAGCAGGCTCCGCAGGAGTCTTTCCATGCCATGCGGCTCTGTTGACACGGGTCAGGGTCCTTCAGCTCTAGGCCGGTTCCCGAGCCAGCTGCCGGTGCCTCTACGACTCCTGACTCCTGCGGTCGCAGCGTGTCTTGGCTGTGGGGATCAACCGAGAGGTCTCTAGCCTAACAGCCACATGCGAAAATGCACTCCAGGGCGTCCATCTGCAGTCCTCCTTTCATTTTCTTTTCTGGCCCTGATGCAGTCCCACTGTTAGAGTCTCTTGTAAGCATTATTTTTTAAAGATATTTTTCTAGGTGAACACTCAGGCTATCTTAGTGGGTATAATCTTGGAACTGCCATGATGGCCCACTTAAAGATCAGAGTATTATATGCCGTGCCCTCGTTAGCTGTCAGTGCTGGGACGGCAGAGCTGCCCTTGGCGTTGTGTTCCTGTTGTAGTGGGGCCCATGGACGCGCTGAAGAGACCAGCAGCTGTCCTGTCCTGCAGTGTGCTCCGGTTTGTCCTCTGTTGCCTACAGTGCTTTCTGTGTAAGCTGTTCTGTTGGGTTTCTGTTGGGGTAGGTGGGGACCGATTTCCTCGGCAGGATCTCCCGCCGACATGGTGTCCCAGTGGTCAAGCTCAGCATGAGCAGGCTCGGTCAGCGTCCACCTTGGTTTGGTGTAGTGTTTGGCTGAACGTCACTGACGTCACATGTGTCTCACCTCCAGACAAAAGAGACAGTATAGTAGTTCAGTCCTAATGTGCACCCCCTTTTTTTTTTAAAAAGTAAAAATAAGAATCTGTGCTGACTTTGCGCTTGGCTGTTCTGGTTGTAAGGATGTGCCATGCCTCACTACTTTTGTACCTTGAGTAAAATGTGAGATGTTTTGCAAGAACCATCGTTCTGCATGAGTTGTCCGCTGTCTTAAACGCAGCTGCCGCCGCCTGCTTCCTGCTCTGGCCCTCAGAGGCAGCTCTGTGCTGAGAGAGAGGCTGCCCACCGCGGGCCGGGCATGCCAGGGTGGGCAGGTGCAGAGAGAAGAGGACGCCAGGCTGTCGGTCAGCACTGCGAGTGGGCTTTCTGGAAACCTGTTTCTCCCATCCGGGCAAAACGTGTCACGTGCCAGCTATTGACAGGGCGCAGGCCTGGCCTCTGGGGCGCAGGCCTGACCTGCCGCAGCCTCAGGAGGGGACTGTCGTTTGCAGGGAACCCCTCACCCAGCTGCACTAGAGTCTCGGGAGTGACCGAGCACGTCGGTGAAACAGGCTGTGTTCTGCCTGTGTCGGATGAGGGGTGGGGCGCGCTCTGATTGGCTTAGGATTTTGTTTTCTCTTAAACCTCAAAGTAGGTTGCTCTTCCTTAAAACTCAACTCTTCTCCTATGGCTTCCTCCTGGAGTGACTCCAATTTGTTATTCACACCATCAGCATTGCATACCAGGACGGGGGGGGGGGGGACACTAGGTGTGTTCCACATGACTGGGACAATGGGTGCCCCCCTAATAACATCGCTGCCGGCCATTTTCACTGGTCCCACTTTCTATAAAAGGACAGCATGGTGCCCAGAGGCCTATGGCTCACTGTCCAGGGAGTGGCTCCATGGTGTTAGCAGAGTGAGCCTGGGGGACTTGGCTGCTTTCCCCTCCGCAGGCCCAGCTGCCTTGATCACCTCACGCTTACAGGGTAGATGGCACTGAAACAGCGATTCAGTACGATCACCTGCCTTGCCTAAAGCAAGGGGAAGGAACTTCCGGTTACAGCGGGACACCTTTGAGAATAAAGGGTGGTGGTAGTCAGTCTTTGCCAGAAGCAAAGTCCTAAGCCAGGGTGGTGGGCTGGTGGTGCTGGAACCTCACTGAAGTCACAGAATCATCTAGAACCATGAGTCCCCAACATCTTTTCCAGGTAAGTTCTTCCATCTTTATTTTTGTAAAAAAAAAAAAAAAAAAGGAAAAAGAAAAAGAAACAAAGACAACGAAGTCACCACCTAGCACAGGCTGGCTCACCCGCATGGCCGCAGTCCCTCCCTCCACGTCTCCTGTGGCTGACCAGTGGCGTCGGGGAAGCAGTTGGCTTTCACGCTAGCCTTCCCAAAGGGAGTGTTATAAATAAGGGCTTGGGAACGGGAAGGGAACCGGAGGGATTCCGTCTTGGAGAAGTCTGTGTGACGTGTGTGCAGAACGCAGAGGGACACCACGGCTGCCGGGGAGCGCAGCCTGTGCTGGGCGCGGCCCGGAGTCGGGTCTAGAGGACTCTGCAGGGTGCTGGGAGCTTGCTCAGCCCTCCCGGAACAGGGGCTAAGAAATAGGAGTTGCTGGTTAGGCTAATCCTGTGGCGGGCCTGGCGTCTGTTAGTGCAGTTAGTGCCGGGGAGAAGGCTGGGCCCCGAATCGGACACTGCAGGGTAAAGAAGGCAGAGACCAGGAGAGCCCCACCCCCATCCCCTCCTGCTGAGAGGGGCAAGGCCAGGCGGCCTCAGCCCCGCCCCGCGGCAGGTGCCAGGTGCCGCTCAGGCCTCAGGAGTTTCCTCAGGAGTCTTGTGAGAGCTTGCGTCCCGGGACACTGTGACCCAGCAGTGGCTTCGCCCCAGGACAGGCCAGGACGCGGGCTTCAGGCGTAGCCCCCGGCCATCTGACTGGTGGCCGCGTTGCTGCCCACTCCACGCCACGCCTGGAAGCTGAAGAACGTGCTCACCCCGTAGGCAATCATCACTAGACAGGCAAAGAACTGCAAGAGAAGGGGGAAGGGGGCCGAGGCTGAGTGTGGCTGAGCAGGGCCCTGGAGGAGGGCGACGGTGAGAGCGGCACACCTGGGTCTCCGGCGTGGGGCCGGGGGAGTGAGTGGCCCTGGCAGCCGACCCCTGCTGCGGGCAGATGTGCGCCAGGTTCTGGGGAGGGAGGCGGATGTTACATTCCCAGCAGGGAGTCGGCTGAAAACCACCCAGGCGAGGGGTGGCAGACGGCCGTAAAGGCACTAAGAGCAAGGGAAGATAGCAACCTGGGCCAGGTGCCACCAGTGGCTGAGGGGCAGGGATGCCTAGACACACCTGGCTAAAGGATAACACTCAAAGGCCACCCCTAGGAAGTTTCTAGACCCTGTTCATAACACTTGAACCAATGCTACGTTCAGAAGCTCTGGGTCTCTGTCCCCACGGTGGAGTTTACCCGACTTCAAAACCACCCTCACCAGAGGAGAAGGGAAGCCCACGCATTATTCCAGAGCCGGCCCTCTCCTTGTCTTGAGTGTGACTCAGGCCTCTTAGCATCTCTGGGTTGCCGCTTCCTTGTCTACTGAAAGGGAGTCAGGCCCTTCCTCCCTGGTGAGGGGAGGGGAGGCGTGCAGGGCCTCATGGAAGTGAAGTGACCGGTGTGGAGGGGCCGGCGGCCACTGGACTTGGGCTCTACAAGCGGGGCGCCTGTAAACCCTGCACATGGCTTTAACCTAAGGGCTTTGCAGGGAGGGGGCACACCCAGTGTTGAACCTTGTGCGAGAGGCCGTGTGAGCACAGCTGATCTACAGCAGCGTTCCACAGGCACCCTGAATGTTCCTTTGGCCACCACAAACCATTCCCCAAGCATCCCCACTCCCCAAGGCTTTACTGCTGATTAACGGAGCCCAAAGCAGCCCGGCCCCCTGTGAGGCCCACTTGCAGGTTAGGTGACGGCTGCTTGGGAGGTGCCAGGTGCCTGGCCTCTGACTAAAGGGGCAGAGGGAGCTGGGAGGCCTGGTCCCGTCTCCCCTGTAGACAGCCAAGGAGGCCCCGGGAACCACACTCACAGAGGCAGCCGCTCGCTGGTTGTAGGGCCGGCTGCCCTTCAGGGACGTCAGGTCCACCACAGCAGAGCAGGTGATGAAGGCGGTGATGTAGAGCACGGTGGCGCTGGCGTTAAAGACCATCAGCTGGTGGGGCGAGGAGACAGGCCTGAGATGAACAAGCTCACAGTCCCCGACCCCGCAGAGCTGCTTAGCAAAGGTGGGGATGGAGACACCATGAGAGGCAGCCATCCCCCTTGGGTCAGCCTGGAAGCTGTCTGAGCAGGTGCACAAACACCCTAAGACTGAGTGGTGGGGGCCGGCGCTGTGGCGTGCAGGTAAAGCCTGCTATGCCACCTACAGTGCCAGAGATCCGGCTGCTCCACTTCCAAAGTATCCAGCAGAAGATGCCCCAGGTGCTTGGGCCCCTGCATCCATGTGGGAGAGCCAGAGGGAGCTCCTGGCTCCTGGCTTCGGATCGGCCCAGCTCCGGCCATTGCAGCCACTTGGGGAATGAACCAGCGGATGGAAGACCTCTTTCTCTGCCTCTGCACCTCTCTAACTGCCTTTCGAATAAATAAATCTTAAAAAAAAAAAAGAAGATGACGACTGAGCGGTAGAGGGAGGAATGATGAGATGGCCTCAAGGATTGGGTCAGAGACACTGCCAATCCCACCAGGCAAAAACTCTTCCCCAGGGTGACCCATCTCGGTGCCAGCTGCTCCTCCCCGTGTGGCTCAGGGCTGAGCCCAGGCCCCAGCACCACTTGGCTCTGTAACGGGTCCTAGGGGTCAGGCCCCCATATCCCTCCTGCCCGCCATGGGAGGAATCTTGGCTCCCTCTTAGCCACATGCGAGGTGCAGGGGCCCAGGGCAAAGGCTGCAAAAAGGTCCATAGTGAGACCCAGATGCTCCCAATGGGATACCAAGGTGGGCAGGAAGGGGCCCTTACAGGGCAACCCAGGCCCTGGGCTCAGAGCCAGCTTGTGGTCTAAGCTGTTGGCCCTCAGAACATTTGTCCCATAGGTCTTTGTTTCTAATTACTAACATTTCAAAATTAAGATTTCATATGAAAACCTGAAGATCTTTTTTTTTTTTTTTTTTGACAGGCAGAGTGGACAGTGAGAGAGAGACAGAGAGAGAAAGGTCTTCCTTTGCCGTTGGATCACCCTCCAATGGCCGCCGCTGCAGCCGGCGCACCGCGCTGATCCGATGGCAGGAGCCAGGATCCAGGTGCTTTTCCTGGTCTCCCATGGGGTGCAGGGCCCAAGCACCTGGGCCATCCTCCACTGCACTCCCTGGCCATAGCAGAGAGCTGGCCTGGAAGAGGGGCAACCGGGACAGAATCTGGCGCCCCAACCGGGACTAGAACCCGGTGTGCCGGCGCCGCATGGTGGAGGATTAGCCTATTGAGCCACGGCGCCGGCTCAAGATCTTCTTTTTAAAAAATTTTATTTATTTGAAAGTCAGAGTTACACAGAGGAGAGGCAGAGAGAGAGAGAGAGGTCTTCTATCCACTGGTTCACTCCCTGAATGGCCGCAACAGCCAGAGCTGTGCTGATCCGAAGCCGGGAGCCAGGAGCATCTTCCAGGTCTCCCACGTGGGGACAGAGGCCCAAGGACTTGGGCCATCTTGTACTGTTTTCCCAGGCCATAGCAGAGAGCTGGATTGGAAGTGGAGCAGCCGGTTCTCGAACTGGCGCTCATATGGGATGCCAGCGCTTCTGGCCAGGTCGTTAACCTGCTGTGCCACAGCGCCAGCCCCTGAAGATTGTCAGTTCTCATACTGAGGTGGGCATTTGACACAGCAGTTAAGATGCCACGTGGACACCCCCATTGCCCATCAAAATTCCCAGGCTGCAGCCCCTGCCTCACTCCCAATTCTAGTCTCCTGCTAATGTGCACCCTGGGAGGTGGCAGAAGATGGCTTAAGAACTTGGGTCCTGGGGCCATCACTGTGGCGTGGTGGCCAGAGCCACTGCCAGTAGTGCCGGCATCCCATATGGGTGCCAGCTCAGGTTCTGGCTGCTCCACTTCCAATCCATCCTTCTGCTAATGCACCTGGAAAAGCAGCAGAAGATGGCCCAAGTGCTTGGGCCCCTGCATCCACATAGGAGACTGAAGAAGCTCCAGGGTTCGGACCGGCCAAGCTCCAGCCATTGCGGCCCTTTGGGGAGTGAACCAATGGATGGAAGATCACCATATGGGTGCCAGTTCAAGTCCCGGCTGCTCCACTTCCCATCCATTTCCCTGCTAATGTGTCTGGGAAAGCAGCAGAAGATGGCCCAAGTGCTTAAGGCCCTACATCTACATGGAGACCCAGAAGAAGCTCCTGGCTCCTGGCTTTGATCTGGCCCAGCCCCAGCCATTACAGCCATCTGGGGAGTGAACCAGCAGATGGAAGATCTGTCTCTCTGTAACACTGCTTTTCCAAATAAAAAATCTTAAACAACAACAACAACACTTGGGTCTTGGGTCCCTGCCAAATGTGTGGGAGACCTGGATGTGGGTTCCTGGGTCTGGGCTTCAGCCTGGCCCAGCCCTGGCTGTTAGAGCCATTTGAGGAGTGAGGCAGTAGGTGGTAGATGGAAGATTTCTCTCTGCCTCTGCCTCTCTGTCTTTGTGTGTATGTGTCTTTCTGTCTGCCTGTCACATAAAATAATTTAAAAACCCTTTATATTAAAAAATCTTAAAATATCAGAAGACTGCACCAAGAACTGATTTGCAGCTGAGCAGGGGCGGCTCCCCATGGAACCATGTGGGTTCCCTGGAACCCCTCCAGCCCAGTTCACTCACACTTCTTGCCTGAGTCCTTAGGGGTCTGGAGCCCCCATCCCGGAAAATCCCAACTGGGCAATCCTAACGGAGCCTGCCCTAGATGCAGGTAAGCGCTCTCTGCCCCACTGTGAACAGGCATGGAACACAAGCAACGCTCAGCCATCCAGGCCTGAGAAGGCGCCTCCTGCCAGCAACAGCCGCCCCTGGAGCCCCAGCCTGCCTCCCAGGACAGGGGGTGGAGCCTGACTCAGGAACTCAGGCCTCCCAGGGCCCTGCAAACACAGCCCGGCCCCCATTCTGTCTTGCGGATGACTCACGTTCCCTCCGCCTGAAGAGGCACTGAGTTGCCCACGGTGCTGCCCAGCGCCAGCCCTGCTTGTCCTGCAGTCACGTGCGTCTCTCGCCTCTGTGCGGGGAGCCTCAGACCCCAGCTGCAGGGGTGTCCGCGTCAGAGAAAAAGCCCAGTCTGTGTCTGCCCAGCATTCTTTCCACGGCTGACCTGGGCAAACCTGAGCCACCCAGCCTCTCCCGGCTGGCCCGAGCCGGCCCTGCACTCTCGACCCTGACCTTGGCTTCTGCCTGACCCAAGCAACCCATGCTCAAATTTGGACCACTGTCAGGATTCCTGATGGCCCCTTGAATCCATTCAACAGCCTCCACTACCCCAGCTCTGCGGCCAAGCTGCCCCGCCGAGACTCACCACCAGCGGCCAGGGCACCGTGTACCACTTCTGGTGCAGCTGAAGCAGGTAGAAGATGAAGAAGACGATTGTCACCAGCCAGAGGAAGACCGCAACGAACATCACCCAGCCGTAGGCCGGGTACAGGTGGTACGGGGTGTCGGCAATCAGGGCCCACACCAGCAGCCCCAGCACCTGGGGGGAGACAGGGCACAGTCTCCCAGAGCCCTCCGCTCTGGCCGGAGCCTCAGCTCCTTGCTCCCCTCCCCAGTCCCAGCTGCCATGGCACATGCTCCAGGACACCTTCCCCCACTCCACCAGTGTGGGTTCCAGAAACTTCTTCTGTGCTTGCATGCCCCTCCTCCCCCCTGGATGGTCACTGTCTCCTTCCCTGGATGGTGCGTCCCCCAGGAACAGGACCGAGGCTGTCTCACTCAGCTGAGTGCCTCGACCCAGCGCCCGGGCCCTGCCGGGGGCCAGGAGACCTAAAAGGAAGACGGAGACACCAGCACCCCCCCACCCCCGGGGACACCACAGACACTCAGACCAGGGGCTCACAGGTGGGGAGAGAAGGGTCTTGTGTCCAGCACAGGGGCCCCTGGGTGACCTCCCACCCTTCCCTCCCTGCTTCTCCCAATCACCCTTCCTTCCATACAGGTGTTGCCATCCCCATGTGACCAGTGAAACGCTGTTCCTCCCGGGCCCAAGCATCCCGGGAGACTGTGGGTGGTGGCTGACAGCATGGTCTCCAGAGTCACCTGCCTGGTTTAGACCCCCAGACCCCTTACCAGCTCTAAGACCTTGGCCAAGCTCATGACCTCACTGGGCTTTGTGAAATGAGTATGGGGCGTGGGAGGCGGGGGGCACTGTGGCATAGTGGGTAAAGTTGCCACCTGCAGTGCCAACCTCCCATATGGACGCCAGTTCGAGTCCTGGCTGCTCCACTTCCAATCCAGCTCTCTGCTGTGGCTTGAGAAAGCAGAGGAAGATGGCCCAAGTCCTTGGGCCCCTGCACCCGCGTAGGAGACCTGGAAGAAGCTCCTGGCTTCAGATCAGATCAGCTCTGGGCATTGCGGCCATTCAGGGAGTGAACCAGAAGAGGGAAGACCTCTCTCTCTCTGCCTTTCAAGTAAATAAACAAATATTTTAAAAAAGAAAGAGATGAGTAAGAGGCCCACACAGAGCTCCGGACTATAACGAGTCAGGGGTTTCTGTGGGGCCCAGAGGCAGCTCTTGCTTTCATTGTTCCAGAAGGGGCAAAGCCCCAGCCAGGCTGCTCAAGCCCCAGCCCCCGAGGTCGGGCCCGGGGCAGCCCGAGGTGAGACCCACGGCGTAGCTCCCATGGGCCCCTTCCTGCCCACTTCCTTCCTGGTGGGGACCTTGGGTCAGAGGCGTCGTCCTCTCTCCACAAGGACACAAACACCTGGCCTCCAGGGGCACAGGAAGGGGCACGTGGGGCTGTAGAGAAAGGCTCCACTGCTGACCCGCTCATCCCCCAGCTTCCCGGGCAGCATCCGGGCATGTGCCCCAGCCCAAGGACCCAACCTCCTGCACGCGGACCACCAGAGCAAGACCCAGGCCTGGCGACTGCAGGCTCCTGAACACCACACCACACCTGCAGAGCTGGCGCTCGGCTGAGGGCTCACGATCCAGCGCACGGCCAGAGCGGGGCCCCTGCCAGGATGCCCCTACATGTGCAGAGCCGGGCCAGGAGTGGCCTGGAGCTGAGCCCCTCCAGCAAACGGCCCTCTCTCCTCTGCCTCCCCTTCCCGGTGCATGGGCGGGGCCATCTGATGAATCACTGGCTCTCCAACCCCTGCTGAGCTGGGTGACCTTGGACCATCGCCTTCCTCTCTCCATGGGGCTCCATTGGGCAATTCTGGTGAGGCCCACCCACTGGCAGTCCCCCCCACAAGGAATTCAGTGCTTTGTTCACTGCTCAATCTCCAGTGCCCCACAGTGCCTAGTACGTAATGTGTACTCAATCAATACGCACTGGGGAACTTACAGTCCCACCTCCTCGTCCGGAAATGGTGAGACAGCTGCCTGGCCCAGGAGCTACAGGAGGAGGCGGGCAGATGCATGGCAAAGCAGTTAAGGTCTTAGCCAGAGCACCTGGGCGCCAGCCCCAGCTCCGTCTGACTCCAGCTGACTGCAAATGTGCACCTTGGGAGGCAGCAGGTACTCGGCTCTGGCCCCGCCCTGGCTGTTGTGAGCATCTGGGGCGTGAACCAGCAGACAGAAGATTCGATTCCCTCATTCATTCTCTCTCCCTCCCCACTCCTCTGTTGCTCTGCCTCTCAAATAAATACATCTTTTTAAAAAGAGAAACAGGTTTACCTGTTCTATTTTTTAAATAGCATGAAAAGTTCACTTTTCATTTAAAGCAAGTTCCCATGCCCCCCCCCAACACACCCCTCACCTCCCCACCCCTGTTCTTGGGCTGCTGGCTCCAACCACCTGGAAGGAAGGCAGGAAACACTCGTGAGCTAGAAGCCAAGGGAATGTCGGGGTCCATGCTTTGGCATAGCAGGTGAGGCCTCAGCCTGAGGTGCTGGCATCCCATATGGGCGCCAGTTTGAGTCCCGGCTACTCTTCGTCCGATCCAGCTCTCTGCTATGACCTGGGAAAGCAGTAGAGGATGGCCCAAGTCCTTGGGCCCCTGCACCCGCATGGGAGACCCAGGAGACTCTGGCTCCTGGCTTCAGATCAGCACAGCTCCAGCCGTTGCAGCCAACTGGGGAGTGAACCAGCAGATGGAAGACCTCTCTCTGTCTCTGTCTCTGCCTCTCCTTCTCTCTGTGTAGCTCTGACTTTCAAAGTAAATAAAATAAATCTTAAAAAAAAAAAAAAAAGTCAAGGGAAGGTCAACTACCTGCTCGGTGACTCCTAGGCTTTCTCATGAGAACCACTCATGCCCTCCGCCCTGTGCCAGCCACAGCAAGGGCTACTCCTCCCTGAGTCCCTGCTTCCCCCATTCGCCTCCCATAGAAGCTCAGAAGGAGGCGGGCCTGTGGTTACCGTGGGAAAAGGGAAGGGTCAGATTAGAACCCAGCTCTGTGGCATGGCTTCCTGCGGGACTGTGAGTCATGTGACAACAGTTCAGCTGGCGCCCTGGGCTGGGCCGGGATTCTCATCACCACTGCCCTGCCCTCTCCGGTGCTCCAACCCCACACCAGGTTTCCAGAGCAGCAAATGCAGCCCCAGGGCGATGCGGCTGTGGATAAGCAGTGGGAATTTCTAGTGTCCCTTCGGGCCATGCTGTCTGGCTCTTGCCCTGGGACAAGGTCCAGCCCTACGCCAGCCAGGCAGAACGGTCTCCTCCAGAGCTCCCAGTCCAGGCTAAGGTCAGGAGCCTGGCCACCCGCATGGTGTCCAGCCCCTTCGCGGGCTGGGGTGATCTTACCAGGGAGCTGAGGCCCAGCCCCCCACCTCCAAGATCTGCAGAGCCCTCCTGCTGTGCGCCCCCACTCGGGCTGGAAGCTGGAGCCAGGGAGTTTGGCCCCTTCCCATGAGGCTGGCCCTGCTGGGCAGAGGGAAGGGGACCCCAGGGGGCTGGAGGGTGGGGCAGGAGGTCCCAATGGCCCCCTGCTGTGCCTGGACACTCACCTGGAAACCCAGCCCTATCTGCCACAGGCCCCTGCTGCCCTTGGCTTCACCGCCAGCAACAAATACCTACTGAGCACCTGCCATGGGTGAGCAGCCACAGGCAAGGGGCCCCACGGACCTGGAGCTCCTCTGACACCAGGGGAGCCGGATAAACCCACCCCCCAAACAAGTAAAACCTCTGGGGAGCCCTAAGTGCTGCAGGGAAAAATCCTGTTGAGAACAGAGGGGAAGAGGGGGTGGGGTCACGGCTGCAGTTTTAGCTAAAGGGCCAAACAAGATGGCAGGGTAAGGCGACAGGGGCGCAAGCACCCAGGGTGGGCCGTGCGGGGGCCTGGGGAGAGCAGAAGTCAGGGCCTTTATCTCTGGATCCATGTAGATCTCTCTTGCCTGCGCGTTCAGCTGCTCCGTGTTACTCCAGTATCCACGCGATCTGGATCTGCGCATCACACACACACACACACACACACACACACACACACCAAATCCTTGCCTTTCTTCCCCACTCTCTGGAGGCCCCAGGCACCGCCTCCCCCAGCAGGTGCTACAGATAAACAAAGAACAGCCTGGAAACCTCAAGGGCCTTTTCATTCTGAAACCCTGGCGAGTTGGGAGGCAGTACTTGTTCTGTGGATGAGGTTTGGAAGGTGGAAGAGGGCATTCACAGGACCTCTGCACCGCCCTAGATGCCTAGGCCATGGGGCCATGGAGGGGGTTTTGTGAAAACCCCCTTCGGGACTAGAAAGACTGGCACAAAAATCGGAGCGAGAGGCACTTTGGTTCCAGCACAGCCCTGCCCGTGTCTCCAGACCCCGCCGACCCCGCCGACCGCATAGGCCAGGTCCGGGCAGCACCGTGCTCTCCTGTGGCTCAGGGCAACCACTTCGTTCTTACCTTTGGTTGCAGGTTGAATGGTGTTCCCAAGGCTATGTTCAAGTCCAACCCCCACCCCGGCACCTGTCAATGGGAACTTGTTTGAAGACAAGGTCCTCCTAGGATCTGTAAGCGTGCTTCAAAAAGTTCAGGGAAAATGGAATTAAAGTATGATGGTGGGGAGCGGGGTGGGTTTGGCCTAGTGGTTAAGATGCAGCCCACACTGGAGGACCCAAGTTCGAGTCCCTGTCCACTCCTGACTCCAGCCTCGCACTCATATGCAGCCCAGGAGGCAGGAGGAAGTCCTTGGGTCGCTGCCACCCACGTGGGAGACACGGATGGGGCTCCTGGCTTTGGCCTGGCCCAGTCCGGGCTGTTGCAGGCATTTGAGGGAGTGAGCCAGCAGACGGAAGATTTGTCTCCTCCACCCCTACCCTCTGCCTTCAAATAAATAAATGATGGATTTTTAAAAGCATGAGCTTATTTTGGTACAAAAAGCTGGAAGCTATGCATAGTTTTCCATAATATGCATTTTTTCTGACATGTTAAAAACAAATCTTGGCACCAAAATACTCACAGGTTGGATTCCATCTTTTTGTGAACTATCCGAAGCGTCCTCAGCCTCAGGTTAAAATGAGGTCACGCTGGACGGGGGAGGGCGCTAACCAGTGACTGGTGTCCCTGTGAGAAGAGGGACACGAGGACAGAGGGCCACCTGGAGAGCGAACGCCGTGGGCACACGGAGGCAGGGACTGGGGTGCTGTGTCCCCGGGCCAGGAATGCCCAGGACCACCAGGTGCTGCCAAGAGCCCTAGACCCGGCCTCCAACACCGGCCCCACCAACACATGGATCTCAGACTTCCGGCCCCGGAATCACGAGGCAATACAGGTGTGTGGAACCTGTTGACTTTCGTCATGGTCTTGTTTCACTAGGACGCTGGCATCCGTAATGACGGGAGTTTGCCCTTTCAACGCCTTCCGTCCAAGCTCTGGTCCTGCTGGCTTACTAGCTGTGTGACCTCAGCCAAGTGGCATAACCTCTCTGGGCCTCCATACCTTCACCTTAGAAACGCACCCATCACTTAAGGTGGTTCTGAGAAGCAAGCGAAGCCGCACAGACGAGGCACTTTGACCCCAGTGGCATTGGGACTCTGAGGGGTGAGGAGCTGGTGCGAGTCAGTCCTCCATGCCTCATTCCTGATAGTAACAGGGTGCCCGGCTCCCCAGGGCCCAGGCTGGCCAGGCCCTGTGAGATAATGAACCTATCTACACAGAGGCAGCACACACAGCCCCGGGCGCAGATAAGGGGGAGCCCTTGCCAGCCCCACCCGTCTGATAGTCAAGGTTCCCAGGGCCTCACTTCTTCCACCTCAGTCTTCCCTCCTGTACAGTGGGAGCAAGGTTCCTCCGCCTGTTCCCCAAAGTCCACGGTGTGACCCTTCAGCACAGGCCTCCTGCCGGGGCCCAAGGCCAACTCCCCTCTGACCCAGAGGTGGTCACCCAACTCTCCTTTCCGGCCTCCCGGCTTCCTGGGCAGGACGAGCCCTGGTGGGCTTGCTGTGTGGCTTTGGGAGAGTCTTGAGTTCCCTCTGATGAGTTTCCCGATGTGACATGTGAAGGACTAGGAAGGCCATAGCTCTCCCGGTCCCCTTGCAGGGGACACGTGGGCAAACAAGTGAAAGCCACAGAGGTGGTGAGGGCAGGTGCTGGGGGGAGCATATCCCAGAGAGAGCCGGAGCCTGCAGCTGACGCCCGGGGCCCAACTCAGCAGGGCAGGCGGGTCACAGAAATGACAAGGGGGGCTAGGGAGGGGACAGCAACCCCTGGGGTGTGGTGGGGCCCCCGGGAGCCGGCACTCTGGTTCTCCACGAGGCTCTCGGAACCTGGATTTTGTGTGGAATCTTCAACTCTTTAAACTGTGGCAACTAAACCCAGGGTTTCAGAAACAACCTGAGAGGCAGGCAGACCCCACTGCTGGCGGCCCCTCCCACAGCCCCAGGCCTCCCTCGCCCCATTGCTGCATCCAGGAAACCCAGGCCCAAGGCAGACAAGTGACCCTGCCCAGGGTCTCCCTCACTAGGGACACATCTGGGCAGCCTGGGGACACTCAGAACTTGGCCCGCCCAGACCCAGCCTCTGCCCCCACCCTGGCCCTTGTCCCTACAGTGAAAGGGACTTTATGGGAACAAAAAGCCACCCATTGTGTCACACTGAGACAAAGGGGCAGGGGACAGAGGCTCCGGACGCCTGGGCTGGTCACAACAGCGCCACACGCCACCCACTCCCTGGGCCAAAGGGAGGCCTTGGGGTGGGGGTGGGGGGGCACCTTGGAATTCCCGGGCCGGACACTGAGCTTTCGAAAACCCTGGAGTCACCGTGCCCCAGCTGGCCAGAGATCATGAGGGCAGAGGCTGAGTCCAGTCCCAAACAGCAAAGCAAGTGGGCCTGGGGCAGCACCGAACAAGCCTGCGCCTCCCTCTGTTATCTGAGAAATGGGCGTGTGAGTTACCCAAGTGAGTCATGCAGCCGCTGAAGGCTGCACGCGCACGCACACGCGGCCCGGGAACGCAGCAGGGACTCCGCAGCCAGGCCCTGCCTGCCCGTACTGGGCCCCAGCCTGGGTCTAGGGCAGCTCAGGGCCTTAAAACGCAGCCTGTCAATCAGGAGAGGTGAACCCAGCAGGTGCGCGGAGCGAGCTCCGCCCCCCTACCCCGAGGAGGGGAGGGCCTCCTGCGCGTGTGGACTGACCACCTCCCCGTCCACTGCTTTGAGGTCTCGTTTACAGAAATCTTCCCGACATGAACACAAACTGCTGCCTGCTCAGGCCCACTCCGAGGCCCAGCTGCCTTCTGGGCCCAGCCCAGGCAGGTCCCCTGCATAGCAGCCGCCCCATGGTGACTGAAGGCAGCTGGGACCCCGTGGGTCATACATACTCTCAGGCCTTCTCTGGCACCCAGAGCACAAAGCAGCACTGGACTGTGGGGTCCCCTACTGGCCTCCAGCCTCCTCCCACCCTCTGTTTCTCAGGGGGTCTCGGCCCGCCTCACAAAGCCCCCGCAACACCCAAAACCTCTGGCCCCACTCCCTCCAGCCTCAGCCCCTCACTGCCCCACCAGTTCCTGTTCCCAGGGGCTTCTCTCTGTACCTAACTCCCTCTCTCAAAGGAAACACTTGGCCCATTCCACAGATGGGGAAAATGGAGGCTCTCAGAAGGTCTAGACCTGGTACAAGGCCCTACACTGCACGGAGTGGGGCCCAGGCTCCCTCTGTGTCACCCACTCCCAGGGGGCCGTCACTGAGGACCACTTAGTTTGAAGGCAGCACCCCTATCCTAGTGGCCAGAGCAGAGGAGACAGGGCCAGGGCACAAACCCAGGGTCCCAGGATCCCAGGAAGCTTAGGTTCTCAGCACCCACTACCCTCACTCAGGATGCCCTCTGTGGACTGACAGCATTCCTGCTCCCCCTGGAGCAGGGCCAGGGCTCCCCAGTGTCATTTCCCTGTGACATACTGGGTGCCACCCTGGCTGATCCCCTTATGCAAACAGCAGAGGCCAGCCCAGCCCAACAGCCAGACTTTCTGTGAATATCAGGGCTGGGCTCACTGGGAGGCCAAGACAAACAGTCTCTCACCTCCCACCACCACCTAGCTTCCCAGTCGCCAAAGAGATCAGGGCAGGTGCCAACCCACCACCACCACCACCACCACCACCACCACCACCAAATCCCCCAAACCATCTAAGAGGAACAGAGCCGTCAACATCAGGCCTGGACAGGACCACAGACCCAGGACAGCTTGAGACCATAGCCCTCTCCCCACTGATGGACAGGTGGAAAGTCTCCCCAGGACACCCGGCCACTCCCGCAGCCGTGCGATCCTGGGGAAGTGCCTTCCTCTCTCTTGTCTGAGCCACAAACTACCTGCACTGTTGTTTAAACTCAATATATTCATTTATTTGAAAGATTTTTCAGTGGTATTTCATTTTTGAAGCGGCAACACCTGTTACACGATTGTGGCACCAGATGCTGGGTTCAGCTGTCCTTCTCCTCCCCAACATTCAGTTAGTTTCTTCTGGGACAACCAACAACAGTTTCTTATTTGTGTTTCCAGAGATGACCACGCACACATGTACACACACACACATACACACACATGCACACTCCAGACCAGCATGCCGGTGTCCGTGGGTGCACACACACAGCTGTGTCGGCGCTTTCTTCTCCTGGCTACATGTGTAGCCCAGGGACTGCCTAGCAGCACGTGTGGAGCGGCTTCTCTGTTTTCTTTGATGGGTGGGGCCATGTCTTTTCACACCCGCATGCCATGGCACAGAGGTACCATAATTTATGCAAGCAGTCCCCAAGAGTGGAGTTGTGCATATCACAAAGATAAACTCACTAGGAAGTGGGAAACGTGGATTATCACAAGAGAAACTAACTATAAACTGAAATGCAACAAATACGTAACACTGTCAACACATTCTGCATCTAGACTGACACTGCTGTCCCCTTGGTTCTGGAACTATCTTTTGTTTAAAACAGAAATTTAAAAAAAGTAGTCTCTCAAGACGGGCTAGCACCGAACTGAGGCTGCATCTCCCACATTGTGTGGATGAGATGAAACGCAGGTGAGGAGACACTGCCAAGTTCAATGCTGGAGAATTTCTGTACTACCTGGGAGCAGGAATGGTCTAACTATGACCCAATTTCCAGGAACAAAAAAGGAAGAAAAAAAAAAAAGAAAGAAACCTTGCCACACCAAAGACCATAATGGCAAAAAGCAGTATGAGCAAAATCCAAGGAACAAACTAGAAACAAAGTACCTGTGTACCTTGTAGAACACCTGGCAAGTGATAAGCCAGAGACCAACAACTCAGAGGAGTGAGCAAAGGGAATTCCATGGCCCTGGGAGAGGGTTCTAAAGGTCAAGCTCACTCCCAGAGAATGCAGCCTCTTTCCCGGACCGGACCGGACGGCCATTCTGGCCTATCACACCTCCATGCTGGGGAGGCGCATGCACAGGAGGCGGTGGTGGTGGGGGTGCGGGGATGGCCATGACCTTGCAGGAGACTGTTTGGTAATCTCTATCCCAAACACTCTGCGGCGCTGACGTGGCGGTCCCACGTCTGGTGACATGGCGTACCCATGTACTCAGCGGCACGTGAGAGATCACTGCTTGCAACAGGGTGTGCAGCAGCTAAGGAACGGCAACCCAAGGGTCTGTCCACCAAGGGGCTGGCCACACATATCACACCTGGGCCGCACAATGGGATACAAGGAAAGAAGCCATCCCACAGGCACTGAGACAGAAAGACACCCGTGGCCCAGTGTGATGTGAGAAACAGAAGGGGCAAAAGGGCCAGGCTGGCCCCTGCCTCCTGGGTAAAGTGGGAAGAGCTGGGAACCCACGGCCATGCTGGCCTCATCTCCCTAAGAGGGTCTTTTTTTTTTTTTTTTTTTTTGACAGGCAGAGTGGACAGTGAGAGAAAGAGACAGAAAGAAAGGTCTTCCTTTGCCGTTGGTTCACCCTCCAATGGCCGCCGCAGCCAGCGTGCTGTGGCCGGCGCACCGCGCTGATCCGAAGGCAGGAGCCAGGTACTTATCCTGGTCTCCCATGGGGTGCAGGGCCCAAGCACTTGGGCCATCCTCCACTGCACTCCCGGGCCACAGCAGAGAGCTGGCCTGGAAGAGGAGCAACCGGGACAGAATCCGGCACCCCGACTGGGACTAGAACCCGGTATGCCGGCGCCGCAAGGCAGAGGATTAGCCTAGTGAGCCGCGGCACTGGCCTCCATCTTATTCTTGAGCATTGTAAGCATATGACCTAGGAGGGAAATGAAGTAAATCAACGTGTGAGAAAAAGACCAGTGTAGCACAAGGTGGGCTGACAGGTGTAGTGGCCCGGCTCACACGAGGGCAGCGTGCAGCAGGGTCTTCAGTCCAGGAAGCCACGCCCACTGGCCCTGGAATGCTCCACACCGACAGCAACTGGGGGGCTGGCAGTGGACGAGAGACCCCACTCTCATGGACCTCTCTTTGTGCCATCTGAATGCCTGTGCAGTCTCCAAAGAGCAAACCAGGACAACACAACAGAGCTGCCCACGGAGGAACAACTCAGCGAGCAGGGGCTACAGTGCCACCATAGGACCCTCACATAGGTTACAAAGACAGAGACAGGTCTGCATGGATGCGAGAGATCTCGGCGACACTGGGTGTGAGGAATGCCACTCGCTGAACAGCGGACACAGAATGAAGCTGTCGGTGTTCAGAATGCACAGAAAAGAGGACTGAGCCCCACCCCCACCCCATCGCTGCTTCCACGGGGAGACAGGCAGGTGCCTTTAGCCTGTCTGTATGGGCCATTCTTTTTTAGGAGAATGAAGCCATCCAGTCATGATGTAATTGCAAATCAATTCCCAAACACACAGCACTCCCCCACCACATAAGCGGGGGGTGGGGGTGGGGGGGGCACAAGGGAACTCACAGATGAGGTCCTTGTTTGCTCTGTGCAGTGGGGCCGGCTCCAGGAAGACGGTGAGCCTCGGCCAGGCATCCCTCGGATCCCGGGGGACTGGTTCTAGGACATCCCCCACCCAGATGTCGAAATCTGCAGGTGCTCAAGCCCCTTCTGGAGCAGGTGTAGTTTGCAAACACATAAGCACATCGTCCCGTATGCTTCGGGTCACCTCGAACGACCTCAGTGCTGGGGAAACGGAACTGTTTCTTACTTGTCCTGCTGCATCTGCTTTCTATTTTCTACTCGCGGTTGGTTGAATCCGGCTGTACCAAGGAGACTGAACCCCAGCGTCCCTGACACAGCCATCCCCGCGTGACCAACCCCTGCTCACACCCAGGTGACTTTCAGGCCCTCACCTGACAGGAGCTGGCTCACCTGCTGGGGCTGGAGAGGGAGCCAGGATGGCCAGAGCACGAATCTCTAAAACTCCCAAGTACCCACGCATGGAGCAGGCAGCCTGGAAAGGGACTGAGCTCCCTGTCCCCTGAAGTATGCAAGCTACCGCTGAAGAGGCTGCCCGTGAATCCTCAACGTGCAGAAGAGCGCTAGGATTCTGCAACCCTGTGAACCCTGACACCCCTCATCCCAACAGACACTGTGCAAAGTCCTTGGCAGTATTACCTGCCATGTTCCTCACAAAGCCCACGGTCACCAGGAAACTCAGGCTGTGGGAAGCTAGGGGACTTCCCCAAGATGGGGTGGAGCCAGGCCTTGAACCCCAGGCGGGTGAGGTTTTCAATCACAGAGGTCTCACCAGGGCACAGGGAACTGCGCAGCCACCCCCAGCCCCAGAAGGTAGGGCGAGAAGGAAGGACCGAGGTGCCAACACACATGGTCCTCTTGCAAGGGACGTTGGCCCCAGGGCCTGTGTGCAAGCTGCGGCCAGTCCCCTTCCACAACCTGAGCCCTGCATAGCCCACTCTGCCAGGAGGGACTCTGGCCCCTGATGAATCTTCCTTCCTTAAGTCTCTTTGCTTTTCCAACAAAATCTCCCAGGAACCTCCTCCCTAAAACAACAAGAAAAACCATCAGGAAGCACAACGAGACCCAGGCTTTGGATTCTGAGACAGGTGCAACTCCCAGCTTGCCACTTGCCATGACCTTGGACAAGTCTCCCTCTGTCTCTGACTTGGTTTCCTTATTGGTAAACCCAATGAGCTTATCCTTCCCAGATGATGGAGAGGATTAAAAACATAAGAGATGCAGAGGACTTAAAGGCTCTAGGAAGTGCCTTAAGTTAACCACACCTCTGCAGCATCCCCCATCCACTAGCCACCAAAGATCTAACAATCAGGGCCTCCAGGTTTTGTTGGCCAGAGTTGTCTCCAGAGCAAATGTGCTTGCTTGCTTTTTCAGAGGCTCTCTGCATAAATGCATCATGTTTACCTCTCTTTGCCTAGGCTACTGGGAAGCTCAACAAAATATCAAGTCTTAAATTTGTGGCAGACTCCTGGCACAATGATCTCTTTGACTCATCTTTAAAATCAATTCCTGGGGCCAGTGCTGTGGCTTAGCGGGTTAAAACCCTGGCCTGAAGCACCGGCATCCTATATGGGTGCCACTTCTAGTCCCAGCTGCTCCTCTTCTGATCCAGCTCTCTGCTACGGCCTGGGATAGCAGTAGAAGATGGCCCAAGTCCTTGAGCCCCTGAACCCACATAGACCTGGAGGAAGATCCCGGCTCCTGGCTCCTGGCCCCTGGCTTTGGATCGGCGCAGCTCCGGCCGTTGCGGCCATCTGAGGAGTGAACCAGCGAATGGAAGACCTCCCTCTCTGTAACTCTTTCAAATAAATAAAATAAATCTTAAAAAAAAAATCAATTCCCTGGCAGTGTGGCTATAAATGGTAATGTACTGTGCATCTCACAAAAGCTAGAAAACCACAAAGAAAGGACAAATATTTGAGAAGACAGGTGCTCCCCTGATTTGAGTAGTGCACCACATCCACATGTATTGAAACATCACATGGGACCCCACAAACAGGTGCAATCTTACATGTCAAATAAAAAGAAAAAAATCATTTCCTCCCTCCAAACCATCAACTTAAAAAAAATATATGACTGGTGTCTTACCAGCACCACCACTTCTGTTCTCTCTGGAAACCAGTCACCACCAGACACGCATGGAAAACATGATTGGCGCTTCTGGACAATGGAGCTGGGGCCTGGCTAGCCACCCCCTTCCTCCCACCCCCACAGCAGACACACTTTGGGAATCTGCATCCGTCTTCCCATTTACCACCTCCTCCACGCAGCCTGACCAGAGCTCCCAGAGAACAGGTACTGGGCCTGCGTCTCCATCACTCCCTCGACAGTGTCAGATCTCCTGCAACACGGAGAGTGGTCGTTCAGAGCATGGGCAAGGGGCCGGCTCTGCGATACAGCAGGCGAAGTGGCTGCTCCACTTGCCATCCAGCTTCCTGCTACTGCGCCTGGGAAAAGCCGCAGAGGATGGCCCAGCGCCTGGGCCCCTGCTACCCAGGATCGAGACCTGGATGAAGCTCAGGGCTCCTGGCTCTGGCTTGGTTCAACCCTTGCCATTATGGCCATTTGGGGAGTGAACCAGCAGACGGAAGATAACACTCACTCACTTGCTCTCTCTTTTTCTCTCTGTAACTCTGCCTTGCAACAGCATGGGCCAGACAGGTCAGAAAAATCAAAGGGCCGGGAGCCTCCAGTGTGCCTGGCTGGCAGGAGTTTTATGCCTCTGGGGCGAGCCCCTCCTCAGACCCAGGAGAACTGCCAGAGTTCAGGAAGCGGCAGTCTGGTGAGAGCGCTAAGAGGTGCGGGTCCTCAGAACCCCGACTGCTGGGGCGGGCAAGGGAAGGCAGCCCGGCCCCCTCTTGGGCCTGAGAGTCAGGAGACCCCAAGAGCAAGCCCCTCCCCTTTGGCCCCCACAGGAGTCCCAGGAATGCAAGCCTTCTCAGGGCCATCAATCTTCTAACACAGCAGGGCCCTCCTCCAGGGCCGGTCAGGGTTCAAATGCAAAGTGCTCAGCTGGGGGGGGGGGGGGGCAGGGCTCTAACCCTTAGGAAGCATCGCGCCCTAGCCCTCTGCAGCTGCCCAAGCCCCTGAAGCTGCCAGCACAGCGAACACACCACCATATAAGAAACACACCTGCAGCTGAGGCTTTGCCCACCTGCTGGCTCCTCCCCCAAGGGCCTGGCCCTCCACAGCCCTTTTCCCAGCCTCTGCTCAGGTTCCAGGGAAGTCCCAGCTCAAACACCACCTCCTCCAGGAAGCCCTCCCAGTCCCAGCATTGATCTTCCTCTCCTCTGCCCTCTGACACCGCATCTCACAAGACACCTGGCTTCCCCTGGGCAGCCCCGAGGCTGCTCTGCTCGGGGTCCCTCACAGCTAGTTGAGGGCCTAGACACGGAGGCCAGACCAGCGGCTGTTCCACACCTGAACATTTTAATCAGTCCTGGAACTGGGCCTCCCCATCCCCTCCCCACTCCCTCCACAGGGCCGACCACCTCACCATGAAACAGAGTTGGAGGAATCTGGAGATTCCAATTTCACATTTTTCAAGCGGGGGTGAGGGTCAAGAATGTGCATTTTAAACAAACCCCTGCAGGAGCTTCCGAGGCAGCGGGGAGGGGGGAGATCTGAGAAATCTTTAAGTACAGCGAGGACTCAGGTGGAGGTGGGCACTTACCTGCGGGGGTGGAACAGAGGAGGGAGGCGGGATGCCGGCCAGGCACAACCCGGAGCGCTCCAGCCTGGGCCAGGCTGTCCCGTTAGCGGAAGCAGTCAATGTCCGCTTGCGGGAGGGTACTGGCCCAGCTCCCGCTCCACCCAAGTCCTCTGAAAACGACCCAGGCTGGTGGGGAAAACTTCAGCTGGTGGGGAACCCTCCCCCAGGGCAGCCTCCGAGAGGGCAGGTCCGGGAAGAGAGGACACGCCAGGCCAGTGACTGGCAGGGGGTAGTCCCCAAGGGGGCCATATTCCAGTATCATATTTCAGGGGGCCAATCCCGGTATCATATGGTAACCACGAAAGGATTTTTAGGGGGTCAGCCTCCGGTTTCAGGGCCTACCCAGGGGTCAGGTCGGGGCAGAAGTCTTGTCTCCAGCTGCCCACACAGCGCCCTCCCCAGCGCAGGGCGCCACATCTGGAACCCCGCGGGGCCGGCCAAACCGGCTGGAAGCGAGCGGCCACCCAGAGGAAGCCAGACGGGCCCGGCTGCGGCGCTGGAGCCCACAGAACTATGCCTGCGTGCGTGTGGGGGGCGGTTGTACCCCTCCACCAGGCCAGCCGCTCTCTCGAGGGCAGCCACGCGGAGCCGTACCGAGCTTGGACTTTGCCTCAGGCCGGGGCCCCGGGAGGGCAAAGCGGGGACAACGGGGGAGGGGTGGCAGGGGGCTGTGCCCAGCCATTGCAGCTCAGGCGGGAGCTTCGGGGGTGGCTGCGGGGACCGCCCGGGGTGGGGGGAAGATGGGCGAGGGCACCGGGTGCACCTTGCGAGGGCTCGCAAGAACGGCCTCAGGGTGGTCGCGGGGGGTGCCCATCCTGGAAGTGCCCCAGGTGAAGGCCCAACGCGTCGGGGCGCGTGGGAGCCGGAGCCTCGGGTGCCCGCGAGCGCAGGGGGAGCGCAGCCGCGGAGCCCCCACCCCGGCCAGGGCCCGCGTTCTCACCAGCTGCAGCAGCATGAGCGCGCCGACGGTGGAGCGCACGAATCCCAGGTCCGGGCGCAGCGCCCAGGCCGAGGCGCCGGAGCCCTGCGCGGGGCTGCTGGTCCGCGTGCTCACTTTGGACGGGAACTCGGCCATGGCGGCTCCGCTCGCCTCCCGAGGTGGCTCCGGCCGCCGTCGCCGCCCCTCCCGCCGCGGCTGCCTGCTCCAGCGCCGCTAGTCCTGCGGTGGCTCCCGGAGCTGCGCTAGGCGTCGGGGCGGGGAGCCCGCGGCCGCCAGGTGCGGCCGGATCCCGGGCCCCGCCCCCGCCGCCAGACCCGCCCCTCTAACCCTTTGCTGGCCGCTGGCCGGGTCCGTCCGGGCCAGTTGCTACGCAGATGGGGAAACGGAGGCCGGGAGCCGCGAGATGGTTGCGCCGGAGCCCGCCTAGACGGCAGCGCGTTTGCTCCGCGCTTGCCGCGCCTCCGACCGCTCCTCCGCGCGCTCCTGGCCGCGGGAGCCGCTCGCCTTCTGGACCGCGCTCCTGGTGCTTCCAGGGTGCTGTGTGCAGGGAGCGATCCCCAGAAACCACGCAGATCTCCCGGGCGCAGCGGCCCGAGGGCTCCGAGTCAGCGGAGGGAGCGGTCCTTTCGTGACTTTCCGCTAGGATTTCGCTTCAGAGCCCACCCGAGTTAGCGCACGCTGTCCCGCAGCCTCCTGCTCTGAAATACAGAGCTCCGAGGGGCCTCCGCTCCCACAGCTGGCACGCCGCGAGCGGGGAGAGACCGCCCAGAAGGTGGAAGGGCACTCTGGGGGGACGGTTTCCTCGCCCACGGTGCACCCGGAGACCCTCGGGCCGGCGCTCGCCGTACACAGCTCGGGCCTCAGAGTTCGGCACAGGCAGTTCCTTCAGTCACTCGTCAACCAGCGTTTGCTGGGACGCAGCAGGGGACAGGCTGACGAGGCCTTCTAGGACCCCACTTTGCAGTGGGGATGACCAAGAATTACCCAGGGAGGAAAAATAAGTTTAAAGAGTGGCCAAATGCTGTGATTAAATGAGGTGGTTTCTAGGTAGGGTGGTCTAGGAAGACCTCCAGGGGGTGACATTTCTGCAGAGACCCGGATCAGGAGCAGGGACCAGCCTTGGGCAGCCCCCTCCCGGGGGGGGGGGGTCGGGGGGATTCAGTGCAAGGGTCCTGAGGTTGCACCCAGACAGACGGTTTAGGAACAGAAGGAAGGTCCCGGGTGGGGCTGGCCCTGAGGTCACAGTGGCTGCTGAGATGAGCGTGAGCGTCACGCAGCTGCTGTAACTACTGACCTGTGACCAGGCGGCCTCACTCTGACAGTTCTGGGGCCAGTTCAGGTTCCCTGAGCCCCAATCAGGGGTCCACATGCCCCCTCCCTCTGGAGGCTCAGAGGCGGGGGCAGAAGTTTTCCCTGCTTTTCCAGCTTCTGCTGGTGGCCACGGCTTTCCTGAGTTTCCTGGGTTTGTGACCTAATCTCCACCCCTGCCTCCCAGGACACCTGGCCCCTCTTGCTCCTCCATGCATCTAAAATCCCTCTCTGGCTCCCTTCTGAGGACACCTGTTGCTGGGTTAGGGCCACCCCAACAATCCGCGCTGATCCCTCCAAGTCAAGAATCTTCATCGCTTGACTTCTTCTGCAAAGATTATTTATTTCTGTCTGTATTTCAGTGGCAGAGAGACAGAGAGGGAGGGTACGCCCAGTCACACTCCCATTCACGGTTCATTGCCCGGTTGCTTGCAATGGCTGGGGCTGGGCGGAAGCCAGGAGCCAGGAGCTCAATCCAGGTCTCCCTCATGGTTAGCAGGGACCCAACCACTTGAGCCATGACCTCCGCCTCCCAGGGTGTGCACCAGCAGGGAGCTGGGATTAGGCTCAGGGGAGTGACTGGAACCTGGCACCTGATATGAGATGTGGGTGACATTGAACGAGTGGCCCAAATGCTTGCCCTCTTCTCCTTTGTAAGGTAAGATTTCCAGTTGCTAAGGGTTAGGATCTGCGATGATATCTTTGAGTGGCCATTGTTCAGCCTGCTACAATGGGTGCAGAGGGATTAACATTTTAACCACCCGGGGTGGTGCTAAGCAGAGGAGTGACAGGCTCTGATGGACACTTAACCCACACACGGGATGTGCAGCCCCTTCCCCCGCCCAGTGCACAGGGACCCTGCTCCTCCGCCTCACATACAGGGAGCCTGGGCCTGTCGAAGCTGCAGGACCGGTCCCCCAAGACCCCCGCAGATGAGTCCAGGCTTGGGGGAGTGCGTCGTCTCGTTGTGACACTGGAAACAGAAAGCTGATTGTGTCTGCGGCAGATTCCAAAACACTAGGGTGTTTCTGTTGGCTTTTGGTTTGGATTTGGTTTTTTTGGTTTAATCCCACTTTCATTCCTTTCAAATGGCAGTGGCAGGACTGAATCAAGGCACTGTTGTTTTTCTTTCTTTTTTTTTTTTTTTCTCAAACCCACTTCATTGCCCGCCCCTCCTCAGAAACAGCAGGAGGGACTGGGACAGCTGCCCATCTAGAGTGACCACTGGCTATGTGGGAGCCCTGGATTCCAGGGATGGGGCAGGGGTCAGGGGGATGGCCACCCCCAGGACTGCTGTCCCCTTCGTGGGGTCTGAGCGGGCAGAACCCACCCGGAGTACCTGTTCTCTTCCATGCCACAAAGGCCCCGGGCTCGGGCCACACCCCCTGCTGTGCGCTGGGCCTGGCTTCCCTTTGGGTGGAGCGGAACACACTGGAGAGGAAGTTGAGCCTGAGGCTCAATGTGTAGTGTGTACCTTGGGTGTGCCAGAAACTGAAGGCAGAGCTCAGAGCTGACTCCTCAGGGAGTCCGGCTGGGGAGGCAGTCTAGAGGAAATCCATCATCACTGCGATAATGGTGCCACAGAAAAAGACCCAGGGTGTGTCGGTAGCCTGATGGAAGAGGTCTAAACTTTTAAACAGAGACCTGAAGGATGAATAAGAACAATATTCTAGGCAGAGGAAAACCAGTCTGTGCAAAGGCCCTGAGGCAGGACAGACTTTGGGGTCTTTGAGGACAGACAGAAAGCTATGAGCTGGGGGCATGTGGGAGAGATGAGGCTCAAGAGGCAGCCAGGGGTCAGATCACTTGGGTCTTAAACCCTTGGTAACAGAGGGGATCTTATCATAGAAAGTAAATCATTAAAGGATAGTTAGACCATTTCATCTATGATCTTGAAGAACTTTACAGGGGCTAGTGTTGTGGTGCAGTGGATTAAGCCGCTGCCTGTCATGTGGGCATCCCATATGAGCATCGGTTCAAGCCCAGCTACTCCACTTCTGATCCAGCTCCCTGCTAGTGTGCCTGGAAAAGCAGCGGAAAATGACTTAAATGCTTGGGCCCCTGCCATCTAGGAGTTCTGGCTCCTGGCTTTAAACTGGTACAGCCCAGCCATTGCAGCCATCTGGGCAGTGAACCAGGGGGTGGAAGGTCTCTCTCTCTCTCTCTCTCTCTCTCTCTCTCTCTCTCAAACTTTCTGCCTTTCAAATAAAATAGACTTTTTTAAAAAAAAATTACGGAAATGTTCCTGCAGGGTTCACCTGACAGCTTCGAGAAGCCAGTCGCAGGAGGTTGCTAATTACGGTCAGTAGACACCGGGCCAGTGCTTTTCCTCTTACCCTGTGCGCAGTGCCGTGACATTGGCTAGTGATTACTAGTTTATTTTTAATCACCCAACTAATTCATTCATTTATTTCACTGCACATCACACATAGGTCTCCCAAACCCACACTACCTCTGATCACTGCTAAGATCTGGCCTAGCCTGTAAAAGTTTCTCCTTTTTTTTTTTTTTCATCAGCATGTGTATATGTAGAAATACAGAAACTTGCTTTGTGATTTTAAATGTTTTTATTGCATTTTTTTACCTGAAAAATGAACTCCCTCTGTATATATTGAAATTCGACTCTTCCCTTAAAACGCTTGGAAATTTCTCCATGACAAGAACTACCTGAAGACTAGCCACATTGTTTTCTGATATGCCATGTGATAATGTAATGAATATAAATTCTGTATCATTGAATGTAATAATTCATGAATTCTCCCAACGGCGGACACGTAGGTGGTTTCCATAATTCTTTATCTCATGTCCCCACAGGTGGCGTCCAACCAGCCCTCACTACAGTATCACCATAAGCAATCTCACTTCCACATCTCTGCACACGCGAGCAAGACTTTCTATTGGATCCGATCCGCAAAGCAGTATCACATAGATACAGACAAGGCTTCCGGATCCACCTGGACGCAAACAACCACGGATCAAAAACTCTCTTTCTCTCTGTCTTTTATCCCTTTTCAAGTAGATAAAAGTAAACATCTAAAAAAGAAATAAAGAAGTTTTAAAAAATAAAATAAGATTTTCAGAAAAAAATTGTGTCTATTATGCACAGGTTTTTTTTTTTCTCTTGTCATTGTTCTGGAAACAATATAGTATAAAACTATTGCATAGGAATTACACTGTATGAGGTATCATAAGTAACCTGCGGATGAGTTCAAGTCTAGGGGAAAATGGAAATTATATGCAAATACTACACCATTTTATTTTTTGTCTCAATTTCATCTACTTGAAAGGCAGAGCAAGAGCGAGAATGACAAAGAGAAAGAGAGAGAGAGATATAATCTTTCCTCGTTTTCTCCTCAAATGCAGCCAACAACCAGGGCTGGGCTGGGCCAGGCTGAAGCCAGGAGCCCAGAACTCCATCTGGGTCTCCATGTGTGGCAGGGCCCTGAGTACTTGTGCCGGCAGCTGCCGCCTCCCAGGATGCATCAGGAGGAAGCAGGGTGGACCCGCACCGCAAGATGGGGAGCGGGCATCCCAGGTGGTGGCTCGACTCACTGCACCACAAGACCCTCCCACCACAGCATTTACCTAAGAGGCTGGAGTGTCCAGGGATGCTCCTAGGACCCATCCTCCATGGATACCAAGGGGCAAGTGGACTGGCCGACTGTCCCCAAAGGCCACATGAGTGCCCGCCACCACTGAGAATAAAGAGCTGAGCTCTCTGCCTACCCCCAGCACTGAAAACAAACAAAACAACTCACTGCTTCCGTTTGCTTTTCATAATCCTTGGTGGAGTCTCTACCCTTGCGCAGTAAGAAATTTAAATTAGTCCAAAGGGAGATCTGGCCTTTACCCTCAGCGGCTGGGCGCTAATCTCCACGCCCTTGGGAAAGGTCTTTGCTAGACAGGTCTTTGTTCAGGGGAAGGCAGGCTAACAGGGTGGCTCGTGGGGTGGGGCTTTGGGCCCTGTGTTATCAGCTCACCTAGCTGAGCATCCCAGAGCTGGAGGCAGGTGCCCGTTCCCCCTGCCGGCGGTCAACAGGGGTGTGTGACAGAGCCCCAGGGAAGGCTGGGCACCCAGACAGTGAGCTGAGCAAGGCGCCCTGTGTGCTGTCACATGCTGATGCGGGGGACTGACGCTGCCTGTCATCACAAGGACAGGACCCCGCTGCTTGCCTGGACTCCGCCCCACAGCCGCTCCTCTATGTAGTAGAATGCTTCCGGCCGGCGCCGCGGCTCACTAGGCTAATCCTCCGCCTAGCGGCGCCGGCACACCGGGTTCTAGTCCCAGTCGGGGCGCCGGATTCTGTCCCGGTTGCCCCTCTTCCAGGCCAGCCCTCTGCTGTGGCCAGGGAGTGCAGTGGAGGATGGCCCAGGTGCTTGGGCCCTGCACCCCATGGGAGACCAGGATAAGTACCTGGCTCCTGCCTTCGGATCAGCACGGTGCGCTGTCCGCGGCGGCCATTGGAGGGTGAACCAATGGCAAAGGAAGACCTTTCTCTCTGTCTCTCTCTCTCACTGTCCACTCTGCCTGTCAAAAAAAAAAAAAAAAAAAAAAGCTTCCGTGTAATCAACCGCGACTGTGCGTGCCCAGCGCACAGTCCTGTGAGTCCTTCTGGCATATCAGGGGCTGAGCGTGGTTTGGGGACCCCCTGAACTCTGCAGTTGTCGGTGCGGCGTCCCCGCTCATGGGGACTTGCAAGCGTCCCCCACCCCTGTACTTTGCTTCTTCATTGCGTCCATTTCTGTTACTTGGACACCCATCCTTTGTCACTTATATGTGTTGTTCTTCACTGCTCTGTTATTAAAAGTTTGTTTTGGGGCAGGCGCTGTGCGTAGCAGGTGAGTAAAGCCACTGCCTGCAACACCAGCATCCCATATGGGCGCCGGTTTGAGTTCCAGCAGCTCCACTTCCGATTTAGATCCCTGCTAATGTGCCTGGGAAAACAGTGCAAAATGGTGCAAGAGCTTGTGCCCCTGCACCCATGTGGGAGATCCAAAAGAAACTCCTGGCTTCAGTCTGTCCTGGCCACTGTGGCCATCTGGGGATTGAACCAGCAGATGGAAGATATCTCTCTATCTCCTATCTCTGTAACTCTGCCTTTCAAGTAAAATAAATAAATCTTTAAAAGAATAAATGCACTTTTAAAAAGTTCCTTTCATCATGCAGAACTTCTAAATTCATAAATAGTCAAGGGCCCGTGTTATGGCGTAGCAGGTAAGGCCACTGCCTGCAACACCGGCATCCCCGGTTCCTGTCCTGGCTGCTCCACTTCCCATCCAGCTCCCTGCTGGTGGTCTGGGAAAGCAGCAGAAGATGGCTCAAGTGTTTAGGCCCCTGCCACCCACCTGTGAGACCTGGAAGAAGCTCCTGGTTCCTGGCTTCAGTCTGGTCCAGCCCTGGCCGTTGAGGCCGTCTGGGGAGTGAATCAACAGATTGGAAGGCCTCTCTCTGTCTCTCTCATTTTCAAACAAATAACTAGATATTTTTAAAAAGATTCACATGTAGTTGAGTTTATCAGCTTTCTTTTTAAAATGGCTTCTGAGGAGCCAGTGTAGCCGATTAGCCTCCTCTTGCAATGCTGGCATCACACATGAGCACTGGTTCAAGACCCGGTTACTCCATTTCCAATCCAGCTCCCTGCTAATGCACCTGGGAAAGCAGTGGAGGATGGCCCAAGTGCTTGGGCCCTTGCACCCATGTGGGAGACCTGGTTGAAGCTCCCAGCTTCTGGCTTCAGCCTGATCCAGCCCTGGCCCCTTGCATCAATTTGGGGAGTGAGCCAACAGATGGAAGATCTCTCTCTCTTTCTCTCTCTCTCTCTCTCTCTAACCCTGCCTTTCAAATAAATTAAAAATAATAATAAATATTTAAATAAAATGAGTTTTGCATTTCATATCTTATTTTAAAAGCCGTCTCCAGTCCAACACTAGAACACTCTCTCCTATATGTTCTTTCAATATTTCTAAGGGCTGTTCTTTAATCCCTTAAGTATAGATGAGTTCACCTGTGGAAGCCACCTGAAGTGGACTGCAGTGAATAGGATGAACTCTGCCTTTAAATATTTTCCAAACAGGAGTGGCCCTTGGGCCTAGCAGTTAGGACCCCTGCGTCTCATGTCTCAGGTATGGGAGAGGCCCTCACTCCAGCTGCCTGCCAATGCAGGCCCTGGGAGGCAGCAGTGAGGCTTGAGTGCCTGGGTGCCTGCCACCCTTGCCGGAGACCTGGGTCCTCTTCCCAGCTCAGACCCCGGGTGCAGCGGCTGGGGAGTAAACCAGCAGATGGAAGCTCTGTCTCTCCCTTCTCTTTCTCTCTAACAAATACATACACATTTTAAAAATTCCCAAATAGGTAAACCGTTCTGAAACACGATTATGTCATTGGAAAGGGTGTTGGATGGAGAGAGATTGAAACTGAGATCTTCCATCTGCTGGTTCACTCCCCCAAATGACTCCAACAGCCAGGGCTGGCCCAGGCCGAAGCCAGGAGCCAGGAGCCAGGAGCCAGGAGCCAGGAGCTCCAACCAGGGCCCAAGCGCCTGGGCCATCTTCTGCCGCAAGGGCTTCACTACAGCGCTGCCACGCCTGCCCCAGTGCAGCGCTGACTGAAGAAGGCTCATCCGAACACGACTCGGGACTGACACCCAGGGAGCTGAGCTTTGCGGCTCAAGGGAGGGGCCTGGGAAACTGCTGCTGGGAGCAGAGGGAACTGAGGCTGGGAAAAGGCAATGACTTGCTCAGGGTCACCCATCCCATCGCAACAGAGTGCGAACCCACATCTTCAACCCCAAATGGGCGTCCCAAGGGGCGGGCCTGCCTGCGTCCCCAGCTGCCTCTGCCCCTTCCTGCTCCCCACTTCCCACCCAACCCCAGCGGCGTGTGGAGGCCTCAGCTGCTTCTAGTCCATGGCGGGTCCATGGTAGGCTTCAGAGAGAAGCTTGGGGAATGGGGTTGGGCGACAGCAGCCCGCGTTAGGACCTGGGGACGTGGCTCCCGCTGGAGGAGAGCTTTGGGAGGGACGTGAGATGATTTTCGATGGTGCAGAGGCAGTCAGCAAATAACAGGAAGCGCTTTGTTCTTAACTTGGCTTGCAGTGCGTGCGTGGCCAGGAGAAAGCCTGGGTTCCCGCTCTGTTCTTCCCACCAGCTCCCCAGCGGGAACGCTTGGTCCTGGTGGAGAGTCTGGGTTTCTGCACTTTAAGGATAGGACTCAGAAACAGCGCAAGGGGGTGGGGGTGGGGGGAACATGGGCCAGACGTGGGGGGGGGGGGGCGTGGCACGGAGCTTCCCCAGCACTGCCATTCTCCCAGCACTGCCCTGTGTCCACCAGGCCGGAAGCTCCTGGTGAGAATTCTATGCCAGTGCTTTGTGGCTATTGTGTTTATTTTTAACATGACCTTCCATGTTCACCCTACTAATACATATTTTTTCATTATAGGCATACTTGAGTGTCTTTTAAAAATGCATTTATTTACAACTTTAAAAGTTGAGCCAACCCAGGGAACTGAGCTTTGCGGCTCGAGGGAGGGGCCTGGGAAACTGCTGCTTTATTTATTTATTTGAAAAGCAAAGTTACAGGGAGAGAAAGAAATCTTCCATCCGCTGGTTCTCAATGAACACCAGGGGCTGGGCCAGGTCTAAGCCAAGGAGCCTGAACTCCAACAGGGTCTCCCCGTGGGTGACAGTGATATCGGAAATGACCCCCTAAAATATATACGAAAATGTGGCCCCTTGAAGTCCCCCAGAAGTCGAGTCTGGGGTGCCACATGTTACCAGAATTTGGAGTGCCATATGATATCACCATATGCTTATTAATAAGTCCCCAATATTAATAAGCCTGAGAGGGTTCTTGCCTAATATTTAGAGAATTCTAAATACCGGCATAAATAAATAAGGCAGCATGGTACATTTTAAGCTTTTATTTAGTGAGAAAGATGAGGAGGGGAGTGAGAGCTTTATCTAAGAGAGAGAGGTAAATCTGGGTTCATATCATAGCCACGTGGAAGAGCATCTAGGCCAGGAAGCCTAGGGCAGGAGGCACAGGGCTACAGCAACCCCCACCTGGCAAGAGGCCAGGGAAGAAGAGAAGGGCAGGACTCACTGTGTCCCAGGCTTTTCACCCACTTCCAAAGGGGAGTGGTTAGTTAACCTGATTGGCTGGTGGGCACCCACTTGTGGCCAGGTAGGGGAATGAGGCCACACAGGGGCATGATGAAGGCGTGGTCTTCCAGCTCACAAACCTAATTGATTTTTTTTTAACAGGCAGAGTGGACAGTGAGAAAGAGAGAGACAGAGAGAAAGGTCTTCCTTTACTATTGGTTCACCCTCCAATGGCGGTGCACCGCGCCGATCGGAAGCCAGGAGCCAGGTGTTTCTCCTGGTCTCCCATGCGGGTGCAGGGGCCACGGACTTGGGCCATCCTCCACTGCATTCCTGGGCCACAGCAGAGAGCTGGCCTGGAAGAGGGGCAATGACTGGGACAGAATCCGGCGCCCTGACCGGGACTAGAACCTGGGGTGCCAGAGCCACAGGCGGAGGATTAACCTAGTGAGCCATGGTGCCAGCCCCTGATTGATTTTAACCTGTATGCCTGCCTACTTCAAGAGAGGCCCAAGCACTGGGGTCATCTTCTTCTGCCTTCCCAGGTGCATTCCCAGGGAGCTGGATCAGAAGTGGAGCAGCCAGGATTCTAACAAGCTTAACTCTCTGCACCACAACACCAGTTTCTAGTTTTTTGTTTTGTTTTGTTTTGTTTTAAAGATGTATTTATTTATTGAAAAGTCCAAGTTACAGAAGGTGGGGGTGGGGTGGAGAGATCTTACATCAGCTGCTTTATTCCCCAGATGGCCACAATGGCCAGGCTGAAGCCAGGAGCCAGGAGCTTCTTCTAGGCCTCCCACATGGGTTGCAGGACCCCAAGCACTTGGGCCATCTTCTGCTACTTTTCCCAGGCCATCAGCAGGAAGCTGGGTCGGAAGTGGCACAGCTGGGACAGGAACTCATGCCCATTTAGGATGCTGGGACTACAGCCGGCAGCTTTACCCGCTACGCCACAGTGCCGGCCCCTCAAATGACTTTTGACAAGACCACTCAATGGGGGAAAGAACATTTCAACAAGTGGTGTCAAAGAATTTGGCTACACAAAAGAATGACATTTAACCCTTACCTTAAACAATACCCAGAAATTAAAATGGATCAAAGAACTCAATGGAAGACCAAAAACTAGGGTCCTCTTAGAAGAAAGCTTAGAGGGAAAGCTTCAAGACATTGGATTTGAAATGATTCCTTGGCTATAACACCAAAACACAGGCCACAAAAACAAAAAGAAATTGAACTACATCAAAATTAAAAAGTTCTGCGCATCAAAGGACACAATCAGTAGAGCGAAAGGCAACCTATGAAATGGAAGTAAATGCTTTCAAACTCTATATCTGATAAGGGCTTAATATCTAGACTATATTAGAGCCATCTACAACACAATAGCAAAAATAAACAATCCAATTAAAAATAAGCAAGGGACTTGAGTAGACATGTCTCCAAAAAAGATCCACAATGGCCAACACAGATATGAAGAAACACTCAACCTCATCCATCGTTAGGGAAATGCCAGGGAAAACTGCCGTGATGTGGTGGGCATTGTGGCACAGAGGGTGAGGCCCAGCCTGGGCTGCCCACAGCACACACGAGTGCCTCCCAGAGTCCCGGCTATTCTGTGCTTGCTTTTTTTGTTGCCTGCTAGTGCTTAGCCCGTGAGGCTGTGGATGACAGCCCCAATATCTGGACCCTCGCCACCCACATGGGAGGCCTGGATGGACTCCAGGCTCCTGGCTTCGGCCTGGTGCAACTCTTGCTGTTGTAGGCATCTGGGGAGTGAACCAAAGGACGCAAGATCTCTGTATCTCTCTCTGTTGCTCTGCCTTTCAAGTAATTAAATACATCTTAATCTCAATAATATTAATTAATAAATTGAACCTTTGGAGCAAAAACAGTTTTATTTTAAAAAGTGAAAAAACCTGGTACAAACAAATGTGGTCGGGAATATTAAAATAATTTGCTAATTAGATACCTCTACTGCCAGGAGAGACCAATTGCATGTTTACCACACAAAACTTTGTGTTCTTGTGAATTGTATTTCATGTTTTAAAATGAGAGAGAGAGAGACAGAGGCAGAGATCCTTCACCTGCTGGTTCACTCCCCAAGTGCCTGCCGCAGCCAGGCCTGAGCCATGGCTCCAAGAGCCCAGAACTCAATCTGGGTCTCCCATGGGGACGGCAGGGGCCACCCCCTGAGCGGTCACCTGCTGCCTCCCGGGCGCACCTTAGCAGGACGCTGGAAGTGGGGTGGAACCCAAGCCCTGTGCTGTGGGACGCAGGCATCCCGCCAAGCACCCACCCCTGAACTGCACTGTAGATCATTTCCAATGATGCTTTATTTAACCCAGTGCATCTGCAATATTGTCACTTAATCACATGATCAATATAAAAATCAGCAATGGCATTTTCCATCCGTTTTTTGAACTGTGCTCACGTCTTTGGAATTCCTTTCTGCCTTACACTTAGAGCACATCCCAACTCCAAGCAGCCGCTTTCGAGTTCCCGAGCCCCGGTGGGGCCGCTGCCTCATGCACAGAGCGCAGCCCTGGGTGAATGCCGAGCAATCGATTCGCCCTGCTAAAGTCTCTCCCCGTTTTTTTCCCAAAAGCTTTTTTTTTTTTTTAATATCCCTCAAGTGAACCTCATTCATTATATAAATATCAAATGCAGGTAACCAAAGGGGAAAAAAAAAAACCACTATAAATGCTACCCCACAGACAGTAACAGCTGTGGCTGTTCCCGTGGGCTCTGAGACTTTACATCTCGGTTACAGATTTTTAAATTTTTTATTCATATAAAATAGAAATGCATAAACAACAGTCATAGATTGTAAGGGTTATATCTTATTATATAAAATACGAAACTGTATCTATATTTGACAAATTTTTAAATTTTCGGAGAGCTTTCGATAGTGCGGAGTTCACTTATACCCTCTACCCAGTTTCCTCTGGTTATGGATATTTTACACTGGTTATCATGCACCGGCCCCGCTTTTTAAGAAATATTTATTTACTTATTTATTACTTATTATTATTATAATATATTGTATGTTATTAACTGATTTATTATTTATTATTATTATTAAGACAGAGTGACAGGGAGAGGGAAAGTTCCTCCATGTGCTGGTTCTCGCCCCAAATGCAACAGCCTGGGCTGGGCCCGGAGCCAGGAGCTCCAGCAGGGTGCCCTGCGTGGCTGGCAGGGACCCTAGGACCTGTCCATCAGCGCGAGGCCACCAGGCACAGGAGCAGGAAGCCGGCTGGGAAGCCGAGTAGCTGGGACGCAAACTGGTGCTCTGGGCATCCCAAGCCGGGCTTAACCTGCTGCCTGCGCCACAAGCTCACACCTTTAAAAACTCATTTTTCTCTCCAAGTTTTTTCTAAGAGGGAGGAGGAGGTCTGAGAGCAGGCGAGGCAGACGCTGGGGTCGCGCCCCCGGGGCGGGAGCCTCAGACGCCGCGGGGCTCCAGCAGCGGGACCAGGAGGGGCGCGCGACGAGCCCCTGCGCCCAGTCTGCCCTCCACGGAGGAAGGATAACGGAGGTGTTGTCCTCAGCCCCTGGCTTGGTAGTAGGAATTCGAAAACGGATGCTGGGACCCTTGCATCCCCTCCACCAAGCGACCGTCTCCCGCAACGGGGCTCGGAGCACCCACACACGCACCCCGCCGGGACGCCACGGGGCGCAGCCACCGCACCGCTTCCCACGGGACCCCGCTCCCGGCCCTCCCGCCGGGGTTGGGGGCGCGGGTAACGCCGCCGCCTCCTCAGGCTCAGCGCGCCGGCTAGCGGGTGTTCTCTCGGTCCGTCCTCGCGAGGGAAGCCCATCTCTGATTTCACGGGGAACACCGACGGGGTCAGGGACGCGACGGGGCCCGCTCGGGAAGGCCGGTAAGTCGAGGCGCTTCCTGGGGGCTCTGGGCCGGCGGCGCGGTCGGGGCTCCGACGCGGCTCGGCTCGGCCGGGCTCCAGCCACGACACCTGGTCCCACGGCCGCCTTTCCAGGAAGTCAGGATGGCCGAGCGGTCTAAGGCGCTGCGTTCAGGTCGCAGTCTCCCCTGGAGGCGTGGGTTCGAATCCCACTTCTGACAATATGCTTTTGCCCATTTTCTGTCTAAGACGCAAAAGCCAGTGGAGTGCGTACGCTGGGCTACACTGAGCAGGAGACAGGGCGGCTCTACAGAGGCGGGCCATTCTTCTTACAGTCCAAAGTCTTTAAGCAGAACACGTCTGCTACTGGAGATTCCTGCTGGACTTGTGAAAGCGGCAGAACAGTATTAAAAAGGCGAAAGGGATTCCCTCACTTGCTTGCCGCTGCTTAGCAAGAAAAGCACGGAAAAAAAAAATCAAGCTTTTGTCAGAAGTGGGATTCGAACCCACGCCTCCAGGGGAGACTGCGACCTGAACGCAGCGCCTTAGACCGCTCGGCCATCCTGACTGCTTGCTCCAGGGCGCGCAAGCGAGCCTCTTCGGAATTTTCATAGCGTGCGCATGCGTAGTGAGCAACGGAACGCACGTTCTCTGTATGGCATGGGCGGAGCCAGGCGAACGTGCTGGAGAGGGGCGGGGCGAGAGGGCCGCCGGGGGCGGGGCGAGGCAACACTGCGGTAGAGGGCGCGCGTGGTCTGCAGGAGGCGCTGCAAGGCCGTGGACCCAGGGACTACGCCTCAAACTGTAGGCCTTCCCTGGCGCGCCGGCTCTGACAGCTGCGCGCCTGCGGTGCCCTTGCGTTCCCGCGCGCTTGTCCCTCGGTGTTCTCTGCAGGTGGCACTCACGCCCGCCTACCTGCGCGGGCCTAGAGGCGTCTCGGTGTGCGGGCGCGCAGACCACGAGCAGCGAGGAGACAGCGTGCGTTTGCTGGCGTGTGCCGCCTGTTCGCTCAGGCCTCGGCCTAGCCGGCGCCCCGCTGCGACACAGCCCGATCCGCCCGGCTCGTGACCGTGTCCCCAGTGCCCGGATCCAGCCTGGCGTGCAGGAGGCGCGCAGGGAAGCTCCGCGGGTGAATTCCTTCCTCGCTTCCTCCTGCCTGCATTCCGTCATTTCGTGACTCATCTGTGCTGCCCCGGCCCCCGCAGCACCTTCCTCGCTTCCCTTCCTCCCCCTGCTTCCCTAACCCCAGACTTCCCCCACGCACCGGCTGTGGCGCCGGGACCAGGAGCCCGCAGGGCCCCGAGGGCCCTCTTCCCTGCGGAACTTCCCAGCCCCTCCCACCCCCTCCGATCCTGGGCCCTAGACTTGCTGTGCCACAAGGCAGGTGCTGCCCCTCTAGCAGGGCATTGGGGGGGGTCGCCCTCGGAAGGTGTGAGCATTGGGGTCACATTAACCCTTTGGTAACCTCGCGCTTGCCTGGGACAGTATCAGAGAGCATCACCTGCGCGCGCACCTCTCCTGCCCCTCTGGGCCAGGCTCCGGATGATGCAGGCCCCTGGGGTGGGCTGAGGTCCTGGTCCTCCCACAGGCCCCCTCCTCCTTGTCTGGCAGAGTGAACTCCTCCAGGTTTAGCACAGACTCTTCTAAAACACACACTGGGCACTGGGAAGGTGGTCTGTGCACACCGATGAGGGGCTTGCTATGTTCTAAATGCTGTGAACAAAACAGACTCTGCTCTCAAGACGCATTCAACATGGAGCCAAGGCAAAAGAAAGGGTCAGAGACAGGGGCCTGCCACACAGCATCCCATGTGGGCGCTGGTTGGCGTCCCAGCTGCTCCACTTTCAGTCCAGCTCCCTGCTAAAGCTCCTGGGACAGCAGCAGAGGATGGTCAAGTGCTTGAGCCCCTGCCACCCTCATGGGAGTCCTGGGTGGAGTTCCAGGCTGCTGGCTTCAGCTTGGCCTGCCCTGGCCTTTGGGGCCATTTGGGGAGTGAACCAGCACCAGCAGATGGAAGATCTCTCTCTCTCTCCTTCTCCCTCTCTCTGTGTAGCTCTGCCTTTCAAATAAATAAATAGCTATTAAAAAAAAAAAAAACAAGAAGAATAAAATCAAATGCTATTCAGGTACTAGGAATAGGGTGTATCAGGAAACAATCTTTTTAAAATGTTTTTGTTTTTGTTTTCCATTTTAAGTTGCATTTAGTTATTTCCATTTTATTTGATAGGCAGAGAAAAATAGATTCACTCCTCAAATGCCCATCACACCCAGGGCTGGACCAGGCAGAAGGTGGGAGCCGGACTCAGACTAGCTCTCCCCGCTGAGCAGCAGGGACCCACGTAACTAAGCTGTCGCCATCACCGTCTGGGGTGCAGGGCCCAAGGACTTGGGCCATCCTCCACTGCACTCCCTGGCCACAGCAGAGAGCTGGCCTGGAAGAGGGGCAACCGGGACAGAATCCGGTGCCCCTACTAGAACCCGGTGTGCCGGTGCCGCAAGGCGGAGGATTAGCCTAGTGAGCCGCAGTGCCAGCGGCTTTCCTAACTTTCATGAGCAAGTGGTTCTTAGCCATGGAAATGCACATAAAGTTTGGTTTGTTGGCGTGGAACGCAACTGATTATTGCCCTGTGGATGTTGAACAATTGTGCAGCCATTCCTGCTTACACATTTCTGAATTCTCTTCTGAATCAGTTGCAACATTACTGCTTTTCCTATGAAGTAATGACTTACATATGACCTTTTCTATTTAGATGAGAATCAGGGTTTTACCCTTTAACAGAGGTCAGGAGTGACGAGGAGTCTCATGGGTAGGGTGGTTAGGGAGGGTCTCTGAGAAAGTGACATTGCATTCAAAAGGTAAGCGACAGCAAGAGCAGAGCTGGGGGCGCAGCCTTCCAGATGGGAGACAGAGCCAGTGCAAAGGGCCTGTGATGGAGAGGGGGGTTATGGTCTGTTGAGGGAGCAGCAAGGCCCTTGGGGCAGGAGTCAGGGTGGGAAGAGGCAGGGGTGTACCACGCAGGGAGTGGCATAGTCCTGTTGGCCATTCCTAAGGGGAGGCTGGACGGCAGGCCAAGATGAGAATCCGAGTCCAGGGCAGAGGCTGAGAGGGGATAGTGACTGGACCAAGGAAGTGGAGACTGCAAAAGGTGATAAAATGGGGCCGGCGCTGCGGCTCACTAGGCTAATCCTCCGCCTAGCGGCGCTGGCACACCGGGTTCTAGTCCCGGTCGGGGCACCGGATTCTGTCCCGGTTGCCCCTCTTCCAGGCCAGCTCTCTGCTGTGGCCAGGGAGTGCAGTGGAGGATGGCCCAGGTGCTTGGGCCCTGCACCCCATGGGAGACCAGGAGAAGCACCTGGCTCCTGCCATCGGATCAGCGCGGTGCGCTGGCCGCAGCGCGCCGGCCGCGGCGGCCATTGGAGGGTGAACCAACGGCAAAGGAATACCTTTCTCTCTGTCTCTCTCTCTCACTGTCCACTCTGCCTGTCAAAAAAAAAAAAAGGTGATAAAATGCAGCCACCTCGTGTGTTTCACCTGTGCTGTGGGTGGAAAATAGACAAAGCCTGATGGCTGGCTGGTGTGTATGTGAGAGAGAGAGACGTAGAGCGAGGATTCCACAGGAAGGCACTAAGACCACAGAGGGGCCAGGCTACCAGCTCTCAACTTCCCCGGGAGACAGGTGCCTTGAGGAAGCTCCCCATCTGCAGAGCAGGGAGCTGAGGCTCAGACAGGCCCAGTGCCCTGCCCAGGGTCCTCTTTGGAGCAGGAGCCCTGCTTCCAAAGACCAGCCTTGCTGGGTGTGCACCATTTTAGAGAAGAGAAAACAGAGGCAGGGCCAGAGCTGGGCCTGGCTGGGAGAGAGCCGTCACTCCAAGGAGTCGGTGCTGGGTCTGCAGGGCCAGCTGCCCCCCACCTACCTTGTAGGTGCCAGCCTCCAGGTCTGGAGGACCTTTCCCCTCATTCCAGCCCCAAGTCCCCAGAACCAGAAATGGGAAAAGGCCCAGGCTCCTGCTACGTCCTGTTTGTCCCTTATTGCGGCAGACACCAACAATGGGCCCAGAGCAGACCTCCCCGCCCCCTGCTGGGGACATCTGTCCAGCGTGGCCCAGGAAAGTCCCTGAGCTCAGCTTGGAAAACCTGCCCGCAGCCGGGGAAGTCCCAGTGTGGCCTTTCCTGGGCCCAGCCCTGCTCAGTACAAAGGGAGTCAGATGGCCAAGCAGGGACCTGGTGCTCACCCACCCCAGGGGCCCACTCCCTGCCTGGGGACAGGGCGGCAGGAAGCTGCCCATCCAGTGTTGCACTTCCCAGTCCTCACTGCACCACAGCACGTGTTATCGTGACCCCCATTTACACAGAGGGAAAAGGAGGCTCAGAGAGGCCAAGGAGCTTCCCAGAGTCACGCAGCTGACGCGTGGAGCCCCTTCTGGGGGGCGGCTGTGTGCCTAGCACTGTGTGTGTGTGTTTTCTTCACACTGTCTCCTTAGGGGGAAAAAGCAAAGCCACAGGGCCTTGCCAATCTGGGAGACAGGTTGGACCTTGAGATATTATTTTTAGTCTTGCTTTCGTTCCTGGAGGAGACATAAAAGAAAGGGTAGGTTTTTCCCAGCAAGGCAGTCCAAGCGGCACGGCCAAGCTTTTGTGGTTCAGTCTCTAGTTTTCTTGGCTGAGGATAAAGGTCAGAAGGCGTCAGGCACCAGGGGTGAACCCCTGCCAAGTCCTGGCTTGGGCATCTCGGCCCGGAAGTGGGGAGCCAGGCCTGCCCAAAGCAGTAGGGAAGGAGGCAGATGGGGATCTTTGCTGGCATGGATGATGCTCAGCCTGTCTGGAGCTGGAGCCCACTCCCTTGGCAAGGAGGGCCGGGGGCCCCGTGTCTCTGCTTTGAATAATCACGTGGGCAGTGGGCATCTCAGTGTGACCTGAAGGGACTGAAGGTCCGAAGTTCACTTCCGGATTCTCGGGACTGCTTTCCACGCCCCCAAGCCTTGGTCACCCTAGAAGGAGAGCCCCAGGAACATCACAGCTCTGCTTACCACACCAGTGGACTTGAGGCAGCGTGGCTGAGTGCTAAGCAACTCTGGAACCACCTGAGTTCAAATCCCGCTTCCACCCAGTGCTAGCTCTGAGAGCTTCCGGGACTTAGCCGCCTGCTGCCTCAGTTTCTCCATCTGTAAAATAGATTCAGTGATAGTGTCTGCCTCAAAGCACGGTTAAGAAGATGGAGTGAGTTACTACACACTGAGCACATGGATTGCCTGGGAGAGAGTGAGTGTTTTACGGAAATGCACCCCAAGACAAATGAAGGGATGCGGCACTGCCTGCACCTGGTGCAGAGTGTGGGGCAAGTGCTCACCTGTGGCGGCTCTCCCACAATCCCAGGATGTCCTGACTGGCTCACCTGGGCCAGCCTGGACCCCCTCTTCAGCCTCCTGCCCCACCTCCCTCCTCCTGCCTCTTTCTGGTCTCAACACACAGAGCTGCCCCTACCTCAGGGCCTCTGCACTTGCTGCTTCCTCTGTCTGGAGCTGACCCCCTACCCCGAGAGTGCAGAGTGGTTCATCATCTGTGTGCCAGCTCCAATAGCCTCGGCTACAGTGCTCCCCACCCCCCTCCTGCCTGGCCTCTGGAGCCACGCATTTACTGGCTTATTTGTTGATCATCTTTCTTTCCTACCAGGACCTGGGCTCTTGACCATCTTGTTTACTGCAGTATCCCCAGTAGGTAGTTCAGTGCCTGTCACATAGTTTGCTAAATGAGTCCTGCATGAGTGGATGAATGCATGGATAGATGGAGGGAGGGAGGGGTGGATGCATGGATGGGTGGATGGATGATGATGGATGGATAGATAGACCAGTGAATAGATTCCCTGTCTGGTGGCACTCAGAAAGCCCAGGGGCCCCGCTGGTCAGCCATCCCTGACCCCTTGCCTCACTCTGGAGTCTTCATCTCTGGCTGCCATGGCCAGCCCTCCCCGTTGCCACACCAGCTCTTGTGGCCTGCCTGGGCTCAGGGACTTCCAGACCGTTCCAAGGCCCACCTGTTCTGTCTTCTTGGGCTAAAACATGTTTGTGTTCTGCCTAGAGCCGCATCTGTGCACAACTTTTCCCCCGAGTGGGCTGAGTCCTCAGGGTGGGATATGGAGATGCAGGAGCCGAGGTCCAGCCCACTGCATGTTTTGCCAGTAGCCTCCTATGGCCATTTCAGCACCGACAGATTAGAGACTGCTGGGCGTCGTGGCGTGGCAGGTTGAGTCTCTGCTTGGGATGCCCACAGCCCATACTGTATGGCCTGGGATTGAGTCTTGCCTCTGCTTCCAATCCAGCTTCCTGCTGATGTGCCCTGGAGGCAGCAGAGGATGGTTCAGGTCCTTGGGTCCCTGCCACCTTTGTAGAAGACCTGCACTGAGCTCCAGACTCCTGCCTTCGGCGTGGCCCAGCCCTGGCTTTTGCAGGTATTTGGGGAATAAACCAGCAGATAGTAGTGCGTGCACTCTCTCTTTCTCTCTCTCTCTTTCTCTCCTCTCTTCTTCTGTCACTCTATATTTCAAGTAAATAAAACTTAAAAAAAAAAAAAAAAAAGAAGCAGCTCCTGCTCTGCTCAGGAGACTGAGCCTCTGTTGGCACCACTCCCCCGCCCCGGCCCTTCCTGTAGGCTGTGCGGGAGCGCCAAGCCCAACAAGCAGGCTTTCCACTGAGGGAGAGATGGCTGGTCCTGGGGGAGGGGTGGGAGCCACAGGCGCGGCCCTCTCCCCCTGCATTTCCTCCGGAAATTCTCTCATCTTGAGATTTGCTCCGCTTTCCCTCTGAACTCTTAAAGTCCTGCCGCTTCCACTTTCTGTTTCCTCCAGGCCTCTTTCTGGCCGCTCCAGATCCTAGAAACCCTTCTCGCGCCCTTGTCCTTGGCCTGGGGACCTCCGCAGAGGATGAGCCGGCAAGGGTGTGCGTGGGGACCACCCAGTGGGGGCCTGGTGGGTGACAGCTGTAGCCCCTGTGGGTCCGCGCTGGGGAGGACGAATCAGGGGCCCTGGTCCCCAGCCACAGATGCCCTGGGGGACTCGTGTCTTCCCAGCGCGCTGCTTTTGCAGAGGGAAAAGGCATGAAAATCACTTTTCATTCTAAAAAAAGAGCACTCCTGACCTGCCTTCATGCCGCCAAGATTGCAGCAGATCTGTGAGCGAGCGTCCTGCTTTGTCCAGCTCCCCACAAAGACGAGACAGAGCCTGATGAGAGCTTCCTCTAGGTCGGGCAGCCTGGAGCCGGTTCAGAGGTGCTGTAGGAGCTGAAGGCCTTCACTGGACCCTCACTCTCCACTGAGTGTCTCCTCCCCTGGGAAGCCTTCCCTGTCTGCACCAGCACCCTCTGCATGTGTGTGTGTGTGTGTGTGTGTGTGTGTATGTGTGTCTCATACACAGTGTGAGACCACCAGGCCCTGCACTCCCTGCAGCTTTGTTAGCTGAGCAAAGGAACGAATAAATCCAGCATTCGGAGTCTTTCCCTCAGACGTCTACAGCACCCCCACTAAGGCCCCCAGCCTTTGTGCTGCAGCCCCTGTGGTTGCATTTTTTTAGGTTTATTTATTTATTTGAGAGGCAGAGGTACAGATAGGCAGAGGGTAGGAGGTGGGGGGCGGTGGAGTGAGTCTTACATCAGCTGGTTCACTCCCCAGATGTCCACAATGGTTGGAACTAGGCTGATCTGAAGTCGGGAGCCAGGAGCTTCTTCCGGGTCTCCCATGTGGGTGCAGGGGTCCAAGGAATTGGGCCATCTTCCACTGCTTTCCTAGGCCATAGCAGAGAGCTGGATTGGAAGAGGAGAAGCCAGGACTCGAACCGGCACCCATATGGGATGCTGACACTGTGGGTGGTGGCTTTACCTGCTATATGACAGTGCTGGCCCCGTGATTGCATTTTGGGGTGATCGATGCTGCCCATGGGAGAGACCATCCCCCTCTCCACCAACTCAGCCCTTCTACTGCCCACTTGGCTGTGGCATTAAGCACCGACTCTGTACCAGTCCCAGGGACACCGCGTGGGTCTAGGGGCAGGGCTATGTGTCTTTAGGAAGAGCTCCTGTGTCTCTGATATATGGAGCCAGACTGAACATACAGCTTCCCAGCCTCAGAGAACTGCCCAGGAAACCAAGGCAGAGGATTCAGGTGCTCTCTGTGTAGACGAGAGCTGGGAAAAGAAATAGCAGCACCTGGAGTTGGGGTGGGAGCCAGGCTTCTGCCTCAGGAGCCCAGGGCCCCCTGCAAATACCCCTGCGGTGGGCGTGGTCTTCACCAACCCCCAGAGTGCTGGCAGGACCGGAGCTTGTGGTCCTACTGCTCAGACTCCTGCACAGAAGGGAGGGACTGAGAGCCAGGGCCAGCCTGGGCAGGCGCACAGGTGCTGGCATGGGCTGGCGCGGGAGCTCGCCTAGAAGACAGCTGCTAGAGTTCCACCAGGTGGAAGTGGACAGAACTGCTCCCATGAAGGGTTAGCCAGGAGCTAGGCGTGGCCTTCCCAGGGAGGGGCTGTGCTGGCGCGTGCGGCACGAGCACAGGCAGGGGCTGGTGCAGGCGGGCATGCGCAGCGGCTGTGTCTAGAGGGGTGTGTTTGTGTCTCCAGAAGGCAGACGCATGCTCATGTACCTGGCACAGGTGTTGAGTGCTGAATGTGTGTCCTGCTCAGAGCTGGATGTGTGTCTCTGGCAGTGAGAACACCCTGCCAGGGGTGTGTGTGTGTGCGTGTGTGGTTGGGGGCATGTTTTTATTTTTATTTTAAAATTTATTTTCTTTTTAAAGATTTATTTATTTATTTGAAAGAGTTACACACAGAGAGAAGGAGAGGCAGAGAGAGAGAGAGAGAGAGGAGGAGGGAGAGAGAGAGAGACAAGTCGTCTTCTATCTGGTTCACTCCCTAGTTGGCTGCAACAGCCAGAGATGTGCTGATCCGAAGCCAGGAGCCAGGAGCTTCTTCTGAGTCTCCCACACATGGGCTACCTTCTACTGCTTTCTTATGCCATAGCAGAGAGCTGGATCGGAAATGGAGCAGCCAGGACTCGAACCGGTGTCCATATGGGATGCTGGCACTGAAGGCGGTGGCTTTACCCGGCTACGCCACAGCGCTGGCCCCAAGACTTATTTTATTTATGTGAAAGGCAGAGTGACAGAGACAGAGGGAGAGAGACTCTTCCATTTGCTGGTTCACTCTCTAAACAGCTACACTAGCCGGGGCTGGGTCAGGCTGAAGCCAGGAGCCTGTAATTCCATCCTGGTCTCTCAGAAGCAGAGCAGTCAGGATTTGAACTTGCACTCTGATATGGGAAGCTGGCCATAGGAGCGGGGGAATGTTTTTAATGTTTATTTATTTTATTTTATCTACCTGAAAGGCAGAGAGGGAGAGAGAGAGAGATCGAGAGAGAGAGAGAGAGAAATCTTCCTCCCACTGGTTCACTCCCCAAATGGCTGCAACAGCTGGGGCTGGGCCAGGAGCTTAGAACTCAGTCTGGGTCTCCCACACGGATGGCAGGGGCCCAAGTGCCTCAGCCATCATCTGCTGCCTCCCAGTAGCACTGGCAGGAAGCTGGATCAGAAGCAGAGGTGCCAGGACTTGAACCAGGCACTCGGATATGGGGCATGGGTAGTCGTAAGCAGCTTAACCTGCTGCACCACACTGGGAAGGTGTGTGGGGGTAGGGATAAGGAATGGGGCAAAGCAGCACTGGGAACTGGGGATGAAGCCATGTGCCCCCGGTGCACTCATGGAAAGTCACATTGAAATTCCAGCTGTGCCACATGCTAGCTGCAAAGCTTCAGTGCACGTCTCTCCGTGCCTCAGTTTCCTCCGCTGTGAAATGGGCATTGTTACCCTTCCTGCTTCCCAGGACAGGCCCACGGCCACCCGTGGGAAGGCCCCAGGAAGCCTGGTGAGTGGCTGCACTCTGCTGTGCTGCTGGGATTTCTTACCACGAGCACCTTGCTTTTATGGCACAGTGGAAGTTACCCAAAGGCACCTGCACCGCCACAGCCAAAATAGCATTATTTGCCAGGAGACAGGGCTAGAAGCCGGGCAGGCTCTGGATGTCACTGCCTGATTCCTAGAAGACAGCGATGCAGCCTCCAGGAGGCCTTCTTGGCTTGCAAACTTGGCTCAGGAGACAGGAGCCCAGCCCAGTGCCGGGAGAAACCAGAAACCGGACAGAGTCGCCCTCAGACACAACCCCCACCCGACAAAAGGGTTAAACTGAAGGGAAACTTGGCAGCCAGGGTCCTGTTTCCTTTCCTTCTGTGTGTTTGTTTGTTTCTCACCTCCCATCCTGCCCGTGAATCAGAAAGCTATTCTCAGATTACCTCGCTTCCCTTGGTTCCAGAACTGAGGGCTTTCGCTTTCCCTTTCAGATCTCTCTACTCTCACAGGTCACTTCCCCTCCTCCTGCCCCCAGGGCCTCCTCCTGGCACCAGGAGGTTCCCTGGCCATTTCCTGCTCCTGCCTGGCGCGTTTTCTTCTTTAAAACTCACGAGTTTTTTAAATACCAAATGCTGGTTTACCATACTTCTTCATTTTTTTTACATTATATAAATAAACTAGGGATTGCACTTACATAATTCCACTTTGAAAAGATGCAAAGAAGGAAACAGTGAAAGTCTCCCCTCCTTCCCCAGAGGCACCCCCGAGACCCTGCGTGTCCAGCCCGTGTGCGCAGGCACTTTGTCCTCTCCCCTCCCACAGCCAGGTGCTCTGTCCTATGCCTTTTGTTCCCTTTCAAGGTGTGTCTTGGCCGCTGTTTGCCTGTAGAACCTGGTCGTTTGACAGAAGGGGAAACTGAGGCACAGAAAGCTCTAGAATCTAATCTTGCCTCATATTTAAGTTGCAGGTGAAAGTGGTAGGGATTAAATTCCCCTACTCAGATGTCAGACAGATTCTTTTTTTTTAATTTAATTATTATTATTATTTTTTTTTTTGACAGGCAGAGTGGACAGTGAGAGAGAGAGAGAAACGTCTTCCTTTTGCCGTTGGTTCACCCTCCAATGGCCGCCACGCATCGCGCTGATCCATAGCCAGGAGCCAGGTGCTTCTCCTGGTCTCCCATGGGGTGCACGGCCCAAGCACTTGGGCCATCCTCCACTGCACTCCCGGGCCATAGCAGAGAACTGGCCTGGAAGAGGGGCAACCGGGACAGAATCTGGTGCCCCAACCGGGACTAGAACCCAGTGTGCCGGCGCCGCAGGCAGAGGATTAGCCTATTGAGCCACGGTGCCAGACAGATTCTTTTTTTTAAAAAAAATTATTTATTTATTTGAAAGGCAGAGGGGAAGGGGGAGAGAAGTCCATCCTCCATCCACTGGTTCACTCCCCAGTTGGCTGCAAGAGCTAGAGCTAGGCCAGGACAAAGCCCAGAGCCCAGAACTCCATCCAGGTCCCCTCCTTGGGTGGCAGGGGCCCAAGCACTTGAGCCATCACCTGCTGCCTCCCAGGCTCATTAGCAGGAAGGAAGTGGAGTAGCTGGGACTTAAAGCAGCGCTCAGATAGGGGACATGGGCCTCCCAAGCCGTGGCTTAACTCGCTGTGCCTCAACACCACCCTCGACGTGCTGTTTTTGAAAAGCTCCTTGGCGGAATCCAACAGGACTTGGATGAAGATTTATTTGTTTGTTTGTTTGAAGTGTGTTGACCTCCCAGCGAGAGGACAGGAAGCAGAGTGCTCCACAGTAGGCCCTGGGAAGCAGCACCCAGGGCCGCCCCCTCCTGGATGGCCTTCCAGCCCAAACAAGGCCAAAGCCCGTGAGCCTCTTCCCGCTCTGTCGCAACAGCAGTGACACTGGGTGGGGTGACACTGGGTGGGTCGCCTCCCCTCTCTGGGCTTCCGGGCCCAGCTTCTCCAAGGAGCTCCTCGGTGCACGGCAGCAGCTGAAATGTGCCTGCCCTCCTTCAGGTTCCCACACCACGATTTGTAGCCACGCCCCCTCCCACCTTACAGCACTTAGGAAGGGCCAGGTAGGCGCCAAGCGTGGGGGTCTCCAAGCATCCCTGAGGGTGGGCATGTGGTGCTGTGTGAAGACGCCCGTGCAGAGCACCTGGGTTTGGATGCCAGCGGCCAATAATGAGCACCCTGCGGGACACCAGGCGATGGCCTGAGTGGCTGAGCCGCTGCCTCCCAGGTGGGAGACCCAGATGGAGTTCCAGGCTCCTGGCTTTGGCCTGGCCCAGCTCTGACTATTGCAGGCATTTGGGCAATGAACCAGCGGATGAAAGATCTCTGTCTGTCTCTCTGCCTCTCTCATTCTGCCTTTCAAATAAAGTGAAAATATATACTTTTTAAAAAAATCACTTGTAGGCAGGGAGAATCTGGACCTGTTTTACATATGGGGAAACTGAGGCGAGGAGAGGTGTGAGAAGCCTCCCTCAGGCACACGGTTGCAGGCGGGAGGCCACAGTCACAGCGGCCAGCTCCCCACGTGGTGGCCGCCCGCCCGCCCGCCCAGCGCTGGTGAGCTGAGGCAACCTTAGTACACCCCAGCCAAGAGGCAGAGCAGGCCCCGGGGCTGAGTGCAAATGGAACAGTCCTTAGGCCCCGGATGCGAATGCCGGGGACAGGATGGTGAGAAGAGCACCTGCTCCGGGGCCTTCTCATCTGGACGATGGGCTGGGCTGGGTGTTGAGCACGGGTCCCGCCCAGGGCTCGCCCCAGTTTCCACCTTTTCTGTGGGGCTTTGGGTAAATCACTGCTTTCTCTGGCCACAGGGTCCCCAGGGGAGATTCCCTGAGTGCCCTCGCTGTGCCTTGTGCACATGTACCTACCAGGAAACACTCAGTCCACTTTACAGGGGAGGGAGTGAAGCTTGGAGAGGGGGAGGAGCCGCAGCCCTGGGGCTGGAGCTCCGCTCTGACCCCAGCCTGTTGTGCCAAGCGTCCCATCATTGCCCTGCCTGCCGGCTTGTGGGACGCACAGCACTGGAGTGAGTGTGGGTGTGTGTGTGGAGGGGTACTTAACACTATCACCATGACTGTTATCAGTGGGCACTGTTACTGGATGGCCCTCTGGGCCAGGGCAGCAGGAGTCGAGGTTTGGGACAGAGGCCCCAGACACTTCCTGTCCCCTGTCCCCCAGCACAGAGCAGCCAGACGCCCTCCCTACAGGAAGGTGATGCACACATTCCTCCAGGATGGCCCAAGTCCAGGCTGGGATCCCAGAAAGTCCCAGCCCCACCACCAGCTCCCAGGTCTCTCCACAGAGCACTTGGAGGGAAGGGCCCCAGGTGCTTTCCCAGGAGGGGAAAGACAGGGCTTCTGGCAGCTGAGGGCTAATCTGCGCAAGATGTGCATATGGGGAAACTGAGGCGAGAGGGGGGCAGAGAAGGTCGGAGGCTGAGGCAAACCCCGGCTGGAGCCGTGAGCAGCCCTTGGCGAAAGCTGTGGTGTGCCCGGGGCTGAGGACGCCACGAGGGGCAAGGCCCAGGGCCCACCTGGGAGCGCTCCTGGCTCAGGGGAGTGAGGTCACAGCTGGACGAAGGTGGCAGGTGGGGCTGCTCAGTGCTGGAGGGAAGCACAGGCCAGGCCCCGAGAGGTCTCCATGGTGCTCTGTGCGGTGTGTGTGCATTGCTGGGGACACATCAAGGCAGGCTCTTGTATGGAGCCTGGAAGGATGCATTCTGTCAGGTGGAAAAGGGCCAAAAGGCATTGCTGTAAGAAGGAACAGCATGGGGCCGGCGCTGTGGCGTAGTGGGTAAAGCCCCTGTCTGCAACACTGGCATCCCATATGGGCACTGGTTCATGTCTTCACTGCCCCACTTCCAATCCAGCTACTCGCTAGTGGCCTAGGAAAAAGCAGCAGAAGATGGCCCAAGTGTCTGGGCTCCTGCTACCCATGCAGGAGACATGGATGAAGCTCCTGGCTTCACCCTGGCCCAGTGCTGGCTGTTGCAGCCACCTGGGGAGTGAGCCAGTGGATGGAAGATCTTTCTCCAGCCCTTTCTCACTATAACTTGGACTGTCAAAGTAAATAAATAGTTTTTTTTTTAAAGAATAATAATAAGAGGAGCCGGCGCTGTGGCGCAGCGTGTTGAGGCCCTGGTCTGGAGCGCCGGCATCCCATGTGGGCGCTGGTTCTAGTCCTGGCTGCTCTACCTCTGATCCAGCTCTCTGCTATGGCATGGGAAAGCAGTAGAGGATGGCCTGAGTCCTTGGGCCCCTGCGCCCACCTGAGAGACCCCAGGGAAGCTCCTGGCTCCTGGCTTCAGATCGACGCAGCACCGGCCGTTGCAGCCATCTGGAGAGTGGATTAGCAGATGGAAGACCTCTCTCTCTGTCTCTACCTCTCTCTGTAACTCTGTCTTTCAAATAAATAAAATAAATCTTTTAAAAAAAGAATAATAATAAGAAGGAACAGATGACGAAGGCTCAGAGGCCTTAGTGAATTGAGAGCATAGATTTTGCTATCAGACTACTAAGGTCTGAATCCTGACTCTGTCACTTTATAGCTGTGGACCTGGGCCAGCACCCTAATCTCTTATGCCTCAGTGTTCACCTCTGAAAAATGGGAAGGAAAATAGTTCCTGCCTCAAAGGAATTTTGTCAGGATTAGATCAACAAAGCCACTTGCAGGCTCAGGAGGGGGTGGGCACGTGGTTAGGCACTGCGGGTAGGAACACCACAGCCTGAGCTCTGGAGAACTGAGTGTGGCCCGCAGCCGGGTCGGGAACCCTGTCCTACACCGGCCACCGTCTTGCTAAGTGGGGGCTCCAAGACACCTCCCCCGCCTCACCCCATAGTGGAGACCCTGAAGGGTGGTGTGGACCGTGGAAAATCCCCCGCCTCAGAACCCTGGGGCTGAGGATCAGAGAGGGGAGGGGCAGCCCCCACCCCCAGATGGAGCAGAGGGACTCTCCCACCCCTTCACTCCAGGAGGACGGGGCCAGCCCGCGGGAGGTTACAGAGCTACAGCCGAATGTAACCCAGAAAGAACTTGCCAGAAACAGCTGGGGTGGGGAACAGCAGGAGGGCAGAGTGGCACGGGGTGGGGGGGGGCTGCCTGAGCACCGGGCCTCTGTCCCTGGAAGCGGGACATCCTGCCCTGGCCCGGCGCTCTGCAGTCTTTGCAACTCGGCCTCTCTGAGATGAGCCGGTAGCTTTTTCTGCAGCTGCTGCTGCTGTCAGCTTCCTGGTCCCCCACCCCCGCCCCATGGCCCCGCTTCCTTACATCCCCATTGGTGGCCCAAGTCCCTATTTCCCTGGGGGCGTCCTGCCTCTGCGCCAGCACACAGTGCGGGTGGAGGGAAGGGCTGGGGTGCCCTCCCAGCTACCATCCTCGCAGCCAAGCAGTGTTTAACCTCTTATGCACCTACTTGTTATAGAACACACTGAGACTAAGCTTACTGTTGAATCAGTAGTACATGTGCCCGGGCAACAGCGACAAACAAGGCGCCCTCCCTGTCCCGACCTCAACTCACCCGCCCCCGGAGGTAACCGCCATTGCCCCGGCTTTCTTGCACAATCACGGTCATGATGATTTGTGGATTGGAGAGTTTTTTGAGATGACGATGAGAAACCCTTAGAGGAGGCTGGAGGAGAGCAAGGTCATACACTGAGAGGAAACAGTCAGAGGGCAGAGGCTGGTCCCTGGGCCGCCTCCCTTTGCAAGCAGAGGCCAAAGCCCAAGCCTGAGACCCCCGGGCACCTCCTTGTCATCGGGGAATCTGGCTGTGATTCTGCTCTGTGTGTCCCCAGGTCTGAAGAGACCTGTCATCCCTGTGTTCCAGAACATTCCCATTTGCTGAGCTCTCAAACCAGCCCATTACGCTGGCCACTGGCAAGTCAGCAGTGACGCCCATTGGCTCCACATTGAACCCCTGGTCCAGGGGGCTGTGGCCTCGGTGACAGGTTTCTAGTGTCTGGTGTTTCCTTCCAGAAAGACTCTTGGGTCCATGTGCACGTGGCCTCGGCGCCCCTCTGTCCTGCGTGTGTGAAAGTACCTGGACCCATTCTTCTGTACCGCTAGAGGCTCTGCTCACCCTCCCTGTTTCTCATTGAAATTGTACTACAGGTGAAAGCTGGTGCAATCAGTCACCAAAGGAGAAAGACAGGAAGAAACCAAAGCTGTCGCTACTCATATGACATGACTAGGTACAGAACCGTCCCCAGCGAATCACAGGTGAGCCAGTGGAATCAATAAGTTGATGCAGCATGGTTGCTGCACCCAAGTTCAATATTAAGAAGTTAGTTAAGGGTGGACGTTTAGATGCCGCTTGGGATGCCTGCCTCCCACATCAGATGCCTGGGTTCAAGTTGCTGCTGACTCCAGATTCCCACCAAAGCACAGACTGGGTGGCAGCTGGTGGCAGCTCAAGTACTTGGGTTCCCACCACGCATGCGAGAAACCAGATGGAGTTCCAGGCTCCTGGCTTCAGCCTGGCCCAACCCCAGCTCTTGCAGGCATTTGGTGTGTGAACCAACAGATGGGAGATTTCTCTCTCTCTCTCTCACATAAATAAATGAAAAAATAAAATTTTAAAATGTTATTCAATAACAAACAATTTAAAATATAGAAACAAATCTAACAAAAAATGTTATAAACAAGATGTAACAAAAGACTAGACTGCTACACTGAAAACTGCACAATATATATTTTTTTAATTAAACAGCAGGTGCTGGTGCTGTGACGCAGGGGGTTAACACCCTGGCCTGCAGCGCCCGCATCCCATATGGGTGCCAGTTTGAGACCCAGCGGCTCCACTTCCGATCCAGCTCTCTGCTATGGACTGGGAAAGCAGTGGAAGATGGCCCAAGTCCTTGGGCCCCTGCATCCATGTGGGAGACCCGGAAGAAGCTCCTGGCTCCTGGCTTTGGATTGGCACAGCTCCGGCTGTTGCAGCCAACTGGGGAGTGAACCAGCAGATGGAAGACCTCTCTCTCTCTGCCTCTCCTGCTCTCTGTGTACCTCTGCCTTTCAAATAAATAAATAAATCTTAAAAAAAATAAAGAATAGCTAAGTAAACAGAAGAATATAGCATGACCACAGATTCAAAGACTCCATCTTATAATGAAGTCTTCTAATTTCTTCAACTTGACCTCTGGATTTAATGAAATGCTAATAAACAATCCCAGGATAATTTTTTTTTACAAGTCAACTTTTTTTTTTTTGACAGGCAGTTAGACAGTGAGAAAGGGGGGGGTCCTCCTTTATCCATTGGTTCACCCCCAAGCGGCCACTACAGCCAGAACGCGCCAGCGCGCTGCGCCGGTCCAAAGCCAGGAGCCAGGTGCTTCCCTGGTCTCCCATGCGGATGCAGGGCCCCGGTACTAGAACGCCGGGTGCCGGCACCGCAGGTGGAGGATTAGCCTAGTGAGCCACAGCGCCAGCCGCAAGTCAACTTTACAATTCATATGGATAGGCAGAAGACTAAGACCAGCCAAAGCAATCTTGAAGAACAGGAACAGGCGGAAGGACTTACCCAGCAGACCGAGTCTTGCTCTAAGGCTACCTTGCTGGTGTAATAAGAGGGTACTGCATCAGTTATCCCGGGGCCAGCACTTGGATGCTGGCGACTCATATGAGTGCTGGTTCGAGTCCTGGCTGCACCTCTTTCCAACCAGCTGCCTGCTAATGCGCTTGGGAAAGCAGAAGATGGCCTGGGTACTTTGGCCCCTGCCACCGACAAGGGAGACCCAGATGGAGTTCCAGGCTCCTGGCTTGCAGCCATTTGGGAAGTGAACCAGCGGATGGAAGATCCCTGTGTCTCTGTCTCTCCTTTCTCTCTGTAACTTTGTCTTTCAAATAATTAAATCAATCTTTTAAAAGATCATTTATGCAAATGGAAAAATACTCATATGACTTTGAACCTCACACTGTATATAAAATCAATTTCAGACTGACTGTTGTTCTGTGCAAGACAAAGCAATAAATATTCTAGAAGACAAAAGGGCAGTCACGTCATGATTTTGAAGTAGGCTAAGATTTCCTCCATGTAACATCAAAAAACACTAACCATAAAGGAAAAAAATCCAATAAGCTAGAGTATATTAAAACTAAAATTTCTGTTCTTCAGAAGGCACTTTTAAAGTGAAAAGTTAAACCAAAATGTGAGATTAAAAAAAATCTCTTCCAGGATATATCAAGAACTCCTACAAAAATCAGTAAGAAAACTATAGACTGTTAAAGAGGGGAAAGGACAGAGCAAGCCTTGTACAGAGGATTTCCAAGTGGCCAAGCCTAACACAGAACGCAACTTTGCCATGCTGTTCAATTTTGTAACCATGATGAGGTGCCACTCCCCACCCAATTCTGGAAAGAAAGTGACAGAATGCCGAGTGTTGGCAAGGAAGCAGAGCAGCCAGAGATGTCACACACTGCTGATGCAAGCGCAGGCTGGTGGAGGCAGACTAGACGCGTCTCCTATTCCCAGAATTATCTCTCCTCCTCCTCCTCCTCCTTCTTCTAGGTTTTTTAAAAAGATTTCTTTATTTATTTGAAAGGCAGAGTTACAGATAGCCAGAGAGAGAGAGAGAGAAAGTCTTCCATCTCCTGGTTCACTTCCCAGGTAAAACCAGGAGCTGGTTCACTCCCCAGATAAAGCCAGGAGCTTCATCCAGGTCTCCCATGGGGTAGGGCCCAAACACTTGGGCCATCTTCCACTGCTTTCCCAGGCCATTAGCAGGGAATTGGATTGGAAGTGGAGAAGCTGGGACATGAACCTGCGCCCATATGAAATACTGGCATCACAGGTGGTGGCTTTACCCACTGCACCATAATGTCAGCCCCCAACCCAGAACTTCTACTCCTCGATAAGGTCTCCAATAGAAATGTTTACATACACTCATACTCATCAAATGCCATCTACAAGAATGCCCAGGGTAGCAACATTTAGAATGACTCCAAACTGTGAACTACCCCATTGTCTATCAGTAGCATTTCTTCTTTAATCATGAAAGGTGTTGCAATTTGTTAAATTCTTTTTATTTGTTTATTGAGATGATTGTCCTTTATTCTGTTAATATAGTATATTATATTGATTGATGTTTTAAAGATTTATTTGAAAAGCAGAGAGAGAGAGAGAGAGAAAGAGAGAGAGAGAGAGAAAGATCACTTCCTGAATGGCCACAACATCCAGAGCTGGGTGAGGCCAAAGCCAAGAGCCTGGAACACCATCAGGGTCTCTCACCTTGGTGGCAGGGCCCGAGGACTTGAGCCTTCTGCTGCTCTCCCAGGTGCATTGGCAGGCAGCCGGATGAGAAGTGGAGCAGCCAGCTGCCTCATAGCGCTGGCCCCACACTCTGTTTATCTCAAGTTCAGCTGATTTGCAGGCCTAAGTCCACCTGCCACCTTAATTCTTCCTTACCATGTAATAGCTTATTTACCTAAGACATTTTTTGTGATTTTCCCATTTTCAATGGGTGTTTTTGGATAATTTTGCACAGTTTTATGATTGTTCTTTGGGGAGAAGATTTTCAGAACTCCTTGCCTGGCCATTCTGAACTTCAACCCGTATGTGATAAATTCTTATGATGGGCCACCATATGGCAATGGCCATGACTGAACCACATGTACAAGCACAGTCAGGGCTGAATGTGGCAAACATAATGCTGAATAAGAGAAGTCAGACACAGAAGAATGCTTTCCATATGATTCAAATAGAAATAACTCATCTACGCACTGGCAGTCACAGCCGTGCGTCCCTTGGGAGAGTTAGGGTGGGGAAAAGGCACAAGGGAGTTTTCAGGTGTTGATAATGTTCTGATTATTTGGGGGGGGGGGTTTGGTACTTTCATGTTGATGTAATTTCAAACTTATGGAAATTTGTAAAAATACAAGTGGAGCATCCCTGATTTCCAAATCTCAGATCTGAAGCTACGTGTGTCCTGTTGCCTTTGCTCCACGCGTTTCCGATTTGGAAGTATTTAGGATTTCCTATTAGAGAAGCTCAACCAGTGAAGTTTATGCATGTGTTTCCAAATCCAAGGCCCCCCGACATGGGAGCCCCACGCACTCCAGATAAGGAATACCCAATCTAGGGGTGGCGCAGTGATGCGGTGGGTTAAGCTGTCGCCTGCGACTCTGGCTTCCCATTTGAGCACCAGTTCAAGTCTGGCTGCTCCAGTGTCAGTCTAGCTCCCTGCTAAAGTGCCTGGGAAAGCCACCTATATGTGTGGGAAACCTGGAAGGAGCTCCAGGCCCCTGGCTTTGGCCTGGCCCAACCCAGCTGTTGACATTTGGGGAGTGAATCAGTGGATGGAAGATGTCTCCTCCCCCACCCCCGCCCCCACGACTCTATCACTCTGCTTTTTAAATAAAATAAATCTTTTTTTTAAAGGACACCCAATCCGCAGTATAAAGAAATTCTGTATTCCCATGACCCTGATTAAACGGTTATTAACATTTTGTCACTATAAGCACCATTTTCTGTTTCCAGATAAGGAATCCAGGCCCATGCAGTAAATATAATGGATATGAGGGTCCTCCAAAAAGTTCATCAAGGGATGTGTTTGGCCTAATGATTAGGATACCAGTTAGAATGGCTGCCTCCCACTTGAGGGTGCTTAGCAGACTCCTGGATTCAACTTCCTGCTAATGTAGGCCCTGGGAAGCAGCATATGATGGCTCAAGTAGTTGGGCTCCTGAAAGCCACGTGCAAGACCTGGACTGAGTGCCCAGCTGCCAGCTTGGGCTTCCCCTGCCCTCGTTATTACAGGTATTTGGAAAATGAATCAATGGATGGGACTGCTGTGTGTGTGTGTGTGTGTGTATGTCTCAAATAAATAAAATATTTTAAAAATATTTATTTATTTAAAAGAGTTATAGATAAGGGAATACAGAGACAGAGAGAGGTAGAGAGAGAGAGAGAGAGAGAGTCTTCCATCTGCTGGTTCACTCCCTAAATGACCACAATGGCTAGGGCTGGGCCAGGCTGAAGCCAGGAGCCAGAAGCTTCATCCGGGTCTCCCACTTGGGTGCAGGGGCTCAAGGATTTGGGCCATCTTCCGCTGCTTTCCCAGGCCCATTAGCAGGGAGCTGGATTGCATGTGGAGCAGCCGGGACTCAAACCAGCGCCCATACAGGAGGTTGGTGCTGCAGGTTGTGACTTTACTCACTATGTCATGGTGCCAGCCCCCGAATAAAATAATTTTAAAGAGTTCATTGAAAAATGGAATTATACGATAAGTTTATTTTGGTGTGAAAAGCAAAGTTCAAAATCTACGCATGGTTTTTCACACTGTGCCTTTCCCATGAACTTTGGGACGACCCCGGTCCCTTCCCCGTGGCAGCGGCTGCCTGGGGATCAGGAGGAAAGAACGCCAGGGAGGGTGCCTCTCGTTCACACCTGGTCCTGGTGTCTCCCCAGGAGGAGGCCACTGACCAAGAGGGGAATAGTTACCCAGCCGGCCTTCTGCTGAAGGCTCCTGGGGATTCCAGCTGCCCTTCGGAACCCCTGCACTTCTCTGGGGTCCCACCCTGTGCCCAGATCACCAGGCCTGGGAGGAAATACAGGAAATACAGGAAGACGAGGGCTCGGTGGAAAGAACCCTGGGCTGCGGGATGAACGGGCGTGGTTCTCTTCTCTCTCCGCCGTCACTGCTCGCCTTTCTCTGCATCCCTCCCTCTGTTTCAGCCAGCGCCGCTTGGCTGAGGGCTGTGGTTAGGGGCGTCCGGAGTAGGAGAGGGTGTTAGGGAAAGGAAGATGCAGGACTGTAGGTGGAGGGGCGGCCAGGGCTGGGTGCGGTCTCCTGGTAGCTTCTCTTTTCTCAGAGCTGTCGGTTACAAGTGAAGAACAGTGCAGAGACTTTTGAAGGTTTGAGTGGAGGGAAGAGAGTAAGCGGTGGTCAGGGAGAGTAGGGGCGCAAACAGGGCGGGGAGATGTTGTCGGAATCTGGGGCAGCACTCTGCCGTGGGAGCTCAGTGATCTTGACTTTGCAGTTAGTGTGACCAGTGCCTTTCTCCATTCGTGTTCGGCTGCGCTGGTGCAGGTGCAAGCGTGGTGGAGAGCTGAGTTTCAGCTGAGCCATGGTTGTGCCGGGAGGTGCCGGGAGGTGCCAAGGCGAGTGGGAATGGAGCTGTCTGAGCATGTGGGCAAACGATGCTGGCAATGAAAGACAAGGGAAACTGAGCTGAGACAGGAAAGGAGCGAGGAAGCAAGGGGCAGGGGAAAGGCAGCAGCCGTGCGGGTGGGCTCGGGCATTGCTGGAGCTGGGTCCACAGGCAAGGAGCTGGCACTGGTAGACGCTTGTGCTGGGGAGAGGGATGTTTGGAGTTGCTACCGCACAAGCGCAGTTACTGGTGATGACCGACCTTGGGAGCGGGGGCTGCGGTGGGTGGAGGACAAGTTCACCGGAGGAGGGGAGGTCACCACGGCAGAATCCACGGAGAGAGTGCCTGGGAGCTGGGAGCTCTCACTGTTCATGAAGGTGGGTGGTAGCCGGCAGCATACAGACGACAGCAGGGAGGGCTGAGGGCTGGGTGCTCAAGGCTGGTGACAGGCTGGGGTTTTAGAGAGGAGAGCGGCAGAATGGGTGGCTGGGAAGTAGCTATGAAGAGCAAGAGGAATGGCTCTCCCTCCCCGCCGCGGGGTTTGACAGGTGTTGCCAGGAGAACAGCCACCTCTTTGAAGTGCAAGGTGGAAGCAGGGCCCTGGGGGTGGTGACCAAGTTTCGAGTCAAAAATAAGTGAACAGATGAAAGGAACAGGAAGGCGCACACGAGGAGGCCCGCTCATTGCTGGACTGTCAGTAACTGTGACAGCCTGGAAACAACCTAAATGTTCACGGCACGAGGAGACCTCGGTGATTCCAAAATAGAACCTGCTGCACACAGCAGTGAAAACCAAGATCCGTGTGGCTTGAGACAGTGGGGAAAAGGCTTCTCCACACAAGCTGGAGTGTGAGAACCAAGCTGTGAAGAAGTACCTTCAGTGTGATGCTGCTACTGAAGACAGCCTTGTGTTCTAGTTCTTTGTTTTTCGAAGGTTTATTTATTTGTTTGAAAGTGATCGCTACACAGAGAGGGAGGGAGGGACAGAGATCTCTGCGTGGGTTCACTTCCCAGATGGTCACAATGGCCAGAGCTGGGCCAAGCTTAAGCCAGGAGCCAGGAGCTTCTTCCAGATCTCCCACGTGCAAGCACTTGGGCCATCTTCTGCCGCTGTTGCCAGGCACTAGCAGGGTGCTCAATCGGAAGTGGAGCAGCCAGGATGTGAATGACACAGGATGCCGACATTGCAGCTGGTGGCCTCACCTGTCCCTGTATTTTATATGCAACTATGATGCCATCCTTGGAAGGACCCCAGCAGTTTTAGGATGGTGGTTTTGTGGTGACCCATGGAGAGAGAGGGAGGAGAAATGGGTGGGGGTAAAGAGATAGGGTAGCTTTGGTTGCATCTAAAATATTTTCCTTATTGAAAAACAAAAAGGCAGTGGACCAAAATATAGTAAAATATCAACATTTATTGAATCTAGGGTTTGGGTCCCAAGAGAGGTAGAGAGAGAGAAAGAGGAGAGAGAGAGAGAGAGAGAGAGAGAGAGAGAGAGACAAGTCAGTTTTCCATCTGCTGATTCACTCCCCAGTTGGCTGCAACAGCCACAGGTGTGCCGATCTGAAGCCAGGAGCCAGGAGCTTCTTCTGAGTCTCCTATGTGGGTGCACTCTCAGAGGAGTGAGTTAGTATGCAGCCATCAAGACTGCGTGGTGCTGGCATGAGAACAGGCATTGGCGGGGTAGCACTAGGCCAGAGGGAGTGAGGACGTCCTGTGCCAGGACAAATCAGAGGACAAACAGCCTTTTCCGTATGTGGCTTTGGGACAAGTGGACATCCACATACAAAACAATGAAGTTGGACCCCTCTACCTCATCTCATATACACAAATTAACTCAAAATTGATCAGAGACATACATGTAAGAGCCCAAACTATAAAACCCTAAGAAGAAGACATGGGAGTCAATCTTCATGACTTTGGATTAGGTGAGGGTTTCTTAGATATGATATGTAGAGTACAAGTAGTCCAAGAAATAATAGACAAATAGGATGTCATCAAAAGGAAAATGTGTGTGTGCTCCAAAAGACATTATCAACAAAATGAAAAGACAACCCAAAGAATGGAAGGAGATATTTGCAGATCTTGTATCTGATAGAGACCTAAAACCAGAATACACAAAAATGGGTAACTCCCAACAACAAAAAGGCAAACAACCCAATTTAAAAATGAGAGAAGGGGCCGGCACTGTGGCGCAGCAGGTTAAAGCCCTGGCCTGAAGCGCTGGCGCGGCATCCCGTATGGGCGCTGGTTCTAGTCCTGGCTGCTCCTCTTCCGATCCAGCTCTCTGCTATGGCCTGGGAAAGCAGTAGAAGATGGCCCAAGTCCTTGGGCCCCTGCACCCACGTGGGAGACCCAGAAGAAGCTCCTGGTTCCTGGTTTCGGATCAGCACAGCTCCGGTCGTTGCGGCCATCTGGGGAGTGAACCAGCAGATGGAAGAGCTCTCTCTCTGTCTCTACCTCTTTCTGTAACTCTGCCTTTCAAATAAATAAAATAAATGTTTTTAAAAAATGAGACAAGACTTGGGTAGGCTTTTCCAAAGAAGATATACAAACAGTCAGTAAGGACATGGTGTTATACTCAACCTCATTTGTCATTAAGGAAATGCTAATCAAAACCACAGAGATACCACCCCACGCCCACTGGGTTCTCTAGTCAAAAGGACAGACAAAAACAAGAGTTGGCAAGGAAATGGGGAAACAGGAACCCTCATTCGTGTCTGGAAGGAATGGCAAATGGTATGTCTCACTGGAAACAGTCTAGCAGGTTCTCAAAACAGTAAACAGAACTACCACACAAGCCAGCAGTCCTGCTCCCACAGATGCACCCGAAGACCTGCGGACTTGTCCACGTGAGAGCTTGCACCAGGGGCGGGCCTTCAGCGTGGCAGTTAAGACTTCCCGGGACACGCACATCGCCTGTCAGTACCTGGCTTCAAGTCCCTGGGCTTGAATCTCGGCTCCACTCCTAATTCCGGCTTCCTGCTAATGTGCATCCCGGGGGACATCAGTGCCGACTCAAGCATCCACATGGGAGACCCCAGGGGAGTTCCTAGCTCCAGGGTTTGACCTGGCCTGGCTCTGGCTGTTTTCGGTCTTCAGTGAGTGAACCAATAATGAAAGATCGCTTTCTGTTTGTATCTGTCTGTGTGTCTGCCTGTGTCTCTCTGCCTTTCCAATAAATAAAAATAAATGGAAACAATTTTTAAAAATTTGTACATACATGTACATCGCAGCACTTCACAATAGCCCTAAATTGGAAATAATCCAAATGTCCATCAGCTGATGAATGGGCAAATAAAATATGGTATATCCATATGGCAGAATATTATTTAGCACTAAAAAGAATGAAATGCTGACCCAAACTCCAATATAGGTGAACTCTGAAAACATTGCACCCAGTGAAAGAAGTTAGATGCACATGCACTTTGCTGCATATTATGGGATCCCATTTATATGAAATTTAAATTTAGGGATTTACCCCCTAAAGGTACATCCGCAGGAAGAGAGAAGAGCTGAGTGGTTGCCATGAACTTGGAAAAAGGCAAAGTGGAGAATGACTTAGTGGATTTTCTTATTGTGATGATGAAAATGTCTTGATATGAGAGAGTGGGAAATAGTTACACAACCTTGTGAATGTATTAAATGCCCTCGCATTTTATACTTTAAAGAGGTGAGTTTGAGGAGGGGGTTATGATACAATGCTTAGGGCACCTACATCCCACATTAGGGGACTTGGAATTGAGAGAGAGAGAGAGAAAGAGAGAGAGAGAGAAAGGTCTTCCTTCTGTTGGTTTACTCCCCTAATGGCCACTACTACCAGCACTGCGCCAATCCGAAGCCAGGAGCCAGGTGCTTCTCCTGGACTCCCATGCGGGTGCAGGGCCCAAGCACTTGGGCCATCCTCCACTGCCTTCCTGGGCCACAGCAGAGAGCTGGACTGGAAGAGGGGCAATCAGGACAGAATCCGGCACCCCAACTGGGACTAGAACCCGGGGTACCGGCGCCGCAGGTGGAGGATTAGCCTAGTGAGCCACGGTGCCCCTCCCTTTTTTTTCCCACCTCTGCTTCTGATCCAGCTTCCTGCTAGTGCACATCCCAGGAGGCAACGGATGGTAGTTTAAGTCCTTGGGTTCTTATACCCACGTGGGAGACCTGGAGTGAGTTCCCAGCTCCTGGCTTCAGCCTGGCTCAGGCCCCTACAGTTTAGGCATCTGGGGAGTCACCCAGCAGATGGGAGATCTCTCTCTCTCTCTCTCGCTCTCGCTCTTGCTCTCGCTCTGTCTCACTTGTGTTCTGCCTTTCAAATAAAAATAAATAAACTTTAAAAAGAAGGTGCGTCTTATGGTATATAAATTATATTATCTCAATTAAAACACAAAATCCAAAAACCTGGAGGCAAATCCAGGCTCCATCAGTGTGGCCTTGGCAGAAGGGCTCTGTGCTCTGGCCTTGGTTCCTCATCAAGGGACAAGTGGCTCGTGCTGCCTGGGCCAAGGTGGCTTCCACGTGTGGCTTCTTACTGTGCCTGTGGCCTCTGTGCCTGCTCCCACCACAGTGGCAGGGAGCAGTCAGCATGCAGTGGGGCTCTGCTGGCGACTGGGCCTGAGGACTGTCGCCAAGCCTCAGGCTCCTCATACTAACAGCACCCCTTCCCGGTGCTGCTGTGGGGAGCTGACCAGGTCATAACTAAAGCACAGGGCATGGTAGGTCTGGCACTAAGTACTTATTGATGGCAATTTATTATTATTGTTATGACTATGGTGGTGGTTGTCATTGTGGCCAATTAGCTCCCAGAGTCCTTTACTTCTTCCCCTGTCTCTCACATCCTAGGTTTTCCCACCTGCTGCACGGACTCCATGTTTGGCCCATGTGCTACCTCAGCTTCTAAGCCCTGCTGCCCTGGAAACGCTCGTGACCAACTCTCTTGCTCACAGGGGCTGCTGGCGCCCCTGCCCCAGGCCCTTTGAGCAATGTTCCCAAGCTGGTCTCCACGCAGCCCCCCGCAGGGCAGGCTGCAGGACGGGCTCCCGGCCGCTCAGAAACAGCGCTGCGTGGCGCCCTGGCGGGGGCATCCCCTGCCCCTGCAGAGAGGAGGAAGCCCCGAGGCAGCTGCTAGGAGCAGGGACTTTCTTTTGGCTTCTGGGTGGAAGCAAAAGCCCAGACGCCCTACTTCTAGGAATTATCCACCAGATGCCGCCTCCCTGCTCGGCACAGGCAAGGTGGGTTATTTTGGCGCCTTGATGTAAATGAAGACTGGAAAACCCCAAATGTCCATCAGCAGGGGCTGACCGTGTGCGTTATGATGCAGCCACCAGCAGAAGGCCACTCAGCCGTTACGACGACAGAGGCTGCTCTGGATGCACTGATGGGGAACCTTCCAAGGTGCATTTTAGGGGAGGAAACAGGTGCAAAGCAGTAGCTGCCCTTCCCCTCCCTCCTCCCTCCCTCCCTCGCTCCCTTCTCCCCCTACTCCCTCCTCCTTTCCCCCTCCCCCTTCCCTCTCTCCCTCCCCCTTCCCTCCCTTCCTCCTCCCTCCCTTCCCCTTCCCTCCTCCCTCCCTCCCTCGCTCCCTCTTCCTCCCTCCTCCTCCCTCCTCCCCTCCCCCTTTTCCTCGATGAACACAGGTGTGGAGCTGCTTTCACAGGCCTGGCCAGTCTTGAAGGACAAGCGGGAAGTCTTGGAGCCTCTCTGCCGCAGAGGAAGGGAAAGGAAACATGGGGGAGGGGCGCGGGGTGGGGGCAGACTTCCTTTGCAGCCCACCCCCTTTGGAACTGAAGGGGCTGAGCCTTTTATCTTTCTGTGGGGGTCAGACGTGTCCCTGGGGGAGAAGGGTTGGGTCGTAGGAAGGGGCATTTGGTGGGAAGTCGCTGTCCTGCTCTGAGCCCCGCCCCCGCCCCACACTCCTTAGAGGCAATGGAGGCCATCAGTTGTCCCTGTAGCTTTCGCTGTGCAGATCCTCGTGTCTCTGTTATGATGTTTTTATTGTGATAAATGCACTTGACAAGGAAGGGAGCACTCTGATCACTTTAGTGCTGCCGCGGGGCCTCCTTCGCTCTGCAGAACTAACAGAAACTCAGGAGCCACCAAACACAACTTCCATGCCCCTGCCCCCAGCCCTTGCCAGCCACCACGTACACCCTAAGGATCTGACCACTCCAGGTACCTTCTGTCAGAGGGATCGTACAGTATTTGTCCTTTTTTTAAGGTTTGTTTTATTTATTTCAAAGACAGAGTGACAGGTAGAAAGACTTTCCATCCCTGGTTCATTCCCCAAATGGCTGCAATGGCGGGAGCTGACCCAGGCTGCAGCCAGGAGCCAGCAACTCCATCCAGTTCTCTCATGTGCAGGAGCCCAAGCACTTGGACCATGCTCCCCTGCTCTCCAAGCATATTAGCAAGGAGCTGGATCGGAAGTGGAGCGGCCGGGACCTGAGCTGGCGCTGCAATATGGGATGCTGGGGCAGGGCGGCTTAACCCACCGCGCTACAAGGCCTGTCCCAGTATTGGGCCTTTGGTAGCTTCTCCAGCTTAGCCTAATGGCATCAAGGCTCATGCGTACGGTGGCCGCATCAGAAGGGCCTTCTCTGGTCAGGCCGGGTTGAGACCCTGTTGCATGGCTGCTCCACGTTGTGAACATTTGGGTTATTTCTACCCTTATATGTTTATTTATCTAAAATTATGTATGTATTCATTTTCACTTCATTTGAAGGCAGAAAGAGAGAGAGAGAGAGAGAGTTTTCGTCCACTGGTCACTCCCCAGATGCTCCGAACAGCTGGGACTGTTTGGCCAGGCCAATGCCAGGAGCCTGAAACTCCACGAGGACCTGAGCCGGCACCTCTGCCTCCCGGGGTGTGCATTAGCAGGAACCTGGATGGGAAGGAGAGCTGGGATTCAAACCAGGCACCCCAAGCAGTGTGTTCACTGTTGCACCCCATGTTGGCCCTGCATCGTTTCCATTACAAATTAGTTTAAACCAAAGGAGAAGGAAGTCTGGGGAAAAGAGGATCCCATTAGGGAGTTCTCCATGCACTGAATGGGGGAGAAGGGCAGGGGCGTAAAGCACCCAGCGTGTGGAGAGAAAACATCCCCCAGCCAGCAACTGCCCGGGCCTGGTGATTCCCCACCTGCAGCCCACAAGGAGCTCCCCTTTCCTTTCTTGGAAAGTCGTCGCCTGTTCCATGTCTGGGCTCCCTGCACACCTTGCCTGCCTCTCCCCCAAGTCCAGGAAGGCCAAGGGCGCTGGGAGCAATGGGCACTGGGCTGCAGTGTGGTTTGCCCTGCTTCCCAGCCCCCAGGGAACAGATGACTGGGAGCAGGCACTGCTGCCTAGGCCAAGACAGCAGGGGACGCTGGAGGGGGGTCCTGCCAAGTCCCTGGAGACCTGGGTGTTCTCCAAGGGGGAGCCCCTGAGCCCACCCATGGAGGGACCTCAGCCTTGGAGGGCCTCTGTAAGAAAACCCCAAGTTCAGATAAAGAGTCACCAGGCCACTTCTGTCACTCACAGTCTTCCCGCGACAGCTTGTGGCTCCCAGGTGACTTCCACCTTTAAAAACTATTGCTTTTCTCCCCGGGTTTCAATTATGACACACTTGGAACATTCAGGAACGTGGCTGGAGTGTGAATATCACCAGCACATCCAATGCCCAGCCGCAGCGTCAGCACTCAGCTCCATTCCCCCGTCCGCGAATCATGCACAAATACACACATTCGCACATACATCTGTGCACACGCACACTACACACACACTCATGTATGTACACATTCACGCATAGGAGGGTGCTTCGGAAAGTGTATGGAAGTGGAAGCAAAAGATATGTTTAGGGGCTGGCGTTGTAGCATAGTAGGTTAAGCCTCCGCCTCCAACGCTGGCATCCCACATGGGCTCTGGTTCGAGACCCGGCTGATCCACTTCCGATCCAGCTCCCTTCTAATACACCTGGGAAAGCAGCTGAGGATGGTCGAAGTCCTTGGGCTCCTAAATCCACATGGGAGACCCAGAAGACGCTCTAAGTTCCTGGATTCAGCCTGGTCCAGCCGGGCTGTTGCGGCCATCTGGGGAGTGAAACATTGGATTGGTTTTGCCTGCTCCACCACAATGCCTGCCTCATTTTTGCCATTTACATTCACATTGTAGGGCAGCTATCACCACCATCCACCTGCCGAACTTTTCATCTTGCAAACTGAGACTCCCCATTGCACACTAACTCCTAATCGCTCCTCCCCCAGGCCCTGGCACCACCACCCCCCCACCATCCCATCTCTGAGTCTACTGCTCTGGGCACCTCGTAGCCGTGGGATCCCATGGTGTTTGTTCTTCTGCGGCTGGCCCTGGTGGGTGCGTTCTGGTAAGAGGCGCTCCAAGAGGGGCGGTGCCCATCAGATGCGTCCCTTAGGAGGCCCCTGGGAGCCGCCCTCCACCCCGACCCCGCCAGGGCCCTTGCCCTCACCCTGGCCACTGCCTCCCTGGCAGGCTCCTCCTTCCTGTCTTCTGGATCTCAGCTCGAGAACGTCACCCCTCATAGCGGCCGCCTGTGACTGCCCTAGCCAGCGGTCTCTGTTCTGTTTCCTTCTCTTTGGGGGCTCATCACAGCCCCACGGCGCCTGGGACCGGCGTTTGTTTGCCTGCTGTCTGCCCCGATGGCCAGCTCACAAGAGCCCGGGGCCTCTGCTGTCCTGTTCCTGGCTGGGTCCCAGATCCTGGCTGCACCCACTAGGTGTTTGTATCGGCTTCCGCTGGCTGGGGTAGCAAATCCACACACGCTTAGTAGGACTTAAAATGACCCGTGCTTAGGGTCATACAGTTTGGAGATCACAAGTCCTAGAAGAATCTTAGCAGAGAAAATCCACGTTGGCAGAGCGGGACTGCCCCGGAGGCTCCAGGAGACAATCCACATCCTGGCCTCTCCCAGCTTCTAGAGGCTGCCTGCATGACTCAGAGCTGCCTGGGCCTCTGCTCTGTCCTGGCGTCTTCGCTGTCTTTGCAGACATTTACAGTTGAAAAGCAGAGAGACAGAGAACACAGAGCGCGGCCATCCACTGGCTCACCCCACCGGCCCCACCCGCAGCGCTTGGGAGCTGGAACTCAATCAGGTCTCTCACGTGGGTGGCAGGAACCCAAGTATTTGAACCGTCACCTGCTGTCTCCCAGGGTCTGCATTAGTGGGTAGCTGGGCTGAGGAGCAGAGCTGGGACCTGAACTCACGCCCTCCCATATGGGATGAGAGCATTCCAAGGGGCACCTAAACCATCCACCCAAAAACCCACCCCACCCCCTTCTCTCTTTCTCTCTCTCTCTCTTTTAAGATTTATTTGAAAGAGTTATACAGAGAGGCGCGCAAGCACACACACACACACACACACACACAAGCTCCCATCCTCTGGTTCACTCCCTAAATGGCCACAACAGCAAGGGCTGGGCCAGACTGAAGCCAGGAGCCAGAAATTGCATCTGAGTCTCCCACAGGGGGCCCCATTCTTGGGCCATCTTCCACTGCCTTCCCAGGTGCATTGGCAGGGAGCTGGACCCAAAGTGGAGCAGCTGGGACTCAAACCAGTTCTGGGATATGGGGTGCCTGCACTGCAGGCAATGGCTTAACCCGCTGTGCCACAGCGCCACTCCTCACTTCTCTCTTGTGACTGTGACCTCTGCCTCCCCCTGGCAATGACCCAGGGAGAACACTGGGTGCATCCAGATAACCCAGGAGCTCTGCCTGTGCTGAGAGCCTTATCTTAACCACACCTGCAAGTCCTTTTTTTTTTTTTTTCAAAACATGTTCACAGGTCTGGGGGCTTGGGGTGTGTGCATTTTTGGCGGGCCACAGTTCTGTCTGCCACAGGGCTCAATACATGTTTGTTGAATGAATGAATGAATGACTCATAAGCGGAACATGAGTTCCGGGCCCCAGGCCTGGCTCGTGCCCTGTGCAGCTGTGTGATCTCAGGCAGGTCACCCGCTCCTCCAGGTCTCAGTCTTCTCTCTAGATGGGCTCTCAGCACGTGGCTGGCCCCCCAGGGGGAACTGGGGATGCCAGGGACAAGAAAAGGAGACAGCCCGCCCTAGCCCTCCAACAGCCTGGAGCTTGCCTGCTGGGGATCAGGCTGAGAAAGAGAAAGCTGACTGTGTCCACTCAGGGTCATTCCAAAGCCTGTGATGTCCTGAGAGCGTGGGCTGACCATGAACTTGACATTTCGCATGGCCCCTGACGCATGAGTAGGAGTGTGTGTGGTGGAGAAGTGGAAAGTGACATTCGTGGGCAGGGCTGGGCCACCTGGCTGGGGAGGAACTGTAAGGAGGGGGGTGGGATCCCTCAGGGGAGGGAGGCCCCTGGGGACCCGTGGCTGGGAAGTGGACCCAGGAGGCCACTGTAAGGAGTCTGGACTCTGCCTCGGGGCTGTGGGGAACCAAGGCAGGGTTTGGGGGAGCAGAAGAGAGGCATGTGCAGTCTTGAGTCCTGACCACTCTCTCTGGCTGAGGAGGCCCAGGGGGTAAGCCAGAGGGAGGGGTCTGCTCCAGGCCGGGCCAGTAGAACGGAGACAAGGACTTTAGGGAATGGAGTCATTGAGGCAGGGTCGTGGCTTGAGAAGGGAGGGGGTGAGACACGTAGAAGAGGCTGGAGTGAGCCTGTGCAGTGGCTCTGGGCAAACTGTTGGCTGGCCTGCGGGATCGGTTAGGAACCCCAGGGGAGCTCAGCAAGGCCCGTTACCTCAGTCACCCCTGCTATGAGCCAGTCCCCAGTCCACATTCTCACTGGACCTGCAAACACTGAGAGGAACAGGTAGGGCTGTGGAACCGGCTTCCCCATTTTCAGCTGGGGAAACTGAGTCTCGGAGCCGACCAGGCCACGGCCACGGCCACACCACGAGCAGACCCCGAGGAGCATGGCCCGGCTCGAGGGGGTTTTTGCAAAGTCTCTTGAGACCCAGAGCCAGGTCTGCATGGGGGTCCCCTCCAGTGGTTCCCCGCCTTCTCCGTGAGGAAGTGAGGAGTTCTCCTTTCGCATTGTGAATGTCACAGCCTCCAGGGGACGGGTGACTAAGAGAAGACTGAGTCTCATGGGTGGGTGGAGCGCAGGCTTAAATAGCAGACCTCCTGTCCCGAGGCCACCGCAGACACCTGGCTGGGACACACAGCACAGAGGATGGCCAGCATGCAGGCTCCGCTCCTGGCTGCTCTCATGCTCCTGGCTGTGGTACTTCAAGCAACGGAGGCAGGTGAGGCTGGGACCGGGGGGCCTGGAAGGAAGGAGCCCTGGGTTGAGCTCTTGTGGCCCCGGGAGTGTGGTGGTACCTCCCTGGGCCTCAGCTCTGTGTCTATTAAATGGGCACTTTTGGCATCCAGGATCTGGCTCAGCAGGGTTGGGAGGTTGTGGTGGGCGTGGCCTGCAGGGTCCTCAGTGGCCAGGCCTGAGTGGAGGAAGTGAGAAGGAAAGGGACCCTTCCTTGGGATGCTGGCCCTGCCCTCCCACCGCCGGCTCCAGAACTTGTCCTGAGCCCCGTGGTCCTGACTTCTCCATACCCCTCCCCCCCCACCCCCGTGGACAGCCATACTCAGTGTTGGTAAAGGAGTGAGCACAGGGGAGGGAGTCAGTGGCCGTGCACAGCTGCAGGGTTTCCTGAGCGCTTTCCACCCACCAAAGACCCGGTAGAGCCAGTCCTGCTGGTACTGCCTTGCTCAGGAGTGGGACGTCGGCCTCCGAGGTAGGCAATGACCATGACGGCCTGGTGGCTCAGGGCAGAGTGGGACTCCAGCCAGGGCTGTGTGCCTGTCCTCTGTCTGAGCCCCAGTCCCTACTCTGCGGGTCTCACTGTGTGACCCTGGGCAAGTGCTCCCCCATCTCTGGGCCGCAGCCTTGCCATTGGGCAAAGATGGGGGCTCGAGTGGCAGTGAGCTGAGGCAGATGCACGGGTGGGGGGACTGCTGGAAGCTTGGAGCCTACCAGGATCTTGCACCACCTCAGACCCCACCATGCGCAAGGAGCCTCCGCGGAGCCGCGTGTCGGCGCTTGGTCAGAGTGACCGCCGCCCCCTGGAGCTGACCTTCCTAGCATGGAGGCACCGGGCCCTGGCAGCTTCTTAAGGGCCCAGTGCAGGGTCTTTGGGGGCCCAGAGTCCTCCAGACTCACAAGAACAGAAAAGCTGTGTCTCTTCCCCAGGGCCCACAAGGGCCTGCGCTCAGGGGCTGGGCCGAGTCTGAGCCCCTGTGCTCCCTGCCCGCAGGTCCCTATGGCGCGAACGTCGAGGACAGCGTGTGCTGCCGCGACTACATGCGCCGGCCCCTGGCCCCGCGTGTGGTCAAGTATTTCTACTGGACTTCGGACTCCTGCCGGAGGCCTGGCGTGGTGTGAGTATGGCGCCAAGGCCACAGGGCCGCGTGGCCTGACAGGTGTGGCCTGGGGCGGCCCCCAGGTGGGGAGAAGGGGTGAAAGGAGGAAGGCAGCTGGGAGACGGCTCAGCCCAGGCGAGGGTGAGCCAAAAACAAAAACCACCTGGTCACTCAGCAGCTACTGTTGGCAGTTCTGAATGAGCAGTGGGGGCCGCATATGGTACAGGATCAGGTACAGGGGACGTGCCTGGTGCACGGACCCAGCAGACACGCCGCGTGGAAGCATCTTGGGTCCTTCCCAGGCTCTGGGAGTTCTTTGAAGATGCCCATTTTGGTCAGAAGAATCGCCTGAGTGCTGACACTCACAAGGTGTACGAGCCAGGAGTGTCCTGAGTTGGCCCATGCCGACTCCTGGGGTCCTCACGGCGGTCCTGCCACAGACGCGGTTAATCCCATTTTACAGGTGGAGACACAGGCTTCGCAAGGGAGAAGGCCTGGCTTGGGGTTGCCCAGCCAGGCCAGGACTCCCGGGCCCTCCATCAAGGCTCATCCCTGCTGGTCTCCTCTGCTGCTTGGCTTTGTTCTCCTGAGTTGGGGTGGTGCCTGCACCTGCGCCTGCCCAGGTGGCCCCTGGGCCGAGAGGCCGGGCTCCCAGTGGACACTGTACAGTCAGATCTTCCCAGCTCTGGCACTGGGGAAACTCACTTTGCCTTTTGGGGCCTCCATCTCCTTAGCGATACAATGGGTGGAATAGTAGGGCCTTGGAGGGTTGTTGTAAGGGTTCATTAAGAAAATCAGTGGAACGGCTTCAGGCCAACTGTGGGCACAGGGACGTGGCACCTACCACGTGCTCTCCCGAGCACTTGAGTGTGTCTGAACTCAGCACAGTCCTGTGAGGCTCAGCTAGGAGGACCATTTTACAGATGTGCAAACCGAGGTGCGGAGTGGTCAGTGACTTGTCAGCAAGCGACAGATCTAGAGTGTGAATGCAGACAGGCCAGCTCCGAAGTCCACAGCCTGGCCACCATCCCGTCCTCTTCCCCAAGGCAGTGTCAGTGACACCGTGTGCCTGGTTCCCAAGGCCACGGCGAGGGAGCTGAGGGTCCTAGGAGCCCTGCCGCCCATCTCCCTGTCTCCCCTTTGCATGCAGTAGGCAGCTTGTGCATTTGAACCTCTTTAGTTAGCAGGCACTCCCACGTGTAGCAAGTGAGCATCAAGGAGGAGCCCTGCATACAGTAGGCGGTTCATAACTGCTAAGCTGCGGAGGGCAGGGGGCGGCATCCTGACTGCACGCTCACCTGCTGCGCTGTGGCCCCGCTGTCTCCTTCCAGCTTGGTGACCCTCAAAGGCCTGGAGATCTGTGCCGACCCCAGACTGCCCTGGGTGAAGAAGATTCTCCGGAAGCTGGAACAGTGAAGAGGGGCCCTGACGACCCTGGCCGTGGCTCCTCCAGGGAGGCTCGCGGAGCCCTACCTCTCTACCGTCACAGCTGCTCTCCCATAGAAGCCCGTGCCAGTGACTCCGCACCCCCCACCTCCATCCCTGCTGCTGTCACCCTGGGTCTGGCTCCCTGTCGCTCCCATCTGACCCTCATCCCTCCTCCACCCCACCGCAGCCACAGGGCCCATGTCCCGGTCAGTCACTCCCTGCTCCAAAGCCTTCCACGGCTCCCCACTGCCTGACGCTGAGGCCAGGGCTCCTGGTACTGGGATCTGGGTTCCACCGCTGCCTGTACCCCATCCCCTCCCTCTCCTGTACTGGGAGCTGGGCTCCAGCTCCCTGCCCTGCAAGCCCAGTCCTTACATTTCTACTCCTGGCTCTTCTCCCGGAATGCCGCTCCTGTCGCCTGCATGCGGCCAGCCCCCCGCCAGCCCACGTGGGCCTTGCTCAGCCCAAGCCGCCCACTGCCGAGCTTTGGGTTTTAGTCTTTCCCTGCCCTCTGGCCCCACTTAAGAGCCCCGGTCACAGTCTGCCCGGATTCTCAGAACTGGGGCCTTGTCCTGCAGCCCCACTGGTTGGACCGAGGTCCCCACTTCGAGTTACTCCAACCTCCTGGCCTCTAGCACAGAACGTGGTGTGCAGGGCCTGGCATAGAACCAGAGGTCAACAAGGGCCTGCAGATGGAGTCAGTGAAAGCAAGCCCTCTCCCCTTGGGAGGCTGCTGCCCGGCAACAGAGACTCAAGTTCACCAGGAAGGAGCTGGCTGGGACGCTGGCAACACTCCAGCTTTGCCCAAGGCACCTCCTTCCCTGTCTGCCCCACATGCTGGATCCCTGCCCTTTTTATTAGGCCTTTAGTGCTCCTCCAGCCTCCAACACCCGGGCCTGACCTCTACTTTCCTGGCCTCCTTCCCTAAAGAGCTGTGACCAAATTCATGCTATGGTGTAAATGACTATCTTTGCCTTGGTATTATAAGCTATAGATGTATTTGTATAGGAAAAGAGGGTAAATACTTACGAGGACAAGTGGACGAACGGGAGAATTTTAGGAGCTGTGTGAGAGGGGAACAAGGTGGAGCTTTGCTGGCTCTGGAGGCAGCTGGCTGTGGTAGGGTAGCACTGGGTGTGTATGGGGGGTCATGGTTGAATGAAGGATCCCTGGGTAGACATTATTCTCAGGTGGCCAGGGCCAGGCTGAGGACCAACATTTGGGACCCAGCTCTGCCTCCCGGGGGCCAGCAGTGTCCCAAGTAAACGAAATAAACTTGACATGTGCTTGCTCCTTTCTAAGGGAGCCTGACATGGCCCAACACGGTGAGCGTAGCTGTGTGGCCACAAGGAGATCAGTTAACCTCTCTGAGCCTCCCCTGAGAAATGAGAGTGAGAATACCCACCCTAAGGGGCTCCTGCTGGGCTTGGTCTCAAGTGTGCAAGTGACACTTGGCCAGCCAAGTGGCTCAGGGTCTGTGAGGGCCAACGTCCCTCCTGGAACCCAAGGCCAGCTGCCTGCCACAGCCGACAAGTGCCAGCCTGCCTGCTGCTCATGACAGAGCCCTGGGGTCCATCCCCTTCTGCCTTGTCCTTGACCCTCAGGCCTTCTGGAAAATAAACCCTCTAAAACCACGTCTGCTTTGGTTCCTTCGCATTTGTGTGTTTGCTTGTTTCTTTATTTGAGAGGCAAAGAAGGGGAGAGTGAGAGTGAGGGAGAGAGCACCATCTACTAGCTCACTCCCCAGACCCCCCACAACAGTCAGGGCTGTGCTGAGGCCAAAGCTGGGAGCCAGGAACTCGATCCTGGTCTCCCACGTGGGTGGCAGGGCCCCAGAAACTTGAGCATCATCTGCTGCCTCCCAGGGCCTGACTGGCAGGAAGCTGGAGCCAGGAGCACACCTAGGAGCGCTGTCCCCTGTGGGATGCGGGCATCTGAACTGCTGGCCCCAGGGCTCACGCCAGCTCCTGGGCCTTGGCTGGCTGTACGAGGTGGGCCAGGGGGCGCTGTTGGTCCATTCTCATCTCTACAATGACGTCCCTGAAGCTGGGTACTTTACATAGCAAAGAGATTTATTTAATTCACAGTTTAGGAGGCTGAAAGACCAAACCACGCAGCACCAGCTCTGGTGAGGGTCCCCTAGCCGCACTGCATCACCAGCCTTCAAAGTGTTCTTGGAAAAATGGAATTAAAAGATGATGCGAATTGTCCATGTTTTTTCTTACTTGTGAAAAAGATTTATTTTTATTTTTATTTTTAAAATTTATTTGACAGGTAGAGTTATAGACAGTGAGAGAGACAGAGAGAAAGGTCTTCCTTCCGTTGGTTCACCCCAAAATGGTTGCTACGGCCGGCGCGCTGTGCCAATCCGAAGCCAGGAGCCAGGTGCTTCTTCCTGGTCTCCCATGCAGGTGCAGGGGCCCAAGCACTTGGGCCACCCTCCACTCCCCTCCCGGGCGACAGCAGAGAGCTGGACTGGAAGAGGAGCAACCAGGACTAGAGAACCTGGCGCCCATATGGGGTGCTGGTGCTGCCGGTGGAAGATTAACCAAGTGAGCCACGGTGCCGGCCCCTGAGAAAGATTTATTTATGTATTCATTTATATTTGACTGGCAGAGTGAACAGAGAGAGAGGGACAAACTGAGAGAAAGAGAGAGAGAGAGAGAGATTCTGTCCACTGGTTCATTTCTCAAAATGACCACAATAGCCAGGGCATATGTAGGCCAAAGTCAGGAGCCCAGAACTCCATCCGGGTCTCCCACACAGGTGGCAGCAACCCAACACTTGGGCCACCATCTGCTGCCTTCGCAGGTGCATTAGCAAGGAGCTGGGTCGAAAGCGGGGCAGCCGAGGCTCACCGGGTGCTTTGATATGGAACGCGGCATTGCGAGTGGTGCCTTAACCTACTGCCCCCCAATGCTGGCCCCTCCATGAGGTTTTTGAAGCCCCCTCACATGGGTTTCTTAGACAAAGAGTAGGGCCGGAGGAGGAAGCTCCTGGTCCGTGGGTAAAGACTTTGGGTGACCACGTTGAGGAGATGGGCGCTGGGGGCCGCCACACGCAGTGGGGATGTGTGAGTGCTGCGGAACTGTCCCCTTAAATCGGCTAAAACAGCAGCTTTGGGGCATGGACGTTTTTACCACAATTAAAAGGAGAGCTTGGCCAAGTGTGGGACAAACAGAGGAAACGTCACGGCCACGTAGGCAGCCCTCCCAGGTGTGAGCTGGGCAGGGGCAGGCGGGCAGGGGAGCCATGGTGAGGCTGTCCTCAGGGACCCTGGGAACAGCAGCAGCAGCGGCTCCCGGGGCCCCCTCACCCCCGCTCCGCCCTGGGAACCCCACCCTCCTCTCCACAGCTGTTTGTGCTCTGCTACTAGGGCCGGGGGAGCCCTTCACATCCCATACCACCAGCACCGCCTCCCTGCTCTGGGGGGCACCCAGACAGGGGCCCCGCATCCTGAGGGTCCACCCCTGACCACTTCTCCTTTGCCCCTCAACAGCCCCCTCGGTTCTCACTCCAGCTTCAGAACCCTCCGCAGCGTGGTCCAGCTGCGGCCTCCCCCTTGGGCCACTGGCATCGGACGTCCCCAGTGTCCCTAAGAGGGTCTGTACTTTCCCCTCAGTGGGGCTTTCCCTGCTGCTTGGAACGCGCTGTCCACAGGCAGGGTGCCAAGCTCCGTGCCGTGGCTGACCCGCCGGCACAGGGTGAGTGATGTGTCTGCCGTCATCCTCAACCCGTCCACCCCGACAGGGCAGGGACTACCGGGGACCTGGCCGCGAGTACCTCCTGGGGCAGAGTCACTGGGAAGGGATGCCTGCCAAGAGTATCCAGCCTGGCTCTAACCAAGCCTTCCTGTTTCACGGGAAACGGGAGAGGGTAGAGGACCAAATTAGATGACATCCCAAGGAAATAAGATAACTTAAGAATGAGAATATAGTATGGTAAAAGATAATGCATGATTATGAAAAAAACTTTATTTATTTGAAAGGCAGAGTGACAGAGAGAGAGAGAGAGAGAGATTCCATCCTCTGGCTCGCTCCCCCCAAATGGCTGCACCAGCCAGGGCTGGGCCAGGCAGAAGCCAGGAGCCCAGAACTCCATCTAGCTTCACACTTCAAAAGGTCAGGCGGCCTTCTGGGGACTGAAAAGGAATAACCATACGGTGTGCACGGATCTAGACTGGATTCTGGTTCAAAAATAAGAGAAAAAGAGGAAGGAAACAAGGAAGGGGAGGAAGGAGGGAGAGAGGCAGGGAGGGAGGGAGACACAGCCAGGCTCCCTGGCCTGAGCCTGAGCGAGCTTCTGAGCCGCCCCGGTGTCCCCATGCATCAAATGGGCCACAAGAACCGCCGCAGCGCTGCGGGCCTGATTAAGCACAGGCAGCCCTCGCTGCGGTGCTGGTGCGGGGTGAGCGTGAGCTCGGATCCGTCCTCCCTTGACCCAGGAGGAAGCAGTGTTTTGGGGAGATCAGGGAGCAGCCCCAGGCCACGCAGAGCTAGTGCCAGAGCCTGGGGGGCCAGACCTCGCCCTCGCTCTGCTCCTCTGAAGGGCTGTCCCGGCTAGAGAGGGCTCCCTACTCTCTCCCTTTCTGAGGCCTCCCAGGCCCCGCCCCTGCTCCTCCTGCTCCCCCTCCCTCCTCTCCTGCCCACATCCCCCTCCCCTTCCCCTTTTTCCTCCTTTCCTCTTCACCCTTCTTCCTCCTCCTCCTCCTGCCCCTCCCCCCGCCGCAGGACCAGGGCAGAAGGAGCCTGGACCCCAGTGTTCCTGATCCTTGGCCCTCTCTGGGCCTGTTTCCCCAGCTATAAAACGAAGCACCCGGTGTGAGTTGACCCAGGCACACGTCTGCCTGTTCGCCCCACTCCTCAGGCAGCTCAGCTGTGCGTGGGTGGGGGGTGACTACAGAGCGAGCGACAGTCCCCTGGCCCTGGTAGCTCTGGCCTCCCTGCCCAGCCCCGCCTGGCCCAGCTGGCCTGGTGGCCTGGGACACTGGCACACTGACAGACTGGCTTTCCCTCTGGCTGGCAGCCCGAAGATACCTAGCTCAGTGCGCTTGGCGCCTGGCTCCTCTTCTGGAGTCTTGGGGACTGTTGCCACTGCCCTCAGACAACACCGCGCTGCCCCCCACCCCGACCCCCTGACACCTGCCTGCAGTGGGGACAGGTTGGGGGGAAGACTGCCTGGCCTGGGGGTGCAGGCTTGCAAGGTCAGATCTGGGAGCCCCCTCCCCAGCTCCCTCCTAGAGTGGATGGAGAGCAGAGGCCACAGCAGGTTCCCCAGGATGGCTGGCATGCGGGGGGGGGGGGGGGGGGGGGGACATGGTCGGGAGACCGGAGTCCCTGCACAAAGCAGGAGTGGCAGGAGGCTGGGTTTTCTGCTCTGTCCTTAGCTATCCAGTCCTGCTGTGCTGCATATTCTTCTCTGTGACCTGGGGTGACCCCTCCCCCTCTCAGGGCTCTACTTTCCCCATCTGTCCTAGGGAGCAGGGCCTGCGATCCTGAAGCCTGGGCTTCTAACAGGGCATCCGGGTACCCCCACCCTGGGGTGCCCCTTCCTGCCTAGTGCGGATCCTCCGCACCCCTGGGCTTAGCAAAGGGACCCTCCTCCTCCTCTCTCAGCTGTGCACTGAGCCCCTGCTGCGCCCCCGGTGCAGGAGATCCTCCGTGAACACGGTCCCCAGGAGCTCACAGTCAGGGGTTGGGGTGAAGGCGCGGGGCCAGGGTCCATCAGTTCCTCTCTATCCCTCCGCCCTGCTGTCTTTGTTTATTGTCTGCTTAGGAGCTGGGGCCCCCAGCTGGATCCTAGGGCGTGTGCCAGCGCTGGCAGGGAGGTGGCCTGTGCAGACGAGTGTGGAGGAGGCTCCTTGAACCCTGGGCCATCCTCCCAGGACCGTAAGTGGCTGAGCTGGCGGCCAGGGACCCCTGCGGCAGCCCCTCTGGGAACAGCGGGAACAGCGGAGCCAGCTCGGTTCCCTGGCAACATCCAGGGAAGAATCCGCGCCGCTCACTGGCTCCCTTCCGCCCTCCTCCCTCCCGCCCGCCTGCGGGGGCCGGAGGCGGAGGCGGGCGCAGTCCCATTATAAAAAGCGACAGAGCGCAGGCAGCGGCTGCAGCGGCAGGCGGGCGAGGGGACAGCTGGAGCCCCGACGCGTGGCCTGAGCCCAGACCTTCGGCCACTCTCCACCATGGCTCCCATCGCTCCCCAGTGGCTGCTGCGTTTGGCTGCTTTCTGCCCACTGATGGTCCCGCTGGCTGGTGAGTGGGGCCGGGCCTCGGGTGGAGCAGGGTGCGGGAGCCTCAGACCCTCTTCTGCCCCTGGGGACCCCCATACCCTGCCTGAGAAAGGCACAAAGCACTGTGAGGGAGGGGGCTTGGTCCCTCCCCTGCTCTGGACGCAGGAAGTCTCCAGTGACTGCCCCCGCCGTGCGCAGGGAGCCAGGAAACTTCAGCATCGCAGCAGGCAGAGGGGCTCAGGGTGGCTCAGGGTGCCAGGTACGGGTGTGCAAGGAGGATGGAGCTGGGGGATGATGGGGTGCGGGGGAGGGAAAGGGCCCAGCTGGCATCGGGCTGGGTTTCCCTACCCAGGGTTAATGTGTAACCCGCAGCCCTGGCCCCGTGCCCAGCCAAGGTTGGGACTTTCTCCTGGCTCTGTGGTAAAGCCCAAGACTAGTGAAGGTCAAGGTCATCGCAGCTCATGGTCAGGGCTCCTTGCTGCTGTGTGGGTCTGTAGCCCCATCCCTGTGCCTGTGCCTGCCCCATCACACGCTGCTCCTCCCCTGCAGTCACTCACAGCTGGAGCCCAGGACTGATAGGGCAAGGTGTGTCCATCTGTCCTACTTAGCCTGGGCAAGGCGGAAGCCCAAGCAGGCTGAGCCATGGGCCCCAGGCTGCAGGGCTGCAGATTGGCTGTAGAAGGGGGCACGGACTCCCGCAGACCACCTCTGGGGGCCACCCGGCCTCGGTCTGCCCGCTGGAGGCAGCCCCTTCCTCTCCGAGTACTGGGGCTGCCTGGCAGGCTGGTGCTCAGAGAAGGTGGGACTTGGCCTCAGGGCACACAGCAAGGCTGAGAGCACAAGAACCAGACCCGAGTTGTCAGAGCATCTCGGTGGCACAGACTCGGCAGGGGGCAGGGCGCAGAGGGTGAGTGGGTGGGTAAGTGGGGGTGGGCCGGGTGCTGGAGGCTCCTTGCCTGTGGTCTTGGGCCGTGGGGCCGAAGGCATTTGGGGATAGCGAACCCTGGAAGAGGGGGAGTCAGTTGGAGGTGGCTTTGCCATAGCCTCACAGTGTGCCACTGAGCAGGGTCTTGCCTTCTCTGGTCCCAGATACTGCACCTTTAAATACAGCGGTTGCCTCCCTGTGTGTGTGTGTGTGTGTGTGTGCATGCACATGTCCACCATGGCATTTTGGAAGAGAGAGGAGGAAGAGGGTCCCTTTGCTAAGCCCAGGGGCGTGGAGGATCTGCGCTAGGCGGGTGGGGGTGCCCTGGTTAGCAGCCCAGGCTTCAGGACCTCAGGCCCTGCCGCAGCACTGGTTGTTGACTTGTCTGGGAGCTGCTGGGCACCAGCTCTGAGCCTCAGCTCCTCCTCCTTGAAGAGGAGCCCCTGCAGAGCCCCCGCGGGAGGTGGGTGGGGGGCTTCGGGGCGGCTGCGTCACTTCGCACATGTGGGTTTGTGGGGCTGTGGGGCGGTGGCTCCTGCGCTTTATATAACAAACCTGCAGATGCAAGTCGGAGCCGTGACGCACTCACTCCCACTCAAGTCCCGACAAGAAAGACGGAATCTCTGTTTGAGGCTGCTGTAGTCTGCCCCCTGCCTAGCGCTGGGGGCGGCTGGGGGAAGGCAGGGGAGGCAGCAGATTCAGGCCTCTGTCAAGTTGAAATAGAATTCCTCCTGTCACTCAGCACCTAACATGGGCCAAGCATGCTTTCCAGTGCTGGGGCCACCGGAGGATAAGGCAGCAGAAGACCCCAGCCCGAACCCCAGAACTGGAGTCCGGCTGGAGGAGGCGGACAGTGCACACAGGACATCAGTGCATGGGAGGGAAAGCACAGCGGTCAGAGCTGGGGCAGGTGTTTGGGCAGTGATGGAGAGGCCGCTTGGGGTGCACACACCCCATTACCCTGGGTTTGAGTGACAGCTCCGCTGGACTCCAGCTCCCTGCTAATGGGCGCTTGGGGAGGCAGCAGGCGATGGCTCAAGTACTTGGGTCCCTGCCATCCACATGGGGGACCCAGCTGGAGTTCCTGGCTCCAGCTTCAGCCTGGCCCAGCCCCTTGTTTGTCTCTGTCTTCCTCGCTCCCTCTCCCCCCTCCCCACTGGGGGAGGGGAGGTGCTGCCATTTTAGGTGGGGGGGTGGGGCAGCCTCACTGGGAAGGAGGCGTTGCGGGGATCCGAGGGGCCCGGCTGTCTCTGGGACGGTGGTCCTCATTCCTCGTGGGTGACGGTGCCCCCGGGGATAGGTGGCAGCTTCTGGAGATGTTACTTTTTCTTGCATTTTTCAAAAGTGAACTAAACACTTCGATCGTGGAAGAGATATAATCTCCTACTTGGAATGACCATGAAAACTTGCAGCTGGCGAATGGCAGGCCGTGATGCCACACGCAGCTAACCCGTCTTTAAACCGTGCCATGGCTCTTCCTGCTCTGAGACCCGGGGACACCAAACCCAGTGCTTCCCCCTCCCTGTTTGCAAACCTTTGAGGACAGACAACCCTCATCTCCCTGTTTCCAGAAACCACCACTGCCCACGCAGCCTCGGCCACTGCCACCCTGCCCTGGGGTGGGATCTCATGTCTGGCTGTCCAGGATCCGGCTAAGCGCTCCCGTTCCCTGTCTGGGCCTCACCACCTCAGCACCCACATGTCCCCTCCCTCTGGGGCCTTGTCCCTGCCCCAAGAAGTCCCCCAGAGGCTCCTGCCCGCCCGCAGCCATTCCAGCACAGACCATGCAGTTGGCATTCGCTGGTGGCACCGAGGCAGAAGCCCCTCCCTCTTGGCTGTGGCGGTCCCTTCTATCTGACCATGGCCTTGGCTCACCTGAGGGTCCGGATGGGCACCTGCCCACTGCACCGCTACCCTCTGGGATTTCAGTAATGTTTTCCTCCAACCCCTGCAGCCTCCCTTTGTAGCTGCTTCTTCGAATGGCCACTTCCCCAGGACGCCAAGGGCTGGGCCCTCCTGACACCCCCGCACACACACACACATGCCTGGGTTTCAACCAACACCTCCACGATACCCCCAGCTTCTGGGAGAGGCATCCTGGCTTAGCCCCGCCTCTCTTTCCAGAAGCACCCCATGTGCCTTGGTCATTTCTGTCCCCTCACTCCACACACACAGACTCCACTGGGTCCTCTCTGCCTGCCACCACCACCACCGCCACCTTCATGCTCCCTAGTCGCACCGCACCTGTCGTCTGTGGAGCTGCCTCCAGGTGGCAGGAGCCCAGCCTTCTGGGGGTCAGCAGACACCCCCTCCCAACCACGCATGCGCCAAGGCAGAACAGAGCTGGCTCACAGACTAGAGCTCCGAACTTCCTGCTCCACGTGAGAGCCCGCACGAGGGCCCCGCTGCGGCTGAGTTTCCCCTCCATCTCGGTCCTTCTCTGGGATTGAAAGGGAGGCAGCCCGGCGAGGGCAAGAGGGGAGGCCATTCAGCGTCCCCCTCCGCCTAAGCTGTCTTTTTTTTTTTTTTTTTTTTTTTTGACAGGCAGAGTGGACAGTGAGAGAGAGAGACAGAGAGAAAGGTCTTCCTTTTGCCGTTGGTTCACCCTCCAATGGCCGCCACAGCCGGTGCGCTGCAGCCAGTGCATCGTGCTGATCCAATGGCAGGAGCCAGGTACTTATCCTGGTCTCCCATGGGGTGCAGGGCCCAAGTACTTGGGCCATCCTCCACTGCACTCCCTGGCCACAGCAGAGAGCTGGCCTGGAAGAGGGGCAACCGGGACAGAATCCGGCGCCCCGACCGGGACTAGAACCCGGTGTGCTGGCGCCGCAAGGCAGAGGATTAGCCTAGTGAGCCGCAGCGCCGGCATAGCTGTCTTCTTAGAAGAGGACAGCCAGGGGGCTCGAGGCACCGCTGCCAAGGTCATTTCCGGCTGGTGACAGGTGACAGGCAGGGCCGACCTCTGAGAGTCTGCCAGGGCATTTGTATTGGATGTACTGGTGGCACGGAGCAGAGCTTGGAGCACACGGGAGGGGAGACTTAGGAGGAGAAGCAGAAAGAGCGCCCTGTGGGTAGGAAGGGGAGAGCTAGAAGGAATGAGGGTCTCTGAAGTGCGTCAGAATGGGAGATCACGCATGACCGGGGCCCCGGAAGAGCCATCCAGCATGGGAACATGGGCCTTCCCGGAAGTGGGGATGGAAGAAATGGCTCAGAGTCTGAATGAGAGTTCTGAAGTCAGCCGGGGAGTGGGAGAACGTGGCTCTTCCTCCCGGGGGGTCCAGAGCCTTCCCGTCCGCCAGGAACAGCAGGTCCATCCCTGAGCCACACGTGCCAGATTCAGCATGAGGACCTTGACCCCAAGTGCTGCCTGAGGCGTCTGCTTTTGAAAGAAATGGTGGGGACGGTCCTGAGCAGGAACGGGAGGGGGAGGGGCAGAAGTGCGCCAGGCGAGCCGTGTCCCCAGCAGAAGCCCCCCGGCCATGCACAGTTTCCGTTGTCATAAATGTCTCCGGTTGTCAGTTTGCGGGTGCTGCTGGCATCTAAGGTGGACAGGCCAGGGTGCTGCTAAGGACGGTCCTCCACAGAGAGTGTCTCTCGTCCTAAAGTCCTGCTCCAGACTTGATATTAATTGGTAGTAACAAACCATTTTTTTAAGATTTATTTTATTTATTTGAAAGACAGAGTTACAGAGAGCAGTAGAGACAGAGAGAGAGGTCTTCCATCTGCTGGTTCACTCCCCAGATGGCCATAACAACCGGAGCTGCACCCATCCGAAGCCAGGAACCAGGAGCTTCTTCCAGGTCTCCCACATGGGTGCAGGGGCCCAGGGACTTGGGCCATCTTCTACTGCTTTCCCAGGCCATAGCAGAGAGCTGGATCAGAAGAGGAGCAGCCGGAACTAGAACCGGCGCCCATATGGGATGCTGGCGCTTCAGGCCAGGGTGTTAACCTGCTGAGCCACAGTGTTGTCCCCGTAACAAACCTTATCTTTGAATGGATGCTAGGAAATGTTTTTTATATTTTTATTTATTTATTTGAAAGGCAGAGAGACAGAGAGGGAGAGACATACAGACAGGTTTCTCACCCACTGGTTCACACCCAAATATCTACAACAGCCAGGGTGGAGCAGGCCAAAGTCAGGAGCCAGGAACCCAGCTTGGGTGTCCTGCATGGGTGCCAGGGGCCTATACATATGAGCCATCACCTGCTGCTTCCCAGGGTGCACATTAGCAGGAAACTGGAGTTAGGAGCAGAGCCAGGACTCACACCCAGGCACTGCGATATGGGACCTGGGGTCCCGAGTGGGACCACTGCACCAAGTGCCTGCCCTGGAACTGGTGAAAGCAGGTGTGAAAGTGCTGAATGGGACATAGGGTGGGTGCTCAACCAAAAAAAGCCCTGCTGCTTTGGGGGTGCTTTCAGGCTGGGAGTCCTCTGAGGGCGTGGGGCCTGGAAACCGGGTGGGCTCAGCATTTCTTGGTTGAATGAATGAATATGAGGAGCTGGCAGCATGTATTGGGATTGAGGTGTTCTTCATAAGTGAGGCACCAGCACCTGTGGGAGAAAGAATTCAAGGTTAAGAACAGAGAGCCTCAAGTCCTTGGGCCCTGCACCCGCCATGGGAGACCAGGAGGAAGCGCCTGGCTCCTGGCTTCCGATCGGCGCAGCGTGCTGGCCGTAGTGGCCATTTGGGAGGTGAACCAACAGAAGGAAGACCTTTCTCTCTGCCTCTCTCTCTCTCACTAACTGTGTGAAAACAAAACAAAACAAAACAAAACAAAACAAAACAAAACAAAAGAGGGCCTGGGTCTTCACCTACACTCAGAAGTGTTTCAAACAAGTGTTGACTGACTAGGAAGCGGATGGGTGGGTGCGTGCGTGACGGCTGAGAGGAAGGGGGTGAAGGATGGACAGGCGGCAGGTGGGAGAGTGGGGGGTGGGTGGTTAGGGAGTGAGTAGGGGATGAGTAGGAGGGAGACAGGTGGGTGGGAGGAGACTGACAAGAGGGAGTAGCAGATGGAGAGAGGGGTGGGTAGGTGGGTGGATACCTCCCGAGTGCTGAGTAGATGGAGACTTCATGTCATCCTGGGATTATTGATAGGGTAGCCACCTCGTGCTTGATGCTGGCAAACACTGTGACACCAGGACAGATGAGCTCCCCGGTGTCCTGACACTGGTGACAGAGAACAGATGACCGGCTGGCGGGAGGCATCAGCTCTGTTTACAGGAAAGCTGCAGCCCTGAGATGGGAAAGGCCTCCCCTAGGGTAGCTATGCAGCCTTCCTGGCAGAACCACGAACTTGAACCCAGCCAAGAGCCGGCCTTCTGGCAGAGGTGGGGACTTTGGGACTGGGTGGTCTTGTGGCTCTTTACGGCCCTGCAGGAGAGCAGTGGCCTTCCCCCTCCCTCTCTGTGCAGCCTCGTGTGCCTCCTCCTGTTTCGGGTCACACACAGGCACCACTGGGGCTTCCCCAGGAAGGCACCTGCCTGGCCTGTGCAGGGGACTGCCGCTGGCTACCCCCCCCCCCCGCCGCCACGTCTTGGGGAAGCTGCTGCTGAGTCATTCCGAGGCTCCGCTGGGGAGGAAGGAGGGCCACCAGTTGACCGGGGACTTTCATATCCTGCTTCCTCCCAGATCAAGGGAAGCCCCAGGGCTCTGGGAGCCCCCGATGGCCCAGCCCAGGCCTGCAGGCCCTAAGCCACCCTTGCCACAGAGGGTGAGCTGAGGCTGGGGGGAGCGGTGGAGAGAGGAGGGGTAGCAGCTTCTAGAAAACCCAAGTGTGTGTGGCTGGGAAGGTGGAGCAGGTTGGTGGAACCCAGGTACTGGCTGGGGCCACCCAGGTCCTGGCTGGGGCCTCCCAGGCCCTGAAGCGCCAGCTACGATCAGCTTGCTTCCCTGACTGCTGCCCTATAAGTCCTGGCCTCCAGGGTCTTGCTGCGTCTGCACTTAACCTTGACCCAGATCAGAAACTCCAGTTCTTCCTTTTTTTAACCCAACATCCCCTGAGCTTACATCTAGCACAAAAAAAATCTGGACATTTTAGGAAGAGGGGAAGGCAGGAATGCAATGCTCACCACCTTGGGCATTTATACTGAATGCTTGGGCTGAGTTGCCCAGTCCCGGCTTGGGGTTTCTCTGGCTGTGCGTGGTCCCGAGCCATCTGCATGCCCTTGCTGGCCCGTCCCACGCTCTCCCTCTGCTTGCCCACCTCTGCCCTCCTCCTTGCTCCTCGGAGGCACCCTCGGCTCTTGGGCAGGATGACTCAGGCCCTCGCAGCAGCCTTGCCTCCTAAGGGGCCATCCCTTCAGCAGCCCCGCCTCCCCCAGGAGCCAGGTGTGCTCACATGTTTCAACAAGTTTCTAATGTGCAGCATGGGCCTGGTGGCATGGGTGCATACCTGTTTCTATGGTTTTATATACGGCCATTGTGTTTGTGGACGAATGTGCGCCTGTCATAGGTTGGGCACAGGAGCTGTGGTTGGACGGAGGTCTGGGTGTGTCTCAGAGGTGGTGGAAATCCCTGCAGATTTGGGAAGAATAGGGTGTATGGGTGTTGGGGACGATACTGAGCAGGTGACTTACTGGGGTGAAGGCAGCGATGGAGGAGGATGGGTGGGGCCGGGAGCTGGGGGTGGGGGATTGGGAGGGTGAGGAGGGCCTGGGAGGAGAGCCTGTTCCATCACTTCCTGGTTACGTGACCTTGGGCAGATCCCCAATGTCAGACTTGTCCTCCTGCTTTTCCATGGATCAAGGATGGCAACTTCTCTTCAAAGATGAAACACTTCCCGCGCGCCAGACCGAAAGAGCTCCATAACTCTGTGACTACTTACAACAGTGCTCTGAGGCTGATACTGGTTTTGTCCTGATTTTATGGGTGGGGAAACTGAGGCATAGAGAAGTTTTGGAGGAAGGGGATGCTGAGGCTACCGCCTTAAAGCCAGGGTGTGCAGGACCTGGGTTCTGGCTTGGGCTGTGTGGCCAGGCCAAGCCGGGGTAGGGCCGGACAGCCTGATGCCCACAGACAGCCCTGCTGACCACGGCTCTCTCTGGACACAGGACAGCACCTTGGGGTGGCGAAATGCAGCATCATATGCAACAACATGACCCCGAAGATCCCCGTGGCTTTACTCATCAGCTATCAGTGGAACCAGGAATCTTGTGGCAAACCCGCCATTGTGTGAGTAGGGCCTCCGTGGCTGCCGATTCCCACCCCGGCCTCAGCAGTCCCAGGCCTTCCCCACACACATGCACGCCTGCCCGCCCCAACCCGAGGCCTCGACATGCTCTCCCCTCACTGCTGCCTGCAGTCCATCCTGCTGAACTCACTACCAGTGCCATGTGGCTTGGGTGGTGAGTGACTTCCTGTGTGGCCCAGGGTGGCTGGAGGGTGGCTGCCCCAGCTTGTGGCCTGCAGCAGCCACCAAGGGTGACTTCTCTCTGGGCAGAAGCACACTCACACAGCACGACCTACTCAATGGCAAGGTGGGCTGACAGCCGTCCAGGTGCCAACTGATCTCATATAAGTCCTGGCTTCACCTCCCACCGGCTGGGTGGCCTGGTCTCCTTGTCTGTCCGATGGGTTGCAGAATGCATGGAGACTGGGAGGAGATGGTATAACCAAAGGGCTGGGCAGAGCGCCTGGGAGCAGTAGGGCTTGAAAATAGCAGAGACGGGAACCCCCAACCAGGCTTTCAAGAGGGATCAAGCTGAGCCATTTCCTGTGGTTCTAGGGGACCCCCCCCCAGCCATCCTGGTCACTTGCTTCTACTGGAGCCCTTAGCCCTGAGGCCTCTCCCCAAGACTGACTTTTGGGTACTGCAGCAGCCTCGGCCGGAAATGACCAGTAGCCCATGTGGTCTGTGTGGCTGGGGAAGGCCAGCGCCTCTCCTGCCCCACTGGTTTCGGCAAGGCGCAAGGCCCCAGTGTGCTCCTGTCGGACCCCTCCTCTCGCCCGGCAGGCCCCGCTCCCCGCTGAATACAACTGGCTTCTCGCAGAGAAGCAGAAGCAGAAGTGGGGAGCCCTGCAGGGTCGCTGCTTCCTGTGCCCGCTGGCTTCCCAGGGCACAAGGGCTTCACCTTTCTGAAGCAGGAGTGGACATGCGGTGCAGACACCCGCAAAACGCCAAGCACGGGCCGTGGCATGGGACAGTGGCCCCCAGCAGCTCAGAGCCGTGGCCTTGGGGGTGAGCCAGCCCCCACGCAGCTCCAGAGGGGAATCCAGATTGGAAAGGCAGTTAGGGTCCCAACAGGGCCACCATCTACAAGGCTCTAGCTAACAAGGAGCCCCTGAGCCCAGGAGAGGAGGGTAGGGGCCAGGGGGCGACAGTAGCCATGAAACCAAGGGAGAAAACAGTAGGCGGTGACGTCAAGTCCCTCCCCCCATGGCGCTCACCTGTCACATGCCTGGCAGCAGAGGACGCTTCCTGGTGAGGAGGCTCACAGCCCAGAATCCTCTGCCTCAACTGTAACTCTCCAAGGGGGGTCTACCAGAAGTTCATGGAAAAACACGCATGGATTTGGGCAACTTTTTGTGCCCAGTTAAGCCCACCTTCCATTCTGGTTTCCTGTGAACGAGCCGAAGTGCCTGTTACCTCCATGATCCTTTGCAGCCGCTCCTGCTCCCCGGCTCTGAGCCAGGTGCTTTAACTAACTTACCTTTTTCACAGTGACACAGAAGTAAAGCCACCGACTCATCTTTTAAATTAGAAAGCCCCTCACCCTGAGGCCCCCTCCAGATGCTAATGTTGGCGCCCCTCCCCCAGCAGCCACATGTCCCTTTCCCCACTTCTCAGTGAGGCCCCCAGGCTGCCCAGCAGGGAGCTAGGGAGCAGGATCTGCAGTCGGGCCCACTTCCCTGCAGAGCAGGTGCGCAGCGCCCTGTACCACATCAGCCTGGATTTCTGGCGTCCTGGGGGGTCACTGAGTCCCTCTCTTCCTCCCTTGTAGCTTGGAGACGAAGAGGCACAAGCGCTTCTGTGCTGACCCCCAGGCGCCATGGGTCCAAGAAGCTATGAAACACCTTGACCGCCAGGCTGTTGCTCGGACCCCAAACAGCGGCACATTCGAGAAGCAGATCGGCGCAGTGAAGCCCGGTGCCAGCACGGTGAAGCCAGGGACCACGGCAGCTCCCGGCGGGATGCCCGAACCTGCGGTCTCAGAGCCCAGACCCATGGGGGACAGCAGGAGCCCCGAGCCGACTCCCGCTCCCCAGGAGGCACAGACGACCCTGGGGACCTCCCCAGCACTGCCTGCTGGGGTGCCGAGCTCCTCAGGGAGTGGCTCCCTTGTCACTCAGAAGCCTCAGGATGGAAGGCCCCCAGTGGGGCCCACGGGTCCTGAGTTTGTCAACACGGCCCCTGTCTCCACCGCCGGCTCTTGGCAGACTTCTGCACACCAGCACGGGGCCACCGAGTCCCCCTCTGCTGAGACGCCCTCCACAGAGCACCCCTCCACTCAGGCCCTCACCACCTCATACCCAGCCTCAGAGGAGAACCTTGGGTCTGAAAGCCAATCTCCAGGGGCCCCTGCACTGAGCCCCAGGCCAGGGGACCCTCAAAGTACCTGGGAGACAGTGCCCGTGGTTGCTCACACGGGTGCCTTCCAGGATGGGGGTGCTGGCAGCACGGCCTACGCTTCTGTGGTCCCTGGCTCCTCTGAAGGGACCCCCAGCAGGGAGCCTGCGGCCTCAGGCAGCTGGACCCCCAAGGCCGAGGAGCCCGTCCATGCCACTGTGGACCCCCAGAGGCTGGGCGTTCTCATCACTCCTGTCCCTGACTCCCAGGCGGCCACCCGGAGGCAGGCGGTGGGGCTGCTAGCCTTCCTCGGCCTCCTCTTCTGCCTGGGGGTGGCCATGTTCGCCTACCAGAGCCTGCAGGGCTGCCCCCGCAAGATGGCGGGGGAGATGGTGGAAGGCCTGCGCTATGTGCCCCGGAGCTGTGGCGCCAACTCCTATGTCCTGGTGCCGGTTTGAGCCACTGCCCGCCAGCCCATGCCCATTTGTTTGATCAAGAGCTGGCTGGGGGCACCCCCGTCCTCCCTCACCTCTCCCGCATTCCGGCCTGGGCTGGGATCATCAGAACAGGGAGGCTGGACCCTCCCGGTGTGAATTGCTCCGAGCCCAGGGCGGCCCTTGGCCATTCTTGACCTCTTAGGGGAAGCAGGGGTGGCCTCCCAACTGCCCTGAAATCTGAAGACTCCTCAGCTGCTGGCTGGTTTGAGGCTCCCTCTGACACTGTCCCAGCCCCAGTGAACAATTATTTATTGAGTGCCCAGCCCCCTCGGACCCTAGACCTCCCTCTCAGCCCTCTCACGGGCTCCCTCCCACCCTGTTGCGTCTCCTGGTCCTGCTGCAGTTACCGGTCCCCGGCCACCTGCGGTGCTATCTCCCCGCGCCCACCTTGGGCCGAGCCCTTTCTTGCATGAGGCCAGTGCAATGCTTCCTGGGTCTGCTCCCAGCAGAAGTGCTGCCCTCCGCGAGGCATCGTGGGAAGGGGAAAGGTGACCTCAATGTTTACCCTCCTCCGTCTCCAGTGTGCAGTGAAGGCACCTTGGCTGCGAGGCTGAAGGCTGGGGGTCTAGTCCTGCCTCGGCCCTCGGCCCAGCAAGGGCTTCCCCTCTGCGAAAGGGAAGAGGGGGTAAGCAGCCAAGGCAGTGGCCTGTGCCCGTGACGTCCCTGGCTGACCCCAAGCTCCCTTTCTGTAGACCCTGGGGCAGCGTCACAGTCTGATCAGCAGAGTCCCTGAGCAGTGTGGCTATGGCCCCTGTGACCCAGGGAATCCGCAAGGGAGGAAGTGGTGAGCCCAGGTCCTGCCTCCCCCTCCCCCAGGTCAGGGCTGGGCAGGGGTGGGGTGGGGAGACTAGCGGGAGCAAGGAGGTCCTTCCGCATCTCAGCCAGGCTCACACCTTGCCATAGCCCCTCCAGAGGCAGGAGCAGGGGCGGGGACAGAGTGGACGTGGGCAGCAGGAGGGCCCAGGGCAAAGGTATGGGCGCCGTCGCTGCCCTTCTACACTCTGACTGCAGGCGGCCGGGCCCTGTGGTCCCCGGCCCCTCAGGCTCCTTCCTGCGGCCTGGGGTCCCCTCCCACCTCGGTCATCCCTGAAAACACTGCTCTGTGCACTCCAGGATCTTCTCCCCTCACCTCTGCCCCACCAGGGCAGGGCCCGGCATTTCTGGGTTGGTGTCCATGGGCCCCATCCAGGTGTGCTTCTAGGGGGAGGGGAAGGTGTGATGACCTGAAGTCAGGGGTTCCTTCCTTGGCTGTGGGAGGGGACCGGGCTGGCCAGCACCCCCTGACCAGTGCTCACCCCTCCGGGTCCCTGAAGGCAGCTCATCCCTCCCTCCATTGCCCCTGATAGTGACCCTTGCCCTCTCGTGGGTTGGGCTTCACCCAGTGCCAGTGACGCGCTCCCTGGCAGGTGCATGCTCCAAGAGGAAACCCCAGCCCCGCCCCGAGGGAGGAAGACCGGTTTCCCTGCCCACCTGCCCTGTGTGGGAGGCCCAGGGCCTGGCTCGGGTCATTGATGGCTCTGAGGCGGATGGCAGGTCTCATGCCCTGTGTCCTGGTCTCAGGCCCCCACCCCACCCCGTAAGGCAGCTGCTGTGGTTCCCTGGAGCCTGACATGGCCAAGGGCAACCTGGGGAGGGCGTTGGAAGGAATTGGTTGATCCTCCGGCTTTCCCAACCCTCATCACCAATGTCTGTGCCATTTTGTATTTTACTAATAAAATTTAAAAGTCTTGTGAATCAAACAAAAGGAACTTTTCCTGGGACAGGCCCAGCCACTGGGCCTAAGCAAGGGTGGAACAAGGGAGGGGTCTCCAGACTGCCCAGGAATGAGGAGGGGTGGACCCCTGGCCTAGCCCTATTCCGCTCTGCTGTGTGACTTTGGGCTGGTGCCTTCCCCTCTCTGGGCCTGTGTGACTACAGATGTGAGGCCTTTCCTAGTGGCTCCCAGCCAGAGAGGACTCGGAATCCCTCCGAAGGCCCACCCCAAGCCACGTGAGCCCCCGTGTCAGGGCCCCGGTATCACCAGCTACACTTCCCTCTTTGCTGTCTTGCCTCACCCTTGGTTCAGACAGAGGTCAAGAAGGGATTACTGCTCCCCAAGGGACTGGAGAGTTCTGAGCTGTTGACCCAAGTGTGAGATTCCTGGAGGCCCCTAAGCCTTTCAGGGTCCTGGGCTGGCGACATCAAAGCTGTGCAGGTTGGAAACTGCCCAGGAGTACCACAGGTCAAGTTCAGCCTATTGAAGTAGAACGTTCTGCGGATTCGAAGATGCACGTTTTACACACTGCAATATGCTTGGAATTGGAATTTATTTAGCAATGAATGGCTTGTCAGAGAGTCTAACGGCAGGATTTTTCTTGATTAGTTTACTAAGTATCAGAATGTCTCAGCATCCTTAGCATCTTAGCCTCAAGGCCTGTCTGGTGGTTTTAAAAACGAGAGGCAACATTTTAACATCAGGAAGTTGCACAGGTAAACTTACTTTCCTGTGTTCTCTCAGTGACTCAGAGAGCTGAGCCTGCAGCCACAGTACCCCCAGGGTGACAGCAAGTGGACCTCGGCACCAGCCACCCCTGAGATAGCACAGCTAGAGTGAGAGCCCCCCACCCTCCCGTCCCCACCGTGTCCCGCGTCCCGGCCCCTCTGCCTACAGCAGCTGCCGTGTATCATCTCCCTAGAGATTTGAAGTTCACAGTCGCTGCAGGAATCCGCAATGGCTGCCCTGTGCCAGCGGCGAAGTCCTGGGCTTCCCTGTGCCGTGAGCTGTTGTGCTCCGTGCTCCCGAGCCCGATCTCCAGCTGCTTTCCCACCCATTCCGACCCCAGGAAGGAGATTCCATGCATGCACACACACATGCCCTCACACGCGTGTGCACACACATGCACACACACACACACACTGACCGCCCCCCCCCCCCCCACTCCACCTACCAGCAAGCAGCCAAGACTTTGCAAGGAAAAGATTTGTCCACCCTTTGGATCCGCAGGACTGGAACAGGTTCTGTCCTGGGCTGTTTCCCAGGGATCCTTTGGTGGTTGTGTTGCTTATTTTCTCTCTCAGGTACAGCTGAAAGCATTAGCTGAAGCTGTTCCCACAATGAACGCAGACTGTGGAGGGCATAGCACTGGTTTTAGTTAATAGTCGCTATTTATTTCATGTCTTCCACGTGTCACACAGAGTATAAATACTTTCTTTTTGTTAAGTTTTTTATTTATTTATTTACTGGAAAGTCAGGCTTACAGAGAGAGAGAGAGAGAGAGAGAGAGAGAGAGAGAGAGAGAGTCTTCCATTCACTAGTTCACTCGCCAAATGGCCACAGCAGCCTGAGCTGGGCCACGCCAAAGCCAAGAGCCTGGAACTCCATCCAGGTCTCCCACGTGGATACAGGGACCCAAGCAGGTGGGCCATCTTCTGCTGCTTTTCCAGGTGCATCAGCAGGGAGCTGGATTGGAAGCGGAGTGGCCGGACTCAAACCAGTGCTCCGACGTGGGATGCTGGTATTTTAACCCATTGTGCCCCAAACCTGGTCACCGTAAATGCTTTCTGTCTGATGATCCCTTTCTTCTGGTGAGGCAAGGGGAGCTCTAACGGGTACTGTGACTTCCTCAAGTAGTAGGACCTGCTAAGGACCCAGGTCTGTCTCCAGAAGTCACACCTCCCACAATGCTTCTGAAGGAGCCAGTCTCTGATTTATTTTTAAAAGATTTATTTATTTACTTATTTGAAATGCAGAGCTACAGAGTGGCAGAGGCAAAGAGAGAGAGAGAAGTCTTTTTTTTAAGATTTTATTTATTATTTATTTCAGAGGTAAAGTTACAGAGAGAGATAGAGACAGAGAGAGAGGTCTTCCATCTGCTGGTTCACTCCCAGATGGCTGCAATGACCAGAGCTGTGCTGATCCGAAGCCAGGAGCCAGGAGCTTCCTCCCGGGACCCAAGCACTTGGCCCATCTTCAACTGCAGAGAGCTGGATCAGAAGAGGAGCATCCTGACTTGAAGCGGTGCCCATATGGGATTCTGGTGCCACAGGCAGAGGCTTAGCCAACTATGCCACGCGCTAGCCCCCCAGTCCCTGATTTTTAAAAGCACAGGCCCCTGAGCCCCAAAGCAGGACCTGGGAGTCTGCACTTTCCTCCTCCCTGACCCCGACTCCAGCCCCTTCTCCGCATCAGGAAATGTGGTGTTGGAGCCCACCACCCCAGGTCTCAGGCTCGCATCCCACAAGGACATCAGTAGCAACTTCAGCCTTGTCATGGCTGCCCTTTGCCATCCTCCTCCGGCAGCCCTGGTATCCTGTGTACATTCCCCACTAAGGTGAGGCCAGACAGAAAAACGCAGAAATGAATGGCTGGGAATTTCCAGCTTCAGGCTGAATAATAAGCGCCGGGGAGGCCCGTGTGTGTGTGTGTGTGTGTGTGTGCGTGTGTGCTCCCCTGTGCGTGTGCCCAGCCGCTCCTCCTGAGTGCGGATGGCAGCCCGGGAGACCACCGTGTCCCCATTCTCTTCTGCTCAGTCATGTGCTTTTCTAGATAAATTATGACTCAGCCGCAGGAATTTCAGAAAAGACCCAATGCCAGGCCAGTTTTCCTGAGCTAAACACAGCCAAGTGTGGTGGCTGGCGCTGGTGCAGGATCGTCTCCATCTTGCCCAACCAGGGAGGGTGCTGCCTAGGAAGCCAGCGGCATGCCAGCATGGGCGTGTTTGGAAGGAGATCGTGCCTCCAGGGGATACTGGTTTCCCCGGGGCACAGCAGAACTGGCAGTGAACATCTTGTTTTCTAGCCGTGCACACAGGGGAGAGGGGGCTCCCTGGCTGTGTGACTTGGGGCAGGCGACTTAACCCCTCTGGGTTCGGGTGTTGTCATGAGGTGATCCTTGCTAAGCATTTAGGGAGATGAGGAACCCTGGGTAGGGCATTGTGGTGCAGTGGCTCTTAAGCTTCTGCTTGGGACACCCGTATCCCACGTGGGTGTGCCTGGTTCAAGTTCAAGCTACTTTGCTTCTGATCCAGCTTCCTGCTAAGGCATCTGGGAAGGTGGAAGGTGACGTGAGTGTACTTGAGTTCTTTTTTTTTTTTTTTTCAAAGATTTATTTATTTTACTTGAAAGTCAGAGTTACACAGAGAGAGGAGAGGCAGAGAGAGGTCTTCCATCTGCTGGTTCACTCCTCAAATGGCCACAATAGCCAGAGCTAGGCCACTCCAAAGCCAGGAGCCAGGAGCTTCTTCCAGGTCTCCCATGTGGGTGCAGGGGCTCAAGGACTTGGGCCATCTTCTACTGCTTTCCCAGGCCACAGCAGAGAGCTGGATCAGAAGTGGAGCAGCCAGGTCTCAAACTGGCACCCATATGGGATGCCAGCGCTTCAGGCAGTGGCTTTACTCGCTGCGCCACACTGCCAGCCCCAGTACTTGAGTCCTTGTCACCCAAGTGGGAGACCTGGCCTGGCCTTGCTTTGGCTCTTTCAGGCATTTGGGGAGTGAGCCAGCACTCACTCCCATCTCTCTCCATCTCTCTCTGTCAAATTCTACCATTCAATTAAATAAATAAGTAAATAAATATAGACAGACATAAAATGAGGAGCCCACAGTGATCACTCAACCTATGGTGGAGCCATACCTGTTCGCAGGGGGCTTGGCATATGATTTTCTTACTGGGTGTCCAAGAAAAACTATAGAATTATAGGACTTCTGCAAAGAAACGTGATCATTGGTTTTCAGTAAAGCAGGTGAAGATGTGTTATGGTGTCATGAAACAGATTAGAATAATTTGCATATTTCCCCCTCTCCCCGAAGCTAATAGATGTTGATATAACTTTTCTCCTCTCAATTGCCTTTGAACTTAGCAAAGTGAAAAGATTTGAATCAGGAAAAGATTCATGATTCAGAATCATGAATCGTAGCTAATTAAAACCAGCCCAGGCAGATCACTGGGGCAGAGAGGGCAGTTTATTAGTTTTCTAGCCCTTGGGCAGTTGGTTTCTTGACCCTTCTAGCGGCTCCTGACCGTCTCGAAGCTGCTGGTGGGTGCAGCTGCCACCAGCGTGCTGGGCGTGGAAGCCGCGTGGGCCCCGCAAGTTTCCCCCACTTCAGCGCCAGCGGGGGACCCATCAGAGCTTTGTGTTCCCTTGGCCTAGCATCCGGAAAACAACTGGGTCCCAGGGGGAGGATGACCGGACCCTCCAGCCAGGGAAGGGAGCCAGCTGGTCTGTGCAGAAGCAGCAGAGCTTCGTGGCTGTGCCGTGGAGAATCTGAGGTCATTGTTACTGCAGCATAACCTGGCCGAGCCCGAGGACCCAGGAACCGGAAGGAACAAATCCCAGAGTCGCCGTTGCTATGCCGGCTGCCTCGCCAGTAACTCACAGGACGCTCAGCGAGGCTGGAAAGCACGCAGTACCGGGATAGCTGTGCCCCCACCCGCAGGCTCACTCCTCCTTGCAGGATGGAGGTTCTATTTGTGCATGTTCTGCCTTGACGAGAAATAGCACCTGGGCTGGGTACTTAGCAAGAAAAGCAGTTTCTTTAGCTCACAGTTTTGGAGGCTGGAAGTCCAAGATCAGTGGCCCCGTTTGTCTGATGTCTGGTGCGGGCCCCGTGGCGCATGGCATCTTGGTGGGGTCGCACGGCCATACAGGAAGCTTCGGAGCATGTGTTGATCTTCGCTTACTTTTTTTTAAAGATTTATTTTATTTATTTGAAAGACAGAGTTACAGAGAGAGGTAGAGACAAAGAGAAAGGTCTTCCATGTGCTGGTTCACTCTTTAGATGGCTGCAATGGCCGGAGCTGCTCCGATCCAAAGCCAGGAACCAGGAGCTTCTTCTGGGTCTCCCACATGGATGCAGGGGCCCAAGGACCTGGGCCATCTTCTACTGCTCTCCCAAGCCATAGCAGAGAGCTGGATTGGAAAAGGAGCAGCTGGGACTCAAACTGGCGTCCATATGGGATGCCAGCACTTCAGGCCAGAAAGTTCACCTGCTGCGCCACAGCGATGGCCCTGGCTTACTTTTTTTTTTTTTTAAAGACTTATTTTATTTATTTGAAAGGCGTAATTACAGAGAGAGAGAGAAGGAGAGACAGAGAGACAGGGGTCTTCCATCACCTGGTTCCCTCCCTAAATGGCTGAAGCCAGGAGATTCTTTTGGGTCTGCCATGTGTGTGCAGGGGCCTAAACACTTGGGCCATCTGCTGCTGCTTTCCCAGGCACATTAGCAGGGAGCTGGATTGGAAGTGGAGCAGCTGGGACTTGAACCAGTGCCCATATGGGATGCCGGCACCGCAGATGGCAGGTTAACTCACTGTGCCACAGTGCCAGCCCCCTTTGTTTAATTTTTTAAAAGCAGAGCAACAGAGAATGAGAGGGAGAGACAGAAGGAGAGAGATCTTCCATCTGCTGGTTCACTCTCCAGATGGCTGCAACGGCTGGGGCTGGGCCAGATAGAAGCCAGGAACTCCATCCAGGTCTCCCACGTGGGTGCAGGGGCCCAAGCACTTGGGCCATCCTCCAATGTTTCCCAGGTGCATTAGCAGGGAGCCAGATCAGAAGTGGAGAAGTAGGGCCGGCACTATGGCGAGGCGGGTTAACACCCTGGCCTGAAGTGCTGGCATCCCATATGGGTGCTGGTTCGAGTCCCGGCTGCTCCTCTTCTGATTCCGCTCTCTGCTATGGCCTGTGATAGCAGTAGAAGATGGCCCAAGTCCTTGGGCCCCTGCACCCATGTGGGAGACCTGGAAGAAGCTCCTGGCTCCTGGCTTCAGATCGACGCAACTCCGGTTGTTGCGGCCATCTGGGGAGTGAACCAGCAGATGGAAGACCTCTCTGTCTGTCTCTACCTCTCTCTGTAACTCTTTCAAATGAATAAAATAAATCTTAAAAAAAAAAAAAAAGAAGTGGAGAAGCAGGGACTCAAACCAGCGTACTGACATGGGATGTAGGGATTCCAAACAGCAGCTTACCCCGCTGTGCCACAATGCCCACCCTTGTGAGTCTGTTAGGAATTTACTCTGAGAAGAGCAGGGAAATGTGAGGGTTTTTTTTTGCAATGCACTGGTGCTGGGGAGCTCCAGTGGCCGGGACCCACTTCTTCGGACAAGGAAGGAGACAGTTGCCATGTCTGTCTGCCAGGTGACCGGGCTCAGCCAGGCTCTCACCTGCCTCCTAAGCCCAGAAGCCCAGCCAGGGGCCAGGGCTGGGGGACATGGGCATCGGGAGCCTGCCCTGGGCCTGGCACAAGCGCGTGCTGTGTCTGGGTCTCCCTGGAGGCTTTGCCTGCCTCAGCTGGCTCCGGCCCCCCTGCTGCTGGGCCGTCCTTCTGCTGCCATCCCCGACTCCTGTGGCCACACAACGTTGAGACCCCCAGGCCAATTCTCTCCCTGGTAATGGGATCACGTTCCCTTCCACTGTTCCCCTGGCTGAACTTTGGCCTTAACTTAGATGCCACTTCCTCCAGGAAGCCTTCCCTGATGTCTTAGTGACATCTTAGTTTAACGAGGGTCCCTCACAGGACCTGGCCCTTCCTGTTTGCTTCCCTGCATTCCTGGAGCTCTGTGACAGCAGGCACGCGTGGGTCCTGTTCCCCTTTGGTCCCAGTGCCCTCCTTGGTGCAGAGAAGGGCCAGAGCCCACCGCCCTTGGTGTCCTTGGCACTCCCTGACCAGGGTCTGGGTTGTGCCCCTCTCTGATGGCCGGAGAGCCCACCTGTGCGTGTGGCAGAAAGCCTGTCACGGCATTTCCTGGGGGAAATAGCTCATC